>NC_140943.1:36500670-37700670 GCF_014529385.1 Adiantum capillus-veneris | reverse complement strand
CACTAGCTAGTATTGAAGGAACACAAAGAATTGTATTGTAAAATGTCTCTCTTGATGGGAGAAACCATAATACAAAGCCTTTTGGAGGAGGGATCGGCTCCATGCAAATCCGGTCCTCAATTGTGGTCAATTGCTTAATTTCTCTCTCTTTTGAAGTATTGTTCATGCTATCTAACTAGGTGTTATGCTTTTTGTTGCTCTCTCCACCCAATCACTCTTGTTATCCTCATTAGGAATCTATTCTAATGAAATGCTCACTATGTTCATGCTATTTTCCACTACACACAAGTTACTAGGCCTTTAAATGCTACACCGAGAGCTCTATAGTATGCGCACATACCTATAAAGCTTCTTAATTCATGAAGATTCCTTGGTCTAGGCCATCCTTTTATTACCTCTAACTTTGATGGATCCATTTGGATGCCATCTTGAGAGATAATGTGACCTAAATACTGACATAAAGTTTATTCTCTCTTAGAACTTGAAATATTACTTGGAGGTGTTGCTTATGTTTGTCTAATGAATTAGAGTAGATGATGATATCATCAAAGAACACAAGCAACACCTCCAGTAAAGCTTCGGTGAGGCCTGAATAGCTTCTCCATCAAGCGGTTGAATGTGGTTGGTGCATTGGTCAAGCCAAAAGGCATGAGAATTTATTCGTAAAGACCAAATGTAGTGCGAAATAATGTGGTCTCTACAATGTCTTGATCAACTATCCTTATTTGATGATAGCCACTTTTTAGGTCAATCCTACTGAAGTAGGTGGACCCTTGTAGCTTATCACATAGGTCTTCTACCCGTGGAATGGGAAACTTATTCTTAATAGTGATCCTATTTAGTTCTCTATAGTCGACACACATACGATATGTGTCGTCTTTCTTTTGCACTAATAGCACAGGAGAACAAAATGGAGATTAGCTAGGCCTAACCATACCCTTCTCAACTAACTCATGCACTTTCCGCATAATCTCCTCTTGTTGAGCTTGAAAAACTCTATAAGGAGGTTTGTTAGGCGCAGTGAACTTCCTGGAAGAAGTTCAATTGCATGGTCATCATTACCTCGTTTAGGAGGTAGCTCACAAGGGATGTCGTCAATAAAGACATCTTGAAACCCCTTGAGAAATTTGGATAACTCTAATTCCTTTTGATTGTGTATATTTTATTTTGCTAAAACATTAGGTTCATTTTGAGAATCTTTAAAAAAATCATGTACACGGAAATAGAGCTCTTTATTGACTTGTTGAAAGCTTGTGTATGTACAATGGGTATAGTGTTACCCATTCCCTTAGCACCTATATACATATCTTTTTCCCTGAACTTAAGGAGATTCTCCTTTCAGGGAATTTAACATTGGCAGCCATGCAATCAAACCATGGTGCCCCTAGGATTACATCCTCATGCTTGAGAGGAGAGATAAAGAAGTCCTCTTTGTCCATATAGCTTTGGACGTGGAGCCTCAATTTCCCGATTAAGGGAGAAATTGAAGCTTCTTGCCCCTTAAAAGCGCCATTTGCAGGTAGGACATCTCCCATCTCATAGGCTTGTATGCCTAGTTTGGTGGCCAACTCTATAGATATAAAATTGTGAGTAGAACCAGGGTCAAAGAGAATAAAATCATCATGTTCTCTTACCTTTCCCCAAGCATGGAATAGAGGAGATCCTTTGTGGTGAATTTCCTCCTCTTAGATTTCGACCAAGGTAGCTCTAGGAGGTTCATGGCGGGTGTTCTTTTGGGGACAAGCGCGGTACACATGCCTTTGCTCGCCACACTTGAAACAGCGGTTATCCTTGCGAGTGATAACACTTAAGCTCTTCAGGAGCGAGTTTGTTTTTGCCTTTATAAACTCCCTTCTTATTAGCTTTGTTGGATTCTCCCTTAGGAGACTTTTGAACATTGTCCTTCCCCTTAGGCTCATTGGAACCCTTGTTTCCGTGGGCTTAGAATTTCTTTTAGCCCTTGTTTGGAAATTGATTCGAGAGGCCACCATAGTATGGTGTATAACTGCCGATATGGTGCGTGGCCTTTGGGAGTTGACATACTCCGCCATTTCTTCAGTTAAGCCCGCACAAAATTGTTTCTCTTTCTCTCCAAAATCCCACTTCTTGAAGATAGTGGCTTTGAGTTGTAAGTCCCAAAACTTGTCTACATATTTGTGAATGGATTCGTAGGGAGAGAGCTTCAAGCTTCACCATTTGGTGAGTACTTTGTCTTTGGCATTGGTGGCCAAAAATTGCTTCATAATGGAAGCTCTTAAAGCTTTCCATGTTTGTGGAGCTTCACCATTGGCCCGTAGGCTAGACCACCATTGCCTGGCGGACTTTTGAAAGTGCATAGCTACATGGCGTAGCTTAGAGGACTCCATGAAGCCCTCATCTCCAAACGCCGCATCGAATTGTTGGATAAAGGCCAAGACTTTGTCCGTAGCACCAAAAGTGCCATCATAGGTAAGGAAAGAGATGCTCTTCCCTCCCTCTTTCAATTTCTTGAGCTTGGAAAACCTCTTCCATGCGGCACACTATTTCCTATGGCCTCTTCTTTTTGATGGTTCAAAGATTGCACCATCCCTTTCTTCAGAAGATGAAGAATTTGAGGAAGATGGAGAAGAGGGTGACCTCTTTCTCGCCTTTTTCTTTCCTTGATCTTCTTTGTCTTCACCATCACTTTCATAAGAGGAAGAGGATGAATAAGATGGAGAAGAGGGTGTGCTCTTTCTTGTCTTTTTCTTCTCTTGCTTTTTGTCATCCCTCTTTGAAGTATGGTGTGGAGAAGTATACGATGGTCTTCTCCGTTTTGGAGGTGATGGAGAGCTTTTAGCCTGCCGTCTTCGTGGAGCCATATCGATCGAGGTGGCAGGAGACTCACTTCTTTCTCGTTCCTTCGGTGGAGGCTCTTGAATTCTCCTTTGAGAAGGAGATGTGTCATCAAGGAGAAAATTTATGAGCCCTTCATATGGATCCTCTTCTTCTTCCCAAATCGGAGAGAGGCCTCTTTTGGAAGTCTTGCAAGGAGGCTTCCTAGGTGCTCTCTCGTCATGGTGGGGAGCTTGGAGAATCCCATGAGCATGAAGTTGTCGTTGCACTTCACTTTGGAGGGATGGATTGCCCATGGCTTGTTGAATCCTAGAAACAAGATAGTTAACAAGCATTGGGGAATCATTAGTAGCTTGCTCATTAGCAAAATCAAAGTTATCAACATTAATTTCACTCTCTTTACTATTGTCAGCCATTCTAACAACTTTTAGGTGTACTTTGGCACTTCAAGCCCTAGTTGCTACTCCTCTTTACCCCTTTAGAAAAATCACTCAAGCTATTGTACCCGTGGCTCGAATACCATTAATTGCAAGGAATAGAAGAGAGGGTCATTCAACACCAAAACAGCACCGGCTCTGGCTCCTGTCAAGCTTCTAATAGCTCAATAGTGGTTAAGCCATAGGCAAGCCCCGCGTAGGACTCCACTATTAAGACCATAGCTCTCGACGGTGATGCCCCATTAACTGCACAAAGGCAGGCGCACTGCAAGGCTGAAAAAACCCTATTCTACTTACTCACATGCAATTAATAGTACCAACCATTTATAGCTAGCTTGAGGATCTCCCTTCTTGATCAAGAAAAGAGAAACCTTGTGCTAACATTTAATGGCCTAGTAACTTCTGTGTAGAAGAAAATAGCATGTATATAGTAAGCATTTCATTAGAATAGATTCCTAATGAGAATAACAAGAGTGCTTGGGTAGAGAGAGAAACAAAAAGCATAACACCTACTTAGATAGCATGAACAATACTTCAAAAGAGAGAGAAATTAAGCAATTGACAACAGTTGAGGACCGGATTTGCATGGATCCGGTCCCCCCTCCAAAAGGCTTTGCATTATGGTTTCTCCCATCAAGAGAGACATTTTACAATACAATTCTTTGTGTTCCTTCAATACTAGCTGGTGCAATGAACATGGAAACTTCATGCACTAAGCAAAACACTTATCAAACCCAACATCAATTCCCTCACGGTCTCAGACCCAAGACCTCACATACCTTTGAAGATGGTGAGAGCTAGCGGGGTATGACAGTAGATTGAGAGGAAGGAGTATTCTTACGAGAAAGATGTACATCACCTCACATAATCACTCATATTAGCATAGCTTAGCTTAGTAATTAGCATGGTAGAGGAGATGAGCATGCATTGAAGCTTGGCTCTTGGTTGGATTTGCATCACAAAGCCAAGAGTTGTTGGTGTAGGCCTCTCTTCTCACAAGCTTGGAGTAGCTGGTAAGCTTTCCATTAAAGCTTGAGAAGGAAAGAGAGTCTTCTTTGCTTCACACATGAGATTGTGTGAGTGTGTGTGTGATAATGCCTTCCAAAAATCAGCCCCCTCTCTCTCTTGGTCGACCCCTCCTGCTATTTTCTCATCCTCACACCTCATTGGACCTCCCCAGGCCAGCCTATGGAAATTAAGCAGCATAAGTGATAGTCTTTTGACATGTGTCTCCTTTCCCCTTTTGTGAGAGCTTTAGGTAATTACTTAATTCAACTAAACTCTCATTGGACCCCTTTGCCTCCTTGCCAATAGGAATCGGGCAAGCCATTGGGCTATTGAATGCTCATCGAACCCCTTGGGAGACTGTCCAATAGTCTTCTAGAGAGCTTAATTCTTTTTGGTTCTTTTATTAAGTGTTTTTAAATTAATTAAATTAGATTTATTGTAGCTTAATTCTCATTGGTCCACCTCCAAGGCCATCCAATAGGAACTGAGTACACCTTGTGGGCATCTGGGCTAGGAAGCTGACATATGTCCCTCATTCCCTTTGTGTAAAGGGAGCTTGTGTGTGTGTGTGAGTTTCTCTCTCATCTCCTACTTCTAGGGCTCGCTCCCTCCTATGTAGGGATGGTTGAAGACTTTTGGGACACACACAAAGCATCCAATTTCCCTGGGCTTTTGACCTTTGGACTGAACCTTTGAATTTTGGAACCTTAGCATTTTGGGAGTCTTAATGGGCTGAACCTTAGGGTCTTTTAAGCCCATTGGTGTACATTGCTCTTTTGCAGATGGCCCCACTTTTGGATTCCTATTTTCCCTCCTTTGGATCCCTACTGTGGTGGCTGATCTGCTAGCTTAACCAATATTCTAAGTTTTTCTCCCCTGGCACTTCCCCATATTAAATGATCAGTTTCACATGAGAAAATCATTTAGGAGAATTAGATATTGATTATTATGACACTTACCCATTGGTTCATACAACTTTTAAAGCGTAATCTCCAGTTGGATTCAATGGTGGACAGTCTTCTCGTGCTAGTTCTAGCCGTAGATCTGAAATTCTGCAGCTTCACATAAACAAATCACAATTGATTCTTTTGGAGTGAGCAATGTTCTGATATCCCACCTCGGATTCTACTTATCGTACTCTTAGGTTCTACTGCAATGGGGTTGTGAAAAGAGTCCACAAACACTCGTTTTCTTGTTTTTTATGGCTTTGTGAGCCTTCATCTTAAGACTTGTCTCGTCCACCAATCATTCTCAAAATCCTAATCTAATCCTACAATCCTTAAAGGTACTTAGCAAGTACGTTTACTTCCAAGCTACCTTGGATTTTATACCTTAGCCAAGGTTTTTGTGGTCAAAACTAATAATCTCGGAGCTCTAACTAAAGATAGCTTGATACAATCTGGAAGCTTGTAGTCCCAACTCATCAATTACACCTTTTATCTGGAAAGTAGGAGTTGCATCATTCCCTATTCATCAAAATAATAAGTGTCTTTACAATAAAGAAGCTCCAAAAAATGTTATCCAAGTTAGCTTGCTGCTAACACTACACCAAGCTATTGGCCACAAGAAATGATTTTTTGTAACAAGAGATAGGCATTTCATGCAAGGAAAGTGTGTGCTTACACCAGAAAGTTATGCAATGTGTTCAGCAAGTTGAAGGCAACAAGGAGACCATTAAGGAGCTTACTCAAGAACTCAGAGAAAAGAAAAAATAGCTCTAGGTCTTCGTCAAAGAGAAAGAAGACTACAAGACATCCTCGGGGGTTCACCGCTTAGACATGTAAGCTACCACATGAGTTCAAATGAATGGGTTTTTTTATTGCCAAATTTTCAAAATTTTAACAGAAACATATTACCGGAAGGGGTTTTTAATTGATTTTAGAGAAGAACCCGTAAGTTTTGAAGAAAAAGAAGTCATTTTATTATCTTAAGCATGTAAGTAAAGGGTTTTTTTATTCCCTTTGAATGCACGTTATATGAATAGTTTTTTAAAGGTGCACCCCTCGAGAGGACATCAAGGACTTGAAGGTTGGCTCGATGTTTGATGTGCAATTGTTTGATGTTACTCCCGAAGAGTGCAATGGTGTCTTGAAGTTTTTCATCAAGCTAGAGGAGTGCAAGATAGTAAATGAGATGAAGGTTGAGCGAGTCACAATCACACTCATGAACGGAGCTCTGGATGCAACCATTGGACTAGATGATCCCAAAAACTTTAGTGTGCAATCTGAGAACAATATTTTGCTTCTTGCAACCTTCAAGCTGAGCTAATGTTATGTTGAATCTCAATTAACGTTGCGTTTTACTTGTATGCTTCAAAATGTGCATTCCAAAAGGCTTAAAATTATCTTTCCAAGTGTCAATTGAGAACTTCGATATATTGAGTTGGGTTTTCCATCAAACTAGCATCTCAGAAATAATAAGCAAACAAAGAAATGAAAAGAAGTTGGATGTCGAGGGCATGGGCTCCTACACAGTGGAGTGGCAGATGGCGAGAGACCTAGAGACCTTGAAATGCATGTATAATGTTTCCAAAGGAGCAACAAGCAAAAGCCCTTGCTTATATTGCATGGGAGGGATTCACATCTTGGACAAACCATATTAGAGAAGAGCGTCGGCGGATAGGAATCTTTGTGACCCCAAATTTTGACCCATTTTGGATATCCCACTTTCCAGAGTGCACATATGCACAATGCATGCACTTTGTAGGATAACAGAAAAATTAATGTTTATATTTGTTTAGCTTGGACCAGTTGACCTCTCCCTCCAAAGCAAAGGGATGGGTTTGTATGGAGGACATGTTAAGATAGAGCAGGATGAAAATAGGTTTAAGAATGGTTGGGATGTTCCAAAGAAGTTGTATATTGGTGGTGTGAAAGCCCGACTCTTCCTATCAATGCCTTTGACTAGAAGACAATGTAAAAGTTATAGTGCACAAGAAAGACAAGCATTGAGATACAACAAGTGGAAAAATTCACACAATGTTGTAGGAGTTGATCATGCAGACAATGGTGCAACACATTATCAGTAATGACATGCCTTGGTTTATAAGGGAATATGGCAGCTTGGGTATCTGGTCTACATAAGGCATGGAGAAAACCCACTACCAAGCTCGTATTGGATATTTTAGCCATATTCAGCATGGAGGTTATGTAGACAAAGCCAATAGCTTAGAGGAGCTACATCAATGGACATATCAAAATCTTATGCACATGTCACATTGCAAGGAACAAGTCAAAGATAGTCAGATTGGCCATGCATTGAAATTAGATTAAAAAATGATGAAAGAGGAGAGAAAGATGACATGCAGATTGGCGACTACGAAAACAACACAAGGGAAGGATTTGGACAACACTATTGCAGGTTGTGCCATAAATCCATACACAAATCTTAATGTATCTAGAAGAATTTATGTAATTTCAGCTTTTCATAATGTGATGATGGTTACAACAAAATAAAATACTTTGTGCAAGATTTTGGTACAAAATCAATTTGACTTTGATAAATTAAAAAAATACATTTTGATTGTTTTCAGTCATCGAGAAACGATACAAATACTCTAGCCTTGCCTTTATCCAAAGGGCCCTCCTTTTTCTTTTTGATCAACATGTTACGTCATCAGCATCTATCTCATGAGCATGTTGAGGTCAGGCAATTTGGTCGCCTCATTTATTGCAAACTGCGGGGCCTCTTCTATAAGTTGAAGGGCTGGCCGCTTGCATTTGAGCAGAGTGTGTTTTTTAAATTATTGTGCCAATTGGCATGGGTCTATAATTCCACAAGCTAGACCATATGCAACATGTGTCAAAAGGTAGCAAAAGCTAGACCATACGCAACATCTATTAGACAGTAGTGATTACATAGGCCATAGATGCCAGACTCAACACCAAACATTGAAACCGTTGTTTCCTTTTCTAAGAGCATGACCTTGTCTACGTTGTATTTGATAGCCGTACCTCCTAAATATTTTGAGAGTGTCTTCAATAAATAAAAAAGAGGAAATTCAGCCTTGTCCTTGGAGAAGCTGAAATGAAAGCAGAGGAAAATTGGAGCACTCAAATTCTCTAAGTAATGTCCAAGGGAGGAATTCTTTCCCAAATGTCCCTTGCCTCATCCCCGGGGATGAGAAATGAACCTATCATCATAGACTACGAGCTATGACAAATTAAATCCACGTGTTGGTACATACACATGAAATTCATCCTTTACGCACTATCAACATGAAGCAGTAAAATTATTTACATAGAAGTATACCTTTTGATTTTCATCTTCTTTGAGTAATGTAGTGTTCCATAGGTCAAGTGTTTTCTTGGTTGCAGAGAATGAGGATAACACAAACATTGTTAATGAAGGATTTCTCCCCAACTCTGTGATTCCAAGCCTTTCATGTATCACCTTGAACTCTGACTCCGTTGGGAATGTTGTGCACATGCGGCTACATCCTTTTAAACCATTACCAGTGCCTCTGGTGGTTCAACAAACTCACAGGTTGTTACAAGAGCATCCATGATAGAGTACTTGTCATCAATAGTTTAAGACCACAAGAAGGACTGGCATAACGTTCTCCTCCCAACCTCTCCTCCCAACCTCCCTACTTATAGCCCTTGGCCCTTACAAGTAGGACCCCTTAACTTATGCCTGGCCCTTGGCTCCTAACTGCACTGAGCCACTCAGTCCCTGGCCCTTGACCTACTACCCGGTCCTACCCTTAGCCTGACATTACTCCCCCCTTGGAGAAGCCTTTTCGTCCTCAAAAAAAAAAGTAGTAGGATCTTCATAAGAACGCTAATATTTTCCATTGTGGTATCCCACATGGATCCAGGTTTTTTTTTTTTCCAAAACATGGTGTAGTAGGAGGTCCAATATAATCAAGAATAACATCTTGATTTTGCACATTGTTGTCCATTTTCAACCATCTTGTGTTACCGGTTCCAATCCAATCATAGTGTGTAGACTCCATTTAGAACGCACATGAGCATGCTAAATGAGTTATCACAACAAAGATGTACCTAAAAGAGTACCACGTCTTTTCACTTTCCATGAAGGTAACTTGCTGACATAACTCATCAGCCAAGTGTAAGTCCTTGAGTTGTTCTCAAATTTCATCAGTAAACAACCCCACCATAACTAGTGTTCAAGGTTGAGAATCTGTTATACATGAAGAGACTAACCCTAGTCGCAAACATGCTTTATTTGATGGTAAGCAAACTCCAAGTAGAGCAATAAATGATTATTAGTTGGATTGATTGGTGCTAATGTACGCACTTTGCATATCCTTTAGCACAAGATTACACTTTGTAATCTGCCTCTCTCCTTGGATAACTGACAGTACTGAGGTGTGTTTCCCCCACAACTTAGAGACAATCTTCCCAGATGACTGGTAAACGTGGATCACAATATTGTACGACATTGCTAAGGAATCAAAAATGTCCTAAATAACTATCGTGGTTAACTTGAAAAATCCACAAGCACCCAAACCGAGTCATGACCTCTATTGATGATTGGTAGACCCAAAAGTAATCTCATAGAGATACTGCACATAGAGTGCAAAATGCTTGATAAGCAACAACTTGATGAATACGCATGCCGTTCCAAGTCAGCTTTTTCTAAACACTAGGACCCATACATCTAGTGTGCATGCATCTAGCAAAAAACAGATCCAAACTTGTATATCCATAATCGTCCTTGCCAATACTTTTGGCGAATGTGATGCTCCTAGCACACATTGAAGAGGAGTGTAAATAGTTGCAAAAAGAAACTATATACTTTCTATTGTAATCATTTGCAAGCCTTGCTGAAACGTTTGAACCATAATAGAAGGTGAAACAAAAGTCACTTCTCGGTGCAAACAATGAAACTTTTTCATTAACAACTCATAGCTTTGTTATATGTATAAACAACCATCTGTAATTTTGTTTAGCAACATTTGTACCTTAACAAGTCATTCTAAGTATCCGCCAATTTCTGACCACTGAAATTCTAAGTATCCGACAATTTCTGACCACTCCTTGAGTTCCTAGACCATGTTGTATCCCATGTGACAATCATGTGCCAAATCAAGCCCTACAAGTGGGTCTATAACTGCGGAATGCAGAAATTTATTGTGGACTTAGCTCTTATGTGACCTCGTCATCTTGCTGAAGAGCAAAAATGGATGAAAACATAGAAGTTTATTTCATCCAAGTTGAAAAATCAAGCAAAACACATGCAAAAATGGAAAGAAACCAAATCATATGCATACCTAGAGGTTGAACATAGTGCTCACTTACCTGTAGTCAAAGGCACTCGCCTAAATTTCCCACCTCCAAAGGTTGAGAAACCTTGGTGTTGCCTTTGCAATCCAAACCCCTTGGTTAAAATTGACATTGTCAAACCCCTTGATTAAAGTGTGCAGAAAAACTGCTTAACTAGTAGCCGGTCCTTAACCTGTGTCTGTGACCCCCTTTGGGTTTGCCCTTATGACTTCGGTAGGTGAAAATGATCCACTACCCCTTGGCAGTAGGGGGACTTCTTTCCTTGAAAGTGTGAGTGTGAAGGTTCCAAGAATTGACCAACACTTAATAAGTGATTGAGTAGTTACGAGCTGGATCTTACCCAAAAACTGTACTCATATAGACACTCTTAGTGCTATAGGAGATCCACGAAATTGATCGTAATCTTGGGGTTTTGTGAACAGCCGTGCTGTCAAAAATGCTGGCTTCATCTGTACACCTTGGTAGAGATAAGCCCTTACCAGTTTAAGACATTCAAACACTCAAAGTGTGTAGTGTTAAAATAACACCCAAAAAATTAGTAGTGGCAAGACTCTTGCTTGTCCATTAAAATTGATGGGTATACTCAACTGGATAGAATTGTTCGATCTTGAACGCAATCACTGATGGACGACAAACGGAGTCTCTTAGCCATGCCAAAATAGGTGGTAATAGATGGCTCTTAGCCCTTCCTATTGGCTTGTAGTCCTTCATGTTACCATATTGACATAGAAAGACTTCAATAAAATCATTCCTAGTTTCACCTTTCCCGCATAGAAGTTGGGTAGAGAGAGAGAGAGAGAGAGAATGTTGGGCTGAGGAAAACCCCTTATTTGAATGTGTTGTATGCCTCTTGCATATGATCCCGTACAGACCATGTATGTGTCTTAGCTTATCCTATAAGCATACAATTGTGTACGTGTACCATGCCCTTGTAGAGAGAGGTACCATAAGTAACATCTGGACTCACTATCCTTGTATGTGACCGTGACTGTATCAAGGTAACTTGAAATGTGGCACTTTGCTTGTGAGTAACATTAAAAAAAAATTAAGATACCAGCTACTTACCTTGTCCTTGATAGAGTATTTAGTGTTATAGTGGAAGCGAATACAATGATGGAGGTCATACGTCCAGCGGACTAATATGCTATGCATACATAGCAAAAAACAGAATAGTAAGCCCTTGGCTTCAATGACAATCTCAACCATGTGAGCCTCTGGTATACGTGCCTTGCACGATTACACTGGCATGGATACATCACAGTGCATCGTTGCATAAAATGTGAGCTTATATCCACGTAGTGCTAAAGATGTGTGTCATTATCGTTGATCGAAAGTCAATCGCTAATACCTCTGCACATAAGAGAAGCCTTGCTTTGCATGAAATCTAGAAAAGCACTTTGCGTTGTATAGCAGCTTCGTATGGAGTCTGCCCAAGCACTTTGCTTTGTAGAGCAGAGAGATCGTTTGCAAAGTGAAAATTAAAAAATGGACAAAACAAACATAACTTGAAAGTTAGTAACCTTGTCGCCCACTTGTGGCCAGTTTTTTGGTAATTCGCTCGAATCTGGCTCATAGCTAAGATCATATTCCAAACTGTGGAAATTGCGATGCCAAATATCAAAAGGGAAGCCTTGCTTCACATAAGTACTCGTGTAGTTCTTGTCTGCATAGCTACTAGATACTCTGCTTGGCTTGATTACTGTTGTCCTATGGATTTGTAGATGAAGCCTTACTCTCGTGATGTCTTAGAAAATTCCTTGAATCATGCTTGTGGACAATGGGTGGATCATGTCTTAGCAAATTTACAGGTCACAGGCTATTCCTGCACTTTTCTTTGCATGTCAAAGGGCAGAATAAGCCCTTGACTTTGTAGGTCAACCACATGCCGGTGGTTATAGAAGCTTTCCACATGAGCACCCTGGTACAGAGCCTTGCTCCCTTAGAATACAAGCCACATGCCACCCGTATCTGGCCTAGATTCCATTCTTTTGGATTCCATTAATGCCAAGAGGAGGGAGCTATGGAGGAAGGGGGGAAGTATTGCATGGCGGATGCATGGCATTGCATGTGTATTGTCTCTCTCTCTCTCTCTCTCTCTCTCTCTCTCTCTCTCTCTCTCTCTCTCTCTCTCTCTCTCTCTCTCTCTCTCTCTCTCTCTCTCTCTCTCTCTCTCTCTCTCTTGTCATGGACAGGCCAACAAGGCAAAGGCATGGCCATGCAAAGAACCGCTCCATAGGCGTGGAAAGACAAGCCGCTTGCGGGTAAGGTCATGGGTAAGGCCGCTTGCAGCAGGGAGGGAGCAAAGCTCAACCTCCACCAAACTGCTCACACGTGGATTCAATGGGAGCAGCAAATTTTAACAAAGGGTCGAGCCCCAGTTCGTAGCAGAAGTCCTTGTGAGACCCGTTTTTCTCTCTCATGCAGGTTCGTTTCCGCCATCGCTACAGAACAACTTTTGTTTATTTATTTATTTTTTTAAATTCCCTTGGACATGGGCGCCCTAGTCTTGGGTACCCCCCAATTAAGTGCTTTGGCCCGTAGCTCCAGCCTGTAAGTTTTAGCAGTTTCGACATTTCGACATGGTTGCAAGCCTCGAGCTATTCAAGGAACACGGCCTTAAACACGAGCACAATCGCTAGCCTTTTCACGCATAGATTGGAGTTGGGACTCAACAAGCAATCACCGATGGCATGCAAGGTGCATGTGCTGACGGCCAAAGTGAAAGCTCCAAGGTGTTCAAGGTAGAAGCATGGCCACGGTTAGAATCGGCAAATTTGGAATCTTTTCTTGACAACAAAAAGTGGAACTCTCCATGAGGCAAGGCCCTCGACGACAAGAAGTAGGACATCTCTTGACAAACAATACATGTATTGGTAGGACACCATGTATTGGTATGACAGCAAGGCTAGTCATAAAAACTTTGGAAAAGTTGAGGCAAGTACCAAGCTCCATCAAGATACTTGCAAATGATTACAATAGAAAGTATTTAGTTTCTTTTTGCAACTATTTACATTCCTCTTTAATGTGTGCTAGGAGCATCACATTCGCCGAAAGTATTGGCAAGGACAATTATGGATATACAGGTTCAGATCTCGTTTTTGCTAAATGCATGCACACTAGGTGTTATGGGCCCTAGTGTTTAGAAAAATTTGATTTGGAACGGCATGTGTATTCATCAAATTGTTGCTTATGAAGCATTTGCACTCTATGTGCAGTATCTCTATGAGATTACTTTTGGGTCTACCAATCACCAATAGAGGTCATGGCTTGGTTTGGGTGCTTGTGGATTTTTCAAGTTAACCACGATGGTTATTCAGGACATTGTTGATTCCTCAGCAATGTTGTACGATATTGTGATCCGCGTTTACCAATCATCTAGGAAGACTGTCTATAAACCGTGGGGGAAACACACCTCAGTACTATCAGTTATCCAAGGGGAGAGGCAGATTACAAAATGTAATCTTGTGCTAAAGGATATGAAAAGTGCATACACTAGCACCAATCAATCCAATTAATAAGCATTTATTGCTCTACTTGGAGTTTACTTACCATCATATAAAGCATGTTTGCAACTAGGTTTAGTCTCTTCATATATAAGTCAGGTACTCAACCTTGAACACTAGTTACGGTGGGTTGTTTACTTATGAAATTTGAGAGCAAGTCAAGGACTTACACTTAGTTGATGAGTTATGTCAGCAAGTTACCTTCATGGAAAGTGAAAAGTGGTACTCTTTCAGGTACATCTTTGTTGTGATACCTCGTTTAGCATGCTCATGTGCGTTCTAAATGGAGTCTACACACTATGATTGGATTGGAACCGGTAACACAAGATGGTTGCAAATGGACAACAATGTGCAAAATCAAGATGTTATTCTTGATTATATTGGACCTCCTACTACACCATGTTTTGGTCAAAAAAACAGTTGGATCCATGAGGGATACCATAGTGGAAAACATTAGTGTTCTTATGAAGATCCTACCACTTTTGTTTTCGAGGAAAAAAACGCTTCTCCAAGGGGGGAGCAAGGGTAGGACCGGGTAGTAGGTCAAGGGCCAAGGACTGGTCCCTGGCCCTTGACCTACTACCCGGTCCTACCCTTGGTCTGACAAGTAGGTTATATTGTACTACCATCCTCTTGTAGATTTTGAGCAACTATAGCAAGGCACTAGTCCTCTCTCAAGTCAAATAGCTCCATGATGTCATTAAGGATTACATAATGATGATCATCAATGGGGGCGATAGGGAGCATATTTATTGGCAAAGCTCCCTCTATAAGATGAACACCTTTTGATATACGTAAAGCACCACTTGGTGGCTTCACTAACTCATCACCAGTGATTGAAGGTTGACTACTCTCTGCCTCCTCTGCTATCTCCCGGTGGTAACCGAGATTGACATTCAAATATAGTATGAACCCAGAATATTATTTTGCCTCACTCTCTCAAAGCCAATGCATGATGTTGTAAGGCTCTAGCAATGTATGGAAGCGTATATCCCTACAAGAATCAGCATGCATACCTTTCACGTAACCTGCAATGACCTGCACCGCTCCATGATGCATCATGCTAGTGTCAATCGTTGCATGACAAACAGCCCCATTTGCAAATCATCCCATTGTAGCTACTATGTTGAGTCTCAACACTAAGAGGTCGTACATGAGAGTTCCAAAGGCGAATGACAAACACGTAATCTATGCCAACATATCCATGCCAATTGCATCAACATCATGTGCATTGACCTTGCCAACCTATCCATAATAAGTATCGCAACCCTCACTGCATCACCTCTAGAACTAGTTGCGTATGGACGTTCAATCCTGACTCCAAGGTAGTCATCACTCCCTCATCATCCACAGGGATTGTATCCACATGTCTTGGCATTACCATATCAGCCTTTAGCATGAGCATGTCAAAGAGCTCCATATCACTCATCTTTGGTAGAAGGAATCTTTGTCCTAAGAGGATCAATCTACTCTATCTTGCTAAAGGATGGCTACTCTAACTCTACATCTACAGACATGTCATGCCCCAGCACTCTGGAGCTCATCCGCAAAAGTACATACCATATAAATTCACTAAGACTACACTGTCTCACACATACAACTCACAGCTTTGCTCTATGACTAGCAACGCCTCACCGTCACCACCACCAGTGAATGCTCTAGTCGTACACTCTAAAAGTTGTCATGCTCTACATGTTTGTCCTCAGACCTGGCATGCACAATGAGCAAAGTGTCACGCTACTCATCAGCAAAGTGTACTCGTTTAGACTGCGAGCAACTAAATGGCAATGGAATCACAGAGACTATGGCATCTCTGACAGCAAGAACATAGAGAATAGTCAAATGGGAATCATGATTGCCTTGCACTATCACAAGAAAACCTATCCTCATCAAGTAAATACTCTCCAATCAACTGAACATGACACTTGTGATCTCTAAGCTACGAGATGGAGATCAAACTCTTATGAGCATCAGGCACATACTGAACATCAAGCATACTCCCACTAGATAAGTGCAAATGAATGTCACCCACACCATGAACAATATCTTGTCTCAGAGTAGAAAAGGTGCTAAACTACTCCTTGCAAGGAGTAACATGACATAAAGCACTATTGTCCAACTGCCAATTGTGAGACAAATTCCATGCATGTATAGGTGAACCTGTGGAGTAGGAGTGTCTACCACACTCGTACTCTCACCAAAAACCAATGGAAACCTCCACTTCCTCCAATGCCTGAAACATCATCTCCTCATGTGCCCTGGTCTGCCACAATGCCAGCAAACCACATGTCTGCACCTCTAAGATCTGCCTGATGCACCAACCTGTGTATCCAATGACAAACTGTCACTGCAAGATGCCATAATTGAGCACAAAATGATTCTATAGATCAGCCCACAAAAAGTGTAAATGCATTGTCCACAAGAGCACAACCCCTCAACACAATGCAAAAGAAAACCATCTAATCAAACACCTGCCACCACAACTATGGCAAAGATTGCATAAAGCACATAACCCTCTGCCAAAACCAAGAACGAATCATGCATAAAGCATGACCTTATGCAATGAGAGCGCAAGCAAAATGATCATCCACATAGGCACAAGTCAAAACTTGGCTAAAACAAATCTATAGTCACACACACACACACACACACACACACATATATATATATATATATATATATATATATATATATATATATATATATATATATATATAGAGAGAGAGAGAGAGAGAGAGAGAGAGAGAGAGAGAGAGAGAGAGAGAGGAGTAGAGGGTGAAATAGAGTGCATAGAGACACAGAAGAATGACAAAAAGAGGATTTAAATGGCCCATCTAAATGAAAGAGGCAACCATGAATTAATGCAAGTACAAAATTTGGGTATACCATAACTTCAAAATATAAATGACTAGTAGAAGCACTGAACCCTATGTAGGGATCAACCGGTCTACCCATCCACTTCTGCACCTACTACAGATAGAGAGAATTTCACTTTGTATAGAGTGAGCCAGAATACCTCCAACTTATCAAGCCAAACATAAGCTGAGACCACTTCACCTCCCTCCATGAACCCAAGCTCTAAAAGGCTTCCAAATACCAACAGCACGTGGTAGGAACACACGAGTAGGGGATTGGAGGAAGATTTATAAGGGAGCTTTTGAGGAAGCTTTTCTCAAAAAACTCAGCAAATGATTATATTTTTGAAAAAGCTTTCTCTATGCTTGTTTTAGTGTGTCAAGGCAAAAAGACCAAAAAGCTCTCTCTCTCTCTCTCTCTCTCTCTCTCTCTCTCTCTCTCTCTCTCTCTCTCTCTCTCTCCTACGTAGGACAACCATAATGATTATTTATGCTCACAAAAAAGGCAAAATTACCATCTGCCACACAAGAAACAAAAAACAGACAAGTTTCTACCCCCTCTTCACTATATATGATTTGTTCTATGACAACAAGCAAACAATACACATTTATTTATTTATAGACTTTCCATAGGTGTGCAGAGAGTGGATGACCACTAACAACATTGTCTACAAAACGTCTCACTGTGTTGAGGCAAAAAGACGGAAAAGCTCTCTTTTTGCTCTACGTAGCACCTACTTAGAACGACCATAGTTATTTATTTATGGTCACAAAACAGTCAAAATCGGCAACATATACCCAAGGAAAAAAAATAGACAAGTTTGTATACCCTCTTTCACTTCACATGATCTGTGTTGCGACAAGCAAAAAGCATTCTTTACAAGTATTTGCGAGCAAACATAACACATTGCATAATTCTTAGACTATTCAAAGCATGCAAATACAGTGGCTGACCACAAACAATATTTGCTGCATAATGTGGTATCTTATTGCTAGGCTACTATATGGGATGGGCTGACGGATCCAGTTCCACAATGTTTGGATGCGGATCCAGAAGAGATGCTGCCTTCAGGGAACGCTCGACTTCATCTGCTACTCTCTTATCTCGCTCTTGAATCTCTCTCACGCGATGTGCTTGCATCTCCAATACATTGTTCAGTCTGTTGGAGACATCCTCATTGCTCTCAAACACTGTCATCATGCGGCCCATCTGGCTATCCATTAAAGCTAGTGCGCCACAATCACCCCCGCATTGAACAACAATGTCGTTCTCATTGGTGTATTGTGCAATCAACTGCCAAAGGAACCAATGCCCACGTTCCATACCCCCCACCACAACAATTTTAGGTCAAAGGATTCAGTAACCTGAAACACAAAAACTATACTTAGAGCCAAAAAGAGACAGATTGTACCTCGCATTGGTGTCCCATCCTCCTCTCGTGTCCAATCATCTTCCTGTAGAGAATTGTACCAAGCATCATCTAACAGAATGTCAATGGCCTCTGTAGTCCAAGTCTGCTCTTTTCTCATAGCTAACACCAACAATGTGCTCACGGTTCTACTCTTTGTATTGCAAACAGGTGTCTTACACACAACCACATTCAAGTGATCTTCTCACCATCCACATCTGATGCCATTTCATGCACCATTCCATAATTATCTGACGTACAAACAACCACGAAAACACCTCTATCATCAGTTGTTGCCAATGCAAAACGTGCGAGCTATCCAAAATGGCATGCTTCCATCGTTCCAATCCGGGACTTCTGTTTCAGACAACCCATACACTGGCACGTTTGATGGTAGGAAAAGAATAGATGCGTTCATCGATGAATCAGCGCATGACCCATCTTGCAATGGCATCGAGGCCTGACATTTCTTAACATTGCATTTTTCAAGTCATCGTTTGTCTTGTCCCATCCGAGATGCAGAATTTGAACACAATCGCCACCACCAGCTGCAAACAAAAACATGAACTCACCAACAGGCTCTTGAATCATACTAGAACAACCATGTAACCTGGATCATAAATTACCAGTAGAAGGTATCATAACTAGTGGCAAGTCCGAGACATGCAATATTTCTGTTTCTAAACTCGTGGCAAAATCTACCACCTCCTCTGCAAACATCTCACTTATTTTTCCTGAACAACAAGACCATATTAACAAGTCGAACAATCAAGACTATGATTGTTGCGAACATCAATAGAACACGCGTTTTTCTTTCATTCTAGCCTCTCGTTCGGAAAGCCAAAGGAGCAAACGGACTGTTCTATCTGCATAACAAAGAAAAATTGTTTAGTGAAATTGCACTGACACCACGGTGACGGCGCTTATAAATAGAGTGTTTTCAAATCATGGAATGGTAGTACCTATGAAGTCGTATCAAACTCCTCCCCGTGCAATTGAGCACTAGACTCTATTGCTGTGGACACTTCTACACCTACGCGTGCTCTTTCTTCTCTTTCTTGCACTGCATCATTGTGTGCTTTTTCCTCGCTTATTGGGAAACATCCCTCATCATACTCCAAGTACCAAGGCAGCTCTTGGTAGACTCTTCCCTTGAAGTTGCGAGCAACTTGCAAAGGGTTGAACACGTGCTCTGGTTTAGTGATCTCCAGCAATTTTTGCAAGCTGGAAACACCTCTGATGTTGAATTTACGCTTTCGCAACCATCTAGTACATTTTACAAAATCACAAGTACTTAACAATAAGTTCTTTTAAAAGCATCCGTATATATTAGGCATCTTTTTTCTGCATCCACAAATGCTTTGACCACCTTTGATTGAGTTCCCTTGTTCATTAGAGCCAGCTCGTAAGCGAAGGTCTTTCCTCTATGAGTAAGCTTGGCATCATCAATGAACGAATCAAGGTCTAGACCAGGCATAGAGCTCAAATGTATACTCTGAATGCTGCTTTTTACGTTCCACGCTTCTCTTGCAATTGATGCCCAAAAAACCTCAATCCGCAACCACTCCCTAAACACACCTGCCTCTCCTGGGTTGTGAAAACATATATCATTACAATTTAACCCCATGCAAATCCAAATAGGTAGATTGTTGAGGTGATGTTCAAATGTGTTCACCTGTCTGTGGTATGTCCAAACTCTTGAGGTCTGTTTGGTCTGTTGAAGCCCTTGCACAAAGAATGAATGTTTTCTTCACAAGTAGAAGATCTACAGATGACAGCCCATACAATCTTTCCTCCGTTAGCCACATTGGGCGACTGGTCCACTTGATTGTTCGCAATGTCCTGCATTGAGACCAACAAGGATCAATTCCATACTTTAGTGCATGATAGATCAAAACAATATACCTCCACTAATCATCTCCTAATGCTAGATCAATAATGGCCAACGCATGTTTTGTTATTTTTCTGGACAGTGCATCTGTTTCAAAGAATGCCTTTTTGTAAATGCTTTGAAACTCTAAAGGAAGCATTCTATCCTTCTCAACAATGATCTTTTTCAATGCAAGAGTGTACTTTTCCTTCATGTATTGCATTACTGATTAAAAAAACTTTGCAATATGCAATATCTAACGTAAACTTGTGTAAAAAAACCACAGTGGCACTCACAGGATGTATGTAAGGTCTCTGACCCCGAGCACCATTGTACATTGAAATGAACATAATGGAAAAAGTTACTATTTTTAGCAGTTTTCCAAATTTTGTCAGTGCCATGATGTTTAGAATGTTTTAAAGCTTCTAAATGTGAATTAAAATAATTAAAATTCCAAAAATAGTAAGTTTTTTGTCACTCGACCCGTCCAGTTTCCAAATTCTGTGAGTGCCATGATGTTTAGAATGTTTTAAAGCTTCTAAATGTGAATTAAAATAATTTTTGTAAAAAAATTCCAAAAATAGTAAGTTTTTGGTCACCCGACCCATCCAGTTTTGACCGTCTCGAAAAACTGAACCCATACCCCAAAGTTGAAAAAAATGCATTTTCGGACCCCGGGGGCTGCTAAATATGGCAGGTACGCGGACCAATATGCCTTAGTTAGGGTTTGGTATAGCAATTTTCGGCATCAAATTCCGACTCGTATGACCCGTTTTAGCCTAAAATCAATTTTTCCAAAAATTGAACGGAGAGGCACCGGAGCCCCCGAGGCTGTGTGGGAACAGGCTCCAGGCCACTCGAGGTCAGCTTTAGCAGCTAGAGGGCGCCTTTTGTCCTTGTGGGAGTCTTGGGAGAGTTTCCAAGCTTGCAACTAAGTGTGAAAACCAGTTAACCAAGCCAATTGGACACTTGGTGGGTAGGAGACTGGACTTGCCATGCTTAACTGGAGTGGCTCCCAGATGCAAATAGCAAGCAGGGTCGATTTTCAGCTTGAGGAGGCCTATTTAAAGGTTTTCTCTCTCTCTCTCTCTCTCACACACACACACACATGCTCACACACACACCCAGTACACACACACATACATACACACACCTTGGGGAGGTGCAGCCGGAATACACACAGCTTTTGAAGGAGAAGCAAGGAGGGAGGTGCTGCCGAAATTCTCATCTCAAGGATTCATTGGATCAGAAAATCAAGAGGATTCTCAGCCCCTAATCACGGTAATTATAGTTTAATTCCGGTTCTTCTTAATTCTCATCATTATTTTCTCAAATTCCTCGTCTACTATGCTTAATCTTAGCTATAATTTCCAATAGCTGCTCTCTAAGTTTTCATAGCTATACTCCATCACATAATCATCATTCAATTAGCTAATTTATGCAGCCATTCATCATTCTTAATCGATGATTAATACATGATTAGGAAAGATTTCTCTCTCTAGGCAGCATAGTTAATAAATTGTCAGCCCGGTAATAATGTAGATTTGATGAAATTGATTCTTTTACCATTCAATAGTATTGTAATTAAATTTAGACTCAATCTTCTCTCACATTAAGATGTGATTAAGGCTAAAATTAAACCGTCATTAGGCCAACAAGAAGAGAATTTTCTATCACACATGCTTGTGGTAATTTTGCATCTTCAAATTGCACTAGGAGAGTGATTGAGCTTGCTTACTTCATCTTTCTTGTAAATCAATTAGTAAAATTCTGAATTTCCTAATCATCTAAGCCAAGTGATTAACTTTAGAGTCAGTTCCCATAGGGTAAGCAAAGTATTAACCATAAGATTGCTAGGTCTCGAAGGAAAAATCTAGTCTCTTGCATAAGTAGGATTCTTTAATGATTCTAATCTGCCAATTGATTTGTTATGATGCTCTCGGACTTTAGCTCTTTTCTTCAAGTTTATCATTTAAAGTAGTGAGTAAAATGGCCCCGGTTAAGAGAACTCGCTTCGGTGGTGCCCACGACCGCGAGGCGGGAACGAGCAGTGTGAATGGAAAGGAAAAAGCTCCCATGGACGAACAAGCACCGGCCATCTCACGGGGCATTGACGAAGAAATGAAAGAGGTAGGTCATAATTTCATTCAAGTTGTTTAATTTCAACATTGCACACGTTTAGCTAGGAAAGAACATATCCCCAAACATGTTGGAGAAATCCGACGGAAACCTCGGCATTGAATTCATTTGTACATTAAAGTCTAAAGTAGGAAAGAAATGATTGATGGGTATGCTGTTTGCAATAGGAAAGAATGTCTGCTATGAAAATTTTAGCTCGACATGTTCATTCTATTTCCAATGTTGAATCAGTCTTGACCCCCCTACTGATCACAGGGGACAGAGTTCCTCGTTAAGGGCTCTTGAATCCACGACTTGCTTTCTATGCAGTGGATACCCACGACTTGCTTTCTATGCGGTGGGAACCCACGTCTTGCTTTCTATGCGGTGGGAGTGTCCATGTCGTGCTTTCTATGCGGTGGACATACCTTGTTGTATGGGCAGCTAGGCGACAACGGGAGGAGTAAACTCTCGCTGGAGGGGGGATGTTGTACCTCCAGAACATTGGCATTTTAATGAATAAGTTTGAGTAGAATTTTTACTAGAATACTGTCTTGGTGCCGCTTTGTAATACTGATTGAAGGGCTGTCTTAACGAACATTGTGATTCGGAATCTAATCAAGGAATGTTTATGTTGAACAATCATTGTGGTAGTAATTAGGATACACAAGGAAGTGTGAGTGTGGGGGTGGAAAGTGGGGGCTTAGCTCAGGTTGCCAATGCTTATGAGAAGGGTGGTCCCGATTGGTCGGGAACTCTCTGTCCCCATAGTGTTTAAATCGATACTAGTAATACTCATTGCCCCTAGAGCGGCGAAGTCTCAAGTGTATGTGCCTCTAAAACATGGGAAAAAAGGCACTCGAGGTTTCTCTCCTCCTGGAAGGTGGGTCTTAGGATCGCTAGATAGTTTAAGTACGCTTCCCCTGCGAGGTGGAGCTAGATCTCATTGCTAGTAGGCTCAAACTCGACTCACTTTGTGATGAGAGATCATCCGCTAGTGGAACTCTGAACCACTTTGTTTGCTTCCGCTATAGATCTAGTGGCCACCAGGTTCACCATCAGACCCGTCGTTTGATACGGCGGGGTGGGGACCTCACACCTGGTATCAGAGCCTAGGTTAGCCTGAGAAATAAAGTCGTATTGTTTGAATATATAAAAGGAACTGAAAGTATATAGGTAGCTGATCCGAATTTCTTGCATTGGTGTTGCAGGAAGACCCCGTGCTAGAATATCGAAAGTTCCAAGTGTTTGAGCTTATTTACGAGCAAGCTCGACGATCCTCAGTTTACCAATTCAGGCGAGATGTCATGGAGATACTGATGAAGGCTCATACGCCACACTCCACTCGCATCGATAGAGGATGGGGACTTGATTGGACACTTGCAGGTCGGGTTTACTACATCAACGCTCGGAAGCTAGGATGCCTGGCTTCCGATTTGAAGAAGATACGTTGGGGAGAAGAGTTAAGGGTGGTAGAGTTATTCTACTTGCTGCCTACCCGATTGGACTTGATTGTTTCAGGCGACTCCAATCAAACCACCATCAACGACTGGCTCTTGGAAAAGGTCACCGAGGTGATCCGAGCAAACAGAGTCAGAACTTTTGGAGTACCAAAAGAGGAATCTCGGCTTGATATCTTAGTTTGTTATCCACTCAAAGATGAGTACAGGAACTACTTCACGAACAAAGTAGCGCATCATGTGAACACCATCTCCTAGGCATATCTTATACGCAATCCAAAAAGCCATGTAATAAGTTGATCATCACTTATCATAAACCTTGAGGGGTTTCGATTGTAATAAATTTTCATCAATAAAGTGCTTTTTGTCTCTTAATCTCTGTCTCTTGATAAAGTGGGATCTTGAGTTTTATTTAAAGTCTTGTGTCTATTCTGAAAATCTAATTAATGGTATCAAGGATCTCGTATAACCCATGTAGGCACCGCCTGTTGCTCTATACTCGGCAGCGCAAGAGAAGAAGCTCCTCCTTAAGCAAGCCCAACCTCCGATCTTTAAGGGCGAGGGGGAAAATGTGGAGAGAGATGCGGAAGTGTGGATGGAAGCCATGGACGATTACTTTGAAGCTGCGGGAACCCAACCCGTAAATCAGACCATGCTTGCGATGTTCCGCTTGACTAGCGATGCCAAGATATGGTGGAAGCAACATTGCAAGGACTTGGATATTAAGGGATCTTCCCAATCCTGGGAAGACATCAAAGCTGCGATAATGGGGCATTATTTACCACCTGCCTATAGAACCTTGAGGATGAATGAATTCTTTTCACTTCGTCAGCTGACTTCATCTGTCGAAGAATATTATGCAAAGTTTGTCACTCTTCGGAGATATGCTCCTAAGATGACCTTGGAACAACAGGTGGCGAGGTTCTTCCAAGGGCTAATCGATCCTTGGAATACTCGGTTGGAAGCTCTCAGGCCAACGACACTACAGGATGCCTTGTTGAGGGTCAAACCTCTAGCTCTTGAAGTACAAAAGGTTAATCAAAACAGGAGGAATCATTGGGCAAAAAGGGCAAGGACGACTGCTTGGAATAACAGACCAGCCAATCAAGCATATGACCAGCGTCCTATTGTGGCTACCACCACAACCATGGAGTTCCCAGATGTTCGATGCTATGGTTGCGGTGAGTATGGACATTACAGATCCAAGTGCCCAAGGAACATTCAGGCCACCAACGCCAATGCCATACCCTTGAATACCCATGGGCGTGGCCAAGCTAATGGAAGAGGAGGACGTGGAAGGATGAACAGAGGGCGAGGGCGTGGAGCTACCGCCAGGGTGAATGCCGTAGTGGTACAAACAATTGTGGGTGATGAAGCAGTGGAGAGAGCAACCCTACATGCTGCACTTGACAATCCCAATGGTTGCGAGGAATAGGCAGTCATTCATACGCCAGGATCTCTCAGAGGTGAACAAGTTAACTTCCTTATAGATTGTGGTAGTACTCTTTCATTTCTTTCACCCAGATGCATGAGGAAGCTCAAGCTAGATAAGTATCCAACAAGCAAGCTAGTTGTAGAATTAGCGAACGGCAAGGAAGTAGTATCTCAGCACTCTGCAGGAAAAATCGACTTTGATCTAGGGGGACACCCAACTTCTACCCAATTTCGAACCCTACCCTTAGGATTCTTTGATGGGATACTAGGGATGGACTGGTTAAAGCAAAATAAGGCCCATATCCATTGTGCACAAGGGAACTTTACCTTTACAGATAACTTGGGTAACGAAGCCTTAATCCAGGGGGAAAATGGGAGACCTAGGGCTACTCTAGTTAAGGCCAGCAGACTCTTGAAGGGACTAAGAAAGGGACAGCAAATTTATGCGGTAAAGCTCACCAAGGTGGACCAATCAGATACCTCACTTCAACCAAACTGGTTGAGGGAGTATGATGATGTATTCCCTGAAGACCTTACAAATCTACCGCCACATAGAGAGGTAGATCATGAGATTGAGACTATCCCTGGATGTGAACCTATCTCAAAAAGACCTTATAAAATGTCACTTCCAGAGGCCATCGAACTCAAGGAACAACTTAGGTAACTCATTGAGCAAGGATTCATTCGACCCAGTACTTCTCCTTGGGGTGCACCAGTTCTTTTTCAGAAGAAGAAGGATGGAACCTTAAGGTTATGCATAGATTATCGTGGACTGAACCAGGTAACTGTCAAGAACAAGTATCCAATTCCAAGGATTGACGAACTCTTTAACAGGCTCCACGGCACCAAAATGTTTACAAAGATAGATCTAAGGTCAGGATATTACCTAATCAGGATCAAGGAATCAGATATTCCAAAGACAGCTTTCAATACTAGGTATGGGCACTACGAGTTCACAGTAATGTCTTTTGGTCTAACAAATGCTCCTGCAAGCTTCAATCGACTTATGCATAATATTTTTAGACCTTACCTGGATGATTTTGTCTTGGTTTTCTTTGATGACATTCTGATCTATTCTAAGAACGAGGCAGAACACGAAGAACATGTTCGCAAAGTACTTGATCTTCTTCGGGAACACCAACTTTACGCTAAAGAGAGAAAGTGCACTTTTTGCTCACCAAAGGTCAACTATCTTGGATTTGTCATATCGGCTGAAGGGATTTCAGTAGATCCAAGCAAAGTCAAGGATATCGTTGATTGGCCTCAACCATCCACCGTCAGCGAAGTAAGAGGATTTCTTGGAATAACGGGATGGTACAGGATTTTTGTCAACGATTATGCACGTATTGCTGCACCTTTGACGGAACTCTTGAAGAAAGGAATGAGGATCAAATGGAAGACCGAGCACAAGTCTAGCTTTGCTAAGCTAAAAGAATTCTTGGTCTCAGCTCCTATTTTAAAGCTTCCAGACTTCAGTAAGGAATTTGAAGTAGCGACCGATGCTAGCAAATTTGCTCTAGGCGGAGTTCTTACTCAAGAAGGGAGACCAGTGGCATATACTTCGCGAAAGCTGAGAGATCATGAGAAGAATTACCCTACTCATGATTTGGAACTTTTAGCAGTTATACATGCGCCGAAGTTATGGAGACACTATCTTCTCGGACGCAAGTTTCAGCTGGTTACAGACCACAAGAGCTTAAAATGGATTTTTACTCAACCTATTCTCAACATGCGACAACGGCGATGGATAGAGCTATTACAGGAATATGACCTTGACATAAAGTATAGACCAAGGAAGGAAAATGCAGTTGCAGATGGTCTTAGCCGAAAATCCTTTCTCGGAGCTATCTCTATTCCAAATAACCCTATCTGGGATAGAATGAAAAAAGCATCCTTGGTAGATCCAGAGTACCAACATATAGTATCACTAGTTCAGCAGAATAAGATGCCTGAAGCTAAAGATTACTCTCTTATGGGAGGATGTCTTTACTACAGACATAGACTCTGTGTACCCAGAGACCTAGCTCTAAAGAAGGCTATTCTGTATGAAGCACATGATAGCCCTACATCTGGACATCCAGGCTATGCTAAAACTCTTTATGCTGATAGGAGGAGTTATTTTTGGTCTGGAATGAAAGGAGACATACTTCACTATGTGAGGCAATGTCTTTCTAGTCAGCGGATAAAAGCCGAAAGAATCAAGTTACTAGGGCAACTTCAACCTCTTGACATACCCCAGATGAAATGGGAATGCATCAGTATGGATTTTGTCACGGGATTACCTTCTACAAGAGGGTATGATTCTGTTTTTGTGGTTGTTGATATGTTCACAAAAGTGGCTCATCTAATACCCATAAAGGCAACCTTTACTGCTTCAGATGTTAGCCAGGCATTCATCAAGGAGATTTTTAGGCTACATGGTCTACCCAAGCGTATTGTCAGTGATAGAGATGCCAAGTTTACATCAAAATTTTGGACTTCTCTTTTCCAATCTATTGGGTCACAATTAGCCTTCAATACAGCGTATCATCCGCAGACTGATAGGCAAACTGAAAGGGTTAATCAAGTCATTGAGGACATTCTCAGAGCCTATTGTTCGCAAGAACCGAAGCAGTGGTTACAATATCTACCTTTGGTGGAGTATGCTTATAATTCTTCCAAACACAGAAGCATTGGAATGTCACCTTTCAAAGCTCTTTATGGACAGGACTGTTTAGCACCACTGAACTTCTCAGATACAACCATCAGGGTAGAAGCCTCTAGGAAGATGTTAGAAGATATGGAAGCTCAGACTAGATCTATTCGCCAGGACATTCAGGCAGCTCAGGATAGGCAAAAGCACTATGCAGATAAGAACCGTTCAGAAAGAACTTTCAAAGAAGGGGATAAGGTTTTTCTGAGAGTCCAACCAAAGAAAAGTAACTTATCACTAGGCAGATATAAGAAGCTAATCCCAAGGTATTGTGGACCATTCGAGATCGTTAAGGTTGTAAGTGATCAGGCTTACAAGCTAAAGTTACCTGCAAACTTGAAGGTTCATGATGTGTTCCACGTCCGCTTACTCAAACCCTATATTCCTAACCCTGATCAATTCTTGGACTCAGATCAGATAGTCATGCCAGCACAAGGGGTTCTCAAGCTCCAACCTGACTGTGTACTTGAAATGAGGGAAAGGAAGTTACGCAACAGAACAATCACGGAGCATCTAGTAAAGTAGAAGGATTACCTTGAAGAAGATGCAACTTGGGAGGACGAACCAACGCTCATAAAGGATTACCCAAACACATTCTTGAGATGAGGACATCTCAAATTTTTCACGTTGGGGAGGTTGTAAGGTCTCTGACCCCGATCAAAAAGAGCACCATTGTACCTTGAAATAAACATAATGGAAAAAGTTACAATTTTTAGCAGTTTTCCAAATTCTGTCAGTGCCATGATGTTTAGAATGTTTCAAAGCTTTGAAATGTGAATTAAAATAATTTTTGTAAAAAATTTCCAAAAATAGTAAGTTTTTGGTCACCCGACCCGTCCAGTTTTGACCGTCTCGAAAAACTGAACCCATACCCCAAAGTTGAAAAAAATGCATTTTCGGACCCCGGGGGCTGCTAAATATGGCAGGTACGCGGACCAATACGCCTTAGTTAGGGCTTGGTATAGCAATTTTTGGCATCAAATTCCGACTCGTATGACCCGTTTTAGCCTAAAATCAATTTTTCCAAAAATTGAACGGAGAGGCACCGGAGCCCCCGAGGCTGTGTGGGAACAGGCTCCAGGCCACTCCGGGTCAGCTTTAGCAGCTAGGGGACGCCTTTTGTCCTTGTGGGACTCTTGGGAGAGTTTCCAAGCTTGCAACTAAGTGTGAGAACCAGCTAACCAAGCCAATTGGACACTTGGTGCGTAGGAGACTGGACTTGCCATGCTTAACTAGAGTGGCTCCCATATGCAAATAGCAAGCAGGGTCGATTTTCAGCTTCAGGAGGCCTATTTAAAGGTGTTCTCTCTCTCTCACACACACACACAGACGCACACACATGCTCACACACACACCCAGTACACACACACATACATACATACACACACCTTGGGGAGTTGTTGCCGGAATACACACAGTTTTTGAAGGAGAAGCAAGGAGGGAGGTGCTGCCAAAATTCTCATCTCAAGGATTCATTGGATCAGAAAATCAAGAGGATTCTCAGCCCCTAATCACTGTAATTATAGTTTGATTTCGGTTCTTCTTAATTCTCATCATTATTCTCTCAAATTCCTCGTCTACTAAGCTTAATCTTAGCTATAATTTCCAATAGCTGCTCTCTAAGTTTACATAGCTATACTCCATTACATAATCATGATTCAATTATCTAATTTATGCAGCCATTCATCATTCTTAATCGATGATTAATACATGATTAGGAAAGATTTCTCTCTCTAGGCAGCATAGTTAATAAATTGTCAGCCGCCGGTAATAATGTAAATTTGATGAAATTCATTCTTTTACCATTCAATAGTATTGTAATTAAATTTAGACTCAATCTTCTCTCACATTAAGATGTGATTAAGGCTAAAATTAAACCGTCATTAGGCCAACAAGAAGAGAATTTTCTATCACACATGCTTGTGGTAATTTTGCATCTTCAAATTGCACTAGGAGAGTGATTGAGCTTGCTTACTTCATCTTTCTTGTAATCAATTAGTAAAATTCTGAATTTCCCAATCATCCAAGCCAAGTGATTAACTTTAGAGTCAGTTCCCATAGGGTAAGCAAAGTATTAACCATAAGATTGCTAGGTCTCGAAGGAAAAATCTAGTCTCTTGCATAAGGAGGATTCTTTAATGATTCTAATCTGCCAATTGATTTGTTATGATGCTCTCGGACTTTAGCTCTTTTCTTCAAGTTTATCATTTAAAGTAGTGAGTAAAATGGCCCTGGTTAAGAGAACTCGCTTTGGTGGTGCCCACGACCGCGAGGCAGGAACGAGCAATGTGAACGGAAAGGGAAAAGCTCCCATGGACAAACAAGCACCGGCCATCTCACGGGCCATTGACGAAGAAATGGAAGAGGTAGGTCATAATTTCATTCAAGTTGTTTAATTTTAAGAATGCACACGTTTAGCTAGGAAAGAACATATCCCCAAACATGTTGGAGAAATCCGACGGAAACCTCAGCATTGAATTCATTTGTACATTAAAGTCTAAAGTAGGAAAGAAATGATTGATGGGTATGTTGTTTGCAATAGGAAAGAATGTCTGCTATGAAAATTTTAGCTCGACATGTTCATTCTATTTCCAATGTTGAATCAGTCATGACCCCTCTACTGATCACAGGGATAAGAGTTCCTCGTTAAGGGCTCTTGAATCCACAACTTGCTTTCTATGCGGTGGATACCCACGACTTGCTTTCTATGCAGTGGGAACCCACGTCTTGCTTTCTATGCGGTGGGAGTGTCCATGTCGTGCTTTCTACGCGGTGGACATACCTAGTTGTATGGGCAGCTAGGCGACAACGGGAGGAGTAAACTCTCGCTAGAGGGGTGATGTTGAACCTCGAGAACATTGGAATTTTAATGAATAAATTTGAGTAGAATTTTTACTAGAATACTGTCTTGGTGCCTCTTTGTAATACTGATTGAAGGGCTGTCTTAACGAACATTGTGATTCGGAATCTTATCAAGGAATGTTTATGTTGAACAATCATTGTGGTAGTAATTAGGATACACAAGGAAGTGTGGGTGTGGGGGTGGAAAGTGGGGGCTTGGCTCAGGTTGCCAATGCCTATGAGAAGGGTGGTCCCGATTGGTCGGGAACTCTCTGTCCCCATAGTGTTTAAATCGATACTAGTAATACTCATTGCCCCTAGAGCGGTGAAGTCTCAAGTGTACGTGTCTCAGAAACATGGGGAAAAAGGCATTCGAGGTTTCTCTCCTCCTGGAAGGTGGGTCTTAGGATCGCTAGATAGTTTAAGTATTCTTCCCCTGCGAGGTGGAGCTAGATCTCATTGCTAGTAGGCTCAAACTCGACTAACTTTGTGATGAGAGATCTTCCACTAGTTGAACCCTGAACCACTTTGTTTGCTTCCTCTATAGATCTAGTGGCCAAGGGTTCACCATCAGACCCGTCGTTTGATACGGTAGGGTGGGGATCTCACAATGTAGTAGTTGTGACATTAGAGCCACAGGCACATTATACCATGCTTTTCTTCCTACTTTCTTATCAATGTCTGCCTGCATCCAAGTGTAGATAACACATGGCAATTTCTCCATGATTGCCTCCTTCGAAGCAAGCCCCATTGCTCGCACCATCCATAACATATCAGTGCAAGATGTTGCCACGAATCGCGTCTCATTCAATCTACATTGAATCGACAAGCATAGGATGACAGCATTATGTGATTATAAAGTCAACACTTGATGCGAACCTGCCTCAGGGTACTTGCTTGTTTATACGTATCATTATGCTCAGCATGTCAGCCTCATTTTTAGAGTCTACCGCCACAAGCTCGACACGAACCCTTGGATGCAAATCGATATCTTTCTCATAAGCTATGCCTGCAATCACAAGGAATTTACTCCCCAATTAATCCCAAAACGCGCATTAAAATTAACCACAGAGAGAACCAGACTTACTCTGTTTAAGAACTTCCATAGGGTTCCCATCCCATGTATATAATATTTTTCCACAAAGGTCACCCCAGCACGTGTCTTTGATTTCAGCCTCAAACTCTTCATTGACCATTTGCCACAATGGATCCCATGTTTGAATGATTGCATCGTCAACATCCACGCTAGGATGGCCTGGTGCATTGATAGATCATATGAAGGATCCCTTGGGCTCATAATATCCCTCCAAAAAAAAGGTATCTGCTAGTGGCTGAAGGTGCTTGGAATCCCAGCTTACTTGTCTTGCTTTCTCAAGTTTAAGCAATCAGCAAAGAGGAACCCATGGAAACAAAGTTCCATGCTCTATCTGCAACAACCAAATTATGTCCAAAACCTCATCCCGCATTAGTTGTTGCATAATTTCAATACAAAGTGGGACCGGTGTTTAACCTCACTCCTATCTTATTGCAGACATAGCAAGAACCATGAATATAATTGTCAATCCATGGGACGAAGCTCACTCGACTAGTGCATAGAGGCTACAAAAGGTTGTCAATCTCTTGGAAAACAACAAATAACTCACATCTAACTCAAGCTACACTCAAATGACATAAATCACCAAAATCTAATTGCTCATCGGCAAACAAATCACATCTGTTACAGCATCAAACGACATCCAAACGTTATGAAACTTCTAGGACATGTTTATAAGACGTAATCACACATACTTATGGTCTCAAATCTCACTTTAGGTCAAGTGCAAAAATTTTGATTATTAACAGCAGTCGTTTTCGACCCAGAATGCATATAAACGCTTAGCAATGATGTCCCAATACCCCACCTATACTTAGTTTATGGTTTTGAAGCTTAAATTCCTACTTATGATGAAATTAATCCGTAGGTTGACGACGCCAAAAGCTATGGATTACCGTGGAATGCTTATGTCAATGCGTAGAGCTCTTACCTGCGGTTGCAACGCAACAGACGGCGCTGCAATGTGACAATTGGGAAGGGAGTAGGAAGCACGAGAAGGAGAGAAGTGAGCCCCGTAAGCTCAAATTATGTTTCAATTATCCAAAACTTACAAAAATTGGATTTTATACCTTAGCCAAAGTTTTTGTGGTCAAAATTAATAACTTGGGAGCTCTTACTAAAGACAAGTTGATACAATCTGGAAGCTTGTAGCCCCAGCTCATCAATTACAATGTTTATCTAGAAATTAGGAGTTACAACATTCCCGATTCATCAAAATAATAAGTTTTTCTTGTAATAAAAGCTTCAAAAAATGTTATTCTAGCTAGCTTGCTGCTAACATTCCCCCCTCCTCGACTATGTCGTCCCTTGACACAACTTCATGGACTGAAGTAGTCTTTGGGTTGACGAGTAGCGAAGCGGTCTTTAAGCACATGGAGTGCTTTCTCATATCTGAGTCTTCTCTCTTTGTCCGGAACCTGCAAGAACTGCATGGTGACTCTGTTTTTAAGCTCAATGGCTGAATAGCCAACAAATCTAGATGTAAGGTTCCTAATCACTAGCCCAAATATCTTCGTTCACCAAGTGAAGAAACTTGTATAGAATGCTTCCTCAAACGCCAACATATTGCTAGAGGGCAAAAATGTGCATCGAGCGTAGAAGCCGTAAAGGACTTCTTTCGAAGGCTAGCCAGTTAAGTCGTAACAAAGACCCTTATTGCCTTCGAGGAAAGACATCCATGGCACTCCTGCTTGCTCTGGTTCATGAAAAGCTTGAATACATGTGAGCAGCATTCAACAATTTTTATATAACATGGCACATGAGAGGTCAGGAAGGCTCTTGAAAAACGTCATGGCGCCCGTTAGGGTTTTCACCATGTATTCCTTTGTTGTCGGTCCCTGCTCTGGAGCTAGTAGACGTGGATAGTTCAGCCATGTAGGCCTCTTCTTTCTCAGTGCTTTGAATGCAAACCATGTCCTTACCCTTGGTACAGGACAGAATGTTGGGTCTTTCTGTAGTGCTGCAGTGCTCTTATGAACAGAATTAGATATGTTTAATTCTTGTTCAACCAGCTCTTTCTCCACTTGGGGTGGATATCCTCTGAGCCTTCTGCCTGCATATCCTTGTATAGTCTTTCTTTTACCTGTAGTAGCTCTATTTTGATCAAAGGATATAGCAGTGATTGCTGATGCCACTGAGCATTGATTTGGTTGGGAGTGAGTTGAGTTACATTGATCAAGTGAAGAACTCTCAACTCCCAATCCATTGCTACTTTCCATTCTGCATCTATTTCCTGGGAAACGTACTCTTTGCATCTTCCTCAGCTTTAGAAAGCTAGACCATGGGCACTTGCTCAGCATCAATCAGTGGTACTTGAAAATCCTCATTTCCTTCTAGCCCTTCCGTCGGTTTTGTTTCCATCTCATCAAAAGAGACTGAGGGAATGTCAACAATTGGTTGCTCAAAGGTACCAGCTTCTTCATGATGTTCCGGTTGTCCCTCTCTCAGCAGCAACAGCTGATTGACTCTCTTTAGTTCAGCTATCTCTTTGAGCAAGTTCTCTTCTCGTTGTACCCGCATCAGTGCAAGGTCTCTTCTTTGTGATTGCTCTAACTTCAGCTCTAGCTTGAGATCCTTGTTTCTCTTTTCCAAAGTCTTATAGACTTCATTTGTACATTTGATCGAGGCGACATCAGGATTTTCCCTTATCTATCTCAAAAAGGCTGCTTGTTCATTGAACCTTTGCTCAGAGTACTGCAGAGAAGCATTTGTTACATCGAGTTGCACTTGGATCTTCTGTACTAACAGAGTAGTGGTTAGGAGTTCATTTGTTACTTCTGTCAACTTTTGATCTTTATTTTTGCAGGCATCAAATAACTTGGTTAGAAGTTCTCCCACCTCCTCCATTTCTTTCTGTTGCTTCTCTTTTGCAACCTGGTGTTGTTCTGCTTCATCCTTCAGCTCTTTGATCTATCTTTGTAGATCTGAAATTATATACATCCTATCATCTAACTCTCCTTGTAGAGCATCAATGACTAACTCAAGTTCTTTGGTATTAGCACTATGGCTAAGTGCTGTGGTTCGCATTTTATTTTTCATCAACTGCATCTGCTTGGCATATTCATTGACCTGCATGATGACTTCGTCATTTGTTTCCCAATCTTCAGGCTCTGTAGGCTGTCTAGAAGTTTCAGTTGTTTTGGTTTGTGGCTCCTTGGATGGTGATGTGGTGGCTGCTTGTGGTTGCGGCGGGGGTTCTACTTCTCCTTGAGGCATGGCGGTTGCCTTGGGTGGTGTTTCTTCTTCTTGAGACTTAGTAGATGCCTCAGCTGTTTCTGGTTGTTTGGTCGTGGAAGGTTCTACCTCAGTTTGTTCTTGTGCTTTTGGTTGTTCAAAAGTTGCGGCTTTCTAGTGCTCAAGCTCTGTTTCCTCTTCCTCGCCCTCCTTGGGTTTAGTTGTTGGTGAAGGGCGTGGGCTTGGCATTTGGTGGTCTTCTTGCTTCGTAGGAGGTGAGGTAGGATTCACAGACATCTCCCCTTGGTCGTGATGTGTCTCACTTTGTTTCGTAGCCTCTGCCTATCTTTGTTGCTCGGCTGCATCTTCCCTTGCTTTCTTTTCAACTTCTTGAGCTTCTTTCAACTTTAGGGCTTCTGCCTCTCCATACATGCCTTCAAGAAAGTCTGTGGGATTCTCTGCTCCTTTCCTTGCAGGGTTCTTGGTTCTGGGTCCCCTTCTCTCCCTTGGAGCCCATCTTTCCGGGTCCTCACCTGCAGCTTGGCGGCTTCTTTCATAAGTTTGTTTTTCTCTTTCAAACCTCGCCTTCTTTTGTTGAGGTTCTTCTTGGTGTGCGTCTACAGCTTTCTTTTTCATTTCGTCAATTATGGCCCTTCTTTCCTCATTGTCTGAGCTCTCACTACTATGAGCTTCATGGGAGCTTTCGAAAGATTCTTCGTTTGACTTATACACTCTTTTTTATGAACGTGCGGTTCTTGGAGAAGGTTGCATAGATACAATCCATGTGTTCTCATCTGGGGCTGGCGGAAAATTGTTGGCCATGCCAATAGCATGATATGCTATTCTCGTCAGCACTTCCGGTGCGCCCAGATATGTGATTTTACCTTCTTTCTTTGTGCCTTTCAGCATTGTCAGCACATACTGCACATGATCAATTCGCTACCTGGTTGTCGACTTCAACACCCTGGTGAAGATGGTCGCAACCGCATGGTTTGGGGTGGTGTACTGTGATGGTCTCTTTGCTAAGAAATGAAAGTGTTGATGGTATAGGCGTGTTGGTTCTTCCACTTGCCTTTGGATCAAGTCAAAAGCAGCCTCCTTGGTGAATGTGCCTGTTGTCTTTCTGTCTCGAGTCCACATCGTCATACCTTCAGTTGGCAGCTTTAGTGCCTCGGCCACAATCCCTTTTGTGATTACTACTTCAACTTTCTGCCCTTGTTGGTCGGTGATTTGGGTTGAGCCATCCTCTTTGATTGTGGACAATAGCTCATATTCTTTCTAGAAATCTACACCACATGGTTCCTGGTCGTAAAAGTCTCTGAGGCCCAGCCTTCTGTTGGCTTCTTTGGTGTCTGGCTTGGTAGCTACATCATATATCTCTTTTGGTAGCATTTGCAGCTCTACTTGGTGTCCTTATTCACTCTTAAACATGCCTGTGAAAACCGTGGTGTTGTTTTCTTCAAGCTGTTCTCTTGACAAGTATGTTGCCTTGGCCATCTTTACTGAACTAGGGTCCAGTTGGTAGGGTGGCAGCTCTTGCAACTTTTCTTTCTGGGATACCCTTTTCTTGGCCTTCTCGACAGCTTGCATTGCTCTTGTTAGGGGAATATAGTGCCAAAGTTAGAAAATTTCACAAATTTTGCTCTGAAATGCCTTGAGTCTAAATTGCTGACAAATGATGTCCATTTTGCTTCAAATCAATCTTGGAGCATGCATAGATGCATAAAAACATGTAAAGATCAAAATCATACAGTTCACGCAAAAATTTGCAACCAAAGTAAATAATCACGATTATTTACAGCTGGGGATTTTTTCCAACTTTTTGCATTTTTGACATCATAGGCTTGAAACATATGGGTTAGGTGCTTTGAGTGAAGTGTGGGCTCATTTGAGTGCACTGGGTGAAAATGGTACGAGATTCATCTCTGAAACAATAGATATACTGAGATTTTGAGATTTTGAGTTTTTGAGATCCAAATTTGCTCAAACTTGGTCAATGGACTTGGGACATCATGTTCTTTGGTCACATAAGGTCAAAGTTGCAAAGCTCCCCCATTTTGGCAAGAAAGTAAATAATCGTGATTATTAACTTTTTCATCAAAATGTACATTTTTTGGTGCAACTTGGTTCTAGGCATGATGTAGACTCTGTGTATGAGATATGGGGTGATTTGGATCTAAAAGTATGACAGATAACTCAAAATTTGGATTGGAAAGACCTTGTTGCGTTTTTTTGACAATTTTCAAGTTTTTTCTTGATCATTTTGGCTCATACTTGAATTGTGGCATGTAATAGATGTGTACAAGTGATAGGTGAAGTGAAGGTATCATTTTCAAGCCAAAAAAACACAAAAGTAAATAATCGTGATTATTTACAGCATTCAATTTTTTTGCAAGACTTGACAATTTTTTGGCCTAGACATATTCAATACATCTTTTAAAAATCCTAAATTGAATTTGGTAAAGTTTTGTCATGTCGGCATCACTTCGTGCTCTTGTCGACTCTGAAATCATCGATTTTTGTGACTAGATGGCCTGTGGAGTTGGTTAGTCAGTTTTGAAGCTATGGACTTGTCCGCTACATAGTCCTGATGCTACCCATCCAGTCTTGGCCCATTTGGAGTCAGTTTGACTTCATACGTCAAATTTGATGCTTTGTAGTCTGCGAGTTGTTTTCTGCTCATCGAGAGCTTGCCTTGACTATTTTCATGAAACCATCCATGTACATTGTGTATAGACCCAGTCTATAAGCTGTCTGTGAAGTCAAAATCCAATTCTGGCATCTGGCAAAAACCTAAATTTTCTACTCGGGACCCCCCTCGACCCATGTCGAATGGTCATCTGGTGATATAGAAGTGTTCTATTAAATAGGGGCATGCTACAGTTCAACTCTCCTTGAATTTGGTTGAGTTGATAGGCCGCTATGGTCAATTTTGGATCAGACTTCGTGCACTGCTGGGTTTCTAGGTTTTTTCCTGCACCTAGACTTGCAACCCGGCCATATAGAATTGATCATTGATAAGCTTAGAACTTACCCCTCATGTCTCGTGTGAGATGGCACTGTAAAAGGCGATTGTGGACTCCGAAAATCGTGCGCAAAGAAGGTCGAGAGCTCTCTTTTCCAAGAGTGACTAGTGGAAATGAGGTGATTTTGGGCTACTTTGGATATATATACTCGGACTTCCGAAACTATTTTTCCTCAAATTCCCCTGTTAGTCCTACTAGGCCGTGAAATCTATGTTATACTCAAAAAAAAATTCAATCGGATTCCGGTAGCTCATTCTGCAAGAATTTGCGAAAGTAGGCCTTTGCAGCCTAATTTAGGCTTTCCGGTTCCATCTGTCGATTCGATTGAAATTTTGTGTGCATGTCTGTCTTGTCCTTTGATCATTAGCGTATCTTCAGTTTCTCCAACTGAGCTCATTCGCTATTTATTATTAATTTTTGACATGTTTATTGAACAAATCAAAGAAAATAACAAAATGCGCTAAAAAAGCAAAGTGAAAAATCATTAATTAGGAAAATCCATTGAAAAACATAGCTTTATAGCTTTTAGGTGGATTTCTCCATTTTTAAGTCCCAAAATCAAGAAAATTTTATAAAAATAACCAAAAAAGACCATTTTTTGATGATTTTCTGATAGTATATACACTATTTACACTCATCGGGGAGATGTTATCAGTTAAATATCCCCTGTTGATGGTTTTCTAAGGGCATTGTTAGGTAATTTTGCAAAAAATCACACGTTAACGTTAAACTTTTTCCTCCCTCTTCAAACACTGTCCTTAATTACTTAGTTCCCTTCCACCCCTCCTAGATGGCGTAAAGCCGAGCTTTCTATTGAGCTTCATCAATAACCTGCTGTTGTTATATCTTTCTTTGCTTTGTTATATGCATCTTTTCTAGCAATTCATTGGTTAGTGGCATATTGTACTTCTTTAAATGGCATCCACTAATCCAATTAGCCATTGGTTCACCATCTAAGGTGGACAGCTTAACTGCTCCACTTGGAGATACATCTTCAATGATAAACGGTCCGTTTTCCTTTTTCTTAAACTTGAAAATGTGTTGCTTAAGGGAATAAACTATAAGTAAGTCCCCTTTCTTGAAGATTTTTGTAACTAAATGGGAATCAAAAAATTGTTTTTGTTTCCGCTTTTGTGCATAGATGTGAGCTACAGCAGTTAGCCTTTGCTGATCAAGCTTTTCTAAATCTTCAAGCCTCTCTGATAGTTCATGTCTAGTCTACTCAAGATCCTTAGCTACTCTTATTATCGGCAGTATGGCATCAAGACCATAAACAAGGTTAAAGGGTGTAGCATTTAAAGCTATCTTGAATGAAACTTTATAAGCCCATAGAGCGGCATGGAGATTCATTCCCCAATCTATCCATCCTGAACTAACCACTTTAGTCAATAGCGAGCTAAGAATTTTATTCGTATGCTCAGCTTGTCCATTTGCTTGTGGGTGAAAGGGAGCCGATTTTTTATGGACGACCATAAATTCATTAAGCAGATACTCAATGAGTGGATTCGCCTTGTTTACGTAGTTCCTTGACAGGTTGTTTGACTATGATTTTTTGATCCTAAAGAGTATATTTCTTGTAATGGGATGGAACACTCATTACATCTTTACCTTCCTCCTCAATGGTTTCCATTTCAGTTAATATATCTCCTTTAGAGCTTTTTTCAACTCTTGATACTTCTTTCTTTGTTCAACTTGTGTCATGGTTGAATCCTTGTCGTGGTATTTAGGTTTTGCTTGTGTTTCTTTTCTCGTTTTTCTCAATGTTTTTTATATTTTCTGTTTTTCATTTAAAGGATATCTACCAATGATTTTGCCTTTGGCACAATCATGTACATCTATCTGCATCAAAAACTGTGTTCTACTGGAGACGGATGGCATAGGTAAAGCTTTCAAGTTTCTCGTATCTCCTTCTCTTCTATACCATTTCTATCTTCTCGATTTTTGGTTTGTAAAGTCAAAAAACTTTTCCTCCCCTCCTTTTATGAGTAGTTTAGCTCTCACATGTTCTTTTTCCGACCCTGAATCATCTGAGTTGCATCATAGTAGAGGTCTGAAAAGACTTGTTGAGTTTCATCAAGTCCTTGGATCCCTGAATTTCGTCTTCAATGTGAAGGATTGAGATCATTTGTATGGGAATTATGCCATAGCCGTCCTCGTTGCAAAATTGAGTGTTACATATACATCCATTGTTGCTAAAATTTGAGTCCACTCAAATGGCTCAAACAAATGCTCCGAAAAGGGTTCAGGTACATAGGCTTCGTCTGTGCAATCCCTTTCTAAGATACATTCTTCTCGTTTTAAGCTCTAGTTTTCTGAGGCTCCGCATATCCAAATAGGTGTGTCTTTGTTCAACCAAGATGGAAGCTTAGTTTCAACCAAAGAGACTGAGTCAAATTCTTGTATGGGCATTTTGACAACATCTCTATAAGTATGATTTTTTAGATTAATCTTTGTTATTGATCCCACTTGCTTCAAGTACAGTTAATTGTTTCCCCAGTTATGGATGAGTTGTACTTGTCGCACGAAAGGTCTTTCCAAGATGATTTTCATAATTGAATTTATTTCCAAAATCCACTATCGTAAAAGTGTGTTGATAATCAATCCCACAGGAATTAACTGTCACTTTTTCAAGGAGTCCTAAGGGTCTTTCGATGTGTTCATCAGCCAATTGCAATTTCATTCAAGTTTGTCTAATGGTTGGTTGTCCCCATGATTCCCATACTGCTTTTGTGGCTATGGCTATGCCTGCCCCACTATCTAGTATTGCCATGGTTTGTATATCATTATACCTCAGTAGAAGGGTTGTGTTTCCTTCTTCCCCTTTGTAGTATTCTCTGACTTTGTTCATTGGAACGGATCTAATCTCTTTGTTATTCAATTTGTGTTTCAGTTTTTCTAAATTTTTCATGATTAGCCCTGTTATCCCCACCTTCTCTAGAGTTTTTTATAGATCATTCCATAAATATGGTCTGATTTTTCACAGTTCTCCTAAAGTAAGAGTGCATTGAATGGGTGTAGACATGATTGAATGGATGTTGTCTACCTCTAGGGTCTGTTTCGCTCTTTTTATCTGAGTGGTTTTACACACTATGGATTCATCTTCGTTATCTCCCAAGTACGAGGGTAATGTTTTCAAAGTCATTGGTTTAGACATTCCTGAAGCTTCACATCCGCAATCCCCATACAAGGATTGTACTGCCATGTCCATATCAGGAGGTAGATTGTCTACCCAAACTTCCTCTATAGGAGTTGACTTCAGAGTTAGGCTCCCATCATTAATCTCTCTAACCTTTTTCCATAAGTGTCTTGGCCAGTCTTCTTCTACGAATGGAATTCCATCTAAGGCATCTTCACTGTCAGACACTATGAGTTTTGGCTCTTTAATTTCAAAGTGGGGTTCTACCACCACGTCGGATTTCTCTTTACTGGTTCCTACCACAAGCTCCTCAGGTTTTGCCATACGCTCGAGCTTGGGTTTTTGTTTTTCCATCATCTCTTGAGTAATTCTTTCCAAATTTTGATAAGCTTTAAGCTTAGCTGCTTCCATATCTGGTAAGCTTCCAAGGCTACAATGATTGGCTCAAAAATTTTGTCTACCAAAATTGATCCTCTAGATTTCACGGTGGTTTCCTTGATTTCACTTCCAGTTTCTTTCACTTTTTCCTGGAATAGTTTCTTTGCTTTCTCCTCAATTTCAGCCCTTTGTTTTTGTTTTCTCATCTCATACCTTTTGCTTCTGCTTCCCCTGGTCTTTTGAGAGGAAATTTTAGTATTATCCGAATCATTAGAGGAGTTATGTTTATTTTTCTTAGCCTAGCTCTGGTGATTACCTTGATTGGAACAATAGGTTCACTCTTTGATGAGCTACTAGGTTTCACTTGGACTACGTTCACTACTATTTTACCCTTGTTTAAAGGATTTTTTCTTTTTTGGACAATCTTCAGGGAAGTGTCCTCCCTTTTTGCAACATTGCATACAAAAAGCTTCAACTGGCTTAATGTTCTTGTCAAGCTCTGGGCATTCATTTTTCCAATGATCCTTCGCACCACAGTTATGACAGTTTCCAGTTCTTGGCTTAATCATGGGTCTTACCATTGGAGGTCTAACACCTTGATTGGATAGTACATCGGTGCAAGTTCTAGTGTAGTATAAGTCACAGGTTCTTCCATTGGTGGTGGATGTGAATTATACCAATCTCCTTCTACCATTACTGTAGATGGACTAGGCTCAACATAGGATGTAACAAGCACTAGTGCTTGTTCATCTATGACTCCCTATGAATGCATGTACTTTACAGGTACTGCATTATGTCCAGGATATGGAGGTTGTTGACCCAATACAGGTTGAGGTCTTTCCATGCCCATCGGTGGTCTTTGAGGTGGGGCCATATAAGGTTGATATATGTACATGGGTTGTCCTTGTGGCCTCCTAGGCACATATTGAACATTTCCATCATACTTTGGTCGGTAATAGCACTCATTGGTCTCATGGTTGATCCATTTACCCCTCGATTGCACACCATTTCTGTGGCCTAATTGGTTGTCCTTGTTGAGGTATCCCTTGTCCTAGTCCCCTCATAGGTGTTTTTTGCATGTTATTCATCATTTCATTCATCCTTTTGAGCATGTCTTATATGCTGTAAGGAGTGCTGCTACAGCTGTTTCCACTTGTGCTGGTTTGGTGGATGTTGTTTTCTCACTTAGATTATCCTTAGGGACATCTTCTTCACTGAAAATATCACAATCACAATTGTCTCCTAAGTCGATAGCATCTGACACACACTCTTCTAGGATCATATGTTTCTTGCTATATAGCATGAAGTTCTTTGTTTAGAAGTCCCTCTAGAAACAATGATACTAATCTTTCTTATGCAGGTATTTCTAGTTCTGGGCATCTTGCAATGTATTGTTTCATTCTAGTTGCACAATCCCTAACAGACTCACCTTGTTTCAGTTTGAAGCTATAGATTTGAGCTACAGTATTATGTTTGATCCCCGTTTTAGAACATGCAGCTACAAATCCTTGAGCTAATGTGTTTAAGTCCATGATTGACCTTGGTGGAATGTTTTGGAACCAAGTTAGTGCTTTTCCTTCTAATGTCATTCCAAATCCCTCAAGTTGAGTAGGGAAATCAAATATGTGTTGTGCTCTTAGCACTTGCTTAAAGCTTGCTAAGTGGTCATATGGATCCCAAGATTCACTGTATTTTCTGACCCATTTTTGAAAATCAATTGGTCTGACACGTCTATTTGGTTCAACCCCTGGTCTCCTGGGTAGTTGGTTATGTCCCCAGTCCTTCAAACCAGTCTGTTGGAAATAGTGACTCATGTAGCCTTGGACTGGCTTTAGTGTCACACGGTTTTCTTCGTGATGAGATAGTTTCTAGTTTTTTAACATTGCTCCCAAAAGATCTCTCGCGGAGTTCCTCTCTTGGAATAGTTTCTGGTCCTTGGCCCAATATCCAAATCTCTTATAGAGTATCCTTGGTATTTGGTTTGCTCCACCTCCTTAGGACCCATCATAACAAAGTTATTGTTATAACAATCCCTAAATAGGTAGGTTTGTAGATCTGTTGAACCCTTGTCTTTGCAAGTTTTTGGTCAGTTTGGTGATCCAAATTCTATGGGTCTTTACAAAAGATGTTTGTACACATGCATAGAGTCTCTGGTATCAACCTTGGCCACTTTTGAGCTGAAAGTAAATAATCGTGATTATTTACTTTAGGCCTAAAATGAGCACTTTTTTCAACTTTTTCACTGGACAGTATTTTTATGACTCAAGTCAAAACTTAATTTGGCCTAAAATATCAAGAAAAAGTAAATAATCTCAATTTTTGCAAACTCTTGAAATTTTACCTCAACTGCGTCCTTAAGCTTACCCACTGGGTTCATACAACTTTTAAAGCATAATCTCCAATCGGATTCAATGGTGGACAGTCTTCTGGTGCTATTTCTAGCCGTAGACTTGAAATTTTGTAACTTCACATAAACAACTCACAATTGATTCTTTTGAATAGAGCAATGTTCTAAGATTCCACCTCGGACTCTACTTACCCTACTCCTAGGTTCTACTGCAATGGGGTTGTGAAAAGTGTCCACAAACACTCGTTTTCTTATTTTTTATGGTTTTTTGAGCCTTGATCTTAAGATTTGTCTCATCCATCAATCATTCTCAAAATCCTAATCTAATTCTATAGTTCTACAATCCTAGAAGGTACTTAGCAAGTACAACCTACTTCCACGCTACCTCTACACAGGAAAAGATGACAATCTTAAGCTATGGGGTTTTAAAAAGAAAGTTTTGACTCCAGGTGATCCTAGAGGAAGTTAAAGGATAACTTCACAAAACGCTTGTGTTTTTCCCTAGTTTAGGTCTCTTCATTCCCTGGCAACAGCGTCAAATGTGGGATGGGTGTCTAACCTCACTCATATCTTATTGCAGACGTAGCGAGAACCACGAATATAATTGTCAATCCATGGGATGAAGCTGACTCGACTAGTGCAATATAGAGGCTACAAACGGTTGTCAATCTCTTGGAAAACAACAAACAACTCGCATCTAACTCAAGCTACACTCAAATGACAGAAATCACCAAAAGCTAATGGTTCATCGGCAAACAAATCACGTCCGTTACAGCATCAAACAACATCCAAACATTACGAAACTTTTAGGACATGTTTATAAGACCTAAGCACACATACTTATGGTCTCAAATCTCACTTTAGGTCAAGTGCAAAAATCGCGATTATTAACAGCAGTGAGTTTTTGACCTAGCCGTTTTCGACCTAGCCATTTTCAACCGAAAATGCATCTAAACGCTTAGCAATGATGCCCCAATACGCCGCCTATACTTAGTTTATGATTTTAAAGCTTAAATTCCTACTTATGATGAAATTAGACCACGGGTCGACGACGTCAAAAGCTACGGATTACCATGAAATGCATACTTCAATGCGTAGAGCTCTTACTTGCGGTTGCAATGCAATAGACGGCACTGCAATGTGACAACCGGGAAGGGAGTAGGAAGTGCGAGAAGGAGAGAAGTGAGCATTGTTAGCTCACGCTGTGTTTCTATTATCCTAACTTATCAAAAACTTACAAAAATTGGCTTTTATATCTTACCAAGTTTTTTGTGGTCAAAACTAATAATCTAGGAGCTCTAACTAAAGACAAGTTGATACAATCTGGAAGCTTGTAGTCCCGGCTCATCAATTATAATGTTTATCTAGAAAGTAGGAGTTACAACATTCCCGATCCATTAAAATAATAAGTGTTTTTTACAATAAAAGCTCCGAAAAATTTTATCCGAGCTAGCTTGCTGCTAACAAAGATCAATTCCACACCTTCAAAATTCCAAGATGCTTGGACAACATATCCTGTCGTACAGTGACATCCTCATTAATGGGAAATTCCCCACCAGCACTGGCCCCTGCTGTCATGTAAGCCTCCATCTCCTTGTCATTGATATCCTCATCCAAGCTAACATCTTTCACAAACCGAGAGGATGTACCTTCCTCCACTTTTGTCTTGCCCTTCGCAACCTTCTTAGCTTTTTCCACCGTTGAAATAGGTGGAGATGGGACAACACTAACCGGTTGGCTACTGAAGTGACTGACAGTAGTTGATGGTGAAATTTGTGATGGTTCTGTCCTTGTAGTCTTGGTGACCCGCTATATAATAAAATACAAAGCCAAGATCATTCAACAAGTTAACTCATTTTAAATGTACACACAACACTCTCCACTTAGAGGATATTGATGACAAGCCCTTAGAAAAATAAAATAGAAAATTATCAATTCACTTCTAGGCCATGCAATAAAATTGTTCATTGTCCTTTTCAAAGTAGTCATTTCTTCATTCCCAGAAGGGACATGAGGCAAAGGAGCGTCCTTCCCTTCATACACCTCAAGCACAGCAACAATGGAAAAGCATCCAGCTAGCATTCTGCTGCCATGAAGCTTGGCCAAATTTGCAGTCTTGTCTATTTTTCCAATTCCAATAGATTTTCCATTTTAAATAAATTTGACAATAGCACCGACATCACTTTTCTTGGCCATCTTCTGCCTTAGATAGTAATGCAATGATAGACAACTCTGCAATTTCAACCAAAAGAAAAGAACTTGATTGTCTCTAGTATATGCTGGGCTCTCTCATTCTCTTCCTTCTTCAGGCTCAGCCTTAATGTAGAGCTTTAGAAAGGAAGAGAGCTTTAGGAAGGAAGAGGGTCTCAGATCATTGTACTCCAAGTTATAAGGTCTTGTCCCAGTAATCTGTGAAAGATAATATTTACCTCTTAAAGGCTACCACAATTGGCATGCATGTCAATAAGCGTATTTCCAATGCTTGTTTTCAAGCCATAGCCATTCTCTACAATTAGGGCCCTCCTAACATAGCTATTGTTAAACTAAATTGCTATCAGTGATTCCCTCATTCACTATCTATCCCTCCCTCTTTTACCCGGTTCTCTCTCTCTCTCTCTCTCTCTCTCTCTCTCTCTCTCTCTCTCTCTCTCTCTCTCTCTCTCTCTCTCTCTCTCTCTCTCTCTCTCACACACACACACACACACTCACTCACTTTTAGACTATCGCATTCAAGATCATTATGTATAACGTTCAGCATACATGACAAGCTTGATGGTGATCTCTCTCTCTTTTACTTTTAGACTATCGCACTCAAGATCATTATGTATAACGCTCACCATACATGACAAGCTTGATGGTGATAGACTGAAAATAAGAGAGAGAGAGAGAGAGAGAGAGAGAGAGAGAGAGAGAGAGAGAGAGAGAGAGAGAGAGAAGGTAGAGAACCTGGTGAGACAGGGAGGGAGGGAAACTTTCAAAAGCTAGCAATAGATCATTACCTTATTATGCAACAATCTTGTTTTACCTTCTCTTTCAACTCTTAAGAACCTTATGGTCATCTCCTATTTATAGGAAATTCTGCTAACCAAAGATCAAATCCACACATACTCCCTTCTCTCTCTCTCTCTCTCTCTCTCTCTCTCTCTCTCTCTCTCTCTCTCTCTCTCTCTCTCTCTCCTGCTTTCCCTCTATCTAACTCATGCAGGACATGTATGGTGAGATAGAGGGAAAGGGAGGGAGAGAGGGAGTGAAGGGATAAGCCAGGTGAAAGAAGGAGGTAGTCGGGGTGAAGTCAAAGGGTTGTCTAAAAACTTACCTTGGATTGATATCAGCACTTAATATGCAACTGTTGTGTCTTTCTCTTGCAACTCTTGAAAATCTTAATGGCATCCCCTATTTATAGGAAATTTTGATGCCATCACTACCAAGCATGGTTAAACAACGATGGCTGCTACCAATAGGCCGAATTATGGGCACATCAACACCAATTCTAATAAGCTATATAGTATGATCAAGAGCATCTTTTAGGAAAACACAAAACATGGCGATTCAATCAATCATCTCAAAAACAAACTTTTACAAAATTGATTGTTGCAGGATGACCTTATCATGGAAGTACTAACCCGCCACTTCAATATCAAGCTTCACACTCTATTCTTCCAGCTTTGGTGCAGGTGCTTCATCAACTAATTGGCTAGCGACATTGACGGAGTGCTGTTGTTGCCACTGATCTATCCCGACCTTGGCCTCTACGTCTCTTTGTTGCAGCAAGCGTGGAAAGAATTGACAGACTACACAAACACCGTCATTAAATCCACCAGTATGAAGGAGAGGTCCATCGGATAGGAATGCAGCAGAGGAACACCATGTATAGGAGAGGAGATCAAGTGGGCAGATGGAGAAGGTTTGTAGATCAAGCTCAATGGAGTGGGCCCAACAATCCAACTTCAGGTCTCTGTCATTGCTATCGTTACGACAGCGCCCATGCAAGGGTTGTTGGGACAGTCGCAAGCTGAAAAATCCTAGGCCTGAGCGCTAGCGCCTAGGATACTTCTGCAAGGAAGGATTTCCGAGAGAGGAAGAGTTGTCGAGAGAGTACAAGGCCAGAGCGCTAGCACCTCAATTTAAACACGTGTGTGAGCAAAAAAGGGAGCAATTGTTTAACGACCTGGAGTGTGTATGTGAGCACCGCCATGGGCAGCAGGGGTGCAGTGAGCTTGCCAGCTTGGTTTGACACAATGACAGAGGAGATTGGCTCAATCGAGCTGACATGGCAAGGAGCAGGATCCACTTGGCAGAAGGCTAGGGGAGCGGATGCCTGATGTGCTCTCCTGAGCGCTAGCACCTCATATCAACAAGCCATGTGACTGCCACACTGCACTAGTAGCGGCTGGTGGTCAGCGATCAGATAAGGCCGCCTCACCTAGGGCCAGCTGACAGTGGGTTGTAGTGTGCACTACGACTGCTCTCCCATCATGGAAACAGTACCAAAATCCATAACACATCAATATTTAGGCTGAGCTTGGGCACCGCTCACACCAGCCCGCCGGCCCACTCCCACCGTCGCCATCCAAAGCAAATCACATGGAGCCTACCTACGCTCTGCTAAAGGCTGCTGAGCTGCTCTCCTGTGCTGCAACTATGTTCTTTTGACCCCTTTTCCACACGTACCACTGAAGTGGACTGCATCGTGGTGCCCATGCAAGACAAAACACAAGTCTTTGCCACTAGACGAGTCAAGAGCGACTACATTAAATGGCCAAGCTCGGCTCGTTCTGGTATGACGGGACCACATAAGGCCGCCTCACCCATGCATGGTTTTCCTGAGCGCTAGCGCCCCAAACCAAACATGAAGCCTGAGCACTAGCGCCCTCCCTGCTTTCTGCTACAAATGCGAGGCCGCCACCTGGTTGGCCGCCCTCCCTACTTTATGCTACAAACGCGCCAACGCGTTGATTTCAATACTCCTCCAGATGGAAAATCCGCTATAGTACAACACAGAGATGTACATGGTCATATAAAGACAATGTACACCTCTCATTTATCCACATGGTTATATAAAGACCATCCACAACGTGCGATCTACTCTCGACCAGGTATAAAGACCATGTACACATCTCATTTATCCACATGATTCTCGCTCTAGTTCGAGATTGTCGCCTCTCATGACATTACCATGATTGAAGCTTATGTTTACTCTAGTATACTCTCTAGACATGTATAATATACTCTATTTATCCACATGAATATACTAGAGCGAACAAGACCATATCTAGACCCCGGGGGATTCACTCTATACAAAAAATGGGACGCCACCTGCGAGAGCGGACAACTTTGATAAAACCCCTATATACGACTCATATTAGGGAATATGACCGCCCTTTCTACGCTTATACGATAATCAATGTAAAAAACTATCATACCCCTATCTTACATATAAAATTTAGGTCTCCCATGATCTAACTGAGTACAACTAGTCAAAGTGCGTGTAGCATAGTGACTGGAAACACACCAATGAACCACTTCTGTTGATAAGTAGATGTACCCTCAATGTGTCTTAGTTTGACTTTCAAACTATGTGCTCGTTTAGCCTGCACTCTAGCTACTCATCCAATTTTGACCCATCTACACTACTCAAAAAACATGGTTATAGGGTTGTGTTAGGTTCCAATTTACAAACTCTTTATAGTTTTCATCCCTCAACAAAATGAACTATAATCACAAAACAAGCAATTGTTACAAAGCAGTGTTAGTTGTTGCATGTATCTTTGTAGCTATTGACTCACAAGTTTGAGGATAGCCTCTTTTGGGAAGCCATAATTTTGAAACACAAAACTTCCTTTCATTTTTCCCTTCCCCCCCTCCGCATAAATATGATAACCCCTCCCTTATTTTTAAGCTTAGAAGATAAATTGTTGGGGGCCTGCCTTTAACTTATACGCTTATGTAACTTGTAAAAAAAAACCCCTCCCCTGCACTTACGTGGTGCAATAAGTTCTCCATGGTGAATCCCCCGAGATCTAGACTGATTGTATATCAATATCAATACAAGATACCAAAAGATTGATTGTATATCATTATCAATACAAGATACTAAAAGTAGAATATAAGTTGTTTATGTAGGCTTTGGAGATGTAATGCTTCATGATTTTTATCTATAATTGCTTGATAAAGATGAGGAAAAATAACCAAAAAACACCTCTAATTTGTGGAAATTCCAAGAGTACCCCTCTAATTTTGAAAATTTACAAAATACCCCCATATTTTGTCATTTATTCCCAAAATGCCCCTCAAATTTTCCATAAAATTAAAAAAAACCCTGGTTGTGATAATAATTTTTTAAAATGATAAAACAAATTGTTGATTTTCATAAGAAGACTGATTGTATATCAACACAAGATACTAAAACTAGAATATGAGCTGTTTATGTAGGCTTTGCAAATTATCGCTTCATTATTTTTATCAATAATTGCCTTTTTTGGGAGGTTATTTGTGTCAAGTAACATGCTAAGCTCTCAAAACAAAGATCTCAATTGTCAAGTATGGATAAACATTAGGAAAAGTAACAAAAAAAACCCTTTAATTTGTGAAAATTCCAAGAGTACCCCTCTAATTTTGAAATTTTTAAAAATACCTCCATATTTTGTCATTTTCCAAGTATATTTTGCAAAAAAAAAATAGATTTGGTTCAATGCCTATAAATATATGATATTGGGTTAGCTTGGAAATTCACATATACGCAATTGCTTTTGCTTGATTTGTTGGGCAATGGCTTTGTCATCATTGAGCAAGGTGAGTTTATTTTTAAATACTATCGGCAATGTCCCCTTGTTGATTGATTGCCCGGCAAGATATTCGATGGTGAATCATGTGGACTATGGAGATTGTGGTGATAGTAAGATGTTTGCCATCATTTCAACTCTGGATGGGGACATTCAAACGCAGGTGGCAGATGGTGTGCAAGTAAATCAACGGTTTCACTATGTGCTGGATTCAACCTTGTTTTCATGGTTTTTATTGGTCACTTACGACAGTGTGAAATTAGCCTCAACACCGAAGGTGGAAATTGTAGAATTTTCTGACAATTCCATTGAAGAACAAGGAGAAAGGTCTGCCAAAATTTCATCTAGTAAGATTAATGGTTCCTTTCATGCATGTGATGAAGAAAAGGCACGCAACTTAGGTGAGGAACATAACAAAAAGACAGAAAAAGAGTAAAATTTGAGCGATTGGAAAAAACACAAAGTTCATTAGAGTATATTGCATTGAATAGCCATAAGTACCCCAAATTAAGCCGAATGATCTCTAGATGTTCAATCAAGAAGCGTGTTGAAGTTCCTCAAATATACAATGGGGACTGCGTTTATGAGCTAGACACGGTGCCCGATGGCATTCCAAAAATGATGGGAATGGATCAGAAGTATGTTAAGCATGTTCAGTCTAGAATGAGGTATCCAGCATTGATCAAGAGAAGTAAATGTGGTGGGCACCTCATTTGTAAGAATAGCTCATGTTCGATAAATGCAGTAAACGGGTTGTCAAACAAGACTTCTTGGAATGGAAAATTACTAACATCAATTGCTTATGTTGGTATGTTTAGCCTTGAAAATGGAACACTTAGTTGCTTTCATTGTGGCAATTATCCAATTCTTCTTCGAGAGTGTCAATGCATTCTCTATTACTTACTAGCTGCTTACAAGTGGACCCGTTTATTTATACATCTTGGAAGGCATAATCATCTTGTGGCCAAGGGCGTTTTGCGATCATCAATCAGACAAACTAGAGAGCTTCTGTACATGTGTTGTCTGAAAGCCTAGTGACAGGACCTAGGCACTTGCAATTAAATCTTGCAAAGCACATGGTTATGGGAGCAGTGGTGCTTGAAAATGGGGAGCAACTAAATAGTAATGAGCTTCTCTCTGTGCTAGAGAAGATGTGGCCACTAATTCATACACAAAGGTGAAGCTCTCTCCTGTCTAATATATGTATCATGTGTGCTCCCTCTATAAGTTCTTACCTGCATCTTCGTGGTTTGTAACTCAGATTCAAACATTGGATGCAAGAAGATACAACGACACGTATTGGTGTTGGTGCAGTCCCAATTGATTGGGCTCAAAAACAGTTGTGGCTACAAGTTTTTTCACGGTTTTCTTTTTCCAAGACAATCCACAGATCAAAGCAAAAGATGTCATGTGTTCAAAATGTTAGTCAATGGCCCAAGATCTGGTGTTGAGTTTGTAAATAGAATGTGGCAAGATGGTAGTGGAGACCTTCGAAAAAGTTGGGTTTTCTTTGATCACATCCGTAGAGTAGCAGGATGGACAACAATGGCAGCGCATGTCTACGACCCTGCATAAGACCTATTGACATACTGACCCTATTATTTTTCTTTTGTTTGTTACAAATATTAATCAATGCACTCTATAGGATCCAAGAAATACAAACAGTAGTCATTTGCAAGATGAAAGAAGAAGACACACAGGCGCAAACCATGTTTTGGGAAGTGATGAATTCAGTGCTTTTGGAAAGTGGGCACCTTCCAACAGATTTTTGAGGATTCATGGCAGATGAGGCTAGGGAAAATTGGGAGTTGTTCGATCTATATTCAACGGAGGGCCTGACAATATTATGGAAGGAAGAGAACGTTCTTGCTTATTTCATTGGGAGCAAATTCACACCATGCAATACGTGCATAAAAGTTTCCAGGACAAACACAAGTGCCTGTGTGAACTTTGGCGATGTACACGGAGCGAGGATGAGGAAACAAGCTTGTATAGGACTATTCGAGACTGGTGGGAAACTGGTAAAGTATCCGATAGTAACTTGTCCAAGATGGATTGTTGGCTCAGTTGGTGGCACGTGCGTTACCCTCGTTGGAGAAAGCACTTTGTTGGGGTAAAACTATGTAGAATATGTATTAGTGGCAAGTAAAATTACTTACTTCAATGCATTAACTAGATATTTTTAATGTTGCACGAAGTAGATGATTTGCCATACATTCTAACTACAAACCTTGCAGAAGCAAAGCATGCCAGTTGGCTAGCCGGCGAGGGAAACAAAGAATTATTGAGCTTGTATAATGCATGCATTTCTGATCTATCAAACTCATTGTTGCAAAGTGTGAAGATGCTTGCTTTTGTCGAAGGTAGATATCATGGTGCAGGTCCATCAGCAGAAAAATTTGGTCGGTGTGCACAACAAGGAGAAGCACCAGGTCCAGCAGCCATTGCTAAAGACATTGAAGATGGTCTGGGAGGTACATCCCTATATCAAAGACCATCAATGGATGGAGATAATATTATAGTAGTCAGAAGGCGCAAAATGGCTAGTACAATACATTGTGAGGAGGAGAACACGTCGCACCGACCTGAATATATTACACAGAACGTTCCTCGCAATCGTCGAGGAACACAAACAACTTTTACAATGGCAGCTCAAGAGGTCGAAGATAACGACAGTGGTTTGGTAGTAGAAGAGACAGATATACATAAGACAATGTGGGCACTGCGTCGTATACCAAAGGGTAGTAGAGCTCAATGTCAAGGGTGGTTGGGTTCTAGATTTGGTAAATGAAAGAAAAACATAAAGAACACTGGTGCAACTATCCTTGCACCATCCTTTTGGGGGATTCGTACATGGGAAAGAGATGATTCCGTTGGTCAAGGAAGCGCTTCAAAGGCACAATTCATGTGGTTTTGCAATGATAGTGTGGATCATACGTGGAAAATCTGCAACACAATCACTCAAAGCCCTGCAAGAGTACCTACAACTTGGCCTGTGGAGAAGGAAACAAACATAAATGCGTTGGAGCTGTTGAATTTGGAGACAGGGGGCTTCACAGTAAATAAGATCGCAACAAGGACAACCAGCAATGTGCGCTATCGGCCAAGCATATCAATTCAGGCCTCTAAGAGAATTGAATCAACCATAACCATGGAAGCACATGTTATTCAACACATTGTTGTAAAGGCAGGCATGCATGAAAAATTCATGGTTGAGACATCTTCTTCTCAAGTTCGAGGAGAGAGATACGAAGTGCATGTTGCTAGTAGTTCGATGTGTACATATGGAGACTCCGCAGACCGAGTGGCACAAAGTACACCATATATGGCCTATAAGCACATATAATACATTTTCCTATGCTATTTTGGCTTGGATTTGAACCACAATATGTTTGTCCATCAGAGCAAGCTTACAACTAAAGATTTGCTCCATGTGTTCAGTTGTAGACGTGCAATATAATTGCCATTGAGCGCTTGTGACTTTGTATGTAATTGCGGATTGATTTTGTATTGAAACTCTTTTAATGAGAATTCCATCTTCAAGATGATGTCATCTCAATTTTTGGAAAATCGCCGACTTTGTGCATAACATGTCTCTTTGTTGGTTGGCACTAAAGGTCTTGCAGTTTGTCTACTTGGAGCTTACCATATTACTTTGTTTATATATGCTATGTGCTGGGTTGAAGGCGTTTTGCAGTTCGTCTGCTTCATCCCTAACATATTTCTTTGCTAGTTGATGATGTGTACTTTGTATGTAATTGCGAATTGATTTTGTATTGAAACTCTTTTAATGAGAATTCCATCTTCAAGATGATGTCATCTCAATTTTTGGAAAATCGCCGACTTTGTGCATAACATGTCTCTTTGTTGGTTGGCACTAAAGGTCTTGCAGTTTTTCTACTTGGAGCTTACCATATTACTTTGTTTATATATGCTATGTGTTGGGTTGAAGGCGTTTTGCAGTTCGTCTGCTTCGTCCCTAACATATTTCTTTGCTAATAGATGATGTGTACTAAACTAAAGTTGTGGTCTATGTCGTGACTCACATGTCTTGAAAGTGTGGATTGTACCATATTGTCCTTCGAATATGGTTGTAGCATAAGATTTATCAAAGACAACCATAGTTTGAAAATTTTGAGGGATTGATAAATGACAAAGAAAGCTCTCTCCAACGACAAAGGAGGGAGCTTTTTGCTAGAATATATTACCCAAGTAAAAGAACATGAAGAAGCTCCCACAAAAGCTTCCTTCAAAATCTCTCTCCGTATCCGTCCCCGGAACACAACACCAACTGTACCAGTTTAAGCGCCACGTCTCTTCGATGCCCAACATCGTTAGGGAAATTTTGGATTCTCAAATGGGCTCTATAAGGACTTTGACTTTCTCTCTCTTGTCCAAAACGGGCATACGGTAAAAATTTTACAAATGAAATCAAAACTTGTCGAACCTTTTGGATTTAGAATGTACTCATTGAGATCTATCCATTGATATATAGCATGCCATCAAATTCTTATATTCTAAAAGGTTCCATTTTTTGATGTGACAACTTTGTCTTATAAATGGAATCTCTCCCCACATTTCAACTTCATTAGGGAGGCCATAACTTCTACATATCAACTCCAAATTTGTCGAAGTTTGGGGAATTTAGAACCTACTTTCTAAGATCTTTCCAATGATATGTTGGTTGATAGGGTTTTGACAAAGTGTTTATGTACTTCACTGGGTTGCCCAAATGGACAAGAGAGGCAAAGTCAAACCTCCTTATAGGGCCCCTTTGAGATTTCAAAGTTTCCATAATGCGGGTATTTAGGCAAAGCCAAGGCAAGATCCTCGATGAGTTAGCCATGTAGGTCGTTCAACCCCAGACACACTAACCGTGTAGATGAGCTAACAAATAGAAGGAGATTTAGGCAATGTTGTCATAAGAAACATAACACATGAGTCCAATCAAAATGGCACTTTGCATATGCACAAGCAATCTTTTCCAAGTAGTTAGGTTATGTACCCTTATACATCCACCATAAATCATAAAACAATAAACCATAATCTAATCCCATCACATGGGTGAGTACTCCACCCATCTCAGGGTGATGCACATCCATGTTGCAAAACCACTTTAGCACATACCATGGGTGAGTACTCCACCCATCTTAGGGTGATGCACATCCATCCTGCAAAACCACTTTAGCACATACCATGGCTGCAAAATTTTTGGCAACATTTCAACAACACAACCATAATTTAAAAAAAAGGATCCAAGAGCCACACCGTCTTTGAGCATTAAAAAAAATCACAACCATAATCCATGAGGGATCTCGGCCCTTTACCATAAATCATAATTCTTACTGAACCAGGTCCCACACTTGGACTTTTACCATACACACTGCAATCAAACCGAGCCAGCACACACAAGGTCCTTAAAGACTGAACCCTTTATCAGTAAAGGAGTTTGAACAATGACTAAATATAACTTCAAAATCCCATTTTGATAATGTTTAACCATGCATAAGTGACGCACTATGACCGCACCTCACTCCCTAGCACATAGAGCTAGCTTTGACCTAGAAGGTTGGAAAGCAATATACACATGCACATGAGACATCCACATCCATCTGTCATAAAATCTAATATCTAATATCTAACCAACCCAAATAATTTTCTCATATTAAACTGATCACTTAATGTGGGAGAATAAACGAGAACAAGTGTTAAGATATAGACATGTGCTTATAGATCTATGTCAACATGGGGCCAATGGTAAAGGGGCCCAAATGAGAGATGGTCTATCAAAGAGCAAGGCTAAACAATGGAGCATAATACCTTAGGGTTAGCTTCATTGAAGACCTCCAATAATGTGTATAAAAGTCCTTTGCCTTAGGTAAGCTAGGGCTGAGCTTGAGGCGGGAACCCGACCCAGCTCGACGTGCTAGTCCTGTTTGTCATGCTTGATGAATGAGGTGATTGATATGCTTGAGGTGCTTGACATGCTTGAGATGCTAGGGTTGCACTTGAGGTGAGAACCCAGCCCAAGCTTAAAGTGCTTAAGGGCCAAGCTTGTGGTGGGAACTGGGCCTATGCATGAGGGGCTTGAGGTGTCAAAAAGTCAAATATTCAATCCCTACAAGGAGGGGGCAAGCCCTACATGAGGGGGGATGAGAGAGAACACCCACACACTCACACAAGGCATGCATGGTACAAAGAAAGCAGAAGGGACACTTGTCAAGTTCCTCCTCATGTTGCCCTCATGGTGTGCCTTAAGCCTATTGGTTTTTCACCCAAGGGGTCCAATGATAACTTAGGATATTCAATTAATTGATTTTGAATTTATCAAGTCCTCTCTCTCAAAAGGGAAAGGGGGACACTTGTCTCAAGGCTACCCTTGTTGCTTGTAATGCCTCATGCTTGTGATTGGCTAGGCCTAGAGGGGTCCAATGAGCTTCAAGCATGAGCTACAAGGGGGGTTTGATCCAAGCAAGCTAGGGGGTTGCTTAGGAGGTATACTCACCCACACACACTCAAAAACACTCTCATTGTGTGCTATGCAAAGTGCAAGAGCTCCCTCTCCTTCTCCAAGCAAGTAGAGGTTGAGAGCCTACACCAACACTCTTGGCTATGGAGTGAAAATCCAACCAAGAGCCATGCTTCAATGCTTAAGCTTGCCATCTCCTTCTTCTTCATTACTATGCTATTGTTTATGCTAGCAAGAAGAGTTATGATAAGTGAGGAACTAATTCTTTCTCTTATGAAATGTTTCTTCTTCCTCTTCCCTATCCTCATTCCCTGCTAGCTCTCTCCACCTTCGAAGGTGTTTGAGGTCTTGGGATAGTTAAAGCTTTCTTCAAGTTTATGTTATGCTTGTGATGCATGAAGCTTTCCATCTTCATTGCATCACCTAGGTTACAAGGAACACAAAGATTGTATTGTAACAAGTCTCTCTTAATGGGAGAAATCATAATACAAATGCCTATTGGAAGGGGGACCGGCTCCACATAAATCCGGTCCTCAACTATTGTCATGTTCTCTAAATTCTCTCTCTTGCAAAAGTATTGTTCATGCCAAGTTAACTAATTGCTATGATTATGTTGCTATCTTCAATTATGTTCACCCGCTATGCTCACAAAGTCATTTCTCAAAAGTACTCTCATTAATTTTCGCTACTCTCAAGTTAAATAGGCCAATTCCATTACATTGGTATTAGAGCATTTGGTTTCTCTTTTCTTGCTTAAGAAGAGAGGTCCTTAAGTAGCCTATAAATGGTTGATGTTGTTAATTATATTAGGGTAAGTGGAACTCGGACCTATTATCGGTTTTGTTGAGCCCACTATGTGGGGGATGGTGCTCACCTCGGGAGCTTTGGACTTAATAATGGAGTCTTTTTAGACTTGCCTACAACTTTACCATTATTGAGCCATAAGAAGTCCAAAAGGAGCTAGCCCTTGGCAACTCTACTATATGAAAGTTTAAGTTCCTCTGAAGATGTGGCTCCACGAAGATGGCAGTCTAGACGATCGCCCACTCCTCCCAAGAGGAAAAGATCAACACATAGTCCTTCTCCTCATCACTCTAAAAGGCAAGAGAGGAAACAAAGGAAGAAAAGAGCTAGGAAGAGGTCACTCTCTTCTCCTTCTTCTTCACCTTCCTCCTCTTTCGATGAAAGTTATGGCTATTCTCCTAGAGAATACAGGAGAGGACATCGCAAATCATTTCCTGCATGGCGAAAGTCAAAAAAGCTAAAGAAGTTCAAGGAGGGAGGAAAGAGTATCTCTTTTCTCACCTATGATGGCACCTTTGGTCCTACCGACAAAGTGTTGGCCTTGATCCAGCAATTTGATGCGGCCTTTGGAGACGAGCGCTTCACAAAGTCCTCCAAGCTACGTCATGTAGCTATGCACTTCCAAAAATCAGCTCATCAATGGTGGGCTAGCCTTCGTGGCAATGGTGAAGCTCCAAAGACATGGAAAACTCTACGAGTTTCCATCATGAAGCAATTCCTTGCAAGCAATGCAAAGGACAAAGTGCTTACCGAATGGCACAGCTTGAAGCTTCTCTCCCATGAGTCTATCCATAAATATGTAGACAAGTTTTGGGATTTACATCTCAAGGCTAATGTCTTTCAAAAGATAGACTTTGTCGAGCAAAGGCAGCAATTCTGTGCAGAATTACCTGAAGAGATGGCCGAATACATTAACTCTCAATGGCCTAGTACTATTAGCAAAGTAATTCATCACACCATGGGTTCTTCATGCATCAATTTCCATCAAGGGGCTAGACGTAATATCAAGCCCATGGAGAACAAAGACAAAAATGATGCAAAGGGGAAAACCAATGTTCAAAATTCTTCCCAAGGCACTTCCAACAACAACAACAACAATCGGTCCAAGGAGAAGGGAGTTTACAAAGGTAAAAATAAACTCTCTCTTGAAGAGCTTGAAGCTTTTCGCAAGGACCATAAGTGTTTCAAGTGTGGGGAGCAAGGACCTGGCTATCATTCTTGCCCCAAGAAGAATACTCGCAATGAGACTCCTAGGGCTTCCACCATCGAAGCTCCAAAAGAGGATGCTCATTGCAAAGGCTCATCACTCTCCTATGCTTGGAGAAAGGTAAGAGAGCATGATGCATTCATCTTGTTTGACCCTCGCTCTACTCACAACCTTCATATCAATGGAGTTGGCCACCAAGTTGGGCATTCAAGCTTTTGAGATGGGAGATATGGTAACCGCTGACGCAGCTTTCAAGGGACAAAAAGCCTCTGTTACTCCCTTGATTGGGAAGTTGAGGCCTCACGTCCAAAGCTATGTCGACGAAGAAGACTTTTCCATCTCTCCTCTCCAACATGAGGATGTTATCTTAGGGGCACCATGGGTTGATCGCATGGCTACCAATATGAAGTTCCCTGAAAGGAGAATTTACTTCACTTACAGGGGAAAGAATATGTATATAGATGCTAGTGAGCGTGGTCGCACTATTCCACTTGTAAATTCTCCTGGTTTTGATAAATCAATGAAGAGCTCAATTTCTGCGTATATGATTTTTGTCAAAGAGTCTCCAAAAGATCCTAGTCTTTCATCAAAAGTAACTGGTAGGAATCAAGAAGAGTTATACTTCTCTAATTTTCTAAAAGGATTCCAAGATGTGTTCATCGATGATATCCCTATGGACTTACCTCCAAAACAAGGGGATGATGACCATCACATTGAGCTCCTTCCTGGAAGCTTACCACCTAACAAGCCTCCTTATCAAGTCTCACAAGCTCAACAAGAGGAGATCATGAGGCAAGTACAAGAGCTGGTAGACAAAGGGATGGTGAGTCCTAGTTCCTCTCCCTTTTGTTCTCCAGTCCTTTTAGTGCAAAAGAAATATGGTACATACTGCATGTGTGTGGACTATCAAGCATTGAACCATATCACTATCAAAAACAGATTTCTCGTGCCTCGGGTAGAAGATCTGTTTGATAAGCTACAAGGCTCTACCTACTTCAGTAGGATTGACCTTAAGAGTGGCTATCGTCAAATAAGGATAGTGGATGAAGATATCTTAAAGACCACGTTTTGCACAACGTTTGGTCTTTATGAATATCTAGTCATGCCTTTTGGTTTGACTAATGCATCAGCTACATTCAATCGTCTAATGGGGAAAATTTTTAGACCACTGGAGTGTTCTTTGATGATATCATCATCTACTCCAAGTCTTTGGAGGAACATAAGCAACATCTCCAAGTGATTTTTCTAAAGCATAGAGGGAGAATAAGCTTTTTCTCAACCAAAAGACAAGTGAATTTTTCCTTCAAGAGATTCAATACTTAGTTCATATTATCTCTTAAGATGGTATCCGTATGGATCCATCGAAGTTAGAGGTAATAAAAGAATGGCCTAACCCAAGGAATCTACATGAGCTAGAAGCTTTATTGGTATGTGTGCATATTATAGACGCTTCATAGCAAAATTCTTTTCAAGTAGTAGGACCACTACACGACTTAACTAAGAAGAACGTTAAGTATGTATGGACTGCTAAGGAGCAAAATGCTTTTGATAAGCTCAAAGAGAAGCTCACTTCCCAATGAGTCCTCGTACTTCCGGATCTCTCAAAACCATTTGAGGTCCAATGTGATGCTTGTGGTGATTGCCTTGGAGCAGTTTTGCTTCAAGAAGGGCATGCCATACCATATGAGAGCCGAAGGCTCAGTACTGATGAACGAGTCTTGGGCATTTATGAGAAAGAGCTTTTAGCTGTTCTACATGCCCTAGACACATGGAAGCACTACTTATTGGGGACTCCATGCATTCTACGAACCGATCACCAAAGTCTCAAGTATTTCATGACACAAACCAAGCTTTCCGACAAACAAATGAGGTGGGTAAATTTTCTTTTGCAATTTAATTTTCATATTGCTCACATAGCTGGTAAGCACAATCAAGTGGCCGATGCACTTTCACAACGACCAAAAGTTAATGCGGTATCTATAGCTACTCACAATGATCTATCTTCTATGATAGATGAGTATGCTACTGACCCTGACTATAGAGACATAATGTCAGCCCTCGCTTTGGGGAAGAAAGAGGAACCATTCACCTTGCAGGATGGTTATCTTCTCCACGGCAATAGGCTGTCACAAAGTGATGACATGGTGGACATCAGAAACCCTAATTTCTGCCAAAAACCCTAATTTTTGGAAATCGCGGAGGCTGAATTTTTTTTTTTTAATGATGAGCGATACAAATTTTGCTTTTTCTCTACACAATGAGAAAGAGAGAGAGGATGCTTTTGCTTTCAAGTTTTGACTCTCTGTGAGAGAGAGAGCGATTGCTTTTGATTTGAAGCTTTTGGGGCTCTGCTTTTGGGCATCCCTGGTAACCTTTAAATTAGTGGTGAGGGCCTCACTTCTCAAAGCATCTGGACGCAAAGTTTGAGAGTGAATCCCGACCCACTCTCTTGTACTTTGAACTGATTAATATAAAAAGAAATACCGGAAGGGGCTCCAGTCTTTGGGGCCAATATCTCTAGGCACGGAACTCCACCGGGCCAGTGCAAATCTATTGTGATCTGTGAATTGTTTTGAAGTGGTTATTTGGTGCTGTCACGGTTGATTCTTGACTTGGAGTGTCCAAGTTTGTTACAAAGGCTATGTGTTACACATTCCCTTTGTGATAAAGTTATGTATGAATCCCATGCTCCTCCATATGCAGGGCATAGAGGTATTCAACCTACTCTCCGAGGAGTAGAGACATACTTCTATTGGCCTACCATGAAAGCGGACATACAAGGGTATGTTTCAAAATGTGTAGTATGCCAAAAGACCAAGTATGATAGAGGGAAGCAACCTGGATTACTCCAGTCATTGCCTATCCCAAATTCACCATGGGAGAGTATATCCATGGATTTCAACTTTGGATTACCCAAGTCTATCCATGGGAATACGAGAATATGGACAATATTACTAGACAGGTTTAGCAAACAAACACATTTTATTCCTATCAAAAAGACTATTAAGGCACATCAAATGGCAACTCTCTTCATATCTCAGATTTTCAAGCACTATGGATTACCCACATCCATCGTGTCGGATAGAGATCCTAGAATGACCAGTAATTTCTGGAAAGGTCTCTTTGAAAATCTAGGAACAAGATTGAATTTCTCTTCAGCCTATCACCCACAAACGGATGGCCAAAGTGAGATAGTCAATCTTACGATACTTGATCTACTAAAGACTTATGTTACCAAAGTAAATCAACGATCACAATGGGAAAAGTACTTACCTCTTGTAGAGTATGCCTACAATAATATCGTACATACTTCTACGGGAAAAGCACCTTTTGAGATCATTGAGGGAAGACCTAAAAGTCCCTTGCTACTCAAAGTACAAGCTTGTGGTGGGAACTGGGCCTATGCATGAGGGTCTTGAGGTGTCAAAAAGTCAAATATTCAATCCCTACAAGGAGGGGGCAAGCCCTACATGAGGGGGGATGAGAGAGAACACCCACACACTCACACAAGGCATGCATGGTACAAAGAAAGCAGAAGGGGCACTTGTCAAGTTCCTCCTCATGTTGCTCACATGGTGTGCCTGAAGCCTATTGGTTTGCCACCCAAGGGGTCCAATGATAACTTAGGATATTTAATTAATTGATTTTGCATTTATCAAGTCCTCTCTCTCAAAGGGAAAGGGGGACACTTGTCTCAAGGCTACCCTTGTTGCTTGTAATGCCTCCTGCTTGTGATTGGCTAGGCCTGGAGGGGTCCAATGAGCTTCAAGCATGAGCTACAAGGGGGGTTCGACCCAAGGAAGCTAGGGGGTTGCTTAGAAGATATACTCACCCACACACACTCAAAAACACTCTCATTGTGTGCTATGCAAAGTGCAAGAGCTCCCTCTCCTTCTCCAAGCAAGTAGAGGTTGAGAGCCTACACCAACACTCTTGGCTATGGAGTGAAAATCCAACCAAGAGCCATGCTTCAATGCTTAAGCTTGCCATCTCCTTCTTCTTCATTACTATGCTATTATGTATGCTAGCAAGAAGATTTATGATAAGTGAGGAACTAATTCTTTCTCTTATGAAATGTTTCTTCTTCCTCTTCCCTACCCTCATTCCCTGCTAGCTCTCTCCACCTTCGAAGGTGTTTGAGGTCTTGGGATAGTTAAAGCTTTCTTCAAGTTTATGTTATGCTTGTGATGCATGAAGCTTTCCATCTTCATTGCATCACCTAGGTTACAAGGAACACAAAGATTGTATTGTAACAAGTCTCTCCTAATGGGAGAAATCATAATACAAATGCCTATTGGAGGGGGGCCGGCTCCACATAAATCCGGTCCTCAATTGTTGTCATGTTCTCTAAATTATCTCTCTTGCAAAAGTATTATTCATGCCAAGTTAACTAATTGCTATGATTATGTTGCTATCTTCAATTATGTTCACCCGGTATGCTCACAAAGTCATTTCTCAAAAGTACTCTCATTAATTTCCGCTACTCTCAAGTTAAATAGGCCAATTCCATTACATGTATCCATGAGGTTCCATGTATCATATGAAATCATCCCATCAACCCAACCATGATGCAAAACAGTCTCACCACTTTGATCAAGCATATACCATAGCATCAGATATATGCGAAAACAACTTTTTGCTATTTTTTGATGTGTGCATGACATGCAAACGAAAGTAGTTAACCTCAAAGCAACGCATCAAGCTTAGTCCCATGACATAGACTAACACATTATCACATCACTTTGCCCATATAAGACTTATGCGAACAATTGTAATACGAAAAGGAAGCCACCTTATCCATATTTGTTCATACGATTCGGATTGACTAATCGTATACCCCGTATAAATTTATGAACATCAAACACTTGAAATCAACTCATAAAAACAAACCATAAAAGATATATGAACCAGTCACAAAGTGATACTAACTCGCACTCACAAAGTGATACCGGCGATCTAAATACATTTTCCAATAAGTTTAATCAAGGTTTAATTTGGTTCAGTGGCTTCCTTCATCCGATGAATGTATATAGTGGTCCTCCAAGGAGCTTGGGGTCCAAAAAATGGATAGTGTAGTGGACGACAAGTTGTATTTTGACCATAACTCTTTGCTTGTGCGGAATTTTCATGTGACACACACAAAGAGAAAATGTTCTAAATGATGTGCTTAATCTCTTGTTCAAAGGGTTTGACCTTATTCAAAGCGGTTTGGGAGATACAATCAAAACAATGTCCCTATCGCCTACATGACGTGAAACAAAAAAGCACTTATTATGCACCTATGTGGCCATAAACACATCGTGAGTATAAATCAGTGTGTTGAACATGGTGAAACAAGCATGGAGTATCCTCATACACATCTAGCAAGCCCATATATGCCTACGTATACGAAAAAGCAACCATCGAGAGGGTAGTTACTCAGAGACGAAGTAAAGAGAGAAAGAGATGACGACTATGGAGTTTAGAGCTTCTTACCGTGCTTGAGAAGTGATTATCGGCTATCGGAAGGCTTCTTGCTTTGTCGTAAGAGAGCGGTGATGAGAGCTACGTGGAGGTTTTTTCCATGAAGTTGTTGAAGAGCACGTACACCAAGAGAGAAATAGTACGCAAGTAGAGAGAGAATGTTCTTTTTCTTCTTCTTCCCGCTAAGCTTTTATGGAAATGGTGATGGAGAGCTTGCACCACTCCGTATAATATGTATGTATAGCTTTGCAATAGTAGACGCAACTATCGGCAATGAAAACTAAGTACTAGGTAGGCTTTTATAGGTTTCCTGCCAGTCTAGAGTGTTTCCCAAGGCAAATAGGACGCCCCCTCTTTAGCTAAAAATAGATCCTGTTTTTGGGAAAAGACTCCAATATTTTCTAATGACATGTCACAGTTTTTGGTGGTCAACTCTCATCCCTTTCCCTTCAATTTTTACAGTAAATTGGTTAATTGAAACAATATCTCGGTAACTAATAAAATCGCAACTGAATTGTGTTGCACCACGATGCCACGGTTCCCATACTATTTCGATGTATTTAGGTGCCTCTTTTTATAAAAATAATTCTCATAAAATTTTGTTTAATTCCGTTTCTTCATCATATAGCCGTTTTTATTCCCGACGACACTAAAAATATTGTTTTTAGGTTCAGGTCATCCTAAAAAGCACCTTGCTTTTAAAAAATGTCAAAAAGCACGAAAAGCTAAAAATAGTGTTAAAAAGGAAAAAAATTCTAAATTAAATTACGGGTTTCTCTTGTCCACCTGAACAAGAAAACAGACTCGCTTTTGAACCATAGCTTCCTCGAAACTCATAGATTAAGGATCCAACCTTGCTAAAGCACCAAAAAGCACAAAAAGCAAGAAAAAGTTTTTTTTTTCAAAAGTAAACTTGAACGTCCATCTTGCTGACCTACTAGAACATGAAAACAACCTTGCTTTTTATTTTAAAACCTTACAACACTGACCAACAAGCATTTTGGACCAAGAAATCAAGAAGTGGACATTGGAATCTCTTTTCCTTATTTTTAAAGAGACCCAAAATCGGAGATCTTACATCACCATCATTACCAACATATCCATTATATCTATATCTACAATCATCATGCTCTGTGTATGTTCTTTGATTAGTGGATCCCTATGGCTATGATCCCTTCTATGTTCATCCTCTTTGTCATGGTCTCTTCGTCTTTCATAGCTTCTCTCATGCCGATCATGTCTACCCTGATCTCCATTATTGTGTCAATCATGTCTACCACGATCTCAATCAACATCTCTTATGCGACTTCTATCCTTGTGTCGAGTGTCGTGCTCACTTATGCTATCATGTCCGATGGGAGCGAGGCTAGGGAGGGTGTAGCCGGTGAGGTGTAGGACTCATGGCGAGCAGGCTTGCAGAGAAAACGAGAAAGATAGCGAGAGAGAGAGAGAGAATTCGACATAGCAAAGATACAAAAAATAACACGCTATACTTTTGCTTGTATTGATTCAAAAGGAGACTTTACATATATATATAGCCAAACTTGCCATGCACACAAAAAAGGGAGCTCGAGTTGATATGCATGCATTATGAGAGTGTTCCCACAGGCTAACCAAACCACAATTGGGCTTGCAAACCCAACAACCCCCCCTCAAGCCCAAACCACTGACTATGGACTTGATACAGACCATGGCAAAGTCCAATCATCTGAAACCATGAGTAGAAGTCCCCCCCTTGACAATAACATAAGTGTGTGTGCACTTCCCTCAAAACAACCATCAGTGTGAGACATACCAAAACTCGACCAAACAACAAAGGGTGGTCTTACCACTTTATTTTCGTGGCAATGTCTATAACCCGTACAATTTTGACTTCATGATGACAACTGACAAGCATGACAAAGTAAAACAAACCTTTGACATAAAATAGATGATAATGTTGTCAAATAAATCATAGCAAACCTATGACATTGAACATGGAAAACCAATTTTGAACTCTGCAGATTGTAGATGGACCAAGTTCTTGAAAGAAAATATTCTTCTTTCTTGCGGTTGTCGATGTGTTTGAGCATGTCGTAAACCTTGCTTGGCACTTGGAACATGCCTATGCACCGCATGTATTGCAACCGCAAGCTATCACCTTCTTGATCTTCAGTACCAAATAGGTCTTCGTCTTCAACTGTCTTTGTATGCACATATTAAGCTATTGCAGAAACACGCTTAGAAGCGGAAGGGTTGACAAGATTCGGCCACAATTTACTATTCTTGAGCTAACACGCCTTCAACTTTGCGAGTCAATATGCTATTGATCTGAGCACGGACGGGTGTCTTACACCTTGTCGAGGGTGTGACTGGCCTTAGTGAATCATCACACTATGTGTGAACCCTAGCTTCCATAGGATATTTTTAATCAGAACTTTGTTTTGTGTTTGTAAAAAAGAAAAACCGTTCTGCAGGCAGACGGCTGGCTCTTTGAAGCACTGCGCGCAACGAGGATGGCACCATGAGCAGGGTTTTAGGCAGTAACGGACTTCATCTTCGACTTCATCTCCTAACGAGTCTTATACTTCATCTTCTAGCGAGCTCTTGTAGCTGCACCTTCCTGCCCGTTGTGTGCCTCCTGAAGCAGATGTCGGATCACCGTGCCTTTCCAGCGCAATAGTTCCTCTCCTCCTTGCTTTGGTGGCCTGCCTGGGCTCTGATACCATTTGATGGGAGCGAGGCTAGGGGGGGTGTAGCTGGATGAGGTGCAGGACTCATGGCGAGCAGGCTTGCAGAGAAAACGAGAGAGAGAGAGAGAGAGAGAGAGAGAGAGAGAGAGAGAGAGAGAGAGAATGAATTAGACACAGCAAAGATACAAAAATAACACGCTATATTTTTGCTTGTATTGATTCAAAGGAGCCTCATATACATAGCCAAACTTGCCATGCACACTAAAAAGGGAGCTCGGGTTGGTCTGCATGCATTATGAGAGTGTTCCCACAGGCTAACTGAACCACAATTGGGCTTGCATACCCAACAATGTCTACCACCACTATTGTTTTTGTGTTGTTCCTCTTCCTTCAATTTAGCCCCATGGTCAAACTTTGTTTGATTCTCCTTCTGTCATTTGGGAAAGAAAAGCAGCTGGAAAACGCTCAAGCTCTGTTTGCAAATCTTTGATTCTCCCTCTATCGTTGGGGACTGAAAAGAGGTAGTAAAAAAGCATTGCTACGGGATAGAAAAGCATGTGCTGCATTGTTTTCATGCTCTGTGCGAGTTCTTCGACCATCGCATCCATGTGGCTATGGTCCTTAGTATCCATCCTTTGTACCATAACTTCTCTCATGCCAATCCTATCTACCATGATCTCCATCATTGTGTCACTCATGTCTACTATGATCTTGAACATCATCTCTTTTGCAATTTTTGCCCTCGAGTTGATTGTCGTGCTCACTTTTGGTATCATCTCTACCATCACTATTGCATCTATGTTGTTCCTACTAGTACTATAGCATTGAGTATGCAAGTGAATGATAACTAATTGTTGCATACGAGATGTTGTAGATCGCAAGACCACATGCATGTACTTGTTGGTTGTATGTCTATCGTCGTAGATAGCAAGTGTTTGCATTGAGTACACAGGTCAATGAGCACTATCTGTTGTACGTGTACTTGCTAGTCATAGATGACCTGTCTCATAGATCGCAGGTTGTAGATGATTGTCGCAAATCCTAGAAGGCGGTCACATATGACTGTAGTAGATCCTCATATAGGATGATGTTCGATTGATTGCAGGTGCTAGCATTTTGGCAACATTATTGGAACTTATATGGTGTATGCAAAAAGAAGCGGCTCTAGCTTAGAGTCGCTCAAAAGCAGCAACTTAACTAATTGAAAGAAATGGCTCTAGATCATTGGTGGCAGGTTCCACACCATATGATCAGTCAACCAAGTGATTGTATCAGACGACAGGGATACTGGCTATGTGGAGCAGCCTTTGGCTTCATTTTTGGAAAACACTTTAGGCCAACCAAGTAAAGAAAAGGAAAACTAGTTTGCCTTGATTGCTTCACTATGTATATGGTAAGAAGTAAAGAAGTGATAGTGGTGTGGATTTTACCGCACGGTGTAGCTTTTGATGATGGCTCCATAGCATCTCTCCTCGACTCTTTTGCCAAAGACTCTATAACCTTGCATCACAAAGAAAATTTTGCATTAAAAGATGTATGGAGGTGAAAATTTCCACATTATAATAAAGATGGAGAGATGCATTTCGTGCATTGCGATGCTTGTGCCCAAAAAAAAACCATTCGTATGTATGGTGTGGAGTTGGCACCGTTCTCCACATTTATAATAATACCGTAGGGAACGTGTCCTTCCCTCACCACTTTTATCCCCTCCAGTGTTGAAGGGGACTTATGATTCTCCTCAAGTGTTGAGAGGGACTTTTTATTGTAAAAATATTGTAGTTGTACAAGAAAGAAATCATTACCGATGTTTTATAAAGACATGTATCATTCCATGTTGCCATGTCATGGTGTATTGTTCGCATGTCCCTTTGTTAGGCATTACAAATCCTTGTCACCTTCATCTAAAATCTTTTTGCTTAAAATGATATAAATTCATTGATTTGATGTATACATTATGTAATCTAAGAACTTTTGAGATCACATAAGGAAATCAAAACATGGAATATAACTTTACCTTTGAGATTGATCGTCTACATCGAAGCACAATCTTGGATGGATATGCTACTCGACCTTCCTTGCATTGTTCCATCACCTTCCCACTAGTATGTGTTGTGCCATCGTCATCCCTTCTGCAACTTCTATCAACATGTCGACTGTCACATTCACTTTTTCTATCATGCCTAGCATTACCTGTATTACTTTTGATGTTCGTGGGTAGGTTGAATCTACTAGATTGTCCGTCTGTAAGCTCACACACGCACACATACACATAGACAAACCTGCAATCTTTGGGGCACCCCATCTGGAATACATATCGATCAAAGCACAGCCAAGCACGATAGCTTTCTCCAAGAGCGCCTAAGCACGATATCTCTCTACAAGAGCCCTCGCTTCACATTTGCTGAAAACAATGTAGAGCTTTTTAGCGTTGCCCTTGGGGAGCATATCCTACAATCAGGAGAGAGACCATTGCTTCACATCTGCCAAAAACACAGATTTCTTGCCCTGTGTGGGGCAATCAGTGCATTCCAAGAGTCCACGCTCCGGACAGGAAGCATTTCGAGAAGTTCTCGTGCTCTCTAAATTGCACCACATTAGCAAAAATGTCAACCAAGGCATTGCCAAGCACGACATCTTTTTCAACAGCTCCTGACTAACAATATCAACATTAATTTTATGCCCATATCAACATCTTGCGTAGAGCCACATGCTTTCAAGATGCACACGTGCATTAGGAGAGAGGCCCTGCTCCTGTTGTGCATAACTCGCAATCAATACATTCCAAGACACGACGTTCTCGACAAGAAGCTCCTCGAGCAATTTTTGTGCTTTCTAAAGTGCACCACATTTGGCATACATATCAACCAAGGCATTGCCAAGCATGACAACAACCCCTAAACTAACAATATCAAAAGTGAATTTTTAAAGTGTACCACATTAGCAAACATGTTAACCAAGGCATTGCCAAGCACGACATCTTTTCCAATAGCCTTTGACTAACAATATCAATGTGACTTTTTTATGCGAATATCAACATCTTGCGTAGAGCCACCCGCCTTCAAGATGCACGCGTATGTGAATGCATCATGAGAGAGACTATCACTTTGCATCCTCTAAAAACAACCTAGGCATTTCTGGTCCTGCTCTTGTTGTGTATATCCCGTGATCAATGCACTCCAGGAGATGACACTCCAGACAGGAATGTCCTCATGCACTTTCCGTGCTCTCTGAAGTACACCACATTTGGCATACATATTGACCATGGCATTGCGAAGCACGACATTTATTTGCAACAACCCGAGACTAACGATATCAATTCATAGTGAATTTTAAAGCCCATATCGGCATCCTTCCTCGAGCCACATGTGTTCAAGATGCACGCGTAGGTGATTTCATCTGGACAGAGGCCTCACAAAGCCCCTCACTTTGCATTCGCTGAAAACAACCTAGAGCTTTCTGGCCCTACTCTTATTGTGCGTATCTCGCAATCAGTGCTTGGCATACATATCGACCAAATGTGGCATCTTTTTTCAATAGACTCTGACTAACAATACAATTGTGAATTTTTGTGCCCACGTCAGCATCTTGTGTAGAGCCACATGCCTTCAAGATGCATATGTAGGTGATTGCATCTTTAGAGAGGCCTTCACTTCGCATTAGCTGAAAACAGAATGGAGCTTTATGGCCCTTCCCCCGTGTGGAAAATCCTGCAATCAGTGCATTCAAAGAGTCCACACTCTGGACAAGAAGCTCCTCAAGCACTTTTTGTGCTCTCTTAAGGGCACCACATTTAGCAAACATGTCAACCAAGGCATTTTCAAGCACGATACCCTTTTTCAATAGCCTTTGACTTACAATATCAGCAAGAATTTTTATGCCCATATCAGTATCTTGCATAGAGCCACATGCCAAGATGCACGCGTATATGATTGCACCTGGAGAGAAGTCCTCGCTTTGCATCCGTCGCTAAAATTAGTCTAGATCTCTGTGGTCCTGCTTCTGTTGTGCATATCCTGCAATCAATGCACTCCAAGAGATGACATTATGGACAGGAAGGTCCTCGAGCACTTTTTGTGCTTTACAAAGTGCACCACATTTGGCATACATATCGACCAAGGCATTGACAAGCACGATAATTTTATGCAACATCCCCTCACTAACTATATTTTTAAGCCCATATCAACATCTTGCATAGAGTCACATGCTTCAAGATGCATGAGTATGTGATTGCATGCGTAGGAGACTAATGATATCAGAGTGAATTTTAAAGCCCATATCAACATCCTGCTTAGAGCCACATGCCTTCAATTTGCACACGTAGGTGATTTCAACTCGACAGAGGACCTCACTTTGCACCTATTGTTGCATGCGTAGGAGACTAAAAATATCGGAGTGAATTTTAAAGCCCATATCGGCATCTTGCATAGAGCCACATGCCTCCAAGATGCACGCATAGGCGATTTCGTCTGGACAGAGGCCCTCACTTTGCACCCATTGAAAATAGCCTAGAGCTTTCTGGCCTTGCTCTTGTTGTGTGTATCCCGCAGTCAGTGCTTGGCATACACATCAACCAAACGTGTCATATAGGCGATGTGAAGTGTGACATCTTTTTTCAATAGCCTATGACTAACAATACAATCGTGAAATTTTGTGCTCACATCAGCATCTTGCGTAACCACATGCCTTCAAGGTGCATTTGTAGGTGATTGCATGTGGAGAGAGGCCCTCGCTTCGCATTTGCTAAAAATAGAATGGAGTTTTTTGGCCCTACCAGTGCGTGGCAAATCCTGCAATTAGTGGATTCGAAGAGTCCACACTCTGGACAAGAAGCTCCTCGAGCACTTTTTGTGCTCTCTTAAGGGCACCACATTTAGCAAACATGTCAGCCAACGCATTGGAAGCAGAGATGCCACTGCATCACGGACTGGAGAGAGTCTTCAACACCTTCTATAGTCCCTACTTGTCCCCCTTTCAACGACACCTCGCCCTTCAGTTCCCATCCCTCCAAGTTCTTTGCAGTAGCGACCTATTTACCGGCAACCTACAGCCCCAATTGCCTACTCTAGCATGGCCACCTGGTGTCCTCTTGCCGATCACCCCCTTTCGGCCGACCACCTTTGCTCTATTTCGTTTGGCAAGCCCTAATGCTCACGGCCATCGATTATATGTTGTGGTGTTGCATTGCTTTCATCTCTTCTATTGTTAGTCATTGCTTTCTTTTCTCTCTCTCTCTCTCTCTCTCTCTCTCTCTCTCTCTCTCTCTCTCTCTCTCCCCCGGTGCATTTTTTCAAATTCTCTTCTATTTAAGAGCCCAATCTCTTCTTGCCACATGGCATAGCTAACTTTGCTCCTTTCTCCAAACGCAATCAAGGCAAAGTTCGAAACCTGGTCGGGAGAAAAAAAACTGCCAAAATCAAAGGTGCAATTTGCAAGCTTAAGTTCGAAAACCCGGGTCTCTCTCTCTCTCTCTCTCTCTCTCTCGGTGCCTGGCTAGCGGAGCTGCGTATCAGGACGGGACAGGGAGCCATGTCGTAATTTAACGTCTTCAAAGATTTGATTGTTGCGATTGGCTTTGTGAGCATCGAGCAGCAGGTAGCCTGCAATTAGCAGTAGTGCTTTGGATCCCGCTTCGCATGGGCAACCTTTTCAGCAAAAAGCCCAAAGTAACGGATGTCGACCGTGCCATCCTCTCCCTCAAGACTCAGCGGCGCAAGCTTTCACAGTACCAGCAACAGGTGAGCCCTTTTCTTTCCAATTGCAAGTCCTCAGTCCCCTTTGGACAATCACATGTACTAGGTGCTTGCATTCATGGATTGCTATTCATTCCGATTATTTGCACTTACCCTTTTCTATGTGTATATTTCATGCCTGAAAAGTTTTTTTTGTGTATTTCCTGATGATCATCACATAAATATAAAAGTGTGTACAATGCATGCTAGCAAAGTTGGGATCCTATGCTACTGCGAAAAAATTTCCGAAGAAAGTGCCCTTAACGTCTCCCATCTGTGCATTTTTGGCATTGTCGACTATTGAACTTTTTGCTCTATCAGTGTTCAAGCATTTTTTTTCAATTGTTATCATAACCGTTTATATCCATTCTCCAGCTTGAGAAAGTTATTGAAAGAGAGAAAGAAGTGGCAAGAGAACTGGTTAAGGAGAAGAAACGGGACCGGGCACTTCTTACTTTGAAGAAGAAAAAGGTCCAAGAGGATCTGCTGCGGAATGTTGATGCATGGCTGCTTAATGTGGAGCAACAGGTGAATTATTTAACGAGCTACCACGGGGCAGAATAGACTGTTAATTGTCTGGTTTACTGCGTCCTACTGTTTATGTTGTCTTCATTTTTCATTCTTGAACAGCTGTCAGACATAGAGTTAGCAAGCAAGCAGAAGGCTGTTTTTGAAAGCCTCAAGACTGGAAACAAAGCAATAAAAGATTTGCAAAGTGAGGTGAACCTCGAGGACGTGCAGAAGCTTATGGATGAGACAGAAGAAGCAAAGGCTTATCAAGAGGTAAGTACCCTTTTCATGCTCATCCTTTTGATCAGTAGTCAATAATTTCTGAAAAGATATAACCCGTTGATCACATATCATGTCTTATCAGCAAAGCACATCTAAATTTGCACAAATATGCTCATGAGATTTCCAAGTTTGAGAAAAAGCCATACCTTTGGACCATGTATTATAATGCAATTTCTGTCATGTGAAGATAGGGTCAATCAAACCTAAAGTTTCAGGGGAGGTGACATTGTCAGATCATATATGTGTCGCTGTGTGCTCTTGCATTTCTGCAACAAAATGCTCAAGCTAAAAGATATCAACAAGTTTTTTGTATTTAAGGAGAGAAGATATTGGATTTGTTTAGTGTAAGAGTTTATCACCTTCTGGATGGAATTGTAGCTCTAACCGCCCAGCATCTCCTAGGAATAGGTCATAAGGGAGCGAGGCCCAGCCTTATGTAGGATAATTTCTCTCATGTGGATGTCACGATTTCCTGCCTAACGGTGGCCTCTATGCGTCTAGTTGAGGCTATATCTCGAGGAGTTGAATTGTTTTCATCCCTCTCAAATTTGGCCATTTTTGTAACTGATCCCATTTGATTCTTTTGGAGAAAGGAGTTCAAAATGTTCGATTATCCTGTTAGAGTTTTGGCATCTCAAGTGAACTGTCCAAAGTGATCCCTTTATTTATTTTGGCTTTTAGGTATTTAGTTTACTTATTTTTCAAATTCTAGGCAGGGCAATTTACTGAGGTGGGTATATATGTGACCCCTTGCCTCCATTGTACATTGTATCAGTTATTCATTGCCAAGGTTGATTGGTTCAGGAGACTTGTTCTCTCTCTCTCTCTCTCTCTCTCTCTCTCTCTCTCTCTCTCTCTCTCTCTCTCCCATGGTCTCTACGCTTCCGCATCGTCGACTTTGACATGGTATCAAAGCCTCGTGCTCCTTGATTAATGCTTGAGCAAAGTTACAAGGCCCGAGGGTCCTCTCTACTCTCTTGCTCGTCCGCAAGACTGAGCCAGAGAGTGACCCTCGGTTCATATTTAAAGGTCCTTTGGGGCTTCTCAAAAAGCAGTACATGAAAAGCTTCAAACTCAAAAGCTCTAGGCCCAAAAGCTGTCGGCGGAAAACGCGAAAATCTGTACGTTGCCATGTCAGCATTGTCCGCGCGTTTTGCAGAGATTTCGTACAGCTTGGCCACGTCAGCAGTTAGTGTATTTTACGGCATCCATATAGTTGGGCAGGTGCCCATAAGTTGTCCCGCCCATAAGTTGGGACCATAAGTTGTCCCAACTTATAACTTGTAGGATGCCATGTCATAATTTTGTGACATACCCCTCTTGAAAGAATTGTAATCGCCCTCGATTACACCTGCTAAAACAGACAGAAGCCATAAAACAATTCAATAGACACCGACTCTAAGTACCGACGCACTAGACGACACAAATCTAGCACTTGCACGAAGACGACAGTCAGTGCACATTCACATCACATTCAAATCAAATCACATAAAATCCTTCCAGTTCTAAGACCATGATTCTTGGCAACATATTTAGAAATTGCATCTAGATCCACACCGGACCTCACTGATGTTGGATTAACTAATTCTTATTGCGATCATATCTATAGAATCTCAAGGTTGAAATTCTACATTTATTTCGTTTTGCAATCCTGCACTCTAACAACATCACATGAGAGAGTACACATAAATCATTTTTATTTCGGGAATTCCCATTTCCAAGTTCTTTATTCGTAAAGTCATACAACAGAATATTGTCAGCACATCTGTATCCGTGAAATCCAAAGGAAAATCAGTGACTTTATTCTATCTGAGTAATCTATGACAAAGGAGCAGAGTAACTCCCCTCTTGTGCAGGCCCGTATGCACCAGATTCAACCTTGCTAACATGCGGATCTCTCGGAATAGACGCAGCTAGACTGAAAGCCTCAAGGTAAAGTTCCAATCCCAAAAGCTGTCAGCAAAAAAATGTGGAAATCCGTATGGTGCCATGTCAGCACTGTCAACGTGTTTTGCGGAGATTCCGTACAGCTTGGCATTTGCAGTCAACGCGTTTTACAAGGTCCGTAAAGCTGGGCAGTCCTTGCGTCTTTTTTATTTCTTGTGTCCCTTGGGCCCTGTCAGCAGGCGCCGATATGTTGGGACAACTTATAACTTGTAGGATGCCACATCATAATTTTGTGATAGTCTCACTATTTATGTTCACTATGAGCTGCAGAGAGGGTGTTAAGAGTTTTGGCATCTCAAGTGAACTGTCCAAAGTGATCCCATTATTTATTTTGGCTTTCAGGTATTTATTTTACTTATTTGTCAAAAGTCTGGGTAGGGCAATTTACTGAGGTGGGTATATATGTGACCCCTTGCCCCGGCCCCCCATTGTACATTGTATCAGTTATTCGTTGCCAAGGTTGATTGGTTCAGGAGACTCTCGTTCTCTTTCTCTTGTGCTCTCTCCCTATGGTCTCTACGCTTCGCACTGTTGACTTTGACATATCCGCTCCATGGAGTAGGTATGTCACTTGAGGGTTTTACAAGACAATTACTCTTCACATTCCAATGGATTGCCGATTGGATGATATTGATTATGGCACAAGTGAATGATGATGGTGGCAAATGTTTGCCTTCTATGTTCTTGGAATTTTGTTACGAAGGAGATGGAGTCGTATTTGAAGGAAGAGAGGGGCTCTATGCAAGCATGCCAATTCGTGAGTGTGCTTCTTAATTATATTGATTTGTACGCTAGAAGTGCTAGCATTTGTGAAGGTTATGACAAATGCCAAGAAGATTAGGGCCATTAAGTGTTTTATCTACAAGTGGTATCCTCAATGAAGCGTGTTGCTTTGCAAGTGCACTTGAACAACCAAGAAGCGTCCTTGTGGACATTGATGCAATGTCGAACCTCATCGATTTCCGGCACGCAGACTTTTCCATTTCTAAACAATAGTCCACCTCTAATGGAATATTGCCTTTGTCTCATCTCTCTGGCACAACTCACCTGCGTCTCCGGATCACCCAAGCTTGTATGCGAGTCATGCCCTACTTAGACAAAGCATTCACCTCAGAGATCCGGCTGAGTGCGTCAGTAATTCGATTCCTGGATTCTTTTGTAGCGAATCGCAAAGTCAAACTTTTACATACGTTCAATCCATCTAGCCTTCCGGCCTCTGAGATCACCATGACCATAGACAACGCAAAGAGCGACGATCTGTCTATGCAACAAAGGTAGAGCCATATAAATAATGCTGCCACTTTCTGTCACGTGACACATCCAACCCTATGTGTCCGTGGACAAACTACAGCATGATCAGGGTTTAATCAGTCTAGATTTAGAAGTGATCTAGCACTTTTGTGAGTCTATTCGTAGACTGTGCATGCCCAGTCACTTAGTGTAGATGCATATCCTCTGGTTCCACACAGCATGATCATAAGCATTCCTATCAGAATCCATCATAATCCTTCAGGGGAATTTTTCAGTGCATTTAGCCTATTTTACCTATTTTTGACATTTTTCACTTATTATTTTTAAGTGACTTTTGTTGGAAAGTAGGTAGGGCAATTTTGCTAAGTTTGTATATAAGCAAACTAGAGCTAGCTCTAAATGGCAGAAGAGGCAACAGGAGCTAAGCTCAGCAGGCAACTTCTCAACAAGAACTTGGTGGTCTCCCCTCCAAGCAAGGACCTTCCCCTAGCGTTTTCTTCAACAGCATTCACTAGCGTTTTCAGCATCTGCAACACCTTCCATCACCTTCCACAGCCTGGCGTTTTTGCATCAGGGCACCATCGCCAAGGAACCCCTGCAACTAGCGTTTTTGCATCCCTAGCGTTTTTGCAACCTATAGCGTTAGCAGAATTTCAGCCTTGACAGACCTCAGCATGCAGCGTTTTTCAGCCATGAAGAACCGGCAAGATCAGCCCCGAAAAGAGTAGCAGATTCAAGCTGTAAAGACCATCAGTTTTCAGCCTTTAAGACCCTCAGTTTTCAGCCATAAACCTGCAGATTTTCAGCGACAAAGACCCATAGGAAACAGCCCCAAAATCAGCGTTTTGGGCGTAGTCGCAGATTTCAGCCCATAGCGGTTTTGGACAGCAGTGGGAAGATTGCAGATTTCAGCCCTAGTGTCGGCCTCGTCATCCCCGTCGTCGTCGTCAACATAGCCTAGACTTGCATCAGTCTCATGCATACCATTTGTACCAGATTGTGCAATCATAAGTAGACCACTCTCGCCGACGAGAGTGGGGCCTTCGGAGGAGGGTTTTACAACGTCTCTGGTGTCGTATCTCTCTTCTCTCTCTATCTCTCAGTCTCATACACTTGCACGCACAGTGTCCATTCACTTTGTTGTGATCATAGCATTCTCTCATTAAGAACGGAAGGCTCTCCCTTCCATAAGAACAAAAGGAACTTTGAGCACAGTTCGGAGCACTCATCTTGAGCAAAGCGCAAACATTCATTCCGTTGCACCTTACACTTTCTCAAGGCGTGGACCATGGCGTAAAGCTCTTTTTCATACGTTAGATAACGCATTTTAGCGTCTAAAAGTTTCTTACTTTCAAACGCAACAAGACGTCCATCCTGATATAGCGCCGCACCAATTGCATAATCACTAGCATCCGTTTCAACTACAAATGGCTTGCTAGGATCCACAATATGCAATATTGGTGCAGTTTAGTGTCTTAAAGCTCTCATCGAGACGCTCATTCCAGACAACAGGGGGATTACCTTTACGGTGAGGTCCCGAAGTCTTCAGTCCTTTCACCCCTCCTTTCAAGTTGCGTAAGCGGAGCAGCAAGTTTGGAGTAATTCTTGATAAATTTGCGTAAAAATCTCGTAAAGCTTAGAAAGGACTTTACTTGGCGTACATTCTTTAGAATGGGCCAATTTCACACTTTATCCAACTTATTGGGATCAACGTGAATTCCATCGCGAGTAATACTATGACCCAGATAAAGAAGCTCTTTTTCTTGAAGAATTCGCATTTAGAGGGTTTGGTATAAGCTCTTAGTACCTCGAGAACAACGCGTATATGCGCAAGATGTCCGGGCAAACTCTGGCTGTAAATCAAGATGTCATCGAGAAATACAACAATGAAGTTTTTGAGAAACAGTCTCGACAAATTATTCATCATCTGCTGAAACGTAGCAGGAGCGTTGGTCAAACCAAAAGGCAAGACCAAAAATTTATAGTGACGAAACTCGTTTTAGGAACATCTTCCAGTTTGATTCGTATATGTGATAATAGTCTGATCGCAGGTCTTATCTTCGTAAAGTATAACGCTCCATGGAGTCAATCTATCAAATCATCCATACTTGGGAGCGGATACTTATTCTTGATAGTAAGTTTATTCAACCCCTTGTAATCCACGCAAAAATGCACAATGTCATCCTTCTTTCAAGAAAGTAACATAGGCGCTCCCCACGTGGATTTACTTGGTCGAAAGAAACCCGTTTCGAGATAATCCTTTAGCTTCACTGAAACTCGTCCTCTTTGGCATCGGTTTTACTAAACCAATAGGGTTGCTTCAAGAAAGATTGACTACCAGCCGCCACTTCAATGGCATGATCTACTCCCCTGGAAGGCGGCAAGCCAAGAGGTAGATTGTCAAGAAAACATCCTTGAAATTAGTCACGATTTCTTGGATCTTGTCAGAATCCCGAAGTTCAACAGAAGAACATGAAAGAGTTTTACAAAATTCAATGACGGAATCAAATCATGCAGATGGTATACAGTGATAAAAGTAGACATCCGAAGACTATATCCTTAAACATTTCCAAAGCAGAGACAATTGGTATTGCAAATTGTTAGGTGCAGTGGAATTGAAATGGTGAAGATCTAGGTTTTACACAGCCTAGTACTTCACCATATTGCTCTCCAGTGTTGTTGGTTTTGAAGAAAGACGGATCTTGGAGAATGTGCATCGATTATAGAGCTCTCAACAAAATCACCATCAAGAACAGATTTCTGATTCCTAGGATCGATGATATACTCGACAGGTTACAGGGATCCTCGTGCTTTAGCAGGATTGATCTGAAGAGTGGATATCATCAGATCAAGATCGCACCAGGAGACGTCTACAAGACAGCTTTTCGGACGACTTTTGGGTTATTTGAGTTTTTGGTGATGCCTTTTGGCTTAACCAATGCTCCTGCGACATTTAACCGGATGATGGACATGATTTTTCGAGAGTACAGGCTATTTGTTGGCACTTTCTTTGACGACATCATTGTTTCTCCAAGAATGAGGCAGAACACAGAGATCATCTGCTTCAGGTCTTTCAGGCATTACGAGATCACAAGTTAGTGATTAATGCAAAGAAAAGTGAATTTTTCCTACCATAGATACACTTTTTGGGACACACTGTCTCAGCAGCAGGAGTGCAAATGGATCCGGCCAAGATAGAGACTATCCGTGATTGGCCCGATTTGAAGAATGTCCATGAAGTTAGAAGCTTCTTGGGAGTGTGTTCGTACTACAGGCGGTGCATTCCAAAGTTTGCAGAGGTTGCTTCCCCTTTGCATATCTTGACACAGAAAGGAGTCCCTTTCTTGTGGGGATCCACAGAGGTGAGTGCCTTTCAGACATTGAAAGAGAAATTGACTACAAGACCAGTTTTGCTTTGCCGGACTTGCAGAAGTCATTTGAAGTATATTGTGATGCTTGCGGTCGTAGTTTGGGTGCGGTCTTAATGCAAGAAGGCCATGTCATTGCTTACGAGAGTGGATTGTTCTCTAGGCCGTAGATGACAACACAGATTTATGAGAAAGAGCTTTTGGCGGTTATCCATGCTCTTACTCAGTGGCGGCATTACCTACTCGGAGCGGATTTTACTGTCTTTACAGACCATCAGAGTTTGCGCTACTACTTGTCACAGAAGCAGCTTTCGGAAAAGAAGATGCGGTGGGCGAACATCTTGTCACAGTTTCACTTCCAGATTGTCCATGTGCAGGGACAGAAGAATGTGGTGGCAAATGCTTTGTCTCGGAAACGGTTGGTTCTGTCTCGGAAACGGTTGGTTCTGGCTATTTCCGCGATACATCATAGGAGCTTCGAGGATACCGTTGACCAGTATGCCACAGATACAGATTTTGCAGACGTTTTCACACGGATACGGGATGGGGAGACAGTAGCAGGATACTCTATTCGGGGAGGCTACTTGATGAGAAAAACCATGTTGTGCGTTACACAGCCGTTGAGGGAAAAGGTTATGATTGAATGCCACTGTCCACCTTTTACGGGTCACCGCGGCATTGCTACCACCATGAAAGGGGTAGAGAGATACTTCTTTTGGCCGACACTCAAAAAGGATGTGGAAGAGTTTGTGCGCAGTTGCTTAGTATTCCAGAAGGTCAAGTTTGACAGGCATAAGGCACAGGGATTGTTACAGCCTTTACCCATACCCACCCGCCCCTGGAAAGTATTGCAATGGATTTCATTCTTGATCTCCCGAGAACACAGAGTGGTCATGATGGTATCTGGACTGTTATTGACAGATTTAGCAAACAGGCTTATTTCATTCCAGTGAAGAAAACAGTCAAGCCGGATCATTTAGCGAGACTGTTTGGGCCTCATTTAGCGAGACTGTTTGTGGCCCAGATCTTCAGATTACGTGGCATGCCTGAGACGATTGTCTCCGACAGAGACCCCAGATTTACGAGTTTGTTTTGGAAGGCAATTTGGGAGAACATTGGCACACGGTTGCAGTTCTCGTCATCGGTCCACCCGTAGACTGATGGGCAATCTGAGATTGCAAATTCAGTGGTTCTAGATTTATTGAAGTCTTATATCTCGGATCAGAAGACTACCTTTGGTGGAATTTGCCTACAATAACACGATACACTCTTCTACGGGGAAGGCGCCATTTGAGATTGTTGAAGGTGCTGCGAAGGTTCCACCCTTCCTAAGCACGAAAGATAAGATTTTTGAAGCGGATGAATATACGCGAGACTTAGATACGGCTTTTGCCAAGGTTTGTGAGACTTTGCAGAAGTCTTAAGAAAGACAGAAAAAGGCAGTGGATCGCCATCGTCGCGACTTGAAATTGAAGAAGGATGATTGGGTGCTCTTATGTTTTGAGAAGGCACGCCTAAGAAAGAAAAAGGAAAAGGAGAGGCTTTTTCCAAAGCTCAGTATGCGATACTACGGACCTTTCCAGATCACTGAAAAGATAAATGATGTCTCCTTTCGACTAAAACCGCCTGATACTTGGAGGATTCACAATGCATTTCATGTGAGTCTCTTGAAACCTTTTAAGAGTGATGTGCCTGATGATGGGGAGTCTGATGAGCAACCCGAAGTGGAAGAAAACGAGGAGATCCTTGTTTCTGAATAGATTTTGGCACATAAGGATTTGAAGAATAAAGGTAAAGTCCGAAGGCGGTTCTTGGTTAAGTTCAAGAACTATCCTGCATTGGATGCAAAGTGGATGGAGGAGGAGGACCTAGCAGATACTCCTCAGATTGTGAAACTTTACCTCGATGCTTTTGGTTTAGCATAGTCTACTCCAAATGGAACCCGGAATTCAGCTTGGTCGGAGATCTGGTGCAGTGGGATGCACAAGAGGGGAGTCACTCCGCTCCTTTGTCAATAGATGCCTTGATTTAGATACTAGAGTCATTGATGTCTCTTTGAGCTTCAGGGATACTGAAAGCTGACAGTATTCTGTTGTATGACTTTATGAAATGGAATTCTTGATTTTGATACTGATTTGTTCTTGACTTCTCTTAAGTGCAGGAACTCATAGACGAAATGACTGTAGCATTTTGGTCTGATTGATCTTGAATAGACATGGTTGCAATAGGGGTTAGTCAATCGGACATAGATGAGGTCCCGATTGGATCTAGATGCAATTGCTAGCTACATTGCCGATAAATCATGGTCTAAGATCCGAATAAATGTTGAATCTCATGTGATGTCCTGTGATGTCGTGTGATGTGATTGTCGATTGGTACATGTGCTAGATGTGTTTTCCTAGTACGTAGGTACTAACAGTCAGTGTTTGCTAAGACGGTTTCTGGCTTCTGTCTGTTTTGCAGGCGTAATCTAGGGCGATTACAATGCTTTCAAGAGGGGGGTATGTCACAAAGTGATGACGTGGCTACTGAGAGCAGAAACCCTAATTTTTGCCAGAAACCCTAAAACCTGCAAACCCTAATTTATGCCAAAAACCCTAATGTGCTGAAACCTTAAAGGTGGTTGAAACCCTAAAATCTGGCGGCAAATGCCACGTGGCAGTAGTACGAATTTTTCCGGGAATTGCGGCGGGATTCACGGCACTGAAACAGCCAGCTTTTTGGGACACACTTTTGGCATGAAAGAGAGAGAGAGAGAGAGAGAGAGAGAGAGAGATGCATTGCTTTATTTTTAATGGAAAGCCCTCAAGGGGGTTTGTGAGAGAAACACTTTTGCTTTTAACTGGAAGCTTTTGGGGCTCTGCTTTTGGCATCCCTTGTAAACCTTAAATAAGCGGAGAGGGTTCTCACTCTGCAGAGCATTTGGACGCAGAGTCTGAGAGTGAAATCCTAATCGCTCTCTTGTACTTTGACATTGATTAATACACCGAAAGGGGCGCTAGTCTTTGGGGCCAATATCTCTAGGCACGGAACTCCGCCAGGCCAGTGCAAATCTATTTTGATCTGTGAATTGTTTTGAAGTGGTTATTTGGTGCTGTCGTGATTGATTCTTGACTTGGAGTGTCCAAGTCTGTTACAGCCACATGCACGTGAAATCCCCTTCTGCTCAAGGTGAGGTACAGGTACCGATTTGCATGGCCTCCTTGTATGAGGCTAGCAAACCTGGGTAGTCGGTGAAAAATTCCTCGTACACCCAAGCCGCTTCATGTGTCTCTCGATCCTTGAACTTCAGAAAGTATTGCCTTGCTTGCTTCTTTGTTCCACGTTTGAATCGATGCAAAAGGATCCGTTTCGGCTTCATAACTTCTGCTTTATCAATTATCTCCGGTTGCTCCTTGTCCGGGATGCTCTTTGGAGGTTCACCCTAAAACAATTTAAGCAGAAACATGGAAAACATTATGCATTGTCCAAGAAGGTGGCAAGCCGCAAACGTAATTGCATGGAAACATCATTTACCTCTTTGAAATTCGGAAATGGACCATGAAATGAGAGTTTAGGACACCTCTTACTGACTTGCTTGAGACATTGCTTCATGATCCTTAAAAACACCTAGTTACCCTCCTTGAATGAGACATCTTGCCGATGCTTATTAGCATGCCTAGAATAGTACTCTTGAGCTTTGCTAAGCCGAAGCTTAACACTCTTGAGTATCTCCACATAGGTTTGACTAACATAATTAGCATCATCAAATTTGGAAATGGACCTAGTCAACAACGATTAAAAAGGTCGTCTAAACGCCGCCTCATAAGAGCACAACCAATTGCACTAGAGAATGAATCATTGAGGACAACGTGACTAACGGCAAATATTGTTCCCTCTTAGATTGTTGGTCATAAACATACGATTTGAAAACATCAAATGCCAACTGGTTGTAAATTTTAGTTTGTCCATGAGATTGTGGATGAAATGCAGATGAAAAGTTTAACTTAGTGCCAAAATGTCACGTGCACATCTAACCCTATGTGCATGTGGACAAGCTACTTTAAAGTCCAGGGTTCATGTCGTCTTAGGAAGTGTTCTGGCACCTTTGTGAGTCTGTTCGTAGACCGTGCATGTCCAGGCACTTAGAGTAGTTGCATATCCTCTGGTTGCACATAGCATGATCATCAGCATTACCATGAGAATCCATCAGGAGCTTTTTATAGTGCACAAAACCTATTTTTGCTATTTAAGCCATTTTTCACTTATTATTAATAAGTGACTCTGTTGGGAAACTGGGTAGGGCAAATTTGCTAAGTTAATATATAAGGAAACTGGCAGTCACTTAGTGGAAGCAGAAGAAGAAAGCAAACACTCATCAGGCTCTCCAACCTCCCTTCTCAAGCAAGAACCTCCACAACTTGGTGTTTTTCAACAGCTACACACCAACGTTTTTCAACAGCTACAACCAGCATTTTCAGCCTGCAGTAGACAGCGTTTTCAGCAAGCAAGCATCAGCGTTTTCTGCTTGCTTATAAACGTTTTGTAGCAGACAGTCCAGCATTTTTCAGCAGGTCAAAACCAGTGATTTCAGCCCCTGCTCTGCTGTCCAGCGTTTTCAGCAGACAATGGCAGCATTTTCCAGCCGGAGGAAGTTCGCATTTTCAGCCAGCTGTCGTCCTCGTCATCGCCGCCCTCGTCTTTGCCGTCGCGTCCGACTTAGAACCTCATTGGATCGTAGCGTCAAGAACTTGCATCAGCATCTTGTATCAGATTTGTGCAATCAATAGCAGACTTTTCTCGCCGTCGAGAGAGGGGCCCTTGGAGGAGGGTTTGACAACTTTTTTGGCGTCGTATTCTTCTCTCTCTATCTCTCAGTCTCAGTACCTTCATTCACAGTGTTTATCCACTTTGTTTGTGATCAATTGCACTCTCTCACTAAAGGAACGGAAGGCTCTCCCTTCTGTAAGTAAAAGGAACCCTTGAGCACAGTTCGAAGCAGTCATCTTGAGCAAAGTTCAACATTCACTTCCATTGCACCTTACAATGGTATCAGAGCTTTGGCAGTGTTTTGTATCACTCAAGGAAAGAACCACAATATATATATTTTTTTTGCTTGTTGCGGTCGCACGTAACCCAAGTCCACTTGGGTGTGTTGATTCCTAATCGTGTTTTTGAAGAGTGATAGGAAACCCAAGAAAGAAGGACTTGTCCAACCTCCCCTTGTTCCTCTTTTCACTCATTGAGAGCGGACTGTGCACTTAGCGCTAAGGCCGGCCAATCAATGTGAGGTGGGAAAAAGCAACCTTGGTGTGAGCGCAAGGCTGCCAAGGGGTGCGCCCGCGGGAAAGAGAAGAGCTTGGGTAAGAGAAGATCCTTCTCCAACACAGATTGCAAGCAAAAGGAAGAACCTCAAGTGTAAGGTGCAGCGGATGTGAATGCTGAACTTTGCTCAAGATGAGTGCTCCGAACTGTGCTCAAGGTTCCTTTTACTTACGGAAGGGAGAGCCTTCCGTTCCTTTAGTGAGAGAGCGCAATGATCACAAACAAGTGGGTAAACACTGTGCATGAAAGTATCGAGAGAGAGAGAGAGAGAGAGAGAGAGAGAGAGAGAGAGAGAGAGAGAGAGAGAGAAGAATACGACACCAGAATGTTGTCAAACCCTCCTCCGAAGGCCCCACTCTCTATGGCGAGAGTGGTCTACTACTATTGATTGCACAAATCTCTACAATGCTTGGACTTGCCGACGATGTCGAGGACGATGAGGACGACGACGAGACGGGCTGAAATCTGAAAACGCTAATGGCTGAAATCTGCAAATCTGGTATCTGCTGAATTCTGACTCTATGTCGGTGACGACGGCGATGACGACGATGCAACGATGACGCGCTGAAAATGCAAATGCTGAAATTCGCGTTTTCCGGGCTGAAACTGCAAACTTCGATGGATCTGATCGTGTGGCGAGGATCCGCTGCGGGAAGGTGTGATCTGCGAGGTGCGGGACTTCTATTGTGATGTCTGATCGCTGAAAACTGAAAACGTTGGTGCTATTCTTGGTTGTGTCGTGATGGAACTGCAAAACGCTGGTCTGCTATGTTGCTCCAAAAATGCCAGGCTGAAATGGGGTTCTGTTGCAAAAATGCTAGGCTTCTGCTGGTCCTACTGTCGCCGGGGCTGATCTGTAATGCAAAACGTCAAGGCTTCTGCTGTAGATGAAAACGCTAGGCCTGCTTGCGGCAAAAACGCTAGGTTTGCCGATTGGGGGAGTCTTGCTGAGAAGAAGATGCCTGTTGAACTCTTGTTCTTGCTGCCTCTTCTACCAGAAAGTGCTAGCGCTAGGTTTCTTATGTTCTTGACTTGCTAATTTGCCCTACCTAGTTCTCAACAGAAGTCACTAAAAAACAAAAAGTGAAAAATGGCTAAAATAGGAAAATAGATCTATGCACTGTAAAAATGCTCCTGATGGGTTCTGATGGTAATCTGATGATCATGCTGTGTGCAACCAGAGGATATGCATGTAATCTAAGTGTCTGGACATGCATGGTCTGCGAACAGACTCACAAAGGTGTCATATCACTTCCTAATCTAGGCTGACTGAATTGAACTGAACCCATGTCATGAAGTAGCTTGTCCACGTACACATAGGGTTAGATGTGTCACGTGACATCCCCTCCTTTTCAAAGTGAGGTACTGGTACCGAATTGTATGGCGTTGAGGGAGATCGCCAACAGCGTCTGGAATCCTGGACAGGACTCTTCGCCGGCTCACTCTGATGCGTGGGTCGTGCGATACTTGAACTTCATAAAGGTTTGCAACGCTTGCTTCTTTGGGCCGCGCCGAAAGCGACACAAAGTCATCTGTGGCTCCTTCAATGCTTCATCTTTGTTGATAGTCATGCGTCTACCTTCTTCAAGAATCTCCGAGGATGAAAATTCCTGAAACTGTCACAAACTGGTGACTTGGTTGCCCACACACACACCCTCTGAGAAGAAATGGCGACGTGGCTGGCTGCACAAAGCCGAAATGTTGATGTGGCAATTCCGTATAGCTGATGATGTGGCAGCCCGCAAATCGCGGCGTTTTTTACGGCAGCCAGAGCTCAGCTTTTGGACGTTGCTTTTTCTACGCAATTGCTGAGAGAGAGAGAGAGAGAGAGAGAGAGAGAGAGAGAGAGAGAGAGAGAGAGAGAGAGAGAGAGAGAGAGAGAGAGAGAGAGAGAGAGAGAGAGAGAGAACCCTTTTTGCTTTATTTTAGGCGAGGGTTCAGAGGGAGAGGAAAAGCCTCCTTTGCTTTATTTTCAAGCTTTCAATTTTCAGCTTTTGGGATAGCTTTTGAAGCTTTTGGGGGCTCTACTTTTAGCATCCCTCTGTAACCTTTATATACGCGGGTTGGCCTCATAACTCAGAGCATCTGGACGCAGAGTCTGAGTGTGAGCGCTTGCCTGCACTCTTGTACTTTGAACATAGATTAATACAAAAAGATATACCGAAAGGGACGCCAGTCTTTGGGGCCAATATCTCTAGGCACGGAACTCCGTCGGGCTAGTGTCGAATCAATTGTGAACTGTGAACTGTTTGAAGTGATTATTTGTGGTGTCGTTGTAGATTCTCGACTTGGAGTGTCCAAGTTTGTTACAGAAACCACTTCCAACACAAAAACATGAACATACCCATTCCATGGAAAGTGACTCGAAAAATTCTATTTCTTCGAAAAAACTGTGCATGCAATGCAGATGAACAAAGTGACGGAGTGCCAAACCGTTCATGCAACACATGCAAACAATGGAATCGAATCTTGACTTTCTGATCTAAATCAATCAACTGTGGCAAATCACAATGGAAATGCCGATGCTTGATGCTCAATCTTTCTTGTGCTCTTTTTGATACTGTGTCATGCCAAGGAAGTGAATTCCTTGGGTGCAAACATTTCATCTTTTAATGAGTTATTCACATACATCCGTGCTCATTCATGAGTGAATCGTGTTCATCGTACAAAATGTCATGCCTATGAAAAGGGATCACATAAGGACGGTGACTAAAATACAGGAAAGCATCACGAATGAAACACTCGAACAATGCGTGCTGACTAATCATTCAAACACATAATACTTCCTGTGGGGGTTCTTTGGACCTCGACTCGAGAGCCAAGATCAGTTCTTCGTGATCGATTGAATCTTTTTGTGGGGGTTCTATGGACCTCGACTCGAGAGCCAAGATCGGCTCTTCGTGATTGATTGAATCTACAATGAGGTTAGCTTCACTAGAAAAAGCATAAACTAAACCATCATCCTTGTGAACAATCACATCATTATCCTGCAAATCATCATGCTTGTGAGTCACATCTTTATCCTGCAAATCATCATGCTCGTGAATAATCACATCTTGATCATACAAATCATCATGCTTATCATTATCATGAAAATCATGTGTATCGTGCTTTGAAAGAGAAGAAACTGAGAGTCTCCTTCTCCTGATTCTTGTCAATCTGCGCTTGCATACTAGAAAAGCGCCGGAACAACTCTTGCATGTGTTGGGCTCTCTGTTCGGCCGCCAAGCACGCTTGCTCACGCTCACGCTCAAAGGCTAACCAACTTTCTTCGCGCTCGTGAGCCAATTCTGCTTTTCTTTCTTGGTGCTCGCGATCCATTTCTGCTTTTCTTTCTTGGTGCTCACGCTTTATGGTTGCCATTCTTTCGTTGTGTGCACGATCTAATTCCGCCTTTTCTTGCTTCATGTTCTAACTTGCTGTCCATCATCATCTTGTCAAAAGCCTCCATAGGAGTTGGTGCAATCCTTGGCGTAGATGGGGAAGGGGGAGGGTCGGAAAAACCTCGTGGTGGGGAAAATTCTTCTTCGCCACCTCCATGCTCATCACCTCCATGCAAAGTATCCATTCCGCTTTGGGTAATGACCATACACTGAAGTCTTGGGTTCTTAAGTTCACGAGGAACTTGGGTTCTGTGGTTCTTGGGTTCTTCAGGTTCTTGAGGATCTTGAGTCTTGAGGTTCTTGAGGTTCTTCTTTCGCTTGCAATCTGTGTTAGAGAAGGATCTTCTCTTACCCGAGCTCTTCTCTTTCCCGCAGGCACACCCCTTGGCGGCCTTGCGCTCACACCAAGGTTGCTTTTTTTGGCCGGCCGCTAAGTGCACGGTCCGCTCTCAATGAGTGAAAAGAGAAACAAGGGGAGGCAGGACAAGCCCTTCTTTCTTGGGTTTCCTGTTACTCTTCAAAAACACGACCGACAAGCCCAAGAGGTCTTGGGTTACGTGCGACCGCAACAAGCAAAAAAAAAAAAATGGTTCTTTCCTTGAGTGATACAAAACACTACCAAAGCTCTGATACCAATGTAAGGTGTGGCGGATGTGAATGTTGAACTTTGCTCAAGATGAGTGCTCTGAAGTGTGCTCAAGGTTCCTTTTACTTACTGAAGGGAGAGCCTTCCGTTCCTTTAGTGAGAGAGTGCAATGATCACAAACAAGTGGGTAAACACTGTGCATGAAATTACTGAGACTGAGAGATAGATAGAGAAGAATACGACACCAGAATGTTATCAAACCCTCCTCCGAAGGCCCCTGTCTCTATGGCGAGAGCGGTCTACTATTGATTGCACAAATCTCTACAATGCTTGGACTTGCCGATGATGTCGACGACGATGAGGACGACGACGAGATGGGATGAAATCTGAAAATGCTAATGGCTGAAATCTGCAAATCTTGTATTTGCTGAATTCTGACTCTATGTCGGTGACGATGGCGATGACGACGATGCAACAACGACGCACTGAAAACGCAGATGCTGAAATCTGCATTTTTCGGGCTAAAACTGCAAACTTCGATGGATCTGACCGTGCGGCGAGGATCGCTGCGGGAAGGTGAGATCTGCGAGGTTCGAGACTTCTACTACAATGTCTGACTGCTTAAAACTTATAAGGCTGGTGCTATTCTTGGTTCTGTTGCAATGGAATTGCAAAACTCTGGTCTGCTATGCTGCTCCAAAACGCCAAGCTGAAATGGGGGTTCTGTTGCAAAAACGCTAGGCTTCTGCTGGTCCTGCTGTCGCCGGGGCTGATCTGCAATGCAAAACGCCAAGGCTTTTGCTGTACATGAAAACGTTAGGCCTGCTTGTTGCAAAAACTCTAGGTTTGCTGATGGGGGAGTCTTGCTGAGAAGGTGCCTGTTGAACTCTTGTTCCTGCTGCCTCTTCTGCCAAAAAGTGCTAGCGCTAGGTTTCTTATGTACTTGACTTGCTAATTTGCCCTACCTAGTTCCCAACAAAAGTCACTTAAACATAATAAGTGAAAAATGGCTAAAATAGGAAAAATAGGTCTATGCATTGTAAAAATGCTCCTGATGGGTTCTGATGGTAATTTGATGATCATGCTGTGTGCAACCAGAGGATATGCATCTAATCTAAGTGTCTGGACATGCACGGTCTGCGAACAGACTCACAAAGGTGCCAGATCACTTCCTAATCTAGGCTGACTGAATTGAACTGAACCCATGTCATGAAGTAGCTTGTCCACGTACACATAGGGTTAGATGTGTCACGTGACATCCCCTCCTTTTCAAAGTGAGGTACTGGTACCGAACTGTATGGCGTCGAGGGAGATCGCCAACAGCGTCTGGAATCCTGGACAGTACTCTTCGCCGGCCCACTCTGATGCATGGGTCGTGCTATACGTGAACTTCATACAGGTCTGCAACGCGTGCTTCTTTGGGCCGCGCCGAAAGCGACAAAAAGTCCTCTGTGGCTCCTTCAATGCTTCATCTTCGTCGATAGTCATGCATCTACCTTCTTCAAGAATCTCCGAGGATGAAAATTCCCGATCTCACCATCTCATCCTCGATTTCACAGATGCAAGTTCCTCGCTCCTATTTCCGGTTTTCAGTCACAAACAACTAGATTGTCAGTACATCAGTATCCCTTTTAGTGTCCTTTCTAGTATCTGGTTCATCTTCTGGTCAATAGTTCTCTTCCGCTCTCCCTGCTTTTCTGCACTCGTCTGTTCTTTCAGCTTTCCACCCCGTCCTGAGAGGAGACTCAATGGCCTCACGCCATCTCCAGTGAATCTCATCAATCAGGTAATCCTTCAGGTGTTTCGCAAATCTCGGGTTTGTGGAGTACTTGATCAAATTTTTCACACACGTGTCAACTTGCAGTTAACGCTTCTACTTTGCTCTGGCAAACTTCTCCATCGAAAAATTTGCCCAAATCTTCATTCTTTTCTTCAGTTCTCGTGTCGGCTTTCAACTCTTCTTTGCCTCTCCGTTGAGAGGTGTTATCTTGTCAGATTCTCCGCGAGAACCCATGTGTAATCTGGGATTCTTTTTGGCTTCTGGCCTGTAAGATAGAGCGGGGAGTTGCTAATAACTCCGGGGTTAGAACACGAAGATTCTTCAATAACAATTTCCAAAATTGTGCCCAGGTGCCCTGTCTGCTCTTTGATACGACTGGTATGCTTTGAGAAAGGCACAAGCCTGATGCTCTGATACCACTATCATAGACTTGTGCACCCCAAGTCGAGATCCCAACACGACACACGAGAGAATCACTTAAAATACTTCACAACTTTAAAATCACGGTTTAGTTTGGTCGACACGGCCCGACTAGTTCCATGCCCAAAGAGATTGGCCCCAAAGACTAGCGCCCCTTTCGGTATTTCGTTTATATTAATGCTTGAGCAAAGTACAACACGCGAGGGGTCCTCTACTCTCAAACGTAGTTCCGTGCCCAAAGAGATTGGCCCCAAAGACTACCGCCCCTTTCGGTATTTCTTTTATATTAACGCTTGAGCAAAGTACAACACGCAAGGAGTCTTCTGCTCTTAGACTCTGTGTCTAGATCCTCTGAAGAGTGAGGCCCTTGGGTTCCTTTTATTCTTACAAAGGGATGCCAAAAGCAGAGCCCCAAAAGTAGTTAAACTTAGAAGCAATGGATCCCAAAAGCAATTGGTCCTCAAAAGCTGCCAAAAAGCACTAGCGCAAATTGCGGAAATCTGTATAGGCTGCCACATCATCAGCCAGCGCAAAATCCGAGTTTCCGTACATTCTACCACGTTAGCCTGCTAGTGCATTTTGCGGGAGTCCGTACTGCTGCCATGTGGTACTTCTGTCGCAGGATCACTGTGTGCGTGTGTGTCTAGGCAGTGTTGCCACATCATCATTTTGTGACAGAATACGTCGATTCAAGATAAGAATGATGAATTTTGTTTTGAAATTTGAATGAATGGATGATGACGCATGAGGAATGTTGAATGATGATGAATGATTCTAGTGCATCAAGATTCCCATATGAATGAGATGACTGGATACTGTGGTGAGTGTATCAAACGTTCCGGAGGGATGAGATGACTACACGGGGATCTAGGTGCATCAAGACTTCTGGACGGATGAGATGACTAGATGATTGAAAATTTGTGTTTAAGTATGAACTAAGTGTGTGATTTGTGAACTACATGTTCAATGAATAAAGAACTTTGAAATGAAAATTCCCCAAGATGAATCTGATTTACCCCTCTTTGAGAGAGAACATCAATATGATCACCAATCTTGCGCTATAGATCTTCTGAAATAACCATAGAAGGTGCCCTAGTACTTGAGAGAGAGCCTCGAAGAAGTTAAAATACCAAGCCGAAACCTTGACCTTCCCTTCCACAACTTGCAAGCCCGAAAGCTGTGAAAATGCGAGGTTGGACTGAGTGTGTGAATGTGAAAGATACTGTTAGGCGAGCTGAACTCACAGAGGCAGCAACACGGCAGGCGGCAAGCAGGGCGGCAACGCGGGCAGATAGTGGAAAAGGGGCAGTCGCGTGGGCAGGCAGCGCAGGCGGGCAGAATGGTGGGCAAGTGGGGTGAGCAGAGGGTGGGAGACGGGTAGGGGCGGAAGGGCCAAGGAGTCGGGCAGGAGGCGGATAGGTGGGAGGGGGTGGGCAAGCCTGCTGAGGCGGTACAGGCCGAAGGGAGTGTGCAGTCGGGTAGGCGCGACTTAGGGTTTTGCGGAGCAGTGACGTGGCAGGGTCGAGCCGTCTTGCGCGAAGCTAAAGCAGGCCACAGGAAGCTAGGAGTAGTTCGCGCAGGCCTTTGGGGTCGCGTGCAAGTGGAGGCCTCGCACAGAAGAGGGTTTTAGGGTTCGCACAGGTCTCTCTCTCTCTCTCTCTCTCTCTCTCTCTCTCTATGTGTGTGTAAGGTGCAGCGGAAGTGAATGTTGAACTTTGCTCAAGATGAGTGCTCCGAACTGTGCTCAAGGGTTCCTTTTACTTACAGAAGGGAGAGCCTTCCGTTCCTTTAGTGAGAGAGTGCAATGGACACAAACAAAGTGAATGGACACAGTGAATGGAAGTGCATGAGTTTGAGAGATAGAGAAGAGAATACGACACCAGAGAAGTTGTAAAACCCTCCTCCAAGGGCCCCACTCTCGATGGCGAGAGTGGTCTACCATTGATTGCACAATCTCTACAATGCTTGGACTTGCCGACGATGTCGATGACGATGAGGACGACGACAAGACGGCTGAAATCTGAAAACGCTAAGGGCTGAAATCTGCAAATCTTTATCTACTGAATTCTGACTCTATGTCGATGACAATGTCGATGACGACGATGCAACGACGACGCGCTGAAAACACAAATGCTGAAATCTGCATTTTCCGGGCTAAATCTGCAAACTACGCTTGATCTAACCGTGCGGCAAGGATCTGCTGCGGGAAGGTGAGATCTGCGAGGTTCGAGACTTGTTCTGCAATGTCTAAACGCTGAAAACTGAAAACGCTGATGCTTCTTGGTGCTCCGTTCGCGGTGAATTTGCAAAACGCCGGGGCTGATCTGCAAACTAAAAACGCTAGGGGTTTTGCTGTCTTGCTGTTGCTGGGGCTGATCTGCTGTGCAAAAACACCATGCTACTTGTCTTGATCCAAAAACGCTGGCTGATCTGGTCCAAAAACGCTAGGTTTATGCTGTGGAGCAAAAACGCTAGGCCTCTTGGGTTCTGTTGAGAAGTTGCCTGTTGAGCGAGTGCTCCTGCTGCCTCTTTTGCCAGAAAGTGCTAACTTTGGTTTGCTTATATAATATCTTAGCAAAATTGCCCTACCTAGTTCCCAACAAAAGTCACTTAATAAATAAGTGAAAAATGTCAAAAATAGGGAAAATAGGTTTAATGCACTAGAAAATTCCCCTGGTGGATTTTGATGGATTCTGATGGGAATGCTGATGATCATGCTGTGTGCAATCGGAGGATATGCATCCCTATCCTAGACTGACTTGACTGAACTGAACCCTGGTCATGTTGTAGCTTGTCCACTGACACATAGGGTTGGATGTGTCAGGTGACATCCCCTCCTTTTCAAAGTGAGGCACTGGTACTGAACTGTCGTGCGGTACTTGAACTTCATAAAGGTCTGCAACGCTTGCTTCTTTGGGCCGCGCCGAAAGCGACACAAAGTCTTCTGTGGCTCCTTCAATGCTTCAACTTCGTCGAGAGTCACACTTCTTTCTCCTTCAAGAATCTCCATGGCTGAAAATTCCTGAAACCACTTCCACACAAAACCATGAACATACCTATTCCATGTAAAGTGATTGGAAAAAATCTTGTCTTTTCTAAAGGTTGTGCATGCAATGTAGATGAACAAAGAGACGGAGTGCCAAACCGTTCACCACATACACGCAAACAATGAGATCGAATCTTGTCGTTCTGATCTAAATCAATCAACTGTGGCAAAACACAATGGAAATGCCCATGCTTGGTGCTCATACTTTCATGTGCTCTTTCTACAAATGTGTCATGCCAAGGAAGAGACATGGAATGTGACTTCCTTACATACATACTGTTCAGCTTTTCATGAACAATCCGCATGCATTCGTGCTCATTCATAAGTGAAATGTGCGCAACGTACAATATGTCATGCCTAGGACAAGGGATCACATAAAGACGCTGACGAAAATAACTCGTACAATGCGTGCTGACTAATTATGCGAACACATAATATTTCCTGTAATGGTTCTTTGGACCTAGGCTCGAGAGCCAAGATCGGTTCTTCGTGACAGATCGAATCTGCAATGAGGTTAGCTTCATTAGAGAAAGTATCGACTAACTCATCCTTCTTGTGAACAATCACATCTTCTCCATGCAAATCATCATGCTTGTGAGAAATCACATCTTGATCATAGAAATCATCATGCTCATCATTATCATCCAAATCATCATGCTTATCATTGTCATTCAAATCATCATCATGCAAATCATGTGTGTCATGCTTTGGAGAAGAAGAGACTGAGAGAGTCTCCTTTTCCTGATTCTGTGCAAACTGCGCCTGCACAATAAAAAATTGTCGCAAGAACTCTTTCATGTGTTGGTCGCTCTGTTCTTGTCTTGCTTTGTTCTCGCGATCAAATGTTGCTTGTCTTTCGTTGTTCTCGCGATCCAATTTGGCTTGACTTTATTTGGCTTCCAAGTCGTACTTACGCTCTATGGCTGCCACGCTTTCTTTGTAGTCACGATCTATGGCTGCCATGCTTTCTTCGTAGGCCTTTCTTTCTGCTTCTCTTTCTGCTTTTCTTTCTTCGCGTTCTAACTTTCTTTCCATAAACAACTGCTTCAACTCCTCCATAGGAGTTAGTGCAATCCTTGGCGTAGATGGGGAAGGGGGAGGGTCGGAAAAACCTCCTGGTGGGGAAAATTCTTCTTCGCCTCTCTCATGCTCATCACCTCCAAACGAAGTATCCATTCCGCTTCGAGTGATGACCATACATTGAAGTTGTGGGTTCTTGTGGTCTTGGGTTCTTGGGTTCTTGGGGGTCTTGAGTTCTTGAGGTTCTTGCGGGTCTTGAGGTTCTTCTTTCGCTTGCAATCTGTGTTAGAGAAGGATCTTCTCTTTACCCGAGCTCTGCTCTTTTTCGCGGGCGCACCCCTTGGCGGCCTTGCGCTCACACCAAGGTTGCTTTTTCCCACCTCACGTCGATTGGCCGTCCGCTAAGTGCACGGTCCGCTCTCAATGAGTGAAAAGAGGCACGAGGGGAGGCTGGACAAGCCCTTCTTTCGTGGGATTCCTGTCACTCTTCAAAAACATGATTAGGAATCGACACGCCCAAGCGAACTTGGGTTCGTGCGACCTCAACAAGCAAAAAAAATTATGTGGTTCTTGTGGTTTTTTCCTTGAGTGATACAGAACACTGCCAAAGCTCTGATACCAATGTAAGGTGCAGCGGAAGTGAATGTTGAACTTTACTCAAGATGAGTGCTCCGAACTGTGCTCAAGGGTTCCTTTTACTCACGGAAGGGAGAGCCTTCGGTTCCTTTAGTGAGAGAGTGCAATGGACACAAACAAAGTGAATGGACACAATGAATGGAAGTGCATGAGACTGAGAGATAGAGAAGAGAATACGACACCAGAGACGTTGTAAAACCCTCCTCCAAGGGCCCCACTCTCGATGGCGAGAGTGGTCTATTATTGATTGCACAATCTCTACAATGCTTGGACTTGCCGACGATGTCGACGACGATGGGGACGACGACGAGACGGCTGAAATCTGAAAACGCTTGGGTCTCCACTATTGTTGTATGAGCTTGATGCACAAAAGTTGAATTCCATCTTCATTCTTTTGGTACAATCTTCCTAGTAACAATTTATAAGTAGCGTCGATGATGACGATGCGACGACGACGCGCTGAAAACGCAGATGCTGAAATTTGCATTTTCCGGGCTGAATCTGCAAACTACGCTTGATCTGACCGTGCGGCGAGGATCTGCTGCGGGAAGGTGAGATCTGCGAGGTTCGGGACTTGTTCTGCAATGTCTAAAGGCTGAAAACTGAAAACGCTGATGCTTCTTGGTGTTCCGTCGCGGTGAATCTGCAAAACGCCGGGGCTGATCTGCAAACCAAAAACGCTAGGGGTTCTGCTGTCTTGCTGCTGCCGGGGCTGATCTGCTGTGCAAAAAGCTAGGCTGCTTGTCTTGATCCAAAAACGCAGGCTGATCTGGTCCAAAAACGCTAGGTTTATGCTGTGGAGCAAAAACGCTAGGCCTCTTAGGTTTTGTTGAGAAGTTGCCTGTTGAACGAGTGCTCCCGCTGCCTCTTTTGCGAGAAAGTGCTAACTTTGGTTTGCTTATATATTATCTTAGCAAAATTGCCCTACCTAGTTCCCAACAAAAGTCACTTAATAAATAAGTGAAAAATGTCAAAAATAGGGAAAATAGGTTTAATGCACTAGAAAATTTCCTTGGTGGATTCTGATGGATTCTGATAGGAATGCTGATGATCATGCTGTGTGCAACCGGAGGATATGCATCTAATCTAAGTGTCTGGTCGTGCACGGTATGCGAACAGACTCACAAAAGTGCCAGAACACTTCCTATCCTAGACTGACTTGATTGAACTGAACCCTGGTCATGCTGAAGCTTGTCCACGGACACATAGGGTTGGATGTGTCACGTGACACTCTCTCTCTCTCTCTCTCTCTCTCTCTCTCTCTCTCTCTCTCTCTCATGTTTTGTCTCTTTCTACTGCAGATCTCTCTTCTCCACAATGGCCTTGTTCATACATGTGGCATTGCAGGTGTTCTCTTGTGCCAAATCGGATTCGAGGTGTCCACCAGATCAGAGGCCAGTTCTCATCTTCATTGCATCTTTTGCTGCCTATTTTGACATGCAGGAAGCTATATGCCCATGGAATGAACCAAAACCCCAAGCTAAACATGGCTGGAAAATCCTGACATGAGAAAACTACCTCACTTTGGCCAGGCACAGCCACACAACAGCCTACACTCCCTACTACATGATACCGGGGCTGACTGAATGAATCTAGAGAGATGCCATAACTCTAACAAGACCCTAGCGGCAGCAGATAGGTACGCGTATGTGAGAGAGAGAGAGAGAGAGAGAGAGAGAGAGAGAGAGAGAGAGAGCTTGAGATTGTTCCAATTAACTCTTACCATATGGGTGCAAAGTGATTGCTGGAGGGGCCCTTATATACTTCCCATAGAAAGTTGCCCCAAAATAAATTGTGTCAAATAAATAAAATAAATAAAGTTCACATGAGATGTATGACTTTAACAGTGCCATCCTTTTGTGTCAATTTCCTAGAGGGGCACTGTAGGCACACACAGCTTGAAGTGGTCTTTGTTTAGAGAAGTTACAAGTTTTTCTTCCGCCTGCCTTATGGTGGTGTGAAGACGCAATGATCAAATTGTTGAAGGTCTCGAGATTCAATCCATGACAGGGTCTTCTTAAAATTCTCATGGGGAGCAATGCTGTTTGTATAATATTCTCTCCACAAACAAAAGTCTTGTGATTCATTTGTTCACGAATGTGTGTACTGTTTTTTTATATATTTTTCTTTGAAGTAGAAATGCTATCGCTTATTTCCAAGGTTATCGTTGTCATTTCAATCTTAGGAGTGTTTTCAAAAAGCTTGTACTCCGGCGCTTTTTCTAATCATGTATATGGGGACCCTAAATTCTTCTGGGTGCAGGAAATTAACGCTGCTCTTGGAGATCGACTTTCAGCTGAGGATGAAGAAGCAGTTTTCGCAGAGTTTGAGGAGCTTGAAACCAAGGTTATTAATCTGAATCAATGGCTGATTTACTTAACCAAGTCTACGCTGTTCCGATCTAATATGCATGCTGATACATTGTATTCAGATGGAGCTTGAAGGGATGCTGGAAGCACCCAAGCCAGTTCCTGTCTCTGAAGAACCAGAGGTTCAAAAAGCTGAGCATCAGCTGGAAGGAAGGCAACCCATTGCAGAGCTAGAAGACGTCCCCAGCAAATGTGCCATAGCCAGACACTCAGACAAATCAGAAGCTGAAGTTGAGGAAATTTTGAATCTCCCAGCAGCTCCTAAAGCTACCGTGAAAGTTCCTGATGGTACTGAAGAGCAAGAGGAGGCTGCATCAAAACCTGAACCAGGTAATGTGAAGTCCATTGCTTTCCGGAGAATAGAGGTGCTAGTTGTCTTGATGCTTTATAACATTTGCTCATCTTGATTCCGCAGAACGAGAGCTGGTAGCAGCCTAGCTCTGTTTGAAGGCATCCATCACCTGGTTCCCAAATTAATTTACTAAGTGCATAGATTTATTTTTTGCATAGAAATATTTGTAATCTAAAACAAATTACATACGGTCAGAAACCAATGTATTTCTACATGAGTTTTGCTTTCAAGGGATGAATTTTTTATGAGCTTTTGAGGCAATTATTGTGGATAAAAATCTAAAAGCTTTGCGATGTTCATCAGCGGAAGTGTCTGTGTATGTTACCTGTATGGCTTAAATAAATGCAATCTATTTGCTCGTGAACTTTTTTTTTCCTTTTTGGAGTTTTTTACAAGAGACTGAAGAGAAAAAGGAATCTTTTCATGTCGTAGAAAAATTTCCACGACACTAATTTCAGCCATCTGGCTGGTCTTCAACACAATGGCTTGTGCTCTAAATCAAGATGAGCTAGACAATCTCTGACGAACTCAAGGTCTGTGAGGCTGTGAGATCTGTTTACCAAACTTTCTAGATTTCCATATTAAGCATGCTTAGTATGGAAACTTGGTTAGAATGGCTAAAGACTGAGATTCGATTTCTCGGATGGCATGTTTTTTAGCTGATTTGAGGTTGAGCAATACGTCTTTTGGTCGTCCCCAAAGAGTTTGTCTAACGGTAAGGCTTTGGCTTCTCAACCTACAGGTCGGGGGTTTAAAACCCCTGTTGGGTCCCCTCTAGAGGGACACCTTGTGCTCACCTGGTGTTCAGGTTGCTAGGGCTCTTACCCCGAGTGCATCCTCCTCCTGGGGTGGGTCACCTGAGGAGGAGGTTCCTAGCTTGTAGCTACAAGTTCAAGGCTTTGACTTCTCAACCTACAGGTCGGGGGTTCAAAATCCCTGTTGGGTCCCCTTTAGAGGGACACCTTGTGCTCACTGGGTGTTCAGGTTGCTAGGGCTCTTACCCTGAGTGCATCCTCCTCCTGGGGTGGGTCACCTGAGGAGGAGGTTCCTAGCTTGTAGCTACAAGTTCTCTCCGTTGTTCCGAGTACTTCAATCAGGTGGCCATGGTGTGTTATATTTAAAAGTACGTCTTTTGGTCAGATTACATATTTCCTCTCGAGAAAAAGGGTAGTTGTATGGATGGAGCTGATTCTTCAATTTTCGGCTTGCAAATAAGAGAGCTGTCTATTCTATTGCCATCGATCTATACTAAAAGCAATTCCAGTTATGAAGCTGGAATGGATATTACTCACATGCATACGCATGTGCTCTTTACTTATTTTGGATGTGTCATTGATAGGTCAAATTAGTTTCTCAAATCCATCATCTTGCTCTTTGGTACTTAGTGATTATAGAAAAAATTGATGGCTCTTTATGTAGTGCACACCAATTGCATAAGAATTACACTATTGTAGACAATGGCAACTGTCACCTATTCATTAGAAAATGCTAATTATGATGAAAATCAAGCAAAGATCTACCAATGCTAACTAGTCTTGCTTGGTAGGTGTAGCTAGAGAAGGAGATAAAAGGACATTATAATGATGAAGGATTGAATGGAGATGAAATTTGAGGACATTGTAGCAACCAATGAGCAATTTGAAAACTATATACAATTTGGAAATAGACAATCACATATATGAAAGGACATTAACAATTTACAAGTAATAGATACAAGAGAGCGTAGTTTTGATCTGGTATAGAGTTAGGACGAATGGGAAGTAGTATAATAGGTATAGTAGATAAAAGATGCATGCTGTGGAGTTAAAGTGATATGGAATTTAGAAGCAAACCATGACACCAACAATGTACAAGAGGATATTTTATTGAAATAATACTACATGTAGAAGTATGATTGAAAGAAACAAAATATGTTGTATTGGGTAGATGCTAACTTTAAATGAGGCATACATAGCATTGGTAAACAAAACGTAGATCTGGTGAGTTCGCAAAACGTCGTATCCAACGGAGCTTGTGTCATTGCATCTACTGATGAATATGTTTTCTAGTGTACGTGCTATATCAAATTTCTACAATTTAAGAGTTTTTCTTTTGAAAAAGTTTTCATCAAATGGGTGCTAGTGTAGAACATTGCCACGCATCTTAGAAGGCAGATGTCGAATGTGTTCTGCCTTTCTTCTTTTGTAGTTGTTCATGACAACTACATACTTGTGTCCGTTCTGTGGGCATGTGGCGGAGTAGAAGTATATCCAATACCTGCTGTTTCTTATTGGTTGGATTGTCTTATTTGAGCAACAACACTTGGCTCTCGTTGCCCTCTTTTGCACAGTAAGAACAAGAATGAGGGTATATCAGATATAACACAAAATTCATGAATGATGGAGTACATATTTCATGATGGGAATGGGATCATGCTAGCTATGGTGGACGAAAGATAAACATCGTGCACACAAGTGTGTGTTGGCTAGATTATCACTCACGCGAATTAGGTTCCAAGATCAATTAACTTGGACTCATAAACACGATCTTGGGTAGTTGCTAAGACATCACAAGCTCACCATAAACAAGAGAGAGATATAATGCAAAATGAAATGGATTTGTTTATTCATGAAATGAGCTTTAAGTAGCTCCATAGGCTTACACCAATACATGTGGGATAATTCCACCTTTTTCCTCCTTGACTCATACTCTAGTACTCTAGTACAAAGCTCACACCTTACAATCTTCTCCTCGAGGTTTGGATTAAGAAGAAACTGAAGAAACTGACATCTCTCGCACACTCCAATCCAGGAGCAAAAAGAACATCCCCAATCCAGGAGACCATCCCCAATCCAGGAGACAAACTATCTCTAATCCAAGAGACACTCAACACCTCCCCTCAAACAAATGTATAAAACTGAGACCAAGCTAGTCCAAGCTATCTCCCAACAAATACAACTAAAAGGAGAAAGGCAAAACAAAAGCTAGAGAATGTCGTCGTAGACTAGAAGGCTACTGCCGCCTTCTTCTTCATCTTCATCTTTGTCTTCTTATGCCAAAGAGACATTGGGCCTTGGATTTCTGATGGTGCTGTCTCTGTCCTTTTTGAAACACTTGGAAGGAAGGTGATCCTTCTTCCCGCAAATGCTGCAAGTCTTCGATGCTAGACAGTCCTTTGCTATGTGCCCTTCTTTGCCACACTTGAAACAAGTTCTGTTACTAGAGCTAACTGCAAAAGCTCCTCCCCCCGAAGTAGCATTCCTCCCTTTCTTCGTCTCCTCTGACATTAAAGAGTTGGTTACATCTTGAAAATTAGGTGTTGGATCCTTCTCCTCAATGATGGTCATGATCTGGTCAAAGCTAGGTGGTAAGGCTGATAGAAGAACTGCAATTTTGTCCTCCTCTAGTATTACACTTTTTACATAAGCTAGTCGTGTGGTAAGCTTGCAATATCTTCGTTATGTTCCATTTTTAATTTGTATAGATCCTTCTTTAAGCTCACTTTGCTCTTCTTTTTTCTAGCTCCAAAGTTTATTTTTGGTGCTTCCCATGCAGCTGATGAGGTTTCACAGTCATCAATAAAGTGTACATAATTGTCATGTATTGCAGTGATTATGAGTCCTAATGCTTGCTCATCCTTGGCTTGATTTTGTGCGCTCATAACTCGTGTCTATATGTGTGCTCCATCAATGGATGACGGATCAGTGATCACTGGCTTGACTACTCCCCACAACTGCTTTTTCATTAAGTAGCCTTTCAACTTGATTTGCCAAGTATGAAAGCCCTCCCCATTAAATTTCCTAAGCCCCTTCTCTTCCATTGCACTAATGAAGGGTCCTTAGTAGACCCACCTTCCCACGACAAATCCCCAAGGCTCCGAGCTCCAAGCAAATCAAGCCATCGACCTTCAAAGTTTTCAAAAGGCAACCAACCCATCAAGTGCTAAAGGTCCTCTTCATTAAAGCTTTAGGCTACTATACGGGCACTCAAAGATTTCGAAGCAAAGTCAAAGAAGGTGCTCAAATTCTTGTGAAGGGTGAATTCACCCAGGAGGTGAAGAGGTACTTCACAAAGAAATAAGGGAAAATTACCAAAATACCCCTCTAATTTGTGGGAATTCCCAAAATACCCCTCAAATTTCAAAAATTCCCAAAATACCCTTGTATCTATTTTAGCTGGAATGTTTACGATTTCCTAATCTTTATTCTTTTCTGACAATGGAGATCCATTTTTTAGTGCTTAGCATGTAATTTGTCACAAATTACCTCCCCAAAAAAGACAATTACGTCTGAAATTAATGAAGCAATTTATCTCCAAAGCGTACATAACCAACTCAAATTCTAGTTTTAGTATCTTGTATTGATAGACAATCGGTCTTCTTATGAAAAGCTATAAATGTTTTTTTATCTCTGGATAAATTTCTTCTCACAACTAGGGGTATTTTGGGAATTTTGGAAATTTTGAAGGGTATTTTGGGGTGTATTAGCTCTACTTATTAGTAAAACATGATTAAAAAAAATTAACAACCATATTGTTTCCATATATGTGGTAGTGATATGTGTGAACACACTTAGGATTGCCAAAGCACTTTTTCCCTCACTCGGAGGTCTTTTCTCTAGTGCATTGTAGATACGTCCATCACTCTTGGGCTATCTTATCTTTCTATTTGTGCACTTAGAAAAATACTCTATGTTGTGTACCTTGAGTTGTTTCATCTTCTCCAAGTTGTGTGTGAGTCCCTGCAACCTTAATTCCAACAAGTGGAATCAAAGTAGGTCACATCCTCTTGGTACTATTGCCAACACCCTTTCCCTCATGCTCTCAAATTTCAACGAGCTTTGGTGAGCGCCAAAAAGTCGACTAATACTTCAGGTGAGCTCATGGAGCTTGATGTGCTCAGATTTTTCATTCAGACTCATTTTGGCCTTTGTTTTCACTACAGGCAGTACTGTGCAAACAATTTTGTCCTTTTGTGCAAGATTTTTATCGATGAAATTTTGTGCAGAACAGTCTTCGATGGGTTGTGCTATATAGCATGTGTTAATCGTACTTTGTTTTTCCTCTTTTGAAGCAATTTTTACATCAATTGTAGTCATTCGCCGTGGTTGAGAACAACACGCATATTTTCAAAGTGTATGTTGCTAAGGATAAATTGGATGGGGATAATTACCTAATGTGGGCTTACATGATACGTGATTATGCATGTTCGTATTTCAAAGGGCGTTTAGAATGTTGTGCAGGGCATTTATGTACGTTTGCCTTCTATGGGTTTAGGCTCACGGTTGAGGATGTTGGAGGTTCTAGTAGGTTTGTTGATGCTAGAGTTGTTGTGCCTACAATTGAGCAGTGTCGTTGGGATGTTATAGATGCACATGCTCATACATTGATTGCATTATCTATGAAGCACACTATTACTCCTCACATTGGCTTAGCAAAATCAACATAACGGGCTTGAGATTCTCTGCAAGTCTTTATGCAAGTCGCAATGAGGCCAAAATTGCATTGCTTTATGAAGAGTTGGAGTTTAAGATTATACAAGAGGAAGAGTATATGGACATTTTCCTTACTGGTATCAAGGATATCAATGAGCAACTCATTTCTATAGGTGAAGTCATTTCTGATAGTTCACTTGTACTGTAACAATTACTGGTCTATAAAGCTTGTAAATAGCGGAAAATAACTTAACATAGTGAGCATTTCATTAAGAGCAAATTCCTAATGAGCATACAAGAGTGCTTGGTTGGAGATAACAACATTAGCATAACACCTAATTAGTTTGGCATAACAATACTTGAAAGAGAGAGGGAAATAGAACAATTGACAACTATTGAGGACCGGATTTACATGGACCGGTCCCCCCTCCATTAGGCATTTGTATTATAACTTCTCCCATTAAGAGAGACTTTGTACAATACAATTCTTTGTGTTCCTTGGTAAAAACTCGTCGGTGCTATGAAGATGGAAGCTTCATGCACCAAACTTACATGTGATAACACATAACATCAATTACTCATTGGTCTCAAACCCAAGACCTCACATACCTTCGAAGATGGTGAGAGCTAGCGGGGTATGAGAGTAGATCTAGAGGAAGAAGGAGTATTTTTACGAGAAAGAAGTATTTCCTCACTTAATTACTCTTGTAGCTTTGCTTAGCTTAGTAATTAGATAATAGAGGAGAGAAGCATGGCATTGAAGCTTAGCTCTTGGTTGGATTTGCATTCCATATCCAAGAGTTGTTGGTGTAGGCCTCCATTCTCAAACTTGGAGAAGAAGATGAGCTTTCCATTAAATCTTACAGAAGGAGACGATCTTTTGCTCTACACATGAGTTGTGTGAGTGTGTGTAGAATAATGCCCTTCCAAAACAGCCCCCTCTCTCCTCTTGGTTGACCCCCCTTGCCAATTACTCATGCTGCATTCCTATTGGCCCTTGAAAAGCCTAGCCAATAGTACTTGAGTATGAGTTTTACTCTTGCTGGCTTCCTATTGGCCCGTAAATAATTTGACCAATAGCCTTTGAGAGGCCCAGTCAAGAGCCTTGTGACAAGTGTCCATCCTTTTTTTCATTTTGTAAATACCAAATAATTGATTTAATTATCTGCTTTGCTATTGGACCTTTTAGTCCTTTGGCCAATAGGAATTAAGCAATTTTAGGAACTGCTTAATTATCATTGGACCTTTTGACTATCCAATAGTCTTTTAGGGAGACTATTTCTTATTGGTTATTTTTTGAGCATTTATAAAAATAAAATTTTAGTTTACACTAGCTAACTTCTCATTGGTCCACCTCTGTGCCCATCCAATAGGATTCAGGCAAGAATTGGGGGTTTCTTTGCATGCCTGACATGTGTCCTCTTTACTTTGTGGAAAGGGTAAGCTTAGGTGTATAGTGTGTGTGTGTTTGTGTGTGTGTGTGTGTGTGTGTGTGTGTGTGTGTGTGTGTGTGTGTGTCTAGTCCTTATTAAGCTTTGTCATCTTCCCAAAATATTTTTGCTTTTGTCCTCTAGCTTATTGGCCTTTTGCACACACACAAAGCATCCAATCCCATTTACAATTGACCATTAGACTTTACACTTTGAAATTTTGAAACTTAACCTTTTGGAAGTCTTAATGGGTTGAACCCTAAGGTCTTTGGAGCCCATTCATTGCACATTGCACATTGCTCTTGTGCAGATGGTACCCCTTTGGATCCCTACTGTGGGTCCCCTACTGTGACCAGTCTGCTAGCTTTACTAATAATCTAGCTTTTTCTCCCCTGGTGCTTCCCCATATTAAATGATCAGTTTAACATGAGAAAATCATTTAGGAGAATTAGATATTAGTTATTATGACATGTACAAACTGTCCTAGATGCATTTCCAGACTCTTACCAAAATTTTGCTAGGACTTGGAGACTTATGACCCAAGGAACCCTCAAGCTATCAAGTTTGATGCATTAAGCACATTGCTATTATAGGAATCACTTTTAAGAAATTACAAAACTAAACAACATGCAATTGAGTGAGAATTGAACAAGCTTATGTTGTTGCTCAAAGAGGAGGTGGTATGAAACCACTCCTCGTTCTTCTAAGAGTAGTAAATCACCTATGTCTAATGTTTTTGTTGGAAACATCTTGTCTGAGAATTCTAGAGAAAAAGGCATGAAGAAGATGCGTTGTCATTATTGCAAGGCTTATGATCACTCGATAAAGCAATGTCCTAAGTGTCAAAGTCGACGATGTGGAAAAAGCGTATAATGAGGGAAAGAATATAGAGATAAAGAGAGAGGGACTTTGTTGAACCAAACAATTGGGCAATGAATTGATGATTATACAATGGGGGTTGAGTGGTGTTTATATAGTAACCTTTAGCAAATTTTCTACCCAAAAAATTGACAAATAAGTAAAATAAATACCTAAAACCAAAATAAATATTGGGATCACGTTGGGCTATTCACTTGAGATGCTATAGCTTTAACACCCTCTCTACAACTCGTAGTGTATATATGTAGGAAGACCAAGTTGATGATGAAGCTACCATGGACACCCCAATAATTGTACACTCCATTGTATACACCTCGTGTTAGGCCCAAGGTAAGACAGTCTAGGCCAAGACACACACATGTTGTACAAGGGGGCTATATTTAGCAATCCAAGGACCTATATTAGGTATGGTTGGGTGGAGATGCGCATGTGCTAATCCCCAAGCTCTCATAATGGTATCAGAGTGAGCCATGGAGGAAGAGGAAGAAGCCTCTCTCTTTATATCTCTCTCCTTCTTGAAGAATCGTGGAGGCATGATCTCTCTCTCTCTCTCTCTCTCTCTCTCTCTCTCGTTTTCAAGCTACCATGGAGTCTTCGAAAGCAAGTGCGAGAATTGAACCTTGGATGTGAGGCAAGAACCTTGAGAACCGTCCCTAAGGAGGGCCATGGGCATGGTGGAGCAGTGCAAAACGCAAAAACAGAGGGGTTTGCGAGGGCATGTGGGGAAGAAAACGTTACTGGAGTGTGGGGCCGAAAGGCTATAGTCTCCTTCTACCTTTGCCTGGTTCACTATTCGTTACAGCCTGAGCGCCATGGAAGCTTGAGATTTTTATTAAGCTTTTTTGGGCAACGGGGGCAAAAGAAAACAAACACGCAGGTGCCAACAATCGAGGGAAGGATCAAAATGGTCTGCAACGCTCGTTGGGAGATACATAAATTTTTTGAAGCGCAGAATTTTTTTGCTATCAAAGTGTAAATTTTGGCAACCTGTCAAGATTGTACTTTGGCCATCTCTCAAAGCACATTCACTGCATCAAAGTTCTTGAGGCTTCACCTACGCAGCCGGCAAGGTGGTTCAGTATCGTATTGACCTCGACAAGGTAGTTCGGCATCAGATTTTCCCTTGTGGATTTGCCCTTGACAAGGTAATTCAATATAGGAACTTAATAAGGCAAGGCCTATCGGTTTGCGAATCATGGAACCTCAATCTCATAGGCTACCAACAGACAAGGCCTGTTGCTGGTAAGGCAGAGCTCTTTATAGCAACCCATCAAGGCATGTTCTGGCAAAGAGAGGCCCAATAAAAAGTCACAAGTTCTACGAGCGGGATTGGCTACAAGCTGAGGCCACGGCTTCGACTTCGATGCAAAGCCGCTAAGAAAGGTAAAGGTGGAATTTTGTTTAACTTCTGTCCTCTTTAAGTTTTACAGAGTTTTCCAAACACAAGGAAACTTGGCAACATATCTAATGCTTTTCACTAGAGGTTAAAATGAACCAAGCCAAGAGGGCATGCATGGTTCGTACAACAGCTTTGTATTTTTCAGTGTACATGGCTATGAGCTAGATACAAGCCTAGATGACATAACTAAAATGCACTTCCTTCTCAAGTGACAATTTTATTTTGAATTTTAGGACACCTGGCCACAGAGGGATGACAAGGTTAGACAATTTCAAATTATGCTTGTTTTTTTGTGTTTTAATCTTTCAATTGGAAAAGATTTCCCTGTTGTGCAATGCAAAGTGCTTTGACAGACTTAAGGAGATGCAAGGCTTCTACTCCCTGCCAAATTACTATCCATTGACTCAGGATGAAGGATAATGACACACAAGTCTGGCAAATTGGCAAAATGGGAATATAAGCTCACATTTTACGTTTGGCAGTGTCGAACTGTGATGTATCCATGCCGATAAAAATTGTGCAAGACACATATGGCATAGGCTCACATTGTTGAGACCGTCATTGAATCCAAGGGCTTATCACTGTATTTTTTTGATACATGCATAGCGTGCAGTACGGTGGGATGTTTACGCTTTCGTTATGACGCCAGCTACTCTATCAAGGACATCCTTATCCGCCTCATAATCACGGTGGATTCCATTGACTATGATGTCCACATGTACGAGACTTGTGAATTTTTAAGACAAGGTAAGATCTTATTTGTTTCGATGATTTTCTCAAAACTTCTCTTTGTTGATGTTTTTGCAAGGGTTATCCAGTTTTGAGACTGGTATATTTGCCTGCAATCATTGTATATGACTACATCGGTGGAAACTTTGGGCTCTATGCACAAGGTGCAACCAATATAGATGATGCTTTCTGTGGGTAGCAAGTAGGCATGGCCTCGCTATCAAGCACTTAATTCATGGAACGACGGGAATAGACTAAGAGAGCCTCTGAGCAGGTAATACCTTATGTCAAACATCAAAGAAAATCTAGTATGACTCCCTTCTTTGGGGTGGGAAGTCTTTGTCTTCTGTTTATGGAGAGATATGATTATTTCAAGATCCAATTGTGAATAAAATTTCAATTGAGAGGATTTTCTATTGAAGTTAGAGCATTGATTGTGCCTATAGGAGTGGTATTTTTAGGGGTATGACCTAGCTAATACAAAGTCATTGCACAAGTGTTAATGGTCATTGATAGATCTCTTCACAGTTGTACTTTCAAGAAAAGAAGGAGTGGTATTTTTAGGGGTATGACCTAGCTAATACAAAGTTATCGCACAAGTGTTAATGGTCATAGATAGATCTCTTCACAGTTGCACTTTCAAGTACTCAATCTTTCAAGGGGTAGTGGATAAGTTCAACTTCACAAGTTGCTTAGAATTACTATTGAATAATACGATAATGTTGGTCACTACTAACTGCTAGTTTAAGCAATTTCCATGCAGAAGTTAACCAAGGGGTTTGGATTGCTAAGGCAACACCCAAGGTTACCAGTTAAATATTCATTTATTTTCACTTATCTTTCATTTAGTGTTTACAAGGTTAAAGATGTACTAGGTCTTTTTAGGCTGAAATTTTTGGTAATGTACCTTTTAGGTTGTACCTTTGTAGGTTTGGATAGCACACTTGACCCTGGGTAAGTGGATACTACTTTTAACCTCCAACTAAGCATATGATTTGGTTTCATTTCATTTATGAATATGCTTTGATCGAGTTTTCCAAGTAGGATGTATAAGCTAGAATGCTTTTAGCCATTTTTCTCTTCAGACACATGACAAGGTCATGTAGGAGCAAAGAATTTTGGGACAATAGTGTTGATACATTTTTGCACCATGCAGTTATAGACCTGCATGGTAGGGATTTGTTTGGAACATGTTGTTAGTCACAAGGGTACAACATGGTCTAGGAACTCATGGAATTCGGTTTAGCCAGTGTGGAGCAAGGTTTATGAGGGTCCTTCTCACTCATGTTGCGAAGTATTTACAATTATCTCCACACACAAGTACATCCCATACTTGATGGGTGTCATTTAGTTTGACATCATTATGAGACATATTCCACACGTGGAGAATATGAGTCTTTGGGATTGACAATGGTGCCTGTTATTCCAATTATGTATTACGATAGAGTCCTTAGGTGTTGGTCAGATCCATATGTTAGACCATTTTGAGCACGTCATGTCAGGACCAATTTTAGTGGCCAAAAATTGTTGGATACCTAGTAAAACTTGTTAGGGTTACAAGTATTGTTAAAGAATTTTAATGGATAGTTGTTTATACATGTAGCAAAGCTATGTTCTATCAATGAACATATTTCATTTGGTACGTAGATGTGACTGATTTTCATATTCTATTATGGTCCAAATATGCTAGCACAACTTTCACGTGATTGTAGTGAAAAGTATTTAGTTCTTTCCATGTATGCTATGCGCATAAAATTTTCCACCTGCATTGGCAATTATAGTCATGAAAATGCAGGTTCGTATCATTTTTTGCTAAATGCATGCAACAATGTTGCAAGTAATTGTGCCCCAAGTTTACTTGTCACTTTGGAAGACTGTTTGTAAAGATTGAAAAACACAACTCAGTTCTGTTAGTCATCTAGAGACGGATAAGTAGTTTACAAGTGCTACTCTTGTGCTAAAGGATATATTAAGCATGTATGTTAGCACAAAGCAATCCAATTGGAAAGGTTATCTCTCTAGTTGGAGGTTACTTACCATGAGGCAAAGCATGTTGTGACTAGCTTTAGTCCCTTCATGTTTAAGTCAAGTTCTCAATCTCGATAACTAGTTATGGTGGAGTTGTTTACTGATGAGAAATGATAGCAAGTCAAGGACTCAATCTTTGTTGATGAGTTAGGTCAGCATGTCACTTTCATGGAAAGTTGAGAACATGTATTCTTTTAGACACCTCTTAGTCGTGGTAACTCGTTTAAAATACTCCAGTGAGTTATAAATAGAGTTTACACACTATGTGGATATAAGCCAGTCACACAAAAGCGGTTGTTGCAAAGGGACAACAATGTGGAAAATCAAGATGGTTTTCTTGGTTGCATTGAATCTCTTACGAACCATGTATTGGTCAAATGGACAACTGGATCTGTGAGGGATGCCACTGTGGAAAACATTAGTGTCTTATGAAGATATTACCACTTTTGTTTTCACGACGTAAACCCTACTCCAAGGGGGGAGTAATGTCGGGTAAGATGGGCTAGGGCCAAGGGCTAGGACACAGACATGCTATACAGGGAGACTATATTTAGTAGGCCAAGGGCCTATATTATGCATGGTTGGGTGGAGATGCACATGTGCTAGTTCCGAGGTTCTCATACCTTGGTTATGCTACCACCAACCTTTACCTTAGAATAATGTCATCTTCAGCATTAGCTGCCTCTTCAAAAATTGAATTGTTGACCACACTACTTCCAAGAATCTCCATTCGTGAATTGTGAACACATCACATCTAAATGTCCTAGACAATCAACTTTTGGAACACATCTTGTTCATAATCTAGCCAACAACAATGGATTGATGCACACATCCATAGTGTTTTGTATATGTCGTGTTGGTTCCTTGTCAGATGCATGTGCCTTAAACATCGACCCACAAGTTCAAACATTGATAACTTGAACTCCAACACATGGGTTCAAATCATTTGTAAGGAGATACTTTTACCTCTCTCTTTTTCTCCCAAGTCTCTCTCTTGTTGAAGCATGTTGTGGAAATAACCACCAGACTAGAAATATGGCATCATGGCCACCACCATGTGTGCCTTGCCGATCTCCCAAATCAAGATCTGTATCACTGCTATCTCTATCAAGATTGCATGTGCCTTTGTCCTCTTGCGAGCTCTTGCATTTGCCTTTGGCTTCACATTCCCGATCCAAACAAAGAATCTTCTTGCATTTATAACAATGGCTCTTGGACCTCGTGGGTACCGAGGCAGCTAAATGAGCACTCACACTGAAATCCTTGTTGTTTTCAAGCTTGCCTTTGCCTTTTTCCTTTCTCAAACCACAAACCTTTCCCTTGAAGAGCAAGGGGGCTTTCACCTCCACAAGAAAAGAGTTGAGATCTTTGTAATCTGGCTTTTCCTTCATGATTTGAAATCATATTGACCTTGGAAAGATCTTGTAATCCTTAGGCAACTCTGAAGCAATTAACTGAGAACTTGGCAATAATGCACTATCCATAGCCAAATGTTGGTTTTGGTCAAGGATTATCTTTTTGTTGGAAAACTCCAGAGGCATTTTGTTGTCGATGCCAGGTGGGAAAGTCCACATCACATGGGAAGGCCATAGGCTCCAAGCTCTCCATGCATTAGCCATGGCCCTCAATGGCCTTGCCCTCCAAAATTTTGTGGCACTTCACCTTTATGATGGATGCTCCTCCCTTGAAGCCAACCACTACCTTGTATACTCCTTCACTTTGCATTCCTTGCCTACAAAATGAATATGGCCAACATTTCAAGCTCACAGCTACATTTCACAATGCACGTTAATGGGCCCTCTCTCTTGCACATAGGTAGTTGACCTCCTATTGCGTAGCATATCAAAATTCTCCACAAGCATTAGCATGGTGCCCCCTATTGAGGCAAAATTTTGAAATGCCTCGGAGAACTAGTTTGCAAAGGAATTTTTGGCAAAATACTAAGCATACAAAGGGAAAAAACATTACAGCATTTGAAAATGCCAAGAAATACCACCGATCCTTTGACACTTTTCGAAGTCCGTTCCTCGTCTTCATGGCACGCTCTCCTCAAGATCATGGAGTTGATAGCTCTAGTGATGCTTATCTAGTGGCCTTGGGGCCTTGGGGCCTTACTTTCTCCCCTTTAGCAAATTTCCCTACCTAAAACTTTGACAAAAATAAATATTGGGATCACACTGGGCTATTCACTTGATGCTATAACTTTAACACTACTTGAAGGCAAAAGAATCCAAGAAGAAAGAAGTTGGATCTTCTACCAATGTAGCTGTTGCAAAGTCTTATATAAATGGAGATTGTGATGATGATGTAGATGAGGAATGGGAATTTAGTGTAGAGTGTACTTATGATCCTTTTGTCCCATTATGCATGTATGTGAGTTTCTACAGAGTCACATGTTGGGTACTTTGATGGCAGTGCTACAAAGCACATTACTTTGCATCATGACTTATTTACCTCTTTCAAACTTGTATCTCATGGGAACATGGTCACTTGTGCCAACAATGCCTCTTATCTAGTCAAGGGAGATGGAAATATTGTGCTAATTGATACGAATGTCAGTTCTTTCAATATTGTGGATGCACTTTATCTACCAAGGATAAAAAAGAATGTTTTATCTATATCTACACTTGCAAAACATGGTCTTGTTGTCAAATTTGTGGATGACAGATGTATAGTTTGTGATCTTAGTTTTGGTGATGAAATTGTTACCTCTGGCATTTTTTATCGTGGGTTGTATAAGTTCACTTTGTATGACAAGTGTGAGTAGAATTTTGAAAATGTAGTTTTCGATTCAAAGGCTATTCAGATGTAAAATCTTGGCATCCACATTTTGGACATCTGAATTTTACTAGTTTGCTACATTTGAAAAAATCTAATGTGCTTGCTTCTTTGCCGCCTCTTGAAGCACCTTTTAAGCATGTTCATGAAGGCTGTATTTTGGGTAAGATGCAATATTTAAAGTTTCCAAAGGATGGTTCACTAAGGGCTACATCTAGGTTACAACTTATACTTAGTGGTGTTTGTGGGCCCATGCAAACTCCATCCTTGGGCAATTACCTATACTTCATGACTTTCATTGATTATTAATCTAGGCATGCATGGATGTATCCACTCAAAGTTAAGTCCGAAGTGTTCATGTGCTTCAAGCAATTTCTAGTTATGGCTGAAAATTTCTTTAAATGTACTATGGGCACCCTCCATTCAAACCGGGGGGGGGGGGTATATGCAAAAGTTTATAGCATTTTTGGCTAGTGGTTGAATAAAATTGCATAGTGTTGTACAGTCCTTAAAATAAAATGGTGTTGCTAAAAGAAAAATAAGTTACTTATGGAGATGGCATGATGTATGGTCAAGAGTCAAAATTTACCACCTTTGTTTTGGCTCGAGGTTGTCATGTTTGCTACTTATGTAATTATTAGGTATCCTACCAAAGTCTTGCAGTCTAAGACTCCTTATGAAGCATGGCATGATAAGATGCTATCTATTGATCACATGCACATCTTTGGTTGCTTACCTTATGCTTTCATACCACAAAACTAGAGCATAAAATTGGATGATAAGACTGTCAAATGCATTTCTGTTGGTTACAGTCCTGTAAGCAAGGGTTACAAGCTATACCATCCACAAACAAGGCATATTTTGGTTTCATGAGATGTGTTTGTGGAGGATTCATTTAGCGCTTTACCAAAAACAATAGTGTAAGCTCACATGACATTTATAACACTCAATTGCCTCTTTTTAATGGTGGAAATTTGAATGTAAGTTTTAGTGATAAAAATGTACAACCTATGGAGGTTTTTAAAAATTTCACAGATCTCCTTGTTATTATTGATGCAGATGTACATGATGTACTTGATGTAGAAAGGGCTGAGAATGAAGAGACTAGGGGTATGCTTAAAGGCTGGTGCATACTTTGTGTGATAGTAAATTGGATGCATCTATGTCTACTCGTACTTGTTTAGGTTCTTTTCATGCATCATATGCATCAGATTGTTATGCTTTGGCTATTTCTATTTTATGTGATGGAGAGGAATTCAAAAAATTGGATGGCTTCAATGCAAACAAAATATGATGCACTTATAGAAATTGAGACATGGACTTTATGTGATTTGACACTTAGTCATACTCATTCAGGTCCTTGGCATGCATCATATAGATCCGATTGTTATGCTTTGGTTGTTTCTATTTTATGTGATGAAGCACAGAATTCAAAAAATTGGATGGCTGCAATGCAAATAGATATGATACAATTATAGAAAATGAGACATGGACTTTATGCGGTTTTCCTCCTGCCAAAAAGGCCATTGGAACAAAGTGGTTTTGCAAGTGTAAGGTAAGACTTATTGGCAAAATGTTATGCACAACAAAAAGGCATTGGATATGAAGAGACTTTTTCTCCCACTTATCGTATGACTATTATTCATTTTCTATGTGCATTGATAGCTTATTTTGGATGGAATGTACATCAATCAAACATAGTTATTGCTTTCTTGAATGGTGATGTATTTGAGGAAGTATATGTAACGCAATCTCACGGTTTTGTCAAGAAAGGACAAGAAAAGAAAGTGTGTAAATGCAAGAAATCTTCACATGTATTGAAGCAATCTCCTCGTGCTTGGTATGAGAAAATTGACACTCATTTGGTCAAACAAGTTTCTTATAAGAGTCCAAATGAAATCACTTTGTGTGTCAAATGTGAGGGTGATATATATCTCATCGTCATTTTGTATGTGGATGATTTGTTGATTATTGGTCCGAATGAGACACACATTTCTTTGCTACTTTCAAAATGAAATACTTGGAGCTTTTGCATCATAACCTGGGCATACAGCTTAAGCAGTGTGATGGAGGTATTGCTTTGTGTCAAGAAAAATACATAGAGACATTATAACAATGTAAGTTTGGACTTGACTACAAACCTATTGCTACAAGGGAAATAGGTTTCAAATTGAGTCTTCATGATGGGAATCTTGCAGATGTCACTATTTAATCAGATTGTTGTTGGATGCCTTATTTATGTATACAATACTAAAAAAAAATATTTAGTTTGCAGTCTCACATGTCTGCAGATTTATGCATAGCCTAGGGTCTAAGCATTGGCAAGTTGTCAAAAAGATCTTCTGCTACTTGAGTAGCACTTTACATCTTGGGTTGTTTTATCCCAAGAAGGGGATCATTGCCAACAAATTTGCGTGCTTTTTTGGAATCATATGGGACGAGTGGTTATGATACATGAGTTTCCTAAGTGGTTTTTATTTCATACTAGGCAGTTCATGTATATTGTGGTTCAAGTAGCAACCTACTTTGGCCAGTTCCAGGCTAAGTATTGAAGGGCAACCTCCACACCTATGGTTGAATGTGTATGGCTCAAACACCTTATGGATTATTTGGATGTTGGATAGGACACTGCCAACATCATAGGATCTCATGGTTGAACCCTAGGTTGTTTCCTTGAGCTTGGAGGGTGCACTATTGAGAACCCCCCTATAAACATACATTTGGGGGACATTTTAAAAACCCCTTTTTTAACATGTTTGAATAAACAAAATGACCTCTTATTTTAGGATTTTTTTTCAAAATAAAATCCCTTTTAGTAATGTATCTCTATTAGTTTTTCTTTAAAAATTGCATTAAAAAACCCCTTATGTGTTGAACTCACGTGGTACATTAGCATGACTACATAGTGTACCCCCTAAGTCCTTGAGGCAATTTTCTGCTTGAAAAGGTCAAGAAGTCTCTATAAGGGTATCTAAATATCATTAGTAGGTACATTTACATGCATGGAAGGCACATCATGTGGTATGTTTTATACACTAGTATACCTTTGAATTGCTCATTTTGTTGAGTATATACATTGTTTGCAATGGTGACATTATTAGAATCTTCAAAAGTCAATACTAAAAGGGTGTGAAAAGATTAGAGAATGTGCTTACAACAATAAAGACAAACGAATACGTAAATGGAGTGGAAATTCTTAAATGTAGGGTGACAGCAATACAAATCCAAAAGAAAAAGGGATTTCAAGAGATCACTTAGTGACACAATGATTGTTGCACGTCTATTTCAAAAATAATGGTCATTATCGTTGAACAAAGTCATTGATGAATTGAAAGAATTATACAAATATGCATTTGAAATGCTACTAATGAATTTCGTAGACAATTTTGAGTAGGATAGGGTGGAAGATATTAGGGGTTAGTGTGTAAGACTTTTAAGGTTTTAACAGTTTGTGATATGTGACAACATCACATAAGCAAGGCTTGGTGCAAATGCATCTCTGAAGATTAGAAGAACGTTACTGTATGTTGTTGGAACTTGTGCCTTGTGTCCGGTCATGACGTATACTAGTGTCAAGGGGAATGTGGATTTATGGTACAACATTCCATTCACTAAAGTCCATTTGTGCTTGGTTTGATGGAGAGTCATTTTTTCTCTGGTGCATATAATGAGAACGAAAATGCAATTAACTTGACCTTGTGTTGTCTTTTTCTTCCCATTGATTATGCCTATTACACCATTTGCTGCACCGATTCTTAGGTCGGTGTTTTCAATGATTATACAAGGGTGCCAATTGTGATTAAGTCCAGCTCATTGAACTTAGGTTTTAGGAGCCCTTGTTGGAGTACAATGATGACTCTCATATTTTTCTCCATCTTGACCTATGTAATTTCAACGTGGCTGTACAAATTATTCAAGGCAAGGTTGTTGTAGTGTTGGAGGCCTGATCTATGAGTACAAATTACTGTGGTGGAATTTTTGATGCGCTCAAGTGAATTTGTTCACCTATAATACATGTGCTCAATTTATCGATCTCATGCTCTGTTGGTTTCATTTTGCAAATGATTATAAAGAATGCTATATTTAAAAGACAATTGGGTTTATGAAAGATGTTTGTACACATGCTCTTTTGCATTCAAATCATTTAGGTACAATGAGATTAGAATATGGTTAGAATGAAGTAACATTCTAGTTATGCTATAGATCGAAACAAAAATGAATCCATAGATAAAACAGGTCTTCATCTTCAGGGTCGGATTGCAACAACTTTAGTCATTTTTAAGCAAAGATCGAATCCTCACGTGCATCCACGTAAACAAGACAACAAATTTGTTAGCCTTGGATACGTTTCACACATATCAACAAATCTATCAATTGTAATTCATGTCTAATTATTAGAATAACTATTGTCCTAAATTAATAGTGTATTGTTTGAGGTGAAAGAAAAGGACAGCCTTTGTTTTTTTTTTAATTAATTTTTTATAGAATTCTAGAAAACCTTAAAAGGTCATCACTTCTTTTGAATAAAAGTTTTAAAGAAAAGTTTTTTTAAATCCTTCTATTGTGTCTGTTTTCAATGATTTAAGGTTTCTCTAGAATAAACATTTTTATGTTTTTTAAGTTTCTCCAAAAGGAGTTATGAATTTTTTTGTTTTTTGTAAAGAGAACTTAATAGATTTATAATATGGGTGTCCCTTGTATCTAGGCTGAGACAACTACAAACTTCAAAGTTTTATTTTTGAATTAAAAAGGACTAAGATTCATAACTTGCTGAAGATAATCATTGGAGCTATCACCAAAAATTTCAAACATCCAGTTGTACAACCATCCAGTTGGTTCAAAAAGTCTTTTATAGAATTCCACCGTAGAATTCCGCCGAGACTTTCCAATATCAGAATATACCAATGCAAACCCCATAAAGCTCAAACATGATAACACTACTTTATGCATTATGTTATTTGCAACCAATATTTAGCTAGGGAGCTTTTAATAGCTGCAAAGTGAATATTGATGACCTAAGAGTAGGGGTTTCCCTTCCTAAAGCACAATCACCAGAGGCATAAGTAAAACAAGATAAAAAGGCATTCCAATGCAATTAAAGGCTCATATGTGTGCCAGAAAGCAATATCTAAAGATTACATGAAATAAACTAGGAAGCCAAAACCCCATAGTGGCTCATGTGCATGGATGCTCTCTCATTGCACGAACTTGTCCCCAAGCTAAAAGAGTTGAGGCCATAATAGTACCAGGATGGGTGACCATCCCGAGAAATCCGGATGTCAGGAGTAACCATGCATGTTTGCATAACCATCATCTTTCATTTACTCACGCTCGCACATGGAGCCAGTGTGGTCCCTAGGTGAATCATTTTGTCGGCCCAAATCATGTTCTCTATTCTTTCTTTGTGCATAAATATTCTCTGTAAGTCATTTTGTGGCCTCTCTCTGGATTAGTTTCTGTCTCTAGATCATATTCTTTATTTCTTATCTTCAAGCTTCTTGTCTCTCTCTAGATTTATTTCTCTCTAGATCCCAAGATCAATTTCTCTCTCCTCTCAATTCTCTCCATACTACTTTCTCTCTCTAGAATATTTTATCTCTCTCTCTCTCTAGGCCAATTTATGTACTTATCTTCAAACTCATGTTCTCTCTCTTAGTTTATTTCTCTCTCTAGATTGCATTCTCAAACTTCTCTCTCCTCCCAATTTTGTCCCTCCATATTATTGTCTCTCTCTCTCTAGATTAGTTTCTATCTAGGCGAGTTTCAAGTATTTCTTATCTTCAAGCTACTTTTCTCACAAATCCTTTTGAAGGCAATTAATCCTTTGCAAAGATTAAAGAACTTGTAAGACGATGATAAGATATAAAGCCATAAACCCCAATTAGATAAAGAGTAAACAGTCCATGCACATAAAATGTGGATCATGATAGCCAAAGTCTCAATATGAATACTTGACATCATTCAACATTTGGGTAAAATTTCAGTACTTCCAACTACCAAGAGCCATCAAGTCAAGTTAGCTACCATAAATACTTCCAGAGAGCTAGGACATTTTCTAAGAATTGCATGCCCACTCAAAAGCACTACTCTCAAAAGCAAGTAATGCCATCTCCAAGTTTCCCTTGGAAATCTGTGAGGTAAACCTTACATAGGTAAATTCCAATCCCTCACACCCAAAGATTAGCAAAACCAATGGTTCTTATGTGCTACTATTGGGAGAAAAGAATGTGCCTCCCTCACCACTTATCTGTACAGTTAAATTTTATTATTTTCATTTTGATAATGCAATCAAACAAGTTTCTTCTTTTTTACTCACTATCTCATGCTTTGTCTGCTTCAAGTTCTAGATTGCATTTATCTGAAAGTTTAGTTTGTAGATGAATCTTCCTCAACACTCCATGCTTCTCTCTCTTCTTTCTTTGCAATGGCTAACAAATCAAATGATACAAATGCTCTAAGTTTACAAGACTCCTAGTTCCTATGATGGAACGAATGAAAGGTAAAGATATAAATTTCTTTTTGGGAGAAGATCAACAACACAATCATTGTATGCTCGTCAAAAGATCCATTAGTATGCTCGTCATTATATCAAATATACTGCCACATATTTATTGAACGTACAAAAAAAAAGATAAATCGGATGATGATCAAGACTGCAACTTCGAGCACAATGGCCATAAATGGAGGGCACCCTAGTTAAAAAAATTGTAGGGGGAGATGGTCCCTATATTGAGACCTACCTTGTCTGCCTAACCTGACCATAACACCCCATGACTCCATAAATCGAGAGCACCCTAGTTTAAAAAATCATGTCATTATAAATAGGCCAATAGGCATAAATATAAGTGGCACATGGGTAAAAACGCAAATATATAGAGACTTTAACCAAGAAACCTAGGAACAAGTGGTCCCGCCTCATGCCAGCCTACCAAGGGTGCACATACATGGTTTGTAAGGACAAAAAAGTTACGTATACCTCAAATACAACCAAGCACATCCACAAAATAGCCCTCTCCCTAGTTTGCTCTTGGGAGATAATGGAGCCACCATTAGAGAGAAGATGAAACTATAACACCCCCAACTCTTTGATGAGGAACCAATCCAAGGGAGTTGGCATGAAGGGATAATTTTGCCTATTGTGGAGCTTCCGTGAAGCTTTTAGTAGGGTTATCTAGCATAGCACAATACTTAATGCGATAGTACCATCTAGGTTCTTCTCATAAACAAACTGATCTTGTATCATTATATGCTTGTTTCGCAATCTTGTCTGCAATCTCTAGCAACAGCTCTACACTAATCCCAATGGGAGGAGGGGGTGTCTAAGGTTTTAAGGTTTGAGAGTTCATTTACTTTATGTTCTTTTCCAAGAGTTTCAAGGCAAGGATGGAAGCAGTTCTCGAAAAAAATGTTTTTCCCAAAAACTTGGAAAACCACATATGAGAAACAATAGAGGTAAATTGACTCATTTTGAAGGTTTTTACACGAAATTACACTAATTTTTTAAAAAATTTATAGGTTTCTCACCTTCAAATATAAAGTTTATAGGTAAATCTTAGAATTTGTAGGTGGAATTACACTAAACCTAGGTTTTTTTTAGCAAGGGATGGAAGCACTTGTGGGCAATGTCGTTTCGTTACATATCAAGGATTATTAGCTGGTTGTCCAACTCCAAGTTGTTCACAAGTCAAGCATCATAGAAAGGCTCACTACCAATTTGTTTCGAGAGGGGCTCAAAAGCATTGGCGTTTGCACTCACAGGATGTAGGTGGGGCCCAACACTATTGAGCTTCAATTTTGGGAGATGGCATCTCCACCTGTTTTCAAAGTTGTTAGAGCTTATTTGTACACAAGTCCACATGGCAATCTTGTTATATGCCATCGAACAAAACTTGAAACACATGAAAATTTGTATCAATGGTTGGAGGGGAATAAGTGCCAATGTCTTTTTGGTTGAAAATAAGAGTGATCAAATCGACAAAAGAGAAGTTGACCCTCAAGTTGTTGAGTCTTTTGTGGAGAAAATGGGTTTCTTTTATATGGAAACAAGTGCTAAGATAGCTACTAACATTGAAACGACATTTTCAAAAAGAGAATTAGAAAAATGCTTGTGAGCTTGCAAAAGGTGGGATGAGTGGAAAGCAAGAGCCAATAGATTTAAACCCTCTATGTTGACGGATTCCTTAAACCTATACAAAATTCCCTCTATTTTTATTCAAATTATAGTGTGCTACATTCAATCTTCCAAACCACTTCTTGATGTCTTGCATCCATTCCAAGTTCCATATTTTGCTTCTATGAGTGATTAAACTTTGTCATTTGCCTCCCATGCAATTCATTCTAGGAAGCCAATATGGTGAGTCTTTATCATGTACTGTACAACTCTCTTCGTGATCATAACCTCATCAAAAAGTGATTCCGAGTTGAAGTATAGCCATTGTGCTGCAAAATTGGGTGCAAACCAAGGAGAAAGGAGCATTCAAGGTGTTTCTATCCTTGCTTGGAGTAAGAAAATGGTCTTGAACATATACAAACTCTTTTCATGTGGAGACACTACTCCTACCACACCATACTTCCACCCCATAAAGTACACATGTTACCAAGGCTTCAACGAGAAGGGGTTTTGGGGGGGGGGGGGGGGGGATGATGACTCTTAGTGAAGTGCAAAGAGACTAATGTGCATTTGCTGGCAAAAAAACCCTTCAATCTAAGGAAAAACCACGAAGGCCATAACCAACAATGCAAAGAGAATTTGTTTCGGATATGTGCAAGAGCATGTGTGCCTACTTTGCACAATTGGGTATTGTGTGTGACATTTACCTCGAACATTTGCTAATGTAATGTCTCCACTACATGTTATTGAGAGAATAAAAAAAGACTTGGATGGAGCTAAATATAAAAGCACTAGCTTTGGCTCACTGGAGATCCTTAGATCTACACGATAGGTGAACTAAAGAAATGGAAATAATATAGATAGATGGGTGGAAGATGGACTTATGATGCTTATTTAAAGTTTAAAAAAATTATATGGGCAATTTGCACCTAGTATTAGATAATATATGAAATCCATAAGAGAAAATATGCTATAATAATTATCATATTTTGTTCAAAAATTATTTTAAATTGGAGTGCTTTTTTGTCTACTAAAATTCGAAATAAGTGGAGTGTTTTCATTCATTATAACTACATTCCTCATAATTGTATCTAACAAATGACCATACGATCTTACAAAATGAGATTTGCACCTACAAATAGGTATCTTATGTAGAAAGATATAAAAGCATCGTTTATAGAGTATTTTAATTAGAATTAGAATTAATTCATAAAAATTACACATTACAAAAATTATGAATAATTCAAATTAAGCTCCTCAATTTATGCTCAATTGATGTGCAAAGGAACTCTTAAAATATGTATAAATACTTAAACTTACAATCAAGGTTTTATTGAGGTCACAAGGCTATGACCGATTACCCCAAGAAACTCTTACAAGTACTATTTCTGTGAGACCAATTGACAATTAAGAGTTTCCAAGGTGTGCTCTTGGCCAGGTGACTTGAAATTGAGCACAACTGTGGGTACCATGCAGTACTGTTTGCATGCATAAAACCCTTCTTTTAAGGAGTTAAAATTTGCACAAACTACCAAAAGTAGGTACACCTGAATCGAGCACATACCCCTTCAAAAAGAAAAACCCATTGATTCGATGAGCTTTGCAACACATTATTTCACAGCAAGAACTTGTGGAACAAAATCATCTGCTACTTTCTCCAATAACTACAAATAGGTTTTGCATTGTGAGCCCCAATCACTGCCCAAGGTTTCTCTTCTTGCTCTGTTGATCAACTCATGTTGGGGCCAATTTGCAACAAAAATTAAAAGTGATGCAAATTCTCAAACATTACCTGTAAATCTGCAATATTGTTCTTAGTAACATAATTGATAGCATCCTTTACAAATGAAAATTGTAAGGACCATGCAAGAGCTGGCAACATCTGGAAGAGTAGGGTTGCGACATATCCTATACGAGGGAGCGCACACACAGACAAGCTAGAGGTAATCACCGGGTGAACCGTCCCATAATCGGCACGGCCAGGTGGGGGGGTCAACACGAGCATGTGTATGTTATAAAACTCGACGCATGTGTGTGTGTGTGTGTGTGTGTGTGTGTGTGTTCACTGATACCAATGAAGCGTGCCTAGCTCTCGAGTCCTCCCCTTGATGACCCACCACCTCCTCTTGCATGCACAAGGCTCGAGCTGCCCAACAACTGGCACTACATATCCTTTAAATTACGAACTCTAAATATGCAAGCAACGGTTCACCTGATCATTACCTGATCCCCCATCTGTCTATACTATCTATAATGGGGCGAGGGATTCCAGGCCCCCCTCATTGCCACGCGTCAGTAGCGCTTCATCCAGCGGGTGTGGCTTGCAGTCCGAGCGCACAGCAATCAGAGAGAGAGAGAGAGAGAGAGAGAGAGAGAGAGAGAGACTGCGCGAAAATCGAGAGGCGGGCAAAGCCCACTGGCCACACTAGTATAGGATAAGTCACAAAGGTGATGAAGCAATATGTCCTTATGACCCTTGTGGGCTGAGTGTGCACTTCCACCATTTGAAATAAATAACCTTACCTTGTATAATAAGGAGCAAGATTATCTATGTTCAGCAGTGGTTACAGAAGAGGTAGATTATTTGACTGCAGATTCCATACACCTCAATCTCTACATATTGTATAGCATGGAACATAAACTAAACTACCATTCACAGAACAGAAGAAAAATTTATCTCTTAAACAACACCTCAATATTTCAAGGGTCGGCTTGTTTCTTAGCCTTGCCAACGCAAATGCAATCACCATGAATTCACATAATTCAAAGAGTCTTAAAATCATGACAAGATTAAAGCAGAGCCCACTACACATCAAAAATTTCTGATGCAAGATACTTGGCTTGAGCAAGTGACAGAGGTAGGATCAACACAACCCAGGAGGACATAGTTCTCAAAGATCTCCCAAATAATGTAACTCTCGTAGCAGAACTCTTAAGGCAGGAGTTGAATTCGTGGTGATGCTTGCACATTAGGAAGACTTGAAAAGGGAGAATTGGAGAACTGGTGTGTGCAGGTCGGCACAAATGGTAAAAATAAGAGAATCATCACGTAAGGTGAAGTGCACCTTTTTCCACACCACTTTGTTGCAAGAGAGAAAACATTGTAAATAAAAGGGGCAATTCATAAGCAAATCACTTACCACACAGGAAAAAACCCATGAGGCAACTGTTAACACCTTTGGATCAACAATAAGAAGGCTTCCACAAGGTAGGTTTGAAAACTGACAAAGAGAGAGGGACATTTCTTTCTCGCATGCACCAAAAATAGGCAAAGAAAGTTAAGCACCTCCCCCTGTGGGCCCTATGGCGTGTCGAAAAAAAAAAATAGGCAAAGAAAGTTAAAACTCTAAATTTGCAACAAAGGATTGCCTTCACTTTCCAGCAGAGTGAGGGTTTCCAAACTCTACCCGTGTGGAAGCCCTCTAAGACACATGCAAGAATGCATGCCTGAGGGCAACACACTGGCCATGGACTCAAAACCCAACCTTTCACTCAGTAAATACTCTGGCTGCTGAATCGGGAGTCGAGGAAAGCAAACACTTTTAGTGCACCCTTTGTGCTCTCCAGAAGCGAGTTCAAAGACTTGGTGACATTCATCCCAGCAATATTTTGGTGTCAATAGAATTACTAGAAACCACACATGCATAGCATGCCAAACAAGACTCAATTTGTACCTTTCTGGAAAGAAAAAAAGAGGGAGAACCCCATCAACAATTTCAAAAATAGCTAATGCCAAGAGTTGAAACAACTAATCCTGCCAGAACTCGCATTAAGTCTCCTAAAAGGCCTTGCCACCTGCATTTTGCTACAAGGAAAACTGTCCAGAAGGAAGCAGCTAAGTTACAAGCGATACAATCTGTCATCATCTTCGTCCAGAAGGTGATCAACTCCACTATCTAAAGCAATACTGACAAAAGCAAAGAAATATCTACATCAGAATAACATACACAACATGTAACATGCCTATGTGCAGTCAAGCTTCAAATCATTTCCAATAATGCAGCAATCTTTACACTTACACTTACACTTGCTCTGTTACTCTAGCGCAGATCAAAATATCTGAATCTAGCCTAGCCTTGAGCAATCTTCCTTACTTTAAGTAACCCCAAAAACTATCATTTTGAGCGCAAACTCCAGCACAATGTTGTCCATCGAAAAGATCCAAAAGGCCTCTTTTAAGCACAATCACAAAAGTCAAGAATATAATCAGCACAATACCCCCTCAGTTGTTTGAAATACTTATCCCTTTCACTTGGGATTCCGCAGCACGATAATGACAGAGTCTCCTCGCAAAAACATTTTGCTGATAAACCTGTCCTTGTTGACTGGTTTGGCCTTCTTCTTCCCTTTACCAGTTTTCGGTACCTGCACAAACTCTAAGACATGAGAAACGAATTCAACTTATCAAGAAAATCAGCTACTTGCATGATTATGAAGCCAAATACCTCGGTCCACATCTCCCGTACGTTTTCAAGCACCATGTTGCAGTGCCTGTCGAATGCCTTCACCCTTCCAAGCAATTTTTTATTATTTCGACAATTAATCAAAACCTGTGATCAACAGTAAGACCCAGGATTATGTAAGCATTATATGATCATGAAATGCGATAGAAAGCCTCGAATTCATCAGTCCTACTGGTTTCTCTTTACAAGTAGATACCTGTGTATTATTTTTCACACTCATTGTTAGCACAGACAAAGGTCCTGTGCTGAATTCGTCATCTTCTTTCTTTTCCTGATCCACATCCATCGGTCTAGCTACGTGTCACTGAAATTCACACCATTCCTAATGTTAAATGAAATTTGTCTTATAACCACATAAAAAGACAGAGCATTGAATATTCACATAAAAACACAAAAGAAAGAACAAGACGAACAGAATTGCTAACAGACACAAATGCAGGAGTAACATGTCTCCCAGAACATTGAACATTATGTTTCTAAACCTCACAGTGCATGTCTATGTTTGCATACATAGTACATACATACGCAAATAAACACACTCACCCCTTTGCACCCATAGATATATACGCACATTAAAAAGTAGACGGACACATACAGAACTCAGAAGTACATCTACTGCCTATAGAACGACACTTAAAAATATTTAGACTTTGCAGGAAAGGCATAACTGACAATCAGGCAAACTGCCATCCTTGACATAATTTCCTACAACAAATTCCAGTGTTCTTGTTGAAGAATGTGGGAAAACACTAGTTATCGACAATTGATTGAAGGTAGACGCATGCTAGTCCCACAGAGATCCAGCATTGTAGCAAAAATGAACAGTCAGAGACCAAAGAAGACATGCCTGAGGAGAAGTTCTAGACATAATTTTACAGGAAAGACACAAAACCTTGCTAAGTGATCGCCACCTCAAGGTAGGCAAAGCTCTTAGCCAAACCCTAACTGCACCTAGAACCATGAGACACAATTTTGTTACAAAACAAGGCAGGTGGGGACCAGGAAAAACTGAAGAGACCTTAGTACAGAAACATTCGAATTCTCTCTCGAATTTCTGCATGAGGATTTTCCAAGTTTATAAAGGTTACGGGATGCAACAAGCACACAAAAGCAAAAGATGGGCGCTATTCTTCCCATGACTTCCCTCTTCTGATTGTCTTCCATCGTTCCTGTAGTTGCTATCGCTTGAAAGAGCACAAGAATAAACCTCCTTGTCTCAGAACTTTGCTAAAGTTGGTTTGCTCTATGGTGAACTTACGCTGTAGTCGCAGACAAAGATTCAGGCCAAGAATACGCATATCCATCTGTTGTTTCGCTAAGAAAGAAATTATGGTAACCCTGCGAGAGCAGAAGAGGCAACAGGAAGAAAACAGCTGCCTTGGGCCAGACAAAACAGATACGAACCGCAGAGACAAGTAAGAGGCAGATAACCAGGAGGAGAGGAGCCATACCTGAGAGATGAGGAAGCTTGCGACGGAGGGCTTGCTGACAGCGTTTGGCGCGTCTAGTCTTCCGCTGCAGTGCGAGGGCAAATGTGAAGGTGAAATTACTTTAATACCTCTATAATTAAACGAAATACATGGGGGGGGGGGGGGGGCAGAGAGAGAGAGGTATGATACTATGGGGGAAGGGGATGTGTGGGGGGAATGGAGATGTGTCATCAGTTTTATATGTTGGGCGTCGAGCAAGCTGTAAGGCACGCTTCAATAAAGAAAGGCCTATGTCGAAAAAAGTATCTGCAAAGTTCATGATCGTGAAACATGAGCTCTCATGGTGATTTCTCATAATGTGCTTGATTGTTTGTGTTAGAGCTCAAGATGTAGAATGGATGAAGTATATGCATGCGTTCAAAATTTGTCTTATATGTTTGAATGATGGGGTTGTTAAACAAGTTGAAGGTGAGGATATCTACAATCTCTGTACGCAACCTTGTTCTTAAGTCACTTAAAAATGGCCAATATGTGGCTTGCCATCGTCTTCCTTGAATTATGCTCTTGTTGAGTACGGTTTGCTTGTAAGGATCCGTGCGATTTTTAATAGAGTAGGTACTAGGCAAGTTGTTTTATCTTTGCCAAGATGTCTGTTTCACTAGTGTTGTTGTGGCAAAAAACTGTATCTTGAAAAACTTATCAAAGGTAAAATATAGTATAAACGTTATAACATAGAATACTTAAGCAATAGAAGATTTATAAGATGAGTAGAGAGAAGGAGATAATTTACTTACAAATGAAATATCTATTGGCACAAGGTTGGAATAGTGCTCAATATAGCACGGTCTCGCTTTTTGCTCACTCCGATTTTCTCACATACAAACAGGCATCCAGGTCATGAGCCTAAAACTTAAGTTCGAGCCTCACATTCTATAAATTGAATGCTCAATTAGGAAGAGTATTGCAAGTGTATTTGTCTCAAGAAGCTCTTGAACCTAGTCTTCTCGAACTGCCTCATGCGCTAGAAACTTTTGCAAATGGTTTCTAGATAGAAAGAGTTTTGCTAAAATCTCTAGCTTAGGAGGCTTGCAAATTGAGTCTCTAGGTCATGAGGCTCAAACTCAAGTTTGAGCCTCATGAGCTAGACACACACACACACACACACACACACACACACACACACACACACACACAGAGAAGTGATATGAGGACTCCTTATTATGGAGGGATTCTGTATGTTTACATAAATCTTAGCAACAACTTAGTTCATGATTTTCAACACCTTCATCTAACCATGATTTATGAACAAGAGAAATGACATACCTTGGTCCTTGAGCCACTTCCATCCACAATAAGAACTAAAGGCAATTATGATGAAGCAAGAACCAACACCAATTGATTGATAGTGCACGGTCGTAGTAGGTAGCAAAGCCTGTAGGGATCTTGGAGCAGTTTTGCTAGGCTCTTTGAGCAGGTGTAATAAGCACATCATGGGGCACAGTTGACATTGAATATGAGGATCACAAAAGAGGCAGTGAAAGTCGTTATGCAAAGGCAAGGTTCACAAAACAACTGTAGCATAACAAGATACTTCAATGCGGTCATCAACAATAGCCCGGGCTCTTGGCTGCATAGTTCATGAAAGAAAGTTGATGCTCAATCTATGTTGCAGCTCATGGAGGGCGCATGAAAGAGGAAAAGAGGCAAATATCGTGACACAAGTAAAAGAACGCTCTTGACAGATGTGAAATGGATCCTCAAGGTAGAGACTTTAAGTTCATGCCAAAGCTGATAGAGGGCTCAAGGCATAGCACACTAGGTGGTTTGGTATCATGCCACGCTCGTGGTGAGCTCATGACAATACAATAGTGAGAGGGCATGGAGGGAATGTTGTCACAGGTTCATGGTAGAGTTCATGGCGAGCTCATGGTTTGGTATTTTGTTGTAGTTCACGGTGAGATCACGATAGCATAGCAGCAAGAGGGCATGGAGAACAGATTGTGTCGCATGTTCAAGCTTAGAGCAACACAGTTCATGGGGCGAGCTCACGGCAGCACAACAACACTTCACATCACAAGTTTTCCATCGTTAATTTCAAAAATCAAAACTAATGTTCAAATTTCAAATTTGACGTTTGTATCCGTCAACTTTGACAAAATTTGTTAGTGTCTTTTATGTGGTTCCTCAAGCTTGCTCAAAGTTGCCAATGTTAGAAAAAACATGAGGGGGTCCAATGTATCTTAACCAATTGAAACCCTAAAAGCCCCGTTAGATTTTGAGTTTGCCTTTGAGGAAACCAAAAAATTCACGCGTTTTAGAAAGAATTATCAAGGCTAGTTTGTCCTACAGATTTTAGAAACTAGCGCAAAGACACCAAATGTTCAAGATGTTGCAAAGGCAAAGACACACGATGACATGAGGAGCAGAATGCATTGGGCATGTGCAGCGAAGGAGGAAGCAAGGGGAAGAGCCAACCAGAGAGGGATGCAAGCCAAGCAAGGAAGCTTCTCTGTTTTAATAAAGATTGCTCATGGATTTTTCTTCACATGAGCCTTCATAGTGGATTGGCTTAGCTCAGAAACCTCTATTCGTGGTCATGAGTAATGAGGTCAGTCTCGCTAAGCATAGTCTAGGGATTTTGGAGATGCCACCAACCCTACATTCTTCAAAATACATCAAGTGGGATCTTAGGATATTACAGCCATTGAAAGAAGAATTATCAAGGCAGGCCCTAGTATGTATCACAAGTATGTTTATATAATATTTCGTCGTACAATCTCATGAGCTTTTGTGAAGGCGACACCACATACATCTAGCTTGGTTTTGTTGGGGCAAAGGATCGCCATATTGATGCAAAAGCTCACGAGTCCAAGTTTCTTACATTGAAAATGTCTAAAATCTCTTGCAAGTTTCTTCTTGTTTTAAAATTTGATTTTTTTTCTTTTATAGTTTTCGGATGTTTAAGTTAAAACTCAAGTACCTAATGGAAATTGTGAACAGTGGGTGGCTCTTGAAGCCTCAATGTTTAGTTTGATCCTTACCAAAATAGTGTACAAGAAGTGCTATGAAAGTTTTTAGATAAAAAAGACTCGTTTTAATCCCTTTCGTTTCTAGTATGAGAGAATTTCAAAGTTCCTAGTAAATGTTCAAAAGAGATTTTAGAAAAAATCTCAAAATACATCCCACACAGTGAACTACCACAACATCATGAGGTTTTGTAATGAATGCATCACATACCCCTCAAGGTACTATTGGTGGCCAAGAAAAATCTTATGGTGTAATCCTCTATACAACAAACAATGACAAAGAATCCACTGAGTTCCTACATGACTTGTAAATTTTTACACAAAGCTTCATTTTGGAATTCGAGGTTGGTTGATCTCGTAATCTAGTACCAAATTCTAGCATGGAATTTTAGTGGTGGGTAGCATGACATGATGCTATAATCTTCACAAAAATTACTAGGAGAGATTTTCAACACATCAACTTTGATTTGATTTATTCCATTTTAAAGTGTGAGAGCGCCATTTGTAAGTTTCTAGTAATGTTCATAGAAATTTTTAAGAAAATTTGTTTCTACGTACAAGTGTCTGCTACCTCTTCTCTATTTTTACATGAAACATGCTTTTGGGTTTTGGGTTGTTTAATCTTGTAATGAGTGTTCTAGCTAACTCAAGTTTCAACGTTTTGAATTGACTAAAACTCAAGTTTTAGAATTTTTTCTTATAGAGTAACTACTCCTTGGGACATACAATTTTTTTAAAAAATCTCCTATTCTTTCATTGTGCGAGCAATGCTTTCTCTATCACAAACTAACACATTCCAAAATTGAGTTTTACAAGACAATTAACAAGCTTTAAAGAACTGACATTGAATGGCAATCCACACTCCTAACCATCTAAGGCCGTCCAGGTTACTTCAAATTCTACCATTACTCCTAGAACAAGGCAAGCTACGTTAGCTACATTTATGTTAACTCTACAATTCAAAACTCAATGTTTCCCACTCCTTTACATACTCTTAATACCATCTGAACATCAAAATTTTCCAAGTTCTTTGTATACTTTTGATTCCTAGCACAATGCAACTTCTTTGAGTTAGTAGAATTGGACACCTAACCATTGAAAACAATGCAACCTATCAAATTTAACACCAATGGTTGACAATGATCCAACCTAGCATAATGCAACTACCACTCAAGAACATGGTTCACAAATTTTTGTCTCAAAATTACGCATTTTTCCCAAAATTCCTACATATGTCTTTGATGTACTTGATGTGGAAAGGACTGAGAATGAGGATTCTAGAGGTATGCCAAAATGGCTGGTGCATACTTTACGTGATAGTAAATTTGATGCACCTATGTCTAATCATACTCGTTTAGGTTCTTGCCATGCATCTTATGTATCAGATTGTTTTGCTTTGGTTGTTTCTAGTTTATGTAATGAGGAAGAACCTCTGTCTTTTGATGAAGCACATAATTCAAAAAATTGGATGACTACCATGCAATCATAATATGATGCACTTATAGAAAATGACACATGGAATTTATGTGATTTTCCTGCTAGCAAAAAGACCATTGCTACAAAGTGGGTTTACAAGTTGAAACATAAGCAAAATGGTGAGATTGATTGCTACAAGGTTGGACTTCTTGCAAAAAGTTATGCACAAAAAAAGGCATCAATTATGAAGAGACTTTTGCTCTTAGTTGTCGTATGATTTTTTTTTTTTCGTGTGCATTAGCAGATCATTTTGGATGAAATGTACATCAATCATACATTGTTATCGCTTTCTTGAATGGTGATATGTTTGAGGAAGTTTATGTATTGTAGCCTCGTGGTTTTGTCAAGAAAGGAAAATGAGATAAAGTGTGAAAATGTAAGAAAGCTTTGTATGGGGTTGAAGCAGTCTCCTCGTGCTTGGTATGAGAAAGATAGCACTCATTCAATTAAATGAGGCTTTTGTAATAGTCCAACAAAAAAAAACACCTTGTATCTCAGTCATGAGGGTGATGTATTTCTCATTGTTGTTCTATATGTAGATGATTTGTTGATTACTAGTGCAAGTGAGACACGCATTGCCAAATTCAAGGCTCATTTGAATGCTACTCTCAAGATGAAAGACTTGGGGATTTTGTATCATCATTTGGGTATACAATTTAAGTAGTGTGATGGTGGTATTGACTTGTGTCAAACATGCTATATAGAGACATTGCTATGTAAGTTTGGCCTTGAGGAATGTAAACCTATTGCTACTCGAATGGAAACATGTTTGAAGTTAAGTCTTCATGATGTTGGCAATTCTACTGATGTCACTCTTTATCAAATTGTTGTTAAATGCCTTATCTATGTATGCAATATGTGGCTAGATATCCATCTTGTAGTCTCACAGGTTAGCAAATTTAGGCATAGCCTAGTGTCTAAGCATTGAAAGGATGTCAAGAGGATTTTTCACTACGTGAGTTTCACTTTATATCTTGGCTTGTTTTATCCCAAGGGGAGATCATTGCCACTAGATTTATATGCTTTTTGAACTTGGATTGGGCTCGTTGTTATGAACGTGAGTGTCCATAAGTGGTTTTTGTTTCATGCTTGGGAGTTCATGCATATCATGGTTGAGTAAGAAGAAACCTACTATGGCCACTTCCAGTTGTGAAGCTAGATACATGGAAGTCTTCACAACTACAATTGAGTGTGTATGTGTGAGATGCCTTATGGATAATGTGAGTGCTGGATAGGACACTACCAACATCATCCATAGTGATAGTTAGAGCGCATTGGTAGTTGTAAGGAACCCAATTTTTCATGTTCGCACAAAGCATATTGAGGTGCATTATCACTATGTAAGAGAGAGAGAGTATCAGCAGGAGACATCAACCTGACCTATGTGCTGACACAAGACAACCTTGTAGATATTTTCACAAAGGCATTGCCTTGTGAGAAGTTCAAAGCTTTCCACAAAGCTTTGGGCTTGCTTCCCTTTGTGGATTGATCATGTCCTAAGGGCATGAAACTTCCCTATACACTATGTTTCAACTCTCGTTCATTGCATCACTCCTAGGGGTGTTTTGTTATCATATATGTAGTAGTGATGTGTGCGAACACACTTAAGACCATTGTGGCATTTTTTCCCCATGCATTTTATATATGCCCATCATTCTAGGGCTAACTTATCTTTCTATTGTCACTAAGCAATATATTCTCTGTTGTGTGCCTTGAGCTTCGTCATCTTCTCCAAGCTGTGTGTGTCTCCCTGCAACCCTAATTCCAACAAAGAAAATAGAGAAGAGTAATGATCCTTGAGCTCTATGGTATTCTACTTAAGACCATAGAGATGCAACATGGTTATATTAGTATGCATGGATTGGGAAAAACATATGTACTTAGTTGAGGAGAATACAAATGTTTGTCATTTTATACGCAAAGATGCATATTCCTTTCTTGAATTTTTTATACAAAGGCATCAAAGGTTTGGATATGGAGCACTACAATATTAAAATAAATAAGACACATTCTTGAGTTGTGCTTTACACAACACCATAAACAATTTCATGTTATTGTAGAGCATATTGAAATTGATTTACATGCCACAAGAACTTGGATCAATAACACCTTTTGAAATTATTTAAGTCTAGTTCACTTGAATAATCAATTTATTCCTCAACATCACCTTTCATCACATTTGAAAAAAAATTCACAATATAGAATAAGATCTATTCCAATGGTTTTAGAAAGCAAAATGTTATAGATATTAGATACCCTTATCAGAGATTTTATCAAGAAGTGCTAGCCTAAAATTAGGGTCGACATGAATACTCTCATATGTTTTGAGAGATACCCCTCCCCGGGGGTCTATGCACAAAATATACAATTTACACTTTTATACAATTTTCAATATACATCAGAGTTGCGTAAGCATTTGCATAGGGGAGGAGTTCTCAACGCCCGACCAAGCATGGAGTTTAGGCCGTGAGCCAGATTGCATCCAGAGGTATCTAGAGACTAGTGCTACCCCTGAATGGGTGTTATGAATAAAAGCGTACTCAAAAAAAATATAACATTGTGGAGGGTGAATATATGTGTACACCGCATTGCGGGAAGAGAGAGAGAGAGAGAGACAATATAGTGGAGGGTGAAATAGAGTGCACAGAGACATGAGAAAATGACAACAAAGAATCTTTAAATGCCCCGTCTAAATGAAACAGGCAACCATGTATTAATGCAATCACAATATCTGGGTATATCATAACATCAAAAATTTTATGGCAAAATAACTAGCAGAGTACCAGACCCTGTGTAGGGATCGACCGGTCCACCCATTCACTTCCGCTCTACTACGGACAGAGAGAATTTCACTTTGTCGGGAGCGAGCCAGAACACCTCCAACCTACTTGAGCTAGACATAGGCTGAGGCCGCGTCGCCTCCCTCCATGAACCCGAGCTCTGAAAGGATCCCAAGTACCAGTAGATGGTAGGGTATCAACACCAACCACACCAGTTTAGGTGCCACGCCTCTTTGATGCCCATCATCGGGTGTTTAGGCAAAGCCAAGGCAAAATCCCTGACGTGTTAGCCGTGTACGTCATTCAATCCCCGACGCACTAACCGTGTAGATGAGCGTAGCAAAAAGAAGAAGACCTAGGCAACACCCCCAATCCAACAAAGCCCAAGTTCAACGACCCTTTAGTTTAAGGCTAAGTGATGTAGGTGATCTTAGTCTTGTAGCGACGCTTCCATGAGAAACATAACACGTGAGTTCAATCACAATAGCACTTTTCATATGCACAAACAATCTTTTCCAAGCAGTTAAACTGTACAGGGTCTCTACCCTTACACGTCTACCATAAACCATCTATATCACTTCATGATCCATTTCCAAAACCATAAACCATAATCCAATCACCTCAGACGGGCGAGCACTCCACCCCAACTTTAAAACATAACATGGCTGTAAAAAAATTTGGCAGCATTTCGGTAGCATAACCATATCAGGAAAAAAAAACCATGAGCCACACCGGCTTCCACCAAAATATCACAACCATAATCCATGAGAGAATCTCAGTTCTTAACCATAAATCATAACCTCACTGAACCAACTCCCACACTTAGAGTTTGACACATCCTCTGCCAGTCAATCGGAGTCTACACACATATGACTCTTAAGACGTGATTCTTTCATGCATAAAAAGAGTCCAACCAGCAACTAATCATGATATAAAAATTCAATTTTGATAACATCCAACCATGCAAAGTTGATGCATCACATTTTCACTTCACCTCCCTAGCACATAGAGCTAGTTTCTGACCTAGAAAGGTGGAAAGCAATCACAACCATGCATATGAGGCATCCACATCAATCCATGAGTTCCCATACATCATATGATAACATTCCATCACCATAAGCATGATGCAAAACAGCTCTGACCTTTGGGTCAACCATAAACCATAACTTCACACATATGCAAAAAACAATGTTTTGGCATTTTTGGGAGAATGCAAAATGAAAGTATTTGACCTCAAATGAATGCATCAAGCTCAGCTCCATAATATAGACTATCAATTTATAACATCACTTCACCCATATGGTACTCACACGACAAACGGTAACCCCAAAAGAAAACCACTTTAATCATATCTGCCTAAGCGGTTCGGGATGTTTAACCATATACTCTCACACAATTTTATGGTCATCTAATAATTGAAATCAACTCACCAAAACAAACCATAAAACATATAAATACAGCTCGGTTAACTCATGGTAGCAACGGCTAACACAGGCTACACCAGTAATGCATCAAGCGGGAGATATGCTATGGTTGTGCATAATATTTCCAACTCACTTTGTATAAATCTTGGGCTCATTGGGAGTTCCAAAGTTGTATATGGCTAGCTAGAGGGCTCAAACTTAAACCCATAGTAGAAGGGATTGTGGTGAAAGCTTTTAAAAGGAAGCCTTTATGCAAGGAGGCTTCATTCTTGAGTATCTACTCTTGAGGATCCACTTTTGAGAGCTCTCTCTCTTGAGTGTTCACTCTATGGATGGCTTAGCCTTGAGCTTAATACCCATGCTTAAGAGGCTAGTACTAATCCATTGTAATTAGAGAAGCTTGATTAATCTAATCCCTGTTTTACTCATTGGTCTTCTCTTCTCTACATTTCATTATGTCATGAAGTAGTATTACACTTTCATTATTTTAGATTTGAGAGAGGTGAGTACTTCTTGCTTTGATCTTAACTCTCTTCTTTCATAAGTATTTCAATAAGTTGATTACTTCTCTAATTCTCTTGATTAGTGTAGTGTGTGTGCACTCTTGGTCATGTCATTAGATTTTGTGCCTAATTGTGTGCTTAAGTGCGTGAAGGTTTAAGAGCCTTGAGCTCAATGCCACTTGTGTGTGTGTGATTAGAGTACCTTGGTTGGCATATGATGGTTGGGAAAGCCAACTTCAATGCAATCAGTGTGTGCTTTGATCATGGATGCTTGTGTTGACTATGTTCTTGTGACTCCACAAGATTGGCAAGTCGGACTTCGGTGGACTTGATGTGTGTAGGAGTTGATTGATTAATGATTAGAGTATGTTTAGAGTTAGTCTTGCCATGGCTATAATCTCTACTTGCATTAGTGAGATATTCTCTTGAATCCTCTATTTCTATTCATCCGATGCTCGTGCTTCCATGTCCTAGCCGGGTTGCCGATCCACGGATTGATAATTCTGTGTGGGTTGCGATTAGGTCGTTGCTACAACGTCTCCCAACATTTGGCGCCGCTGTCGGGGATCGATAACCTAAGCTAGTGAGTATAGGATGTTTAGAATAGAGTAATTTTACTACTAATTTTTTTGGTTTTTGAGTGTGTGTAACTCAACTTTGGTTTGATTTGATGAAGTTGTGCAAGAAATTGAAGCTAATTGTTGAGTTATAAATATCCCAAATCCCCAATTCCACCCCCAATTTCACTAATTTCATACTAACTGTTACTAATTTCACTTCATTTCCATGCTAATTGTACTAATTTCATGCTAATTTTTACTAATTTTTGACTAACTTTGCTAACCTAACCGCTAACATTGAAGTGTAATGTATGTTAAATCCTCTTGTAAGAGGTGGAATCATCACTCTAATCAAGTTAATTGTGCTAATTTATGCCTAATTTGATGATTTGAGTGTTTGATTTTTGGCCTACAATGGTCAATTTTCGGGCCGATTTGATGGTGCACACACTTGTGTGTGCAATGATACGTCTTCGCATGGATCAAAGGAATAACTTGCAGTGTGATTACAATGTGAGTGCACTCACTTGCTCATGCCAATTCTTGATTGATTTATGTGGTTCAATGTTGCTAATTATTTGTTAAAATTAGGTGTGTAAATCAATTGACCTACACTTTGCACCTAATTTGATTCACTTGGAATGAAATTGATGGTCAAATTTTGACTAATGAACTTTGTGTGTGTCAGTATAATGCTTAATTCTCATCAAGAATTCATGTGTGTGCATAAAAATCATTGTGTGCGTAATGCACCAAAGAGGGAAAAAACTGCCAAAAAATTCAAGTGTGTGTGTACCTAATCTTGAGTGTGTGCATGCATAAAAATTGATGGAATGATGATGTATGAGTATGAAATCATGTAATTAATGTGTACGTTAGGCTAATTCAATCATTGGATAAGCCTAATTGCCAATAAAAGGGCAAAATTTGAGTGTGTGCGCCCATCCAATACCACTTGATTTTCAATGATTGATGGTCAATTGGGGCACCCAAATGGTTTTGGATTATGGAATGTTCATGAAAAGTGTGTGTAATCATTAGGTGTAAGCCTACATGCATTGCCAATTGAACTTTTGTGCTTAATTTTTGAGTGTGCGCATTGCTTGATTGGGTCAAAATAGTGTTAATTTTTTAGAAATTGAGCATGCATGCATTCAATTATGCTTGATTGAGTTTGCAATTTGAACATTTCAATGAAAAATTGATGGATTATGTGCATAAGTTTTTGGCCTAAATTTTGGTGTATGTGTCTACTCAATGGCATTTGATATCCAAATTGGGGATGAATAATTGGGAGCAATTACCGATTATGATGATTGAAAGGCCTACAAGATTGGTCTAATTCAATTGATACTCAATTGAAAATGATTGGATAATGACCAATGTCATGTATGCCAATTTGATGGGGATTGGTAAAAATTTCATTGAATTGTGCCTTTGCAAATGCTATAATCAATTGTGTGTAGCCGTACAAACCAAATGACAAATCCAATTTGATGTGGATGATTAGGGCTTTGAGATATGAGCAATTAAATTTACAATCATTAAAAACCAGGTTTAAATTGACCTATATTTTGTGCCAATTTGGTTTGCGTAATTGTGGATAATGATATGAGTAACTCAAGTTGTGATGATTGATAAAATGCTTTGATTTTGTGGAGGAGAGGATGTGTGCAATTAAATGTCAAACGTACATTGTTCACTTGAGTGTAGCTTCAACCAACATCTGAACTTGACATAAGAAAATTGAGCATTTATGCATTCCAATTGAAAGCATGTGGATGGGTATTGTGCTTAATTTTTCCATTATTTAGGTGTATGACAATCAATGGCACCGCATATCCATTTGAGAATGAATGGTTGGTGTTTATCACTAATCATAAGGATTAGAAGATCTAGAGTGATGTGTCTCATTGAATGGTTTTTTTTGTGACCCAATTGAGTACATTAAAATAGAGTTGACTTGTGTGCATTACGATGCCAATCATGGTAATTTTTGCATTAGATTGTGTGCTTTCATGGTACCAAAATTGAGCATGAAAGGATGCACAAAACCGAATGGAGAAACTCAATTTTATTTTAATGATTGTGATTGGTGAAGATGAGAAACTCATTATGCAATGATTGCTATTGATCCGGATTTGTCAATAAGAAGGCCGATATCTCTCCCTTGCTTTTTAATACAAACCATCATGGGCATCTTCCCTTGCTTCTCATACTTCCCTCTCTCTTAATTGGGCACACTTGGCTCAATATCATTTGAATACACTTATGCTAGTGGGAACCCCTCTTATGAAGATTTTTTTCCAAAACAAATAATAATAACAAAGGTCAAAAATGAAACCCTGCTCATGCAGCTGGCGCATCCGCAATCCCATTGAGCCGTTTTTGTCCCACACCTGCAAGTTGCCGTCTCACAACACACACACACACACACACACACACACACACACACACACACACACACACACACACACACACACACACACACACACACACACACACGTGTTGCCTAGTGCCAACACACACACACCACCCGCTATGCGCCACCTGCCTGGCTTGAACGCATTAAGCTTGGCAACTTGCTGATAATATCCACTCCTATTCCTTACTGATCGTGGAGACCCCCCCCCCCCCCCCCCCCCCCCCCCCCCCCACACACACACACACACACGTGTTGTCAGCCCTAGCCCCTGCCAAATATGGTGCAGCTTCAACTACCAACACACACACAATGTTCTTCCGATTTGTGATGATTCACTTATTATTCCCTCCAAGCTCGTGCTGTGAGCTGACGAATGAGACCCAACCTCTTGGCATTGATGCCCAACTGCTCACCCACTCAGGTGTCCTCACGAGTCTTCATACAGGCACACACATACACACACACAGTGATTGCGGGGCTGCTTCTGATGTACCATCGGGTACCCTGACCCAAACACACACACTCTTCACACCCTCGCCATGCCTCGCATAAGTACCCCACACCTCCCGGCGCTGAGACAGCTACACAGTAGGTCACGTCGCCATAGAAGACTCGAAATACTTCGATAAAATAAATAAAATAAAAAGAAACCTGGTCATTAAAGAGATCATGAGGATATTCACACGGTCATGCCCTCAAGCTCGAAAAGCTAGTTCGAATTCATAAAAACTGAGAGGAATAGAAGGAAAATTCACATGCAAAAAACCAATGTCAAAGACAAGTTTTGCAAAAAGTGTGGGGTCGAGGGTCATTTGCCCATACGGCGCCCTTCTTGTGCCAATAAAATTGACTCCCATTGTGCTTGAATCTATCGACATATATTTTTCAACAGTAGAAAATGAGCTTATTGAGCATGCTATGTGCATTAATTGATCAACAATGTTTTCTCTTACCTTGTATGTTGCTACCTGAGAGCCCAAAGAATCAATTTTTGAGACGACTCTAGCATGGATTGCATTAGATTTTTTACGTTTGTGATTGATCATGTCCTTTTAGTGCTTATTTTGAATGCTAAATTCTCTCATACACTAATGGTTGAGCCCTATTTTGAAGGGGTACGATGAATGGCCTTGCTTGAGCAATCGAGAGGGATGAATAATCACTTCGTCACTTAATATGTATGCCATATTTGCTAGTTTGAGAGGACGTATGTGGGCATTGATTGTGTGTACTGTGATTGTGTCTATGCACAAATGACCTTCCTTGCATCAATAATTCGACTTGTGCATGGTTTACTGCTCGGCTTGATTGAAGTTTTCATTGCACTAAATGAAAAAAACTCTTTGTGATATACATTTGGGCATCTTTTGAGAGTTACATTGCACCGGCAATAATGCTTGATCGAGACATTATATGTACTAAAATTTGGGCTTGACATTGACTGTACATTTTAGTGCTTGCTCCCAATGCAAAAACCTTGCATAGCACTAAAATTGAGCCTTTTTTTTTACCATGGGAGAGCAATATCATGTTGGATTGTGATTAAGCATAACATTTTTAGTGCTTATTTTGAATGATAAATGCTTAAAAGCACTAAAATTGAGCCTTTTTGAATGTAAAAAAAGAGCATTGTTTGGGTTATGGTTGATCATTTTTGCTTGTATTGGATGTTCATATGCTCTAGAGCACTAATGATTTGAGTCTTTTTTGAAGGGGTGTGGCAAGGTTGTACTTTCATTGATCCAAAGTGGGAGTCATCATTGGAAAATATTGCAAAACTTGGCTATTGAGAGCCATTCCAATTCTTTGGATCAAAAGTTGTATACATGCTAGCTCATTGCTTTGTCTAAAGTGAATTTTTTTTTAATTGAGCTAGTGTTTACCCAACTTTTTTGAGAACTTTCAAGTACAAATTTGGCTATTAAGAGTCATTCACTTTCATTCCATCAAGTTGCAGTCATCTCTAGCTCATAGATTGCTCTAAAATTGTAAAATTTCATGTGAGCTAGTATTTAGCCAACTTGTTTGGAGCTTTTAAATTGTAAAATTCGGCTTTCAAGAGCCACTTCATTTCATCAAAGTTGCATTATTTTCAGCTCTTGGCTTGTTTTAAATTCCATATCTCATTGAGCTAGAAACTAATCAACTTTGAATCATGCATGAGAGATTGTAAAAATTGCAAATGTGTTTATGTAGAAGCATTTTATCTCTGATTGTTGATGTATATGCATAAATTTTCTAAAGAGCATTATGTGCATAACCAAAGGCACTTTTTTCCCTATGGTTTTTTCCCTTTGACAAATTCAGGTATGCAAGACCCCCGGGGGATTTACCATGGAAAACTTATCGCACCACGTAAGTGCAGGGGAGAGGGGGTTTTTTTACAAGTTACATAAGCGTATAAGTTAGAGGCAGGCCCCCAACAATTTATCTCCCAAGCTTAAAAATAAGGGAGGGGTTATCATATTTTATGCGGAGAGGGGGGGGGGGGGGGGGGGGGGGGGAAGGGGGAAAATGAGAGAAAGTTTTGTGTTTCAAAATTATGGCTTCCCAAAAGAGGCTATCCTCAAACTTGTGAGTCAATAGCTACAAAGGTACATGCAACAACTAACAGTGCTTCGTATCAATTACTTGTTTTGTGATTATAGTTCATTTGTTGAGGGATGAAAGCTATAAAGAGTTTGTAAATTTACATGGAGAACCTAACACAACTTTATAACCATGTTTTTTGAGTAGTTTCGATGGGTCAAAATTGGATGAGTAGCTAGAGTGCACCCTAAACGAGCACATAGTTTGAAAGTCAAACTAAGACACATTGAGGGTACATCTACTTATCAACATAAGTGGTTCATTGGTGTGTTTCCAATCACTATGCTACACGCACTTTGACTAGTTGTACTCAGTTAGATCATGGGAGACCTAAATTTTATATGTAAGATAGGGGTATGATAGTTTTTTACATTGATTATCGTATAAGTGTAGAAAGGGCGGTCATATTCCCTAATATAGGGGTATGATAGTTTTTTACATTGATTATCGTATAAGTGTAGAAAGGGCGGTCATATTCCCTAATATGAGTCGTATATAGGGGTTTTATCAAAGTTGTCCGCTCTCGCAGGTGGCGTCCCATTTTTTGTATAGAGTGAATCCCCCGGGGCAAGACCCTAGCTTTACGTTTTCATTAATGTTTTTTGTGTACTTTTTGCTTTCAATAGATGGATTTTATAGCTTGTGCAGTTTACACTTAGCTTCAATCAGCTTGTATTGTAATATGTTAACCCTCACGGCACACGGACACCCCATCACCTACGACGGACGTGTATTATGTATTCGATAGAGTCAGGTACCGGGCTTGTCGGACCAATAGGGAAAGGTAGAGTGATCGTCGATGAGAGGCGCACTTTAACTTGGACATTCAAGGGATTAGTTGGTTAAGCATGGGCGCCCAAGTGTGAATGGGGTGAGCTCCTATAAAAGCCAACTAAACCTAATTTTTACTCATTCTCTCATTTGTGCAATTGAAGAGTGCTCTTGCTCCATCTCCATCTTCTTCTTCTTCTTCACCTCCTTGTGTGTGTGTGTGTGTGAGAGAGAGAGAGAGGGAGAGTGTGTGTGCGATCGAGCATTACGAAGGCACGACGGTGGCGAAGCGGTTGAGCGCGGCACGATTGCAGCTTCTTCTTCATCGCGGCGAGGAATCCACCACGAAGGCGAGCGTAGAGCGGTGAGTGACACACCCTTTGTTTTCTTGAGCTTGCTAGTTTAGGCTTGTTGTGTGCTTGGAGCCGTTTGTGGCTCGCATACGGTGTATTGGCAAGTCCCTTGCTTCGACAGTGCGGCAAGGAGCGCACATTTTTGGCGCCGCTGCCGGGGATATGCCCTACACTAAGCTCGGTTCGCACTTTACGCTTCCTTGTGGTGCAATTTCTATCATAGGAAAGGCAGGGAAGGAGTGTGTGGAAGATTTCTGTTTTTTGCGTTTTCTGCAATTGCTGTCAAGTTTCAATTTCTGCTATTGTCTGCGTTTTTTCAATTTCTGCAATTTCTGCATTTTCAAGTTCGGCGTTTTCAATTTCTGCAATTTTCTGCATTTCTGTCAATTTGTTGCAATTTCTGCGTTTTTTTCTGCATTTTCTGCAATTTCTGCATTTTCTGCAATTTCTGCATTTTCTGCATTTTTTTCAATTTCTGTATTTTTTGCATCAACAAAAAAATAAAAAATAAAAAAAAAAGTTTTGGGAAAAAAAAAGTTTTTTGAGGGAAAAAAAATATTTGAAAAAAAAAATATTTAAAAGGAAAAAATTCGGAAATTAAAAACGCGAGCGAGCGGGCGGCGAAATTTTTCGAAAATAAAAAACGTGACTCTTAAAACGGACGGGTTGGTTTGTATAAAAGATAGATCGGGATCGGGATCATTTGCCCAAGCCCAAGCCCAGGCCCAGGCCTCAGTCCTCAGTCTTATGATATATACTAAACTCACTCTTATATATATACCCTACTCCCTCAAGAGAGAATGAGAGCATGTGGGACAAGTCCTCCACTCTCCTCCTTTCTCTTCCCACTTGCACCCTTAGACTTTCTAGTTTGGGCCTAGTTCCCTACTGGAAATTGACAGTTTTAGGGATTCCGAGGGTATAGAGTGACCAAACGGAGGGCTGTAAAGCACGGCACGACCCTCTGACCGATACGCTCGTTTCGAGCTATCACACGGCCCATTCCACGACACGCTCTAAAAAATCTAGCAAAAAAACAAACAAAAAACACGCTAAAAACTAGTCACAAGGCCTCCTAGAGCAGCTTTTTGACACCTTAGGGTATCAAAAGCACATGCACTTACGCTCTGGGCGGGTGCTAGAACACGAGCATATTGAGGGTGCCTCTGTTCATACGGACACCCATTACCCATCCACGATAAGCTCTAGACCCTCAGCGGGGACACAAGGTAGCACCACCCAAGACCCTAAAATAGCCGCTAGTGATTCCTCCTCCGACTCAGAAATCATGGAAGCATACCCTACCCAAAACACTGAGAGAGAAGGCCATGCACCTCCCGAAGCTCCACAGCCTAGTACTAGTATGTTTAGCCGTTTCATGGAAACATTAGGTAGAGCTACTCGCTCGGAACCTGATGCAGATGAAGCACGCGAAGGGGGTGGGGAAGTGGACTCTCCTTTCACATCGCACGTGGACCCCACACCCCCAAAGAGTGTCCATGTGGATATCCTGCCAACTTCTTACCAAGAAGGCCCTGTTGAGCTACCTCCTTCAGAAGTTCCCTCTAGAGTACCGTTGGTGACAAGTAAAACCACGGGGAGCAACATTGCTTCTACCTCACAAGAAACCATTAACACGTCGACTCTAGAAGGATTGTTCATTAATGATCATTGGACATATGACCTCCACACTGAGGTGTTGACGGATCTACACTCTGGCCACGTCTACCATGTAGGATGGATAGAGATTGTACAATCCACCTCTAGTGCCACGAGCATCGAAGATCAACAGAAAATGATCTGTAATGTTATCCATGGCATTATTCAATCAGAAAGGCAAAACCGAGGGGTAAATATACTCTCAACTGGCCCCATGAGATTTCTGGATACGAGCAAGGCTCAACAGCCTACTCTATCACAAATGGAGACTCCTCTAATGAGCCCCATGGACCCATCTTACGTCATTTCACCTGGGGTCTCTATGCAATCTGAGCCTCCGAGCGAAAACTTTAGCTTCCCTAACTTGGCTCAACCCTCTATCAAGGAAAACACAGTGCTCACTCCAGGGATAAGCCTGACAGAGAATGTACCAATGACATCTACGGTTAGTGCAGTGCCACTACCTAGTGTCGTAGTACCTAATATGGGGCCTCGACCGTATGTGCCTCTAGCCCCTTATGCACACATGGCTCCCACACCTCCAATTGTACCACTTGCTTATGCTCCTCGAGTGCCGCTCCCTAGCTCTTATCTGAGTGGACCTATGCCCGGTTATGTTCCATATCCTGCATCATCCACACATATGCCAAGACCGGTACCCGTTCCTCTCCCACATATGATTCCAAGAGTACCTCCACCGGCCCTGCCTCCTCACATAGGTGACTTGGCAGCGTTTGCTCAAACCATAGGTCGATCTATCGCGGAAAATATGCGTCATGCATCTGATAGAGAGCCTAGAAGTAAGGCAGTACAAATTGCCAAACTCACGCAAAAATTCAATGGGGACGAAGATGCTAGAAAACACATTGAAGTGTTTGAACAAGTATGTGATTCCTTAGGGGAACGCAACGAACTACATAAGTGCAATGCCTTAAGCTTGACATTAAGTGGGAAGGCTGGAGATTGGTATAGGACCCTAAGGGTGGACGAGAAAACAATCTACCCTACCCTTCGAAGGTTGTTTCTAAAGGAGTACATACGAGAAGGTGTGCTTTGGGGTGTAGCATCTCAGCTACAGAAGGCCGAACGTAAGGAAGGAGAGTCAGTAAGGGACTTCATTAGTCGTCTAAAGCACTTAAACTCTCGTTGCCCTGTAAATGAGCGCTTCAACAATAACCAACTGCTTGATCGATTCATTCGAGGATTGAGGAATGAAGGAATCTATAATGGACTAGTGATTAGAGGTATCACAACCTGGGAAGATGTCACTGCCAATGCAATCCAACTAGAGGACAACTTGATGATAGCAGGCATGAGGGTGTCTACCGACACGAGATCCACTAGCTCACAAGCCATTGAGTATGAACCCATGACTGCAAAGCCCATTGCCAATGAGCCAAAGGTATTTGAGACATTCTTGACAGACCTCACCAAGGCAATCCAAGAGTCTCTTAAGGATAATCGACCCCTTCAAAATAGTCACATGTATCCAAGAAGGGAGCAACAATGGTGTTCCATTTGCTTAGGTCCACATAGCACTAGTGAGTGCCCTACGTTTAGAGTAAAATTTAATGGAACTTGCAACGCATGTGGTAGGTATGGTCACCAAGCTAAGGATTGTTTAATGATCAAACGTATGATGGCAAATAGACCACCTGTAGCCTGGACGGATGCGCCTCGAGCTCCTGTATTGATGCCTACTCCTGTTGAGCAACTACCGCAACACATGGTCCCTAGACCTCAAAATGTTGTACAAGCTACACCGTTACCACCTCCTGGGCTAGGACCGCAGCCCCCGCATCCAAGAGTCGCCCCTATGAACCAAGTGGGTTGCGAGCCATCTAATGCTTATGCAGATGGTTGTGAGGAGGAAATAGACACTAGTATTGCCTACGGACTTGATACATTGGAAGAATGTCCTATATACTACATGGAAGATTGTTGGGGACAAGTCAAGCCGGTTTATCAAGCTGCTGCTCTCGCATCCAGAGGTCAAAATATCAACACCCAGGCTAGGAGGCCACCTCTTCAATGCTACGAGTGTGGTGGACCACATCGAGTAGCGGAGTGCCCTATTAGGCTGCAAAAGAATGCTGCACAGATGCAAGTGAATCAAGGGAGCACGTCTGCAATGCCAATACTCACATGTAATCGTTGTGGCATAGATCACTTGATTGCCCAATGCCCCTATAACCCAAATGCACCTAAAATCACACCCCTGAATTTGGTCGAAATTGCTAGTGTGACATCGCCAATGCCACCCGTTGCACCTGCTTATGCGATTACACGGTCCATGCTTCAAGGGCCAGGACATATCCTCGAAGAGAGAGATACCGCGTCAGTTATCCAAGCAAAGAAAAAGAAGACACGAAGGAAGAAGTCGCAGAATACGGAAAATTCAAAGCCAAGTTCCAAAACAAACATAGGAACAGGAGATGACCCCGTGTATATGAATGACCTCGAGGATGATTCAGATTCAGTCGAGACAATGGAGACTAGAACCAATACCACAAAGGGAAAGACCGACAAGGAAAACCGTAACATGGAACCAAATGAAAACCGAATGAGAGAAAACCATAAAGAGCCTCTGAAAACACCACAAGTGTTTCCAAATCCAATCCAAGACCCCCAAGATAAACCGCAGGGGCAAAAAGGGAAGAATCGTAAAAAGAAGATTGGGACATACCCAAACCCAGTAGAGGAGATTGAGCAGGTGAAACATCTAAGAGGTTTAGTGGAGGAGACTCAAAGGAAACTAGAACCAGAACCCATGCATGTAAAAATTCATGACACAGTGTTTCCCACGCAAGTTCATCCACCCCACATGAACCATAGACCGTTAGCCATATCTAGTATCATCCAAGAAGGGAGTGAGGACAGGACATCAGAAAGTGAGCATACACCCTTCTTGTTGGAAAGGATGTTTAACGAAGGAATACCTGATCCCATTGAGGAATATGAGATTCCATCCTCACCAGTTCCTAGTCAAGGACCTACACCCTGCAAAACGCCAATGAATGTTGCCAAACTAGTGGACTTCATGTCTTCTGAGGTCCGAACCACGATCATAGCAAAGCTGTATGGAGATCCTGAGTTATTCCTTGCACTTCGAGCATTCCTTAACGGAGAGCTACGAACGGGATTACCGCAGTTTGCGCAACCAAATAGGCCTGACTCGATTATGATTGATGAGGAAAATCATGTGCAATCACTTGACTTAGATGGACACGAGTCTGTGATCGAGGTACCCATTAACGAATTAGGGCAGTATTTTGAAGGCGACGAGTCTAATGCGACCCTACCCATCACTACCAAGGGATTAACTATAAAGGGAATTCTTGATGGTGGTGCGGGAGTTAGCATCGTTACAAAAGATTGTTGGGAATCCATGGGAAAACCCCGCCTCAGTGTTACTAACATTGTGGTAAAGATGGCAAATGGTACCATAGCCAAACCTATGGGGATGCTCAAGGATCTTAAGATCAAAGTTCTAGGACACAAGGTACGACATACGTTCATTGTAATGGATTTCTCTAAACACCTTATGTCATATGAAATGATTTTAGGACGACCATTCATGAGGGAAGCACAAATGGTTCACGATTGGTCTAAAAATCATGTCTATTTGCAATTCCAAGACTCTGTCCTTAGAGTGGATTTGGTGACTGGTAAGGTACACCCCTTAGGGAGTAAAACCATTATTGATCATCGCTCTGACACCACAGTTCACTCGGCCCCACTACAATATTGTTACACTTGTAAGAAGGATACAGACATTGGCCAAGATTCTCCTTATATGGATATCCTACCTGGGATGACTGAGTCGGACAATGTGGATTGGGTACACCTAGCATCAACCATAAACACTTGGGGAAATAGGGGGACGACCTGGGTAACACCTGAGGGGGATGAAATGCATATACCCTTAAATATGCTACAAGCAATGCATATCGCTTCTCACAAGACTCATCCTAATGTAACGAAGAAAACATACAAGTGGGTCCCTAAAGCTTCTTTAGTGACCATAGCTAGTGCTAAAAAACAGAAGCCTTGTAAGAAACGTACCACTCGCTCCAAGAAAAGTAAGAAAATGTTGCGATGGATTCCTAAACGACTATTGGAAGCCCAAGGATACTATGAAGGAAATGATCAAATCTGGGTGCCCAAACGTAAAGTGTACTCTTACCTGTCACCTGGCCCATGTAAACCCAATCCTGTGGCTCCAAAAAAAATTGAAAATTGCGGAAAGGAAAAAATCATGGAACGTTACACACCCGTTCTAGAGCTAGTTTGGGTACCAAAGAAAGAACGATTTGTCCCACGTAGCTCAAGAACATGGAAATCAAATGAAGCTTCTTGCTCTTCATGTAGTTCCTATACGCAAATAGAAGCTTCACCTACCACTGTACATATCCATCCAAGCACGAAAGAGTTTGCACCTTCCGGGGTAAGTTCACCACCTACAACAACGTTGCAAATAAAATCCTGGGAGAGTACCTTACCACCCTTGCAGCTTGACAAGGCACCTAGGGTAATAGAAAACTACTGGCAAAAATCCTCACCTATTACCAACTGGAACAATTGGTTTCAAAGGGTGACAAGCTCATTTCAAACGGTATGATCTACCCAAGGAAGGGGGGAGTGTTTGCTGACAGTCATCATTCATTTGTTTCCCTCTCAACCTTTCTCCCTGACCTCTCAATTCTAATCTTAGGGAATGTACATATAAAGCTTTATACTCACAAAAAAAAAAAGAAAAAGAGCAAGAGCAATTAGCAAACGAGTATGCACAATAAAAGTCAAAACATTGACTCAGACCTACACATGTCACATCTGGTACAGTGAAACAGAAACCTATGCCATAAAACACCTTCGATCCTCATCACTTGAGTGATGGAGGGTAGGTAAGATTAGTACGATAGGAGTGTTTCTGTTTTAGAGTTGAGTGATTAGCAAAGATCTTTTTTCCCACTGATGTGCCTCCTAGAGGTATTGTTTGTGTTTCATAGTGTGTACAGGAACGTGTTGCTATTGATAGGATTTGGACCTTCATGGAACCTTCAAATCAAGCGCGATCATCGACACAAACAGGTGTTTCTTGTCCATTAGCATTGCCCTTATCTTTTTGCATCCATGTTTGTCTGCTTTGATTGTGATCGGTAGCATAATATTCAGTGCATTTGCTTAGTATCAAACATTTAATTCAATGTAATGTTTTGTCATAATCACTTGTCTAGGTTTAAAAATCAAGCAGTCCGACTAAGCTAGTTTGACCAAGCTAGGTATTAGAAATCTTCTCTTAATACCATGGGGAATGCCTTCCTAATAATCAATGGTTACTTAGGTTCTTAATCCGATTTAGGCAGCATTGTATGAAATGTACTAGGGCTTTCTAGTGGGCTTAACCCTATTGACCTTTAGCTTAAGTATTATAAAGGGAGTTTACTAATGTGATGAGCCTGGGGAATGTAACAGTGTTATTTGACCCCCCAAAGTTACAAAATTTAAATGTTGAAAATGAACAAACAATAAAAATCAAAGTTCCACAATGTAAAATTTTAAGCTGGAAGAGAAATCTCAGCTTGAATTGGTACTTCACTCACATGTATTGCCTATGGTACTAGAGCCCTAGAGGTTCCCAGTGTGGGCGCTTTTCCTTGAAAAGCAAAAAACCCAAGGCATACAAAATAAGCACACACATCATAATTGAATCAATGTGAAAAGACCTTGGGGGGTCAAAGAAAAAGTAATCAGTCAGGCGATGATTTCATGAGAAATTCCTTTTATGGTAGCTTAACTACAAGGTTTTCTATATATAGCCTCTAGTCAGCCCTCGAACATCAATACTTGGCTCTCGCGATTAAACAACTTAATTGACCACAGAAAATTAAGAAGCTTACCCATGGTATTAATATTCGATCTCTAGTGCTTTTCGACCGTCAAATTAGCGACCCCAGACTTGTTTAATTTTTTGCCTTTACATCTGTTTATGCATTTGATTACATTGCAATTTAATGTTCATTGCTACCAAATTGTTTGAAATTCTTTGACCAATCAATTTTTCTATCTAAAACTGCATATGCTTTTTAAGAGAATGCAATTACTGTGCCAATGTTGTTTGATTTTGCAGTGACTGAAGAAGGCTAAGGACATTCATCTCAAATGCTCTTCCACCTCGACGAACCAGCTTCAACTCAATAGCTTCCGAGGACGGAATCTACATCAGGAAGGGGGGCATGTTAACCCTCACGGCACACGGACACCCCATCACCTACGACGGACGTGTATTATGTATTCGATAGAGTCAGGTACCGGGCTTGTCGGACCAATAGGGAAAGGTAGAGTGATCGTCGATGAGAGGCGCACTTTAACTTGGACATTCAAGGGATTAGTTGGTTAAGCATGGGCGCCCAAGTGTGAATGGGGTGAGCTCCTATAAAAGCCAACTAAACCTAATTTTTACTCATTCTCTCATTTGTGCAATTGAAGAGTGCTCTTGCTCCATCTCCATCTTCTTCTTCTTCTTCACCTCCTTGTGTGTGTGTGTGTGAGAGAGAGAGAGAGAGAGGGAGAGTGTGTGTGCAATCGAGCATTACGAAGGCACGACGGCGGCGAAGCAGTTGAGCGCGGCACGACTGCAGCTTCTTCTTCATCGCGGCGAGGAATCCACCACGAAGGCGAGCGTAGAGCGGTGAGTGACACACCCTTTGTTTTCTTGAGCTTGCTAGTTTAGGCTTGTTGTGTGCTTGGAGCCGTTTGTGGCTCGCATACGGTGTATTGGCAAGTCCCTTGCTTCGACAGTGCGGCAAGGAGCGCACATAATAAAAGGATCAAGAGACTTCTCTACAAAGTGGATGCTTGCTCAAGGATGCTCAAAAGAGCATGAATAGGTGAAATCTTTCCATGTTATTGCTCTTTTGTTCATCTTTTCATTCTGTATGCTTGGCTTAAGTAATTTTTGCTTCTAAGCTATGGTTCTTTCATGTTTAAAAGCTATGGATACTAAAGTTTCAACACTTTAACTTTGTGAAAATTAACTCATCTAAAAAGTAAGTTTTATGTGTGCTAATTATAGGTAATTGGCTTTGACCTTAGGTTAATATAGGTTCATTGCTCATTAGTCCTAGACTCTCAGTGATAGTCTTAATACTCCATTCATTTTTAACATGACCTAGGGCTATGATTAGGCTTTAGTCCTTTAGTCCAATTGCCATTAGCATCTCATAATGGAAGAAACAAAAAAGTGATAAAAATGAATCAATGAAGCAAAAAAGTGTCAAGAAAAAGTAGCAAAAATGCTAGTAGACACGTGAAAAGCAAATTTCTATGTTATGTTGTGTCTTTGTGAGGCCTAGCGCCTTATTGGCACTTGGCAGGCGAGGGAATCACCTTGGCTTGCTTGGTCAAGGCACTAAACCGATGCCCTGGGGGTTGATAGGGGTTGGTCATCGCCTTGGTAGGCTAGTAGGCTGAACACCTTCTTGAGGGTTCAAGGAGCCGAGAGTCCTACCTAGACTTGCCTTAGGGTGGTACGTAGCTTTGTGACGTGTTTTACTTTTTTCAATGAATGACAAAAATAAAACTTCCATGAGCTTCAAAAAGTTGTGACAATGTACTAATAGATAAGGAGCTTTTTTATAGCCCATAGACATGATCGACTTGAATGATTTATTGAGATTGGTCACATAGTTTTTAGGCTAATAGGTTTCTTGCCTTGCATTAGCCTAGGGTCATTATTGATTGCTTGTGTTTTATGCATAAAACTGAAATTTCAAGTGGTTTAATCTTCACAATAGTTGAGTGTTTTTTTGCTTTCTGTTTTGTAGTTTTTGACTATGATTCACCCATCTTTTAGAAGCAAAAAATTCACTTTGCATGATTGTTCATTGTACTTCATGTTTTTATCCTTGTTGGCCTTTGATGCTCATTACTTGCTCTTATGTTTTTCAACTCAAAATTTCTTCCATGGACTTGCTTTCTACCGTGTCACCATGTTTTGCTTCACCGGCACATGAGGACGTGCACCAAATTAAGAAGGGAGGAATATTAGCAATGGCTAACACAGGAGGCTATACCGGTTATGCATCAAGCGGGAGATATGCTATGGTTGTGCATAATATTTCCAACTCACTTTGTATAAATCTTGGGCTCATTGGGAGTTCTAAAGTTGTGTATGCTAGCTAGAGGGTGAAAGCCTTTAAAAGAAAGCCTTTATGCAAGGAGGCTTCATTCTTGAGCATCCACTTTTGAGAGCTCTCTCTCTCTTGAGTGTTCACTCTATGGATGGCCTAGCCTTGAGCTTAATGCCCATGCTTAAGAGGCTAGTACTAATCCATTGTAATTAGAGAAGCTTGATTAATCCAATCTCTATTTTACTCATCAGTCTTATCTTCTCTACATTTCATTATGTCATGAAGTAGTATCACACTCTCATTATTCTAGATTTGAAAGAGGTGAGTACTTCTTGCTTTGATCTTAACTCTCTTCTTCCATAAGTATTTCAATTAGTTGATTACTTCTGTGATTCTCTTGATTAGTGTAGTGTGTGTGCACTCTTGGTCATGTCATTAGAGTTTGTGCCTAATTGTGTGCTTAAGTGTGTGAAGGTTTAAGAGCCTTGAGATCAATGCCACTTGTGTGTGATGTGATTAGAGTACCTTGGTTTGCATGTGATGATTGGGAAAGCCAACTTCAATGCAATTAGTGTGTGCTTTGATCATGGATGCTTGTGTTGACCGTGTTCTTGTGACTCCACAAGATTGGCAAGTCGGACTTTGGTGGACTTGATGTGTGTAGGAGTTGATTGATTAATGATTAGAGTATGTTTAGAGTTAATCTTGCCATGGCTAATCTCTACATGCATTGGTGAGGTATTCTCCTGAATCCTCTATTTCATTCATCCGATGCTCGTGCTTCAATGCCCTAGCCGGGTTTCCGATCCACGGATTGATAATTCTGTGTGGGTTGTGATTAGGTCGTTGCTACAACACCTCCCAACAACTCACGACGTCATATGGTACCCCCCCCTACATGTGTAGGTAAAACCGGTTATAGAACGAGTAATAACTCGCATTCTCGAGGTGATTACGAAGACCCAAATTCATTTATCATCAAGTTTCATCAAGATTTTCAATTGTTTAAGTGGGTTTGCCCATATGCTGAATGTATATAGTGGTTCTCCAAGGAGCTTGAAGTCAAAAAAATTGGTTGTGCAATGGGCAGCAAGCTGTTTTTTGACCATATCTCTTAGCTTGTGTGTGTTTTTCACATGACATCTAAGAGAGAAAATATTCTAAATGACGTGTTTTATCTCTGGTATAAAGGGTTCGGGCTGATTCATAGTGGTTCGTGATTTATGACCAAAACAATGTTCCTACCGCCTCTATGATGTGAAATGAAAAACACTTTTTATGCACGCACGTGACCATAAATGCATCATGTGCATAAATCAGCATGTTAAACATGATGAAATAATCATGCGGCAACTTCATACGTACTCGGTTAATCCATACATGCACTCGAATGCAAAAAAGCAATCACTGAGAGGGTGATTACTCAGAAAAACGAGAGAGAGAGAGAGAGAGAGAGAGAGAGAGAGAGAGAGAGAGAGAGAGAGAGAGAGAAAGAGAGAGAGAGAGAGGAGAGAATTTTAACGTCATAGGAAACTATCCCAAGAGACCTTGAAGGTCTATCCGACGAGGAGAGTTGAACTCAAGACCTATGGAGTTTAGAGCTCTCATCGTGCTTTAGAATCGATAAGGGACTGTCGAAAGTCTTCTTGCTTTGCCGCAAGAGAGTGGTGATGAGAACTACGTAGAGGTATCTGCCATAAAAGCTTTTGGAGAGTGCATACACCGTGAAACGAGAGAGAAGATATTAAGCAAGTAGAGAGAGGATATCCTTCTTCTTCTTCATCTTCTTCTCGAGAGAGAAGAGCTTATGGAGATGGTGATGAAGATCTTGCATCACTCCGTGTAATAGATATGTATAGCCTTGCAGTAGTAGACGCAACGGGGTCATCTTAGAATGTTAGGTAGGGTGGTTTTTTAAGGCAAACTAATCTATGAGGGCACCAACTTTTTCCGTTGGGTGCCCATCTTAATATGAAGGCTAACATTGGGTTTTTGGCTTGAGTCCTGTGTAGTCTGCGCGCGTTTAACTCCGTGGGCTTTGACTATGATCTAGCATTGAGGAATCCTCATCGACATGCTTCTACATCCCTTTCCTCTGTTGTAGGTGGTGCCTACCTACTGGCTAGGTGGAGAACCTCTATACCTCTTCATGGTGACGGTTCCGCTAGGATGACTCTTCCTTCATATCCCCTTTATAAAATGTGAGCCATGGTGCTCACTTAGCATTGTTCCCTTTTATGCTAGTGTGTTTGCCTGTGGGTAAGAAATGTGAGTTGCTTGGCACTTGGCTAAGGGCAAGGAAAAACATGCGATAGTTGAGCTGGCAGCTCTGACTCAATCTCAGGTGATTGACTACTTACTGCGCTATTACTTGGGGCATGTTTCTTCTAGTCATATGATGGTTGTAAATTGGGACAGATTTGTTGTGCTGCATGCCTGACTCCCAACTATTCTTGAGGCATGTACCTCATCTTATTCATTTGTAATATGTTTCTACGGATTTGGGAATGTAATTTTCCTACCGGTTTGTTGTTTTGATATTACATGCCAGTATATGGTTGCCCATTTACATCTAGGTCCTTTCACAGAATGAGACACTTCGGTAAGTTGTCTGACCAAAACAGGGTTGTCTTAAGGGCTTTGCTAAATACCCCTATTGCCCATGGTAGTGACTTTTGGGGAAGGTTGCCTTTGGTGCATATTAATTATTATTACGGTGGTCTACTATAATTATGGCTTTGATTAAGAAGTGTTGGTATTTTCTCTTAATAAATGACCCATGGGTTGCGTTTACGGCTAGCTAAGCATAATTTTGGTTCTTCTATATATTGCTCCCTTGACTTAGTTGTTTCACACATACTTGGTTGAGGTCCATAATCTTTTATCATCCAAACCCTTTGAACATGGCTCAAGGTTGCATTATAATGGCTTAGTATTACTTCCCCACACAAACGCACATACACATATTGTTGATGCCCCCTACTTACTCGTATTCGTAATAGGTGGTGTTAGGATTTTCTTACTTATCACCTTTTATTGATTTTTTGCTCTACCCTGTAGTGGATGGTTAGAGTTCACATTTGCTAACATCTCTCTGTGTAACAGGAGACACAGAGGTTTAGGATGATAGCACGTATGAGTACTATTACTGACCAAGAAACAATAGTGGCCATTAATGCCAAACTTTGGAAGATTAAGAAACATGTGTACGCAGCCCACATCTAGGCTAAAATGCCACCAGAGACTCTTCTCCGGCCATATTTCATAAGCCGGTGTAAAGCTAAAGAAGCTCCAAATATTATCCTTGCTACTCCTTGTATATTAGTGTTTTGAATAAATGTTATTGTTCTCCTTACAATTATTCGTTGATTGCAATCTAGTTGATCGACATCTATAACATGTGGGATACCCGTGCATCACCTACATACAGTTCCAATGCTAACCATATGTTGTGTTGTTTCCATGGGTGCAGGTTGTTAGGTTAAGGCGGTGTGCCTCACTGTACTTTTCCCGTGGGCCTGCCAGCGTCTGCCGATCGCCCACATTTATCTCCTTATTCTGTATACATACAAAGAATAAGGAGCTCTCACTCATTCTCACACTGTTCTCATACGGTGAGATTTGGGAGCTCCACCCCACATCCCTATGTCATGCTCTCTCTCTTTCTCTCTCTCTTTGTGCTCCTGCACTCAATCCAACAATTGGTATTAGAGCTTTGGCTTCACGATAGATGGAGTGTTACAGAGAAGTGAGCTTTCGGCTATAGTGAGCTCGTTTTCGGTGGAAGCTTGAGATGGTGAGCAACTAGATCTGTGCTCATGTGTTTGAGGACAGATCAAACGGGCACCCAATTGGTCGGACACGTAGCCGGACACCACATTTGTACTCTATTAGTTTTCCGAGCTAGTGTAGTAATACTCTGTGTAAATCCTAATTCCAGAGTAGTAGTCGTTTCCCTGAGTTGTAATTGTGTCATGACAATTGTAAAGGTCCGTGTGAGCCGGCCCACTGGCCATTTAGAATGCCCTAGGTATAAAGGTCAATAACCTTAATGTGAAAGGGGACTTATTTTTTAGAAGAACAAAGAGCTCTGTTGTACGTACGCTGAAGCTACGAGCTGCTCCAACTTGTAATCGACTTTTCTAATGATTGGGTAATCTGTTTTCAAATCTGAAACTTGCATTATGTTCCTCTCTCTTTTCTCTTTCAATTAAATGTAAGCATTGTCAGTTTTTCTGTGGTTCACGACTACGTGTTAGTGAGCCTTAATTGCAAATTTGAGTGCTTAAATAACTGTTTTTAGTCGTTTTGACCACAGGAGAGTGTTCTTAGACCATAGGACGACATTTTTGGCACGTTTTGTTGCAATTTTTAGGACCTTTTTCATGATGGATCGTGATTTTGGTACCTTGTCGGATTGCGACCAGACTTGCTAGGATAGTGCCCCTAGGTGTCCTAGACCTCCTCCTAAAGTTTTGTTGCATTTCGAGTCTGTTAGAGTGCCGAAATGGTGTGATGACCTAGAGCTGTGAGAAAGGACATAGGCAGATTTCCCTGATCACTGAGTGTTGGTTTGCTTGTGGAGCTAGTGTGTTTGCTTGTTAAGGTTCACTTCGTGAGATTGACGATATCATAGAGTCTCCGTGCCCCATCCGAGTCACTTTCCTTGAGTATTGACATTATGTTAGTGCCAGAAAGCTATGCTGCAGACGTTCGTCGCGGCGACTCGCTAACATTGGCACCGTTGTTGGTGATATGATCCGTAGATGGTGAGTGACTTAGTGCGTATTTAGAGCATTCTTTTTCTAAAGGTTTGTCCTTCCATTCCATTTACACTTTAGCAGTGAAGCAGCTAGACATGGGGTTTAGTGCTTGGTAGAGTCTAGAAGTCGAGGACTTGCTAGATCTATTCTTGAGAGGTAAAGAGCGTTGTGAGTGAGATAGCCAAAATCATTTCATTCTCCGATTTTCTCTATGCTTTCAGAGTGTTGTACCATTTTTCGTTTTGACTTTATTTTGTACCGTTCTGTTTGTTTTTGTTTCATGATTCATTTCAGTACTTAGGAATAGGGTAAGTAGAAACTACAACCATCAAATTTGGGCTAAAAGATTGAGGAATAAAAGGGTGAAAAACATATTTTGGTAGAAATGACCATAACACTGAAATTCTGAAAATTTGATGGTAGAGAGCTCAAAAGTGATCCAAATTTGGAGATTTGAGGATCAAAAGCATCAACATACTCTCTAGAATCAATCTGGAAAGTTTGGCAAGAATATGTGGAGGTACATGGATCGCGATCCATGTACCCCAAAAACCATTTTTCGTGAAAAGTGGCCAGTTACAGTGAGCATCAGTGGGAAACTGCTCTGATCAAGTTTGCTTGAAAGAAAAACTCAAAAATCACTTCAGAATTGACTGTTAGGGCAAAAATAGTAAAACAAGCATTGCAGACACAAAATTGAGCAAATCTTGAGATTTTGGGATCCAAATTAAAAAAGGGGTGAGATTTGGCTTCTACAGGGCATAAAGAACCAACAGAACAAATTTCATGAAAAAATGCTACCAAACATGGATCGCGATCCATGTACCTTTTTGGCATTTGGGGCTAATATTTGACAAGTACATTCCTGATATCATTTGGAATAACTTTCCCAAAAGACACCTGTCAAAAAGTTGAAAAAAGTTGGTCAAAATAGCCAAATACAGAAACTATTCAAAAACCGCAAAACAGAAAGAAAAACTCACTTTTGATTAGAAAAAAGTTGGCCAAATTCAAAAAGATTTGTGTAAGGTCCCTCCCTAAACCCTAGAGCCATTCAGAACTTTTTTCAGCCTAGAAAATAATTTAGAAAAAGCAAGACCGACAAAGAAGTCATGTGGACAATGAGACTTTACTCCAGAATGAAAAGACAAGGATATTTTGGATAAGAACTTACGTCATCCCTATATTTTTTTCAAAAAAATTAAGATTATTTTTATACTTCTTCGTGAAGATCCGTGTGGGAACTGATCTAGATCGGGAATTGGGAGAAAAAGAGACTAACTTGATTGAAAGATAAAGTTAAGAGATAAGAACTAAGAAGAATATTGGGGCCCAATAGGAATTAAGAAGAGAATTGGGGTCCAATAGCATTTGAGAAGAGAAATGGGGTCCAATAACAATTGAGAGGAGAATTGGGGTCCAACAGGATTTCATAAAAAAATTGGGGTCCAATAGGAATTGAGAAGAGAATTGAGTCCAATAGGAATTGAGAAAAGAATACCCACCATTTCTTATATAAGCACCCCCTCTCCTTTGTAAATTTTACACACACATATTGCTAAGCTACTTGTATACTTGCCATGCTCAAGATTATGCTTAAGTAAATCAAGGTTTCCATTAAACCTTGCTCTTGCTCTCTCCCTCTCTTGAAGGACAAATCCTCAACTCTCTTCCTCTCTTGAAGGCCAACCCTTGAGGGTTTTGTGAAGAAGCTTCTCTCTCCTTCCTCTTCACCATAAATCCCTTTCCTTCTTCCTTGAGCCTCATATCTCTTCAAGAAGGACTTCAACCCCATTTCCCTCTTGTTTAGAGGAGGTTTCTAGTAGGATTAATTAATCCATGTGTTTTAATACTAGGAACGTTTATGTGCATCATTTTAGGTTTAAGCTTTAATGGTAATCTTGGAATTAGGGTTAAGTATTAATGGTAGTTATGCATCATTAAGTTAAGCTTCAAAGGTAGATTTGTACTCGTAAGCTAAGCTTTAATGGTAACTTTGCATTTAAATGTAAGGTTTAGTGACTACCTTGTATTTTTAGGTTTAAGCTTTAATGGAAACTTTGCAATTAGGGTCAAGTGATAAGAGTATCTATGCATCATAAAGTTAAGGTTCAAAGGTAGATTTGCTCTCATAAGCTAAGCTTTAATGGTAACTTTGCACTTAGGTGTAAGCTTTAGTGACTACCTTGTATTTTTCAGTTTAAGCTTTAATGAAAACCTTTCAATTAAGTGACTACCTTGTATTTTTAAGTTTAAGCTTCAATGAAAACCTTGCAATTAGGGTCAAGTGATAAAGAGTATCTACGCATCATAAAGTTAAGCTTCCAGGGTAGATGTGCACTCTTAAGCTAAGCTTTAATGGTAACTTTGCACTTAGGTGTAAGCTTTAGTGACTACCTTGTATTTTAGGTTTAAGCTTTAATGGAAACCTCGCAATTAGGGTTAAGTGCTAAGAGTATCTATGCATCATTAAGCTAAGCTTCCAAGTTAGATTTTCACTCTTAAGCTAACCTTTAATGGTAACTTTGCACTTAGGTGTAAGCTTTAGTGACTACCTTGTATTTTAAGTTTAAGCTTTAATGGAAACCTCGCAATTAGGGTTAAGTGCTAAGAGCATCTATGCATCATTAAGCTAAGCTTCCAAAGTAGATTTACACTCTTAAGCTAAGATTTAATGGTAACTTTGCACTTAGGTGTAAGATTTAGTGACTACCTTGTATTTTAGGTTAAGCTTTAATGGAAACTTCGCATTTAGGGTTAAGTGCTAAGAGCATCTATGCATCATTAAGTTAAGTTTCAAAGGTAGGTTTGCACTCTTAAGCTAAGCATTAATGGTAACTTTGCACTTAGGTGTAAGCTTTAGTGACTACCTTGTATTTTAGGTTTAAGCTTTAATGAAAAGCTCAAAAACTCATAAATTATAGGATGACCTTCTAGCTTCTTAAATGGAAAGCTAGGCACTATAAGAAAAGAATAGTTGTCTAAGCTCGATAGAAGTAGTTCAATTTTTGGTATTGAAAAGTATTTCTAAATTTTTAATTTCAAGTTTGTTTGCAAATACAGGATGGGAGAAATATGGGATAACTTCGCGGAATTGATCTCCGTGTTGTTTGAACCGAAAACTCTACAAGTTTCCATGGAGATGCCCCATGGATGACAAAGGATTGCAAAAACCTGGAAATCGACAAAACGGGGATTGAACTTAAAAAGTTGGCATTTTCGAAGAGACATTAACCATCAAATGCCTATGGCAAAAACTCGCTTGTATTTTGTAATAAATAAACTTGGCTGGTAGATAATTAATGAAAGTAGAAATTAAGGTTTATAAATGAATGAACCTGGAAATTACCAATTAGGAGTTAAAAAGGAATTTAGAGAGGTGATAGGGATAGCGCATTGCAAACATAGATTTAACTAGGAGTTTTGAAGATTGTCTGGAAATGACCGGAAACCAAGATGGATCTTCTTGGGGTCAATTTGATTGAAGGTCCGGTCCATTGAGAGGATTCTCTTGGGGAACTTGACGGAGATTGGTCCTTTTCGGCTAGGGTAGCATAACCGGCAAGTTGTTATACCTAGGTCATTCATGCCCAAGGGATAAGGGATGAATGGGTTTGTTTTATTTTTGCCCGGTCGGGTGAAGTACCCGCGGTATCTTATTGGAAATCGTCCATAATGCGGGCATGGCCTGATGCCAATAGTTGGATGAGAAGGTTATACTCAGGGAGGATGATGTGAATGTATTTAAGGAAATTTATTCGACTTGGTTGCTTAAAAAGGAACTGGAAAGGCTAGGAATATAGGGGCTATCCTATGCATCTGTCACAAAAGAATATGTAATGCACTTGTGCGAAGACGCATGGAAGTGGCATAAATGAATGAAGACACATACACTTGTGCGAAGACACATGAAAATGGCATGGATGAAACTTTTATTGAGCTTTACTTGTCATTCTTCCTTAAGCTTAGTAATGAGCAACAAGATTGGGTAAGGTAGCTACCACATGAAGAATTAATTTTTGGGACATTGACTGGAATATAATTTTGAGTAATAATGAAGAAATCCAAGAAGTTCTTGTGATTAGCCGCAGATAAAGCTATAAGTATATATAGCAAGACTCATTTTGGAATGGGGATAGCCGAACCAGAGAACACATTAGTCATGTTGAGACACCTTATTGAACTTTTCTCTCCTAAGGAAAGTGCCATTTCTACCAATAAATGGAGAACATGTGGGTCGAATGGAGTTACACGGTTAAATGGGGATGCGTACAACTTTTGAATAATTTACGGATTGCAATGATGAGAGAAAGCTGGGATTGGGATCAAAGTGATATGGTATGGTTCAATCTTATTTCCAGATTTTGAAAGTAAACTTCTACTTATAGCATCTCAAGACAGTAAATGAAACGTGCTTAGAAACTCACAAGGAATCAAGATGGGAAAGTGCAATAGATAAGCTCATAAATATTGCAGACATTTAAACTCCGAAGCTCGGGGGGTTCACTATGTGTAAAACTACCATATCACGTGCGTTCAAGACATGTTTGTAAAACCCCTTATCTGTGAATTTTGTTAAGAATATAATGTACCCTTTTCTTTTAAAATCTGTAAGTTTTTTTCAAATTTGGAAAAACAATGCCCTTTTGTATATATATTTCTGTAAGTTTCAAGAACTTTAAATACCCTTCTGTTGAACTCACGTGATAGGTTACATTTTTATTAGGTGACCTACCTGGGCTCCGAAGAAGAATAAGAAAACAAACTTATGAGTTAGCCAAGAATCCAAAGTTGGAATTTTTACTCAAGACTATCATAGACAAAAGACCCTTTGCTGAAAGCACTAAATAGAGATGTCCTTAAGAATTTAATTAAAGAGGAGAGACTGACATTTCAAAACAAAGAAGTATGGATAATACTCAAATTTTTCAAAAAAGGGTTATTTCTTCAATAAAGCCAGAAAGGATTACAAGGGAGGAAGAAAGTAATTACAAGAGAGGCAAGAAAGTTTACAACTCATAAAGATCCTTTAATATATGGTCACATAACCAAGTATCGCAAGCGCCGCACATATTAGGACGCTCACCCTCTGGAATGGTTCTACGAGAAACAGCTTGAGAAATTTCTCGGGTATGAGCTGAGAAAAGAAAGGAACTTCTAAGAGGAAGACTCCAGATGGTATCGAGGTAAATCTTGTAGTGGGGGACAAGCAAGAACAACCTTGCGGAGAACCCAGGACGTATCCTTTTGATGCAGTAGTATCGAGGGCCAAGTCCGATAGCCTCTGTAACCATAGCAAGTCAGGTATTGTTGCGGAAATGGTCTCTACCCTAGAGAGTCACTCTTGTGAGATGTCGCCATGTCTTCCATATCGTCTGGCCGACACAAGAATTTGACTAAGGAAAGAGGAGACCTTTGTATAGCTCTAAGAACTGTCTCTTAACTGCCTCATCCGCACTCTGCAAGTGAGAGATGCATACAGGAAGAACCAAGTCTTCTTGCCAAGACGCCATCAGATAAGAAAATGACTAAGTTACAAGAGAGTGAAGATCGCAAAAATAAGAGGATAGCAAGTGTTGATAAAGAAGGGATTTCTAGTAGCTTATAAAGAGGAAGTAGCGTATCGAAGAAGCCACAAATGCCATGACTTATTCAAGAAGATAGATTATTAAGAAAGATTTCCCATGACTCCAATATTATATTAATAGATTTTTGGGGATGAAGAAGTGTAAGAGAGAAGTCAAGTTGAAAGCGTTAACAAGAAGTTAAGTCGCAAGACGTATCCAAGAAACTTCATCAATTACGTATTTTATTCGAGTTGAGGACAGCTCTTTCCTTTTTGGTTGGGGAGAGATGCTTCCTTCAATAGACTCAAAGACCTCTTGACCAACAGTCCTGTCCCCATCACCTGTCCCCATCAATCCTGACTCATTTCACTCTTTAGCTCTTCTTTACCCGAGGGAGTTCAACAAGAAATTCAAGTAGACCCCTGTTTTAGACCTCTTCTGCAAGAGATTCAAGCTCAGAACCCGAGGGAGCATTTAGATGACTATACCCTAGCAGATGGTCTTCTTTACTTCAAACAACGGATGTGCATTCCAACCAGTTTGCGCACCCAGATTTTATAGGAAGCCCACGATAACCCATTGGCAACTCATCCCGGGTACCATAAAATGTTTGCTACCCTCCAAAGGAATTTTTACTGGCCTAAGATGAAGAAGGACATCCTAGATTATGTTCACAAATGCCTTACTTGCCAGAAGACCAAAGCAGAACGCGTCAAGCTACCTGGTAAGCTTTAGCCCCTAGATATTCCTCAGATGAAGTGGGAATGTCTGAGCATGGACTTTGTCACTGGTCTTCCAAAGACAACTGGAAACTATGATTCTATTTTTGTCGTAGTAGATAAGCTCACTAAGGTGGCTCATCTAATTCCAGTCAAGCAGATAGCCACCGCCATCGACATAGCCCAAGTATTTGTCAAAGAGGTAGTAAGATTACATGGAATCCCTGCAAGAATCATCACTGATCGGGATGCCAAATTTACTTCTAAGTTTTGGCAAGCCATGTTTCGATCTCTGGGTACCCAACTGAACCTCAACTCAGCATATCATCCGGAGACTGATGGTCAAACTGAGCGAGTGAATCAAGTCATTGACGATATGCTTCGAGCATACTGCAACCAATAGCCCCATCAATGGATCAAGTTTCTTCCCCTAGTTGAGTTTGCTTATAACTCTTCTCACCATTGCAGCCTAGAAATTTCACCCTTTAAATCCTTGTATCGTCAGGAATGTTTAGTCCCTCTTCAATTAGCCGACCCAACTCTTCATGTTCATGCCGCTAAGTCTACCCTAGAAGAGATAGATCATCAACTTCTAGTCATTAGAGACAACCTGAAGAGAGCTAGTGATGGGCAGAAGAGCTATGCTGGTCTTCACCGCTTCGCTAGAAGCTTTAGCGAAGGTGAACAAGTTTTCCTCAGAGTCAAACCCAAATGCAGCTCCTTAAAGCTAGGGAAATTCCGTCAGCTTGCATTCAGATATTGTGGATCTTTTGGAATCAAATCAATATCTCCCTTTTGTCCAAACCCTTGATCATATTTTTGGTGGGTTCTTCAGAACAACTTATAATTATTCTTCAAGATATCGATGACACTTTTGGTGTAATTTTTATGCGGATGTAATCAATCGTCATATTTATGGAATTCAAGCATCTCTAGTCACTCAATTCTTTTGAGATTTAAATCGTCTATGGTGTTTTACAAGTCAAATTGTTATGATACGTGAAATATTTGATTACCAAGTGAAAGATGAGACAGTAAGCTATAGACATAAGAGAAATAAGGATGGACGAGATATTGCAAGTTTAATTGAAAGATCAGTATGAAATCCTTAACTGTTAAGAATATGGTATCAGTTGGATGATATTAATAGTGAAATGAGTCAACGCTCAGAACGAAAAAAAAGTTAAAGTCTAGGTAAGAATGGTAAGATTTTTACAAAGCGTATTAAGGCTAGATAGAGAGCGAAGTGAAGAAATGGTCTTCAGACCTAACAAGAGAAACACAATCCGGTCACACCAAAGAAAAAATACCTAGTTGAGTAAGATCACACTCAGTAATTGAAGTAACCCCGAGTCATTAAGACTTCTTTATGATTAAAGACTTTTGAATCTGCGCTAAAAAAATGGAAGAGAAGTGTATTATTCAAGGTCCATACCAGCTTCACTGTCCTTTAATCTAAATACCCTAAAGTTACTGACCATCTTCAATCATAAGTTGACCAAAGATGGAGTCTGTCTACTCTCTAAAGCATGTCCCGAGTTGAGGACAACTCTTTCTTTTTGTTGGGGAGATTGTAAGGTCCCTCCCTAAACTCTAGAGCCATTCAAAACTTTTTTCAGCCTAGAAAATAATTTAGAAAAAGCAATACCGACAAAGAAGTCATGCGAACAACGAGACTTTACTCCAGAATGAAAAGACAAGGATATTTTGGATAAGAAATTACGTCATCCCTAAATTTTTCCAAAAAAATGAAGATTATTTTTATACTTCTTCGTGAAGATCCGTTGGGAACTGATCTAGATTGGGAATTGGGAGAAAAAGGGACTAACTTGATTGAAAGATAAAGTTAAGAGATAAGAACTAAAAAGAAAATTGGGGTCCAATAGGAATTAAGAAGAGAATTGGGGTCCAATAGCATTTGAGAAGAGAAATGGGGTCCAATAGTAATTGAGAGGAGAATTGGGGTCCAATAGGATTTTCATAAAAGAATTGGGGTCCAATAGGAATTGAGAAAAGAATATCCACCATTTCTTATATAAGCACCCCCTTCCTTTGTAAATTTTACACACACATATGCTAAGCTACTTGCATACTTGCCATGCTCAACGTTATGCTTAAGTAAATCAAGGTTTCCATTAAACCTTGCTCTTGCTCTCTCCCTCTCTTGAAGACCAAACCCTCAACTCTCTTCCTCTCTTGAAGGCCAAACCCTTGAGGGTTTTGTGAAGAAGCTCCTCTCTCCTTCCTCTTCACCATAAATCCCTTTCCTTCTTCCTTGAGCCTCACATCTCTTCAAGAAGGACTTCAACCCCACTTCCCTCTTGTTTAGAGGAGGGTAATCTTCATTTCTAGTAGGATTAATTAATCCATGTGTTAACTAGGAAGGTTTATATGCATCATTTTAGGTTTAAGCTTTAATGGTAACCTTGGTATTAGGGTTAAGTATTAATGGTAGTTATGTATCATTAAGTTAAGCTTCAAAGGTAGATTTGCACTCGTAAGCTAAGCTTTAATGGTAACTTTGCACTTAAATGTAAGCTTTAGTGACTACCTTGTATTTTTAGGTTTAAGCTTTAATGGAAACCTTGCAATTAGGGTCAAGTGATAAGAGTATCTATGAATCATAAAGTTGAGCTTCCAAGGTAGATGTGCACTCTTAAACTAAGCTTTAATGGTAACTTTGCACTTATGTATAAGCTTTAGTGACTACCTTGTATTTTAGGTTTAAACTTTAATGGAAACCTCCCAATTAGGGCTAAGTGCTAAGAGTATCTATGCATCATTAAGCTAAGCTTCCAAGGTAGATTTTCACTCTTAAGCTAAGATTTAATGGTAACTTTGCACTTAGGTGTAAGCTTTAGTGACAACCTTGTATTTTAAGTTTAAGCTTTAATGGAAACCTCACAATTAGGATTAAGTGCTAAGAGTATCTATGCATCATTAAGCTAAGCTTCCAAGGTAGATTTTCATTCTTAATCTAAGCTTTAATGGTAACTTTGCACTTAGGTGTAAGCTTTAGTGACTACCTTGTATTTTAGGTTTAAGCTTTAATGAAAACTTCGCAATTAGCGTTAAGTGCTAAGAGTATCTATGCATCATTAAGTTAAGTTTCAAAGGTAGATTTGCACTCTTAAGCTAAGCATTAATGGTAACTTTGCACTTAGGTGTAAGCTTTAGTGACTACCTTGTACTTTAGGTTTAAGCTTTAATGGAAAGCTCGAAAACTCATAAATTATAGGATGACCTTCTAGCTTCTTAAATGGAAAGCTAGGCACCATAAGAAAAGAGTAGTTGTCTAAGCTCAATAGAAGTAGTTCAATTTTTGGTATTGAAGTGTATTTCTAAAGCTAGGCACCATAAGAAAAGAGTAGTTGTCTAAGCTCGATAGAAGTAGTTCAATTTTTGGTATTGAAGTGTATTTCTAAAGTTTTCAATTTCAAGTTTGTTTGCAAATACGGGATGGGAGAGATAGGGGATAACTTCGTTGAATTGATCTTTGTGTTGTTTGAACCGAAAACTCTACAAGCTTCCGTGGAGATGCCCCATGGATGACAAAGGATTGCAGAAACCTGGAAATCGACAAAACGGGGATTGAACTTAAAAAGTTGGCATTTCCTAAGAGACATTAACCATCAAATGCCTATGGCAAAAACTCGCTTGTATTTTCTAAATAAATTTGGCTAGTAGATAATTAATGAAAGTAGGAATTAAGGTTGATAAATGAATGAACCTGGAAATTACCAATTAGGAGTTAAAAAGGAATTTAGAGAGGTGATAGGGATAGCCCATTGCAAAACATAGATTTAACTAGGAGTTTTGAAGATTGTCTGGAAATGACCGGAAACCAAGATGGATCTTCTTGGGGTCAATTTGATAGCGTAACCGGCAAGTTGTTATACCTAGGTCATTCATGCCCGAGGGATAAGGGATGAATGGGTTTGTTTTATTTTTGCCCGGCCGGGTGAAGTACCCGCGGTATCTTATTGGAAATCGGCCATAATGCTGGTATGGCCTGATGCCAATAGTTGGATGAGAAGGTTATACTCAGGGAGGATGATGTGAATTTAATTAAGGAAATTTGTTCGACTTGGTTGCTTAAAAAGGAACTGGAAAGGCTAGGAATATAGGGGCTATCTTGTGCATCTTTCACCAGATGGTGCATTACCTCTCGAAATAAAATGCTTAGGAAGGAATGATTAAATTACTTGATGAGACTTTCCCAAACACTTAATTCTGGAAAATATTGTGAAGGTGTTACCATTTTGATGGCTTGTAACCGATTATCTTGGCCTGAATAGGGAGGCAAGATGAATTGGTTGAAACTAAATGTGTTGCATGATTAGTTAGGAAACTAGTTACAAGATAATTATAGCAGTACATACCTTGTATTGACTATTTGACTTGTCAAAACAAGTCCAAATCCAAAAGGATTTGAGGTTTAGCTTGTGGACATAGTCAGGAAAAACTCCTAAGAGGACAAGTCCAGATGTTGTTGAACATGGATCGCGATCCATGTACCTCAATCTCAATATTTGCTGAAAATTGGTATATAGATGCTGATGACCTTGTCGACACACAATAAAAATTTGGAGAATTTTTTTTTGACAGGAACATGGATCTCGATCCATGTACCTCTCAGCATAGTGGGGGTATCTGACTTGATGATCTTGTAGACATACTTGAGAACATCCCAAATCTCAAGTTTGAACTAAAAATACCTTCTAGAGACCAAGATAGAAGCCACAGTTCTTGTGTTCTGGTCCTAAGATTGTTTTGAGTGTTGTTTCAAGTGTAGTTCACTAAAAGTGCTCTAACTTTTGATAGACAACTTCAAATTGAGTCAGGTATAGCTAGGTAGAAAGCTTGCAGGCAGACTTTTAGGGTACCCCAAGATTGGTTTCCAGAGACAGTCTCTCAAGCCCCTCTCTTTCCTCATATCTGGACCCCTCCTCCTTGTGTGTTCCCTTTTCTTTCCCACTCCGCCTACATAGGTAGGAAGCGTTGTAAATTTTGACTACGCCTCACTGATCCCCATCTCTTTAAGATTTTGACTCTTAGCAAAATTACCGCTGATGGTCGGAAATGACATGCCATATGGGGTGGCCTCTACACCACACATAGCGTGAACCTTCCAAAGCATCATCTCAAGGTAGGAATGATCCTATAGGCAGGAAGGGGCACCGCCTAGCATAAGTGCGGCTAGGACGCAAATATACATGACCTAGGGTAGCAAAAGTGAAATGCCCTCCAGGTAATCAACATAAACTAGTGGTATAGTAGACGTCCATATGTAAAGAAAATGCCTAATCACTAGTCATTAGTGTGTGCACGAGGGAGGTATGTGACAAGGTTGGAATAGGGCACAATGATTGATTGGAGAGATCGCACGTGATGGAGAACAAGCAGGGCGATATACAAGAGACGAAACATCCCATAACTATGGGAAATCAAAATAGAGAATGGACCCCAAAGATCAAAACAACATTGCACCCTTCATTGGTGATGATGATACTTACAAGTGGTGGTCTTGACGACTACAAACCTGGCTCTTGGCATTAGGGATGCATCATGGAAAGTGGGCGCCATATGGTGCATGGCGAGGTTGGAGTTAGCGGGAAGGTTAGTTGAGGGGGAACATCAAGACGATGCGGCCACCGATGACATCAATCACCAACATCAAGAGCGGCCCAAGGTAGCATGGCATTGATGCCTTCAATCCAAGCGTGCTCATGTTGCTTGGTGAGAGAGTAGGGACTACTTCATGTGCATAGAGTGGTCATGATTAGTAAATCAACCGTGATGTGGTGAATCATGGGGAGAATTGTGATGTTGCCAATGCTAAAATGCCCAAGCTTGCAACCAAACATGATGCCATTAGCTCTTAAGCATGGGGTTCACTACGTGCATTAGTGGTGCTTAAAATGTAGAGTGCATGGAGCCAGTGTGTTCCTCCTTCACTTGTCTCCCTTGTGCTTAGCGGAGGCCTCTTTATATAGGCTTGAGAGGTGGTCCTTACCTAACGGTCCTTGCAAATATCCACTGGTCGCTGTAGAAGGTCTAGATGCCTCTCTAGTAAGAGAGATAGAGAGAGAAAGTAGAGATAGAGAGAGGAAAGAGTGGGATGGGGGAGAGTTTTTTACAATCCACTAGCCATGGCTAGGTTATTAGAGAAAAGTGGGGTTTTGGGGCATTTACAAGGGTTTTGTCGATGGTTCGGGTGGTCGGTGTGAGGTTTTACTGCTGCTGGAGTCGGTTTTTGTCGTGAGAAGCCGAGATGTTTTGTGTTACCTCCTTTCGGTGCTGGCCGGGGCTTGACTTCGGCGCCACTTCTTGTTTTGGTGTTGGCGACGTGCGAGTTAGCCGCCTTCTTCCTTTGGTGTTGATGTCGTATGTTCCTTTTCTTTTTTTTGTTTTGAGTGCGTATAGGCGTGTGTGTATGTATGTGTGCACGTATGTGTATATGTGTTGTGTATATCATATATGTAAGTATGTGTGTAGTGGAGTGTGTGGGAATGAGAGAAGGAGGGGGGGGGGGGGTTAATTTATCATTTATGTATATATATATATATATATATATATATATAATGCGTTTTCTGCATGTAGGGAAAACGGAACGAGTGAGAGGAGAAGGCGTTGGGGAAGATGGGAGGGAGAAAGTGTGTGTGTGTGAGTGTGTGTGTGTAGTGTGGGTGTGTAGTGAGAGAGAGAGATGGTTTCGTTGCTATAAGTTGCGCCTACGGGCTCCGAGCGCAGAGAGCAAGAGAGCGAGAGAGCGGGGGGGGGGGGGGGGGGGAGGTGGTGAGGGAGTGAGTGGGTGTGTGGGTTGTGGGAGAGAGAGAGAGAGATGGTCCGCTGCACCCTCGCAGGCTGGTCCAGAGGATGCGTCAGGGAGAGAGAGATGGGGGGGGGGGGGGGGGTAGGGCTGCTTTCGAATGACACTGAGCGAGGAAGGGGGGGGATTAAATGGGTCAAAGAATGGGATATGAGGATGAGGGAGAGTGTATTATTATCGTTTCCCCTAGGGTTGTTCACACGAAGCGAGAGATAGAAGAGGGAGAAGGAAGGGGGAACGGAGGTAGTGAGAGAAGGGGAGAGATTGGGTGGGGGGCCGGGCGCAGCGTGCCGATGGGAAGAGAACAAGGGGGAGGAGAGAGAGGCGTGTGCGAGTCAAAACAAAAGGGGGGATGAGAGAGAGGGTGCGGACAATAATGAAAGAGAGAGAGAGAGATTTTGAAAAAAACGGCGACCCGCCATAGTTTCCGAGAACCTCTATTCTCTGGCCCGGGCTAGAGGGCGGTGCGGATAACCCGGTGTGATTAGCCCTCTCCCTAAGGTTAGGGGCATTCATGCCTCTAACTCATTTGTTTGATCATTGTTGTTGGAGGTGGAGGTTGATGGTGTATCCTCATCAGGAATGTCGATAGGTGGAGCCTAATCAAATCGAAGAAAATAAGGTTTGAGCCGCCAACCATTTCCCCTGGTTTTATGAAGTTTGCCATCAGCTTCCATAAGCTGGTAACGTCCATTGGCATACTTTTTCTTGATGATGAAAGGGCCTTCCCATCGAAGTAGGAGTTTCTTATCTTTGCGTGTGTCGAAGCGATTTTCGTAGCGGAGCATCAACATTCCTTTCTTTAATTCTTTTTGCCGAAGATGCTGGTTAAAGCTAAGCCGTCTGTGCTCTGCTTGTGCCGCATAATAATTTATTGCTTCTTCTCTGTCCAGCTGTAGTCTTTCCAAGTCGATGATGTGATCTCTCAAATGCATGTTGGGCCGTTGAAGTTGTCTTGCCATTACTCTGAGACTTTGTAGTTGCACTTCAATGGGCGAGATTTCTTCCTTACCAAATACCAAATGATAGGGTGTGAATCCCAAGGATGTACGGAATGAGGTTCTGTAGGCCCACAAAGCTGGTAGTAGGTACTTATCCCAGTCTCCGGATGATTGTTTACCTGCTTGGTAATAATTTTAGAAACCATTCCATTCACCTTTTCAACTAGTCCATTACATTGAGGATAATATGGTGAAGAGTGCCTCCTTGTAATGCCAAGTTTCTGCATTAATTCTCCTACCAAGTTTGCTCTGAAACCTGGCCCTCTATCAGAGATGATCTCTAATGGTGTGCCAAACCTACATCATATGTGCTCGTAGATAAACTTAGCTACCTCTACCGCTGTGATTCTAGTAGTGGATGTAGCTTCTGCCCATCTAGTCATATAGTGACTCCCATGATGATGTAAAATCTCCTTGAGTTGGCCCTAGGCAATGGTCCTATGGCATCGATACCCCACTTTTCAAACGGTCCATATGAAAGGATAGGTGTCTGAGGTTCAGGCATAAGTGACCTAGTGCCGGCCTTTTAACACAACTTACACGTTTTGCACTAGTGGTGTACATCACGGTTGAGGCTAAGCCATATTGAAGCCAGCCTGCAAGATTTTCCTACTTGTTATGTCTAGGGCAAAGTGACCACCACAAACCGTGTCATGACAACTAGCAATTACCCCTGTGATTTCATTAGAGAGAGGGACCTTTCTAAGTATTTGGTCCTTACCCTTACAATACAAACCGTCATTGATGAACCGATACCTTGTGGCCTTCCGTGTCAGCCATTGCTTCTGTCCCTTTGTTAAATCCAATGGGAATTCCCCTATTTCCAAAAAATGCATGATGTTAGGTAAGGCATCACTACCTTGAAATAGAGGGAGCTTTAGCTTTATAACCCCAACCACCACTTCCTGCAGTCTTTCACTTGCTAGGGCATCTGCTTCATGGTTTTGAGCCCTTGGGATATGGTGTATTTGAACTTCTTCAAACTTACCCAACAAGGTTTTTACACCGCTTAAGTGAGTCCTCAAGCTAGGATTCTTGCATGTCCATACTCCATTTACTTGTCTTACCAAAAGTAGAGCATCCCCAAATACATTAAGACGCTTTACCCCTTGCGAGACGCACCATTGTAAACCTTTGGTTAGTGCTTCATACTCAGATTCATTGTTAGAATGTGAATCTAACAATTGGCCAAGCAAAAATACCTTGATACCTTTGCCATTAAAGACCACTATGCCTGCAGCTGCTTTGTCGGATGCTCGCTTATAGGCTCCATCAAAGTAGAGAGAGTGTGCTCCTTCTACCATCGATGGTACTGGAAGTAATCAAATTTCTTCCCCTTTAGATTGCTTCTCATTCCTCTCAAAGCCTTGGTAGGTCATGAGTCCCCCCAGGCTTGCCCTTGTCACTTTCCACTTGTACCATGTAGTCAAATTCTTGCAGACAAACTAGCCATTTAGTAATCCTAGCAGACACATCCATGTGTTGTACAACGTAGGGAAACATCTCATCCGTGGTTAGAATCACAAAATGCTTAGGTAGCAAATATGACCTAAACTTTGTAGTTGCAAATCTAAGAGCTAGGACTGGGTGTTCTACATGGTGAAACCTTTCTCTGTTGCTGTCATCATTCGACTAAAGAAGTAAATTGCCTCATGAAAGATGTTGTTGTATCATTTTGGAGTAGCACAACCCCCAATGAGTCATCACCCACACTTGAGGTGACATAGAATTTTTCATCCCACTCAGGTGGTGAGATAGTTGGTAGGGTGGCTAAGACCTCCTTTACCTTGTTGTAGTGATGTTCGCTTTCCTCGTCCCAGGTGAAAGTTGATTTTTGAGTGAGCTGTTGTAGTGGTAGAACAAGTTGTGATAGTAGATGTATGAATCTACTCAAGTACTTCACTTTTTGTAAAAAAGAGACCAGTTGACGTGTTGTTGTTGGTGAAGGTAGGGCTATGAGTGCGGACACCTTACTTGGGTCGGCGTTGATACCTTTTGTTGAACTTTCATGGCCTAATAGAATGAATTTACTTTCCCCAATGTGGCATTTGTCCACACTTAATTGCCCGCCTAGGCTTTGCAACTTGGCCAAACCCTCAATTACTTTTTCTAAGTGTGAAATGCGAGAGCTATATATACAAAAATCATCAATGAACACTCTTATGGATGTTCCAAAGAACGGTTGAAAGACATATGTGACATATCTTTGGAATGTGGCAGGTGCATTTGTGACACCAAATGGCATAACTCTATATGCAAAACAACCCCATGGTGTGATGAAAGTGGTTTTTAGATGATCTTCCAAGGCTATGCGTATTTGAAAATATCCAGAATAACCATCACACACGGTGTAGCATTCAAACCCTGCTACTTCATTCAAAATTTCATTCAAGAAAGGGAGAGGAAAGTGGTCTCTCTTTGTAGCTGCATTTAGTGGTTTGTAGTCAACGCAGACCCTCCACTTACCATTTTTTTTAGGCGTCACTACTATGGGTGACACGCACTCTCAGTTTTCTACAGGATAGATGAACCCTGCTTCCAACAGCTTCCTTACCTCCGCTAGGAGTGCCTTTTCTTGTATGACCCCCTAGTCGTCGTAGCTTTTGCACAACTGGTTTTACCCCTTCCTTCAGCTTAATATGATGTTCCATCACTGTAATACCTATGATTCTTTCATAGTTGTCAATGAATAGGTCAAGAAATCCCATCAACATTTGCAAAAAACTATCTTTCTCCTCAAGTGTTAATTCCGTGGACAACATACCCTTCAACCTACTTTCTCCTAGGCCAGGTGATTTGCTCTCCTTTTCATTGCGTTGCCCTTCTGGTGACGGATCACCAGTTGTACTTACCCTTTGTGGATCCTATATGATGATACCCATCACGTTGATGGAACTGTCACTTTTGTCGGTGGATGTGGTCTCCTCCTCAGAAGTGGAAGACTCACTAGTGGTTTCATCTGCTGATGTTTTTATATCCATTTGCTTCTGCTTGCTAGTCTTCATGTCGTAGTAGATTGTCTCCCCTTTCTTGCCAGTCATGCGTAGAAGGCCAGTGCCCAAGTCCTGTTTTGCCTTCATGGCCATCAACCATGGCCTTCCCAGGATTAATGGATAGCCCTTCCCCTTAGTAGGCATTACAAAAACGTCTACTTCTACCTCAGTGTTGAAAGCTTTTATCTTCACAGAACTTACCACACCTACACACTTTACTTTTGCATTGTTTGCCATCTTTGCCTTACATGGAGAAGGCCTGTCAACCTCAAGCCCCAACCAAAGCATCATAGCTTCGCTCATCACACAGATTTGTGCACCTCCATCAATGTAGGTATTTTGAACCCTCTTTCCTTTTATGTTGACGTCGAAAATTGGAAGGATGTCATCCATGTTGCAACCCGAAATTGCTCCGGCTACCTTTGCGTCTTGTACTTACCATTTTGGACCATTGCCACCTTACCTTTGGTGAGAGATGTAGCAGCTGTGGCCATGTAATCTTTGGTCCTTGCTCTGCCACATCCAATGTTAGATCATAGGGCTTAGAACTTTCCCCTAACTGGAAGTCAGTGATGACTAATTTCCGTCGTGGCCTGGATGGCCTCTTGCTAGTCTCTCCTTTCATGCTTCTCTCATCATCAGATTGTGTAGCTTTCTCCCTCCTAGCTCTTTTCACAGTCATGGCTTCAAATGGTTCTACAAAGGTTACCTTCTCCTTACCCTTATCCCTCTCCTTTGCTCTGGGCAGATCCACTATCACGGCCTTTCCTTTCTCTTCTAGCCTTATGATGTTTACAGGGCGATCAGGTGGTGGTGCCGGTGGAAGAGATGGAATGGATGCTTGTGGTGGTGCCTGGGGTGGACGTAAATTTGTGTTGGTGGGGCTGGTGCTTGGGGTGGGGGTGTTCTTTCTCTAGGGGGTGACAATTGGTGCCTCCTTCCTCCTCTATTACAGTTTTGTCGTGGTTTGGGACAGTAGTACATACCGTGACCATCTTCTCCGTAGTTGTAGCAGTGATATTCCCTGTTTTGTCATCGTGCTATTCCTAGGTCTTGATCTCTTTCTCGATTCCTTCCTTGCTGTATTAAGTGGACATACAAATTCTGCAATTGGTCAGTAATATGGCCAACATATCTTGTTGGTCATCTCTTACCCCATGAGCCGGTGGTGGTGGAGGGATGGTGGTTGTCGTGGTTGTCGGTCGGCGCGATGTTCCTGCTTCTAATGACTCGGTTTCTTTGGCTTTCATTCGCAACTTCTTGTCCTTAAGGCGAGCAATCTCGACGGCTAACTCGTACGTAGCCGGGAATCTTCCCTTCACCTTCTCCTTGAGAAGTGGCCATAAGCCATGCGTGAACCGGTCCTTCTTTAAGAAATCGGGTGCAGCTTCCCCCCTTGCCAGTGACTCAACCCACCGTTCCCACAAATCCACAAATTTGGACTCATAGGTGGCATATTCTAAAAGACCCTCCTGCTTCAAGTCTCTCAACTTGTCCCACAACTGCTCTGAAGTGGTACCTCCCCCAAAGCGCCTCTTAAAAGTGGTTTTTAAGGGCTCCCAGTCATCCTTAGTTGCTTGTGGACGTGCATTGTACCATGACCTAGCTTCTAGCTTCATGAGATGGTTAAAGATTCTAACCCGGGATTCATCTGTATCTTTGTTGCTCACTACACATGCTACTTCAAAGTCATCTAGGAAATCTATTACCAAATTCCCCCCCTTCTTTTCTTTAAATGTTGGAAATGCCACACTTGCCATGATTATTGAGAGAGAGCTAAAAAGACACACTGCTTAGCTTGCAATTTTTTTTTTCTTTACAAGGAGGCGTGTATACCCCTTTATACTAGGACATAGATTAAAATCTCAAACGGTACAGTGCCTTGTACCAAAGGTAAGACAAATGGCTGATCTGCTGCCAGAACCTCAAAAAACCGCTCCCCACCCAGCATGGTGTCAATGACGTGGTGGTAGTGAGCCTTCAAGTCCAGTATTACCTTGATTGAGCGTACTCGTGTCGGTATGTGTGATCTGTCTTGAGGTAGGTTGTACTGATTCATTTGAAGCTTAGAGGTGCTTAGTCACTGTCCAAGCTTGTGGGAGAGGGTGGTGTTCTTTCCTGAGACAAACTCAGTAGATCCCTAGTCTCTCTAGTGAGATCGTGAGCATGTGCTTCCATTATCTGTGTTGCAGCATCAGGTGCGACTTGGAAACTGACTGTGATAATTACCTCGGTGACTTGAGTTACTCGATTCTCGAAGTAGAATAATGTTGATTCTCTATTGTGTAGAGCTCCCTCCATCTTGTTGTTGCAGGTTGGTTGTAGGTGGCAGACATGGTTTTGACCTTCTCCTTCTTCTTGTTGGCACCCGACCTATGTATATCCACTGAGTTTGGCGTATTGGTTGACTCTCCCACTCCAAATCGATTACCGTTACGCCTGGCACTCGAGCTTCGATGGAGATGCGGAGTTCGTCTATTTGTGCTTGGAGCTCTTCTTCTTCCGTCGTCTAGTTAGCGAACCCTGCTAGCCATTCATCCATCCCCAAAAGTTTAGGGGTTTCAGTCTTGTAAACTGGAGGGTTTCATGAAAGGACCCTCGATAGGGGCGCCAAGAAAATGATGGTTGGAAATGACATGCCATATGGGGTGGCCTCTACACCACACATAGCCTGAACCTTCCAAAGCATCATCTCAAGGTAGGAATGATCCTATAGGCAGGAAGGGGCACCACCTAGCATAAGTGCAGCTAGGACGCAAATATACATGACCTAGGGTAGCAAAAGTGAAATGCCCTCTAGGTAATCAACATGAAATGGTGGTATAGCAGACGTCCATATGTAAAGAAACTGCCTAATCACTAGTCATTAGTGTGTGCATGAGGGAGGTATGTGACAAGGTTGGAATAGGACACACTGACTGATTGGAGAGATCGCACGTGATGGAGAACAAGCAGGGTGATATACAAGAGACGAAACATCCCGTAACTATGGAAAATCAAAATAGGGAATAGACCCCAAAGATCAAAACAACATTGCACCCTTTATTGGTGATGACGATACTTACAAGTGGTGGTCTTGACGACTACAAACCTGGCTCTTGGCATTAGGGATGCATCATGGAAAGTGGGCACCATATGGTGCATGGTGAGGTTGGAGTTAGCGGGAAGGTTAGTTGAGGGGGAACATCAAGACGATGCGGCCACCGACGACATCAATCACCAACATCGAGAACGGCCCAAGGTAGCATGGCATTGATGCATTCAATCCAAGCGTGCTCATGTTGCTTGGCGGGACAGTAGTGACTACTTCATGTACATAGAGTGTCATGATTAGTAACTCAACCGTGATGTGGTGAATCATGGGGAGAATGGTGATGTTGCCAATGCTAAAATGCCCAAGCTTGCAACCAAACATGATGCCATTAGCTCTCAAGCATGGGGTGCACTATGTGCATTAGTGGTGCTTAAAATGTAGAGTGCATGGAGCTAGTGTGTTCCTCCTTCACTTGTCTCCCTTGTGCTTAGTGGAGGCCTCTTTATATAGGCTTGAGAGGTGGTCCTTACCTAATGGTCCTTGCAAATATCCACTGGTCGCGCTGTAGAAGGTCTAGATGCCTCTCTAGTAAGGGAGATAGGGAGAGAAAGTAGAGATAGAGAGAGAGGAAAGAGTAGGGTGGGGGAGAGTTTTTTACAATCCACTAGCCATGGCTAGGTTATTAGGGAAAAGTGGGGTTTTGGGGCATTTACAAGGGTTTCGTCGATGGTTCGGGTGGTCGGTGTGTGGTTTTAGTGCTGTTGGAGTCGGTTTTTGTTGTGAGAAGCTGAGATGTTTTCTGTTACCTCCTTTCGATGCTGGCCGGGGCGTGCCTTCGGCGCCACTTCTTGTTTTGGTGTTGGCGACGCGCGAGTTAGCCGCCTTCTTCCTTTGGTGTTGGTCGTATTTTTCTTTTCTTTTTTTTATTGTGAGTGCGTATAAACTGTGTGCATGTATGTGTGCACGTATGCGTATATGTGTTGTGTATATCATATATGTAAGTATGTGTGTAGTGGAGTGTGTGGGAATGAGAGAAGGAGGGGGGGGGGGGTTATTTATCATTTATGTGTGTGTGTGTATATATATATATATAAAATGTGTTTTTTGCGGGCAGGGAAAAGGGAACGAGTGAGAGGAGAAGGCACTGGGGAAGATGGGAGGGAGAAAGTGTGTGTATGTGTGTGAGTGTGAGTGAGTGTGTGTATGTGTGTGAGTGTGTGTGTGTAGTGTGGGTGTGTAGTGAGAGAGAGAGATGGTTTCGTTGCTGTAAGTTGCACCTATGGGCTCCGAGCGCAAAGAGCAAGAGAGCGGGGGGGTGAGGTGGTGAGGGAGGGAGTGGGTGTGTGGGTTGTGGGAGAGAGAGAGAGATGGTCCGTTGCGCCCTCGTGGGTTGGTCCAGAGGAAGCGCCAGGGAGAGAGAGATAGGGGGGGGGTAGGGTTGCTTTCGGCCGACACTGAGCGAGGAAGGGGGGGATTAAATGGGTCAAAGTATGGGATATGAGGATGAGGGAGAGTGTATTATTATCATTTCCCCTAGGGTTGTTCACACGAAGCGAGAGATAGAAGAGAGAGAAGGAAGGGGGAACGGAGGTAGTGAGAGAGGGGGAGAGATTGGGGGGGGGGGGGGCGGGCGCGGCCTTCCGGTGGGAAGAGAACAAGGGGGAGGAGAGAGAGGCGTGTGCGAGGCAAAACAAAAGGGGGGGATGAGAGAGAGAGAGTGTGGACAATAATGAAAGAGAGAGAGAGATTTTGAAAAAAACAGCGACCCGCCATAGTTTCCGAGAACCTCTATTCTCTGGCCTAGGCTAGAGGGCGGTGCGGATAACCCGGTGTCACCGCGTTTTCTCTTGAGCACAATGTTACTAAACTCTCCTTCCATAACCTTTCTAATCATTCCCTCTCTCCCTCCGAGCAAAGGCTTGTAGGCCTTGGGCTCAATTATATTCCCCCCTCTCCTTTATTCTTCAAGCTTATTCTAATTTGGAAAGGAGTTTGCAACTTAAAATGTTTTTTAATAAAGAACCCTCTCTTCCTCCCTCTCCATTTTCTATCCCGAATCCTCTTTGGAATCCTCCCTCTCCCTCCACAACTCTTAACCAAGCCTTTAGTCTTATCTCTTCTCTCCTTAAACCTCTTCTATCCTCTCTTCCTCCTTTTCACTCTAAACCTCTTTTAATGAACTCCATCTCATCCTTAAGAAATGATCGTAACATCATTGTCAAATCAACAGATAAAAATCTAGGACCAGTTATCCTTTCTAAGTCTTGGTACCATAATGAAGCCTTTCGTCACCTTATGGACCCCCTCACCTACTCCAAAATCTCCACAACTCCTTTACCCTTTGTGCAATCCCTTCTTTCCTCCATCGTCACCAACTATCCTCTTCTTCCCGACAACGAAAGAGCTTTTATCTCCTCACTTGAAAACCCCAAGCCTTGCCCTTTCTTCCTTTTACCTAAGATCCACAAACCCATCCTCGTAGGCCGTCCTATCTGCTCTTACAAAGGTTATGTCTTGGAGAATGCCTCTAAGTGGCTCCATGCACAACTATACCCCATTCTTTTGTCCAAAACACAACACCCTAAAGATTCTCACACTCTTGTTTTAGACTTGGCTTCTACTACTTTCCCTCCAAACATTATCCTCTTCACCTTTGACGTTGAATCTCTCTACCCTATTATCCCCATCCGCAAAGGCTTCCTTGCCCTTAAAAGTTCCATCCAAGGTTTCTTCCCTTCCCTTAAGGTCAACTTCATCTTGTTCTTAGCCTCTCTTATCCTCAACCAGCATTATCTCTCTTTCAATGGAGAATTTTGTCACCAATTCAAAGGCACCGCTATGGGGTCAAACTTTGCGGTTGTGTATGCTTGCCTTTTCCTTTGCTTTTTGGAAGAGGGCATGAATCTCCTATCTTCCCCATCCCTTCTCTACTTCAAGAGATTTGTAGATGATGCCTTTGGAATTTGGGATGGTCCTCACTCTAGCTTAAACAAACTCCTCCAGAAGTATGGACACCCTCTCCAAGAACACATCAAAATTTCCCTTTCAATCTCCTCTCAAGAATATTTTATTCTGGATATCCATTTTTTCAAGAGACCCTCTTTTGCAGCTTATGGGATCCTTGATACCCATTGTCACCAAAAAAACCTAAACTCCTGCAAAATGTCCAAAACCAAACCTTCTCCTACCATCATCAAGATTCCTTTCTCACCTCTAATCCGCCATCTCAACTTATCTCGTTCCATTAACCAACCCCTCACTAATCTATTAAATCCAGCACGGACCTCGTGCACTTACCTAGAATTTTGTTAAGAATATAATGTACCCTTTTCTTTAAAATCTGTAAGTTTTTTCAAATTTGAAAAAATAATGCCCTTCTATATATATATTTCTGTAAGTTTCAAGCACTTTAAATACCCTTTTGTTGAACTCACATGATAGGTTACATTTTTATTAGGTGACCTACCCGGGCTCACAACTCTAGGTCATCACGCCATTTCGGCACTCGAATAGACTCGAAATGCAACAAAACTTTAGAAGGAGGTCTAGGACACCTAGGGGCACTATCCTAGCAAGTCTGGTCGCAATCCGACAAGGTACCAAAATAACGATCCATCATGAAAAAGGTCCTAAAAACTACAACAGAACATGTCAAAAATGTTGTCCTATGGTTTAAGAACACTCTCCTATGGTCAAAACGACTAAAAACAGTGATTTAAGCACTCAAATCTACAATTAAGGCTCACTAACACGTAGTCGTGAACCATAAAAAACTGACAATGCTTACACTTAATTGAAAGAGCAAAGAGAGAGGAACACAATGCAAGTTTCAGATTTGAAAACGGATTACCCAATCATTAGAAAAGTCGATTACAAGTTGGAGCAGCTCGTAGCTTGAGTGTACGTACAACAGAGCTCTTTGTTCTTCTAAAACATAAGTCCCCTTTCACATTAAGGTTATTGACCTTTATACCTAGGCCCATTCTAAATGGCCAGTGGCCGGCTCACACAGACCTTTACAATTGTCATGACAGAATTACAACTCAGGGAATTGACTGCTACTTTGGAATGAGGATTTACACAGAGTATTACTACACTAGCTCAGAAAACTAATAGAGTACAAATGTGGTGTCTGGCTACGTGTCCGACCAATTGGGTGCCCGTTCGATCTGTCCTCAAACATCATGGAATCTTGAGGGACATTCCCAAGCTTGAAAGGAGGGTGTACTGCAAGTGTGTATGCTTTTTTGCAGCCATACTTGCAGGAAGAATGCAGATTTTCATTTCCGTAGGTTATTTTTTGGGCTCCAAAACAGTGTTTTTTTGCGTAACTTTTGCTTACGAGATGTGATTTATGCAAGATTAGGGTGTAACCTAGGGTTTTGGCATGCTTTGAACGCAATGGTGATGTCCATTTGGATTGATTTTGGTCTTTGAAATTTTTGTAGCAGCGGCTGTTTATTGGGTGTCGAGGATTCCACACATGGTTTGCTCTCGGATGTGAGAGTGGTATTGGCCACAAGTTTGCTCATAGATGGGAGGATACGATGTATTATATGAGGTCATATTCTTAGGGAGACTCATGTGATTGCAGTTTGAGCTCAGTAATGTATGCCTCAAGCATATTTTTTGGCAGTCACAAGTAGAGCAGGTATTTATGTACTAGGTTTGCAGGTGTTTGCAACGATGCATGCAAAGTGTGGAGATTGGTGCATGCATTTGGAGTGCAGTGTGATGCACTTTGGTTGCTCATGGTTTTGAGCGTGCAACCACTTTGGTTACTGGTTTTGTTAACAAAACTCTGGTGACATTTTCCCAGCAGTTTTATGCGCATTGTTGGTGCGATCAAGATTGCGATTGCTTGTAGCACTCAGGATTTGCATGCAGTGTTTTCCCTTTTAGGTGGGCATTGGAGCGTGTTTTCCTCTGCATTTTTGGTCTTGAGCTATGAGTGCTCGGCCATTTGGAGCTTCCAGTTATGACTCCCAGTTATGGGTTGAGTCTAGTACTCCCACATGTGTTTCCATTTAAAGCTAAGGACATCTTTTGCAGTGTTTTGGCTTGCATACTGGTTTCAACACAACATGTGTCTTGAGCTTTTGCTTTGTGCATGCTTTTGTGCGATAGTGGCTGGAGTTTACTCACCATAGTTTGTGATCAAGCTTAGCTCTCACATTGACAGGTTTACAGGTAGGTTTGAGGGTCATTTGTGAGTTGAATTTTTCAGCCATCGTTCCCTCTTTGCAGGTGCCTATGTATGGCTCAATTGTAAGCTAATTTGCGGCACAATTGTAACCTGTTTCTTCAGCTATTTGAGAGTTGAATTTGGGGCTGTTTTGGGGCTGATTTGCAGCCATATTTTTCAGCCATACAAGAGCTTGTGTTACTCTACAAGTACAATTCTTGTTACCCTTGATAGTGGTTGAGCTTTGGCTCCCACTTTTACATAGATTGTGTATGCTACAATTTTTTTGGCACATTATTCATTCATTGATACATTTTGGCAGCAGTTTTTCACTCCCATATGTACGCCATTGAGTGATACTCAAACTAGAGGGGTTTGGCTCAGTGTATGACTTTGTGAGGTGATTCCGGATGAGTACATTCCCGGATTGGCCATTTGGGCAACTTTTGTTGTCTCCATTGTGATTTACTGTTGAGTTTTGCTCTAGTTACACAGGAGACTCTGCCAAAATTTTGCAAGATATTTATGCCTATTGCAGAGGCTAGTGAGATACAAGTTTGCTCTCTGCTTGAGATAGTGGTTTACTCTTGGGTGGGAGAGTCTTGTGATCTCAAGCATTGTTTTCCATAGTGTTGGCATGGATATGGAGGCTAGAGGCGGTTCTTGCTCACGATCGTGACTCACATATTGGCATTGCAACCACAATGGGCATATTAGGCATCGTTGCTTCAGGTGTATGAGGCAACGAAAGAGGCAGATGCATGGTGCTACTATGAGGATAGATGCTAGAGAGTATGCATGTGATGGGCATGTCGCTTTTGAGCCTAGCTTGCCTTCAGACTACTTTGTGTCTTGGGATAGCACATTGTCTACGCGTTTTCTACTAGACGAGCATGTAGGTTTTCACGTGATGCCACGTTGTGATCTGTTTTTCTCTTTCTCTAGTGGGAGACTTGGTTGTGTAGTTTGCTGATGGTTCAACATATGCATGTATTTACCTAGCGGTGCATTGCTTATGCTACGGGGTGTATGTTATGTACCAGGACTCAACCAGAGTCTCATTTTAGTGCGCCAGTTTACAGAGTAGTGGACATTGTGTACTGCTTGGAGAGCGGTCTTTTTAGATGCATAGCGGATTGCTGGTGATAGCCAAAGGTGCTAGGAGTGGTATGGTATACCCTTTGTACACTTCTGACACACGAGGCGGTGTAGTATCTACATATTTGCAGCCATGTTTGGAGCGAGAGAGGAGGCACGTCTCCTCTACGGATGTGCTGCATGGAGAGCAGGTTGTCATTTGTCTTGTGGTGAGGTTCACACAGACATTGGTATCTCTGGGAATGCACAGCTTCATCAGTCATCAGTTGAGGTGATATCCGTTGAGCGAGAGACATATGCATTGTTCATGATGCATCTGATATATTTGAGGGCAACAATGTCCTTCAAATAGCTGTGTGTGATTGCAGTGGTGATGATTTTTTGGTTTTGCAGTCATTCTCAGCAGATATGCCTTTGCCAGAAAATGCTGACATAGTGATGCATAGTTAGGTGGTTCTTGATGAGGATGCATATGGCACTGAGGTTGCTGACAGGGATATGTTGGCACACATAGTGCATGTTTTGTTGTCTTTTGGGTCTCTCATGTCTGACCTTTTGGTCTCAAGACCTGATCTTGCTTATGCGGTTGATGCATTTGTAGTGGGAGTTTTCAGTTGTGCAATGTTGGCTGACACTGGCATTGTGGTATGTGGAGCCATGCAAGTTGTCACTCAACACCTGCATCAAGAGTTTCATTGTGGCTCTAGCCCTAGTGGTATGGATGTCGCATTTCCACTAGAGTGGTTACAGATGCACTCACGTGTTTGGAGTGAGCTAGTGGGCATAGGTTGAGAGCCGTCTTCTCTCACCTCTTGTATATACTAGTTGTAGGCTAGTCTTCTTGCCACTTATCGGCACACAGTCTTTAGTGGGAGAATGGTAGGTAAAGGCAATGTGCCTCACCGTGCTTTTCTCGTGTCTGTGACCGCCCACATTTATCTCCTTGTTCTTTATACATACAAAGAATAAGGAGCTCTCACTCATTCTCATGTGACTGTTCTCATACAGTGAGATTTGGGAGCTCCACCCCACATCCCTGTGTCGTGCTCTCTCTCTCTCTCTCTCTCTCTCTCTCTCTCTCTCCATCTTCACTACACACATGCACGCGTTTGATCCATTCCTTTACACAGGTGAGGGTTACCTTCTCAATTCTAGCTTTCAAAGTTTTTTGGCTTGAAGATTGTGGACTTGCATATCTTCTTCTATATTGAGAGTCACCTAGATCTCTCATATTTTTTGTATAAAGAATGTTCTATAGTATGAATTGAATTTATACTAGCATTTCATTGACATAGTTTCTAGTGTCTTTTGTAATTTGTAAGAATTCTTTGGTTTATAAGTTATATTGTTATTGGATCACACACACACCTCTATTGGATCACACACACACACACACACCTCTATTGGATCACACACACACCTCTATTGGATCCCCTCTATTACTCTTGCTCATAAAGGGAAATTGGCCAAGAGGCGCTAAGCTTGTCAATTATTTACGAAAACTTTGTGTCCTTACTCTTGGTTTTGTTTCAGCTCCCTCCATCCCAGTACAAACTATTTCCAATAGTCTATTTTGCATGGACCCCCTAGCTATAGACGCAATCAAAGCATTTTCAGAAAGAGATGTGCTCTCTCAGTGAGTCCTCTCTTATGGAAATGGTCCCCAAAGTCTCTCAAGTATTTCCCTTCTTGCCTTCTAAGCAGGTGGAAATTGCATACCTTGGCATGGACCATCACCTTTGGGACCTCCCCAACAAAGGCTTTTTAACTCCTATCTCCATCGAAATTTGTGTTTTTTGAGCTAATCTTTTGGCGCCATCAATGGAAGAGGCACGACTTAAAGTACTGAGAGGCGTCCAATCTCTTGATAAAGGTGATCTTATTAAAGCCCCTTTTACTATGAAATTTCTTGATGGAAAGAAATGTGGCTCCAACAGTGGTCTGTATGTACAAAGGGCTTGATGGAGTTCTCCAAAAGTAACTCTGAATACTATACCGAATCTATTTGGGGTATCTACCAGCCATATGTCAAATGTGTTTGTTGGTTTCTTGATCCTATGGCTCCTTGTGAGTTGAGCATTATCTAGTTTGATCATGCGTTGTGTGGTATGCCCTCAACAACCTGGATCTCATGTTTCCAGACACACCCTCGACAGATTTCCTTTCCCTATTATGTTCTTGGCTAGGGGGCCAGGCCAAGGAACTTGTGTTAGCTTAGATGGCTTCCATTTAGTTTCGCTCCCTTATATTCTCTCTTCTCAAAGAGATGCCTGCAGAAAATCCTAGGCTACTTTTGACTACTTACGGTAACTATCTTGGTATAAAAACTCTCTTTAGTTTGCTTAAACCTAATACTGATTCAGATGACTTGCCTCCTCTTAAAAGACCCAACTCACTAATCTCATCCACCTAATCTTATACCTCATTTTAAACTCTGGCTTCTTCTTCGGTTGATTCTTATGGAGGGAGAGGGAAAGCTAGAAGTGTGATTAGAGTGAGAGGTAAACACCTATTGGGTTTCTAAATTGCAGGTACTTAACAATGAAGTGGACAAAATGCATCTTGCATCTAAGGAAGAAAGCTTGAGCGGGTTTTTCGTTCATTGCGTCTTTGCCAACAAAATTTTGGAATTCTTTTCTCCACATGCTATTTTTAACAAATGCTTTATGTCTGCCTTTGGCAATTTAGATTTATTAAGTCGGGTTAAGATAGGTTGGAAATTTACTTAGTCTATCTTACATTTTGTTTACTCTAATGAATTCTTAGGAAGACGAAACCATTGTCTTGTGACTATCATCTATGGGAAGGATTTACTAGGGAATTTGGAAATCTTGGAAAGCATGTGTGTACCATGGATCTCTCTATTATTGAGAGTGTATCTATGAGAAGCCTTCTTTCCCATTCCCCCACACACACTTAACCCTCAAGTTGCTTGAAGGCACTTATTGAATGTATCACTGGCTTGGTTAGTAAACTCCAACTGGAGTTATAAATTAAACATGAATTGTGCAACACTTTAGCTTCTATCTTTACTAATCTGGTCTCACAACTCCCTCATGAGTAGTTACAAGCTGAATCTACAAGGCTTCACACTGACCTCTCCTTACACTTTTACAGGCTTAAGTCAAAATGGTTCATTGTCAGACTAGATAAGGCTTCTAATACGACTGCTGTTATCTGCAAAAAGCTTGCCTTTGAAGCAGCTAAAAACCGGTTGTTACCATATACATGTGGTAGTGATGTGTGTGAACACACTAGGACCGCCGGGGGATTTTTTCCCTCTTTAGGAGATTTCTTCCCCCGTGCATTGTATATACGCCCATCACTCTAGGGCTATCTATCTTTCCATTGCACACTAAGTAATACACTCTCTATTGTGTGCCTTGAGCTTCCTTCATCTTCTCCAAGCTGTGTGCGTTTCCCTGCAAGCCTAATTCCAACAATTGGTATCAGAGCAGGTTGCGTCCTCTCGGGCTCAGTCGCCAGCTGCTCCAGCATACGCCTGCTCACTTTCTTTGATTTCACTGAGGTTTGGCGAGCATTTGCAGGTTGAAAAATATTTCGGGCGAGCTCGTAAAGCTCAGTCTGCTCAGATTTTTGATTCGGGCTCATTTCGGCCTCCGTTTCCATTACAGGCTGTACTGCAGAATTTTTGTCAGTGCTGTTTTCTGCATAACAAGTGCCTTATACTCTTCTATGGTTTGTGCTATATAGCACGTGTTGTTCCCGCTCCGTTTCTCCTATTTTCGGGCAGTTTCCACATCAGGTGCAACATTTACCATGGCTGACAACAACAACACATATGTGTTCAAGATGTTTGTTGCTGAGGACAGGTTGGATGTGGACAACTACCCTATGTGGGCTTATATGATGCAACATGTTCTTGTGTCAAAGGGCGTCTGGAACATTGTGTAGGGCATTGATGTACGTCTTGGTTTTGAGGATGTAGGCGATGTTGAGGATGTTGTAGGTCTTGCTACAAGGATTGATGCTGTTAGAGTTGTTTTGCCTACAACATAACAAGCTCGTTGGGATGTTAAGGATGCGCACGCTCATGCATTGATTGCATTGTCTATGAAGCGCACCATTGTTCCTCACATCCGTTCAACAAAATCTGCAAAACAGGCTTGGGATATTTTGGCTGGTCTTTATGCAAGTCGCAATGAGGCTAAAATTGCTTTGCTGCATAAAGAGCTAGGGTCGAAGATTATGCATGAGGAAGATGATATGGACACTTTCCTTGCTAGTGTCAAGGATATCAATGAGCAACTTATTTCTGCAGGTGAAGTCATTTCAGACAGTTTCCTTGTGCAGATTGTTCTTGATGCCTTACCAGATTCCTACCAGACTTTTGCTAGTACTTGGAGACCGATGACCCAAGGAAATCTTGAAGTTGTCAAGTCTGATGCATTATGCACATTGCTGTTGCAAGAGTCACTTTCTAGAAAAAACAGGACTAGGCAGCGTGCAGTTGAACAAGCTTTTATTGCTTCTCAAAGAAAGGGTGGTAACAGTAATGCAGCCACTTTTTATGGTTCTGCTGCGAGTGGCAAAAATTCTGTTCCTAATGCTTCTGCTGGCAGCAATTCGTCTGGAAATTCTGGTGATAAGGGCAAAAAGAAGATGCGTTGCCATTATTGTAAAGCTAATGATCACTTGATAGAGTCATGTCCTAAGGTGAAGGCCAAAGAGGCTAAGAAGAAAGAGGGTGGTTCCACTGCAAATGCTGGTTCCACTACAAATGCAACCAATGTTGAGTCTTCTGTGAAAGGAGACTGTAATGCTGATGTTGATGCAGAATGGGCTTTTAGCGCAGAGTGCACTTAAAATCTTGTTGTCCATGATGCATGCTTGTTAGTTGCTGCAGATTCACATGTGTGGTATTTTGACAGTGGTGCTATAAAGCACATTACCTCACATCGTGAATTGTTTACCTCTCTCGAGTCTGTCCCTCATGGGAATTCATTCACGTGCCAACAATGCCTCTTATCCGGTTCAGGGAGTGGAAAGATTGTGCCGACTGCTACAAATGGCAGTTCCTTCACACTTTTTGATGCACTTTATATACCTAGGATCAAGAAGAATCTCTTGTCTATATCCGCACTTGCTAGTCTTGGACTTGTAGTCAAATTTGTGGATGACAAATGTACAGTTCATGATCTCAGTTTTGGTGATGAAATTGTTGCATCAGGCCTTTTGTGCCATGGGCTGTATAAGATCACTTTGTATGAAAAGTGTGGACAACATTTTGCAAATGCTGTTGTAGATTCAAGGGCTATTTCAGATGCAAAACTTTGGCATGCACGTTTTGGTCATCTGAATTTTGCCAGTTTGCTGCGTTTGTAGAAATCAGATATGGTTGCTTCTTTGCCGCCTCTTGAAGCACCTGTCAAACATGTTTGTGAAGGTTGTATTTTGGGTAAGATGCAACGTTCTAAGTTTCCAAAGGATGGTTCAGTTCGGGCCACATGCAGGTTGCAGCTTGTGCATAGTGATGTTTGTGGGCCCATGCAAACTCCGTCCTTGGGCAATTACCTGTACTTTGTGACTTTCATTGATGATTACTCCAGGCATGCATGGGTATTTCCGCTTAAAGAGAAGTCCGAAGTTTTTATGTGCTTCAAACAATTTCTGGCTATGGCTGAAAATGTCTCGAAATGTACTATGGGCACCCTCCGTTCCGATCGAGGGGGGGAGTATATGTCTCATGAATTGAATGCATTTCTGGCTAGTCGTGGGATAAAACACCAATGTACAGTGCCTTATACACCTCAGCAAAATGGTGTTGCTGAGAGAAAAAACAGGTCACTGACAAAAATGGCACGATGCATGGTCAAAAGTCAAGCTTTACCGCATCCTTTTGGGCTTGAGGCCATCATGTGTGCCACTTATGTACTAAACAGGTGTCCTACGAAAGCTTTGCAGTCTATTACTCCATATGAAGCATGGCATGATAGAAAGCCTTCTATTGAGCACATGCGTGTTTTTGGTTGTTTGGCATATGCTTTGGTGCCACAAATGCAGTGCAGAAAATTGGATGATAAGGCTGTCAAATGTATTTTTGTTGGTTATAGTGTTGAAAGCAAAGGTCACAGGTTGTATCATCCGCAAACAAAACGTATTCTGGTTTCTCGGGATGTAGTGTTTGTGGAAGATTCTGTTTAGCCCTTGCTGTCATGTACTAGAGACAATAATGTAAGCTCACAGGACATTTATGACACTTTGTTGCCTCTTTTCAGTGGTGGAAATACGAATGTAAGTTCAATGAGGCAAATGTACAGCCTATGGGGGTTTCTGAAAATGTTCTAGATCAGCCTATTACTGATGCAGATGTACATGATGTACTTGATGAGGAAAGGGTTGAAAATGAGCAGGCTAGAGGTATGCCAAAATGGCTGGTGCACACTTTGCGTGATAGTAAATTGGATGCACCTTTGTCTAGTCGTACTCGTTCAAGCTCTAGCCATGCATCTTATGCATTAGATTGTTATGCTTTGGCTGTGTCTAGCTTACATGATGTTGAGGAGCCTCTGACTTTTGATGAAGCACAGAATTCAGAAAATTGGATGGCTGCCATGCAATGAAAATATGATGCACTTATAGAAAATGACACATGGACTTTATGTGATTTGCCTCCTGGCAAAAAGACCATTGGTACGAAGTGGGTTTACAAGTTGAAATGCAAGCCGGATGGTGAGATCGATCACCATAAGGCTTGACTTGTTGCAAAGGGTTATGCATAGCAAAAAGGCATAGATTATGAAGAGACTTTTGCTCCCACTTGTCGTATGACTACTGTGCGTTTTCTATGTGCATTGGCAGCTCATTTTGGTTGAGATGTACATCAATCAGACATTGTTACTACTTTCTTGAATGGTGACATATTTGAGGAAGTTTACGTAACGCAGCCTCGCGGTTTTGTCATAAAAGGACAAGAGGACAAAGTGTGCAAATGTAAGAAGGCTTTGTATGGGTTGAAGCAATCTCCTCGTGCTTGGTACGAGAAAGCTGACACTCATTTGGTTAAACGAGGCTTTCGTAACAGTCCAACAGAAAGCACATTGTATGTAAAGCGTGAGGGTGATGTACTTCTCATTGTGGTTCTTTATGTTGATGATTTGCTGATCACTGGACCAAATGAGAGACATATTGCTGAATTTAAGGATGATTTGAATGCTACTTTCAAGATGAAAGATTTGGGGCTGTTGCATCATGACTTGGGTATACAGTTTAAGCAGTGTTATGTTGGTATTGCCTTGTGTCAGAAAAGTTACATAGAGACATTGCTATGTAAGTTTGGACTTGAGGATTGCAAACGTATTGCCACTCCCATGGAAACATGTTTGAAGTTGAGTCTACATGATGCTGGCGATCCTGTTGATGTCACTCTTTATCAAACTGCTGTTGGCTGCCTCATTTATGTATGCAACACTAGGCCAGATATTCAGTTTGCAGTCTCACAGGTAAACAGATTTATGCATAGCCAGGGTCTAAGCATTGGCAGGCTTCCCAAAGGATTTTCCGCTACCTTAGTGGCACTTTACATCTTGGCTTGTTTTATCCCAAGGGGGGATCATTGCTGCCAGACTTACATGCTTTTTCAGACTCAGATTGGGCTGGTTGTTTTGACACGCGAGTGTCCACAAGTGGTTTTTGTTTCATGCTTGGTAGTTCATGTATATCATGGTTGAGCAAGAAGCAACTTACTGTGGCCACTTCGAGTTGTGAGGCTGAGTACAGGGCAGTCTTCACAGCTACGGTTGAGTGTGTATGGCTCAGACGCCTTATGGCTGATTTGGGTGTTAGACAGGACACTGCCAACACTATCTACACTAACAGTCAGAGTGCATTGGCAATTGCGAGGAACCTAGTTTTTCATGCTCGCACAAAGCACATTGAGGTCCATTACCACTATGTCAGGGAGAGGCTCTCAGCAGGAGAGATCAGCTTGGCTTATGTGCCAACACAGGACAACCTTGCAGATCTTTTCACAAAGGCATTGTCTCGTGAGAAGCTTGAAGCTTTCCGCAAAGCTTTGGGCTTACTCCCCTTTGTGGATTGATCATGTCCTTAGGGCATGGCACTGCCCTTTACTCATGTGTCAACTCTCGTTCACCGCATCACTCTAGGGGGGATTTGTTACCATATACATGTGGTAGTGATGTGTGTGAACACACTAGGACCGCCGGGTCATTTTTTCCCTCTTTAGGAGGTTTTTCCCCCGTGCATTGTATATACACCCATCACTCTAGGGCTATCTATCTTTCCATTGCACACTAAGTAATACACTCTCTATTGTGTGCCTTGAGATTCCTTCATCTTCTCCAAGCTATGTGCGTTTCCCTGCAACCCTAATTCCAACACCGGTTCAAGGGAAATGAGTTCTGCTACATTGGTGAAAACTTTAATATAATTATGTAGAGAACTTGTGAAAGTATTATTGAATTAGGGTATCAAGTAGGAACCACCAAACTTCCCATCTTATTTCCAACTTTTAAGAGTCACACAAAAATTCCAATGGATCTCAGACGCTTCCAATTGCCTTTTTTGCGGTACCACTATACATGTTACTGAAGGGCTCAATTTGCTATGTGATGAGCTCAAAAACATTTTGTGCTCTTAAATGGGAAGATTTAAGACTCTTTTTGGGGGTGGACATCCAACCCTTCTGGTTGGTAAGTAGCTCAACTGAAGTCCTCTTGAATATTCTGTCCTTGATTTTTTTGGATGGCTGATATTACCCATTGTTACAAAAATATCCCACTAGTAGGTGAATTTTTCCTCATGAATGTGTTGGACTTTCTCGTGGACCTGGCCTTCTCAATTAAATCCAAAGAAGGGTTTTGTGGCTTCTCCTTTGTTAATTCTGCCAGGTGGATTAAAAGACTTTGCAAATCTCCCCCTCTTCAAATGAATAGTATTCAATTTCAAGGGGTTATTCAATGGGTTCTTAACCACTGCTATATTTTACTTGGTAATAGGTACTTCTGGAAAATGTGTGGTATTCCAATGGGAGTGCAACCTCTACTTATTGTATTTTGAATATAAATGGATCATTAGACATGCTACTCAAAGAAGGTCTACTAACTCTTACGCATTTTAATCACACATTTTTAATTCGAATGACATCCTAAGTATTAATAATCCTAGCTTTGCCCAACTGGTCTTCGACATCTATTCACCTTGTCTGGTTATTGAATCTACCTTTTTAGAACAAGACATCTTCAACGGAATTCCTTTCACCAAACACACTAATTATCTCTGTATTGAGTTAACTATTCTATCTCCATTTGATGGTAATTTTTCTACTAATTTTTTTTGGAAACATGATCACCTTAAGCTTACTTCCATTGAGTTTGTTATGAAAAAGAGCAACATGCCTTTTAAAAGTGCTTTAAATACATGCTTGAGTATTTTGCATCTGACTATTTACTCTTTGTCTAATGTGTTTTTGGCCCTTGAAGAAACTTGGGTTCTTATTAGCAAGTTTCAAGCTAATGGCTTTCATAAAAAAAAAAGATTACTACCATAACTGTAGCTCTTAGTAAAAAGGAATGGCCAGGTGCCAAGTTTGATGTTTCATTACTTATTCTATTACTGAGGAAGTAGGCCCATACCTAATGGGTCTATTGACTCATTAGTTATGGTGCCTGGATAAGGGAGGGCGCACGTGCGTGCACACACACACATTGTTGATTCCCACTTATGACATATAACCTTGAACTTACAAGCCTTGATGCTCTGGGCGTAGCAATCTGTATATTTGGTCCACTTAGTAAATCTTTGCTTAAGGTTTGGCTCTTTACAAGTGTATGGGAATGTCATCTTACAATGTTGGTTGGGTGGTTCATTTTTAAGGCGAACTAATTGATGAGGGCACCAACTTTTTCCATTGGGTGCCCATCTTAATATGAAGGCTAACATTGGGGTTTTGGCTTTTGTCCTATGTAGTCTGCGCGCGTTTAACTTCGTGGGCTTCGACTGTGGTTTGGCATCGAGGGGACCTCATCGACATGCTTCTGCATCCTTTCCTCTATTGTAGGCAGTGCCTACCTATTGGCTAGCTGGAGAACCTCTATACCTCTTCATGGTGACGATGCCACTAGGATGACTCTTCCTTCAGATCCCCTCTATAAAAGGTGAATCCTGGTGCTCACTTAACATTGTAACCCTTGTATGTTAGTGTATTTGTCTGTGGGTAAGAAGTGTGAGTTTCTATCATTATTGGGGTACTTGGGACTATGGCTAAGGGCAAGAAAAAACAGGCAATAGTTAGGCTGGAAGCTCCGACTCAATCTTAAGTGATTGACTACTTATTTCCGTATTACTTGGGGCGTGTTTCATTGGTCATATGATGGTTGTAAATTAAATTGGGGCAGATTTGTTGTGTTGCCTGCCTGACTTCCAACTATTCTTGTGAAAAGTATCAAAGGTTGCTTCACGTAAACATTTCCATCCGACAACATTACTGAAAATCATGTTCGTGCACAATCTAAGCTACAAGTGATCATAGAGTCGGACGCATCGAATAGACGAGTGTGCAAAGAGAGGTGGCACTATTCTCCCTTGTTCAATTAATCACAAAAAGGCGCACCTTTCTTTATGTTAGCAAGGGGGACTCGTGGTGTTAGGAGTTGGGTTGGGGTTTCGAGTGTTGAAAGTGGGTTTGCATTCAAAAGATAAGAGATGATTACTTACTGCATATATTGAGAAGCTTTGATTTTTGGTGTGCTAATATTGTCACATGATGCTTCTTACACACGTAAAGGGAACATTGTAGCTGAAGGTAACTGATCTACCAATCTGCAAGAGAAAAATGAAGAAGCTAACATTAATCTAATGAAAGCTAACATTAATCTAATGAATTCAAAAACTCAATACATCAATAGAGTCATATAAAAGTTAGGTTGTACTCTACGGTTTTGACATTTTGAAAGTTTTGTTGGTTACATGCTTGCATATATGGTTGTATGTGCAAATTGGCTCATTCTCTCTCTCTCTCTCTCTCTCTCTCTCTCTCTCTCTCTCTCTCTCTCTCTATGCACTATTTTTACCAAATTTTTAGAGGCTTTTGTGCACCTGCGTGCTACTTCCTGAGGATTTCAGGAAGTAGCATCTATGCGCTACGTCCTGAATCCTCACATTCTTTTGCTAATTCTCTCTTGCAAAGAACATCCATAGCTGACAATTGGTCAAGAAGTAGTAAAGTTCTGACAAAGAGCTTTCTGGGATTATCATTACAGAGGAGGATGAAAATGGACGCTCTAGTGGACCACTCAAGAGAATGAGTTCATCTTAGAGATGGGAAGCTAAGTAGCTAATAGTGTCAAGTAGGGACACTAAACCAAGAGCAAAGACAAAGTCTCACTGTTTACAAGCTGAAAAATGAGCCAGCTAGATCAATCCATGAGAACCTTTGTTTTTTGGTGTGCTAAAATTGTTAGATGATGCTTCTTACATGCCTAAAGGGAACATTGTAGCTAAAGGTACCGATCTACCAATTTGCAAAAGGAAAATGAAGAAGTTTATGTTAAGCTAATGAATTCAAAAAGTCAATACATCAACAAAGTCATATAAAAGTTAGGCTGTACTCTATGGTTTCTACATTTTGAAAGTTTTGTTGGTTACATGCTTGCGTATATGGTTGTATGTGAAGATCCGCTAATTCTCTCTCTCTCTCTCTATGTGTATGTGTGTGTGTGTGTGCGCACACTATTTTTACCAAATTGTCAAAGATTTTCATGCACCTGTGTGCTACTTCCTGAGGGTTTCAGGAAGTAGCATATGTGTGCTACTTCCTGAATCCTCACATTGTTTTTCTAATTCTCTCCTGCAAAGAATATTCATAGCTAGCAATTGGTTAAGAAGTAGTAAAATTCTGACAAATAATTTTTTGGGATTTTCATTACAGAGGAGGATGAAAATGGATGCTCTAGTGGACCACTCAAGAGAACGAGTTCACCTTCGAGATGGGAAGCTAAGTAGTTGATAACGTCAGGTAGAGACACTAAAACAAGAGCAAAGACAAAGTCTTACCATTTACAAGTTGAAAAGGGAGCCGGTTAGATTAGTCCATGAGAACCTATCAATATTCCAAGAAAGGGCTTTCTGGGATTATCATCAAAGAGGTGGGTGTGAATGAAAATGGCTCTTCTAGGTGACCACTAAAGATAGAAATGGGCATGATGACAAGTGAATCTAACCCAAACTTGGGATTATAGAAATTCTACTTTGCACAATTATGATCTACTACATAGGAGATTCCATCAATAAATATGTCTTTGCAATGTTGGTTGTTGCAATAACCACAATAAAAAAAGTAGCCAGAAAATTTCTCAGCATTAAGTGTAGCTAAGGCGACTATAAGACCCAAAATTTTTTGCCGCCTTACTAGGTCCTTCAAGAACCCAAAGAGGACATCAAAGTGTATTGTTCTTTCATAATGTGCTTCATCAAGGATGGTGTTGAAGCCATGGAACTCTGACTATCATAATGCAAAAGTGGAACCTTCTGCATGTCTCAATCTCCCACTAAATGTTCCAACCCTATAGCTGAGTCATGTGCTTCATCAAGGATGATGTTGAAGCCATGGCACTCTGACTATCACAATGCAAAAGTGGAACCTTCTGGATGTCTAAATTTCCCACTAAATGTGCCAACCATATAGCTTCCTTGCTACTAGCAGCTTAGCGCTGCAATGTACTTAACCATTGTAGTGGAAGAAGACGTATAATCTTTGAGAGATGATATAACAGAATATGGCTAATAACGTTGATTGTAGCGGAATTAAAGTAGCAATAGTGAGTGTCATAAAATCTAATATCTAACCAACCCAAATGAGTTTTTCATATTAAACTCATCATTTAGTACGGAAGAATAAACGGGAATAAGGGTTAGAATATAGACATGTGCTTATGGATCTATCTCAACACGGGGCCAAAGTCAAAGGGTCCAAATTAGAGATGGTCCGTCAAAGAGCAATGCTAGAATGGAGCTTAAAAACCTTAGGGTTTGCTTCATTAAAGACCTCCAAAGGTTAATGTTAAAAGTCCTTAGACCTTAGGCAAGCTAGGCTTGTGCTTGAGGTGGGAACCCAACCCAAGCTTGAGGTGCTTATCGTGCTTGCTGAATAAGGTGCTTGAGGTGCTTTATGAGTAAGGTGGTTAAGGTGCTTGAGGAGCTTAAGGTGTTCCAAAAGTCAACCAAGATCCCTACTCATGGGAGGGCGAGCCCTAATTGTAGAATTGTAGGGGCATGAGAGAGAACACACACACCCTAACACAAGGCAAGACTAGTCTAAAGAAGCAACAAGGACACATGTCAAGTTCCTCTCCATGTTGCCCTCATAAGGTGCCTAAAGCCTATTGGTTGGCCTCTAAAGGGGTCCAATGAGATTTTAGTTTATTAATTAATTTTTTATGAATTTATTCAAGTCCTCTCTCTCAAAGGGGTAAGAAGGACACTTGTCCTAATACTGGCATGGCTGCTTGACATGATTAAAGCATGTTATTGGCTAAGCTTGTAGGGTCCAATCAAATTGAAGCTTGAGCTACAAGGAAGGGTCGACCAAGGAAGCTAGGGGTGTGCTTGGGGGTATACTCTCTCTCACACACACTCTCATGCTCATTCTCATTTGGTGAAAGTGCAAGAACTCCATCCCCTTCTCCAAGCTTGTGGAGAAGTTGAGAGCCTACACCAACACTCTTGGCTATGGAATGCAAATCCAACCAAGAGCCATGCTTCAATGTTTAATCTTGCCAGCTTCTCCATCTTCATTACTATGCTATTATGCTATGCTAAGCAAGAAGAGTGATGATAAGTGGGGAAATATTTCTTTCTCATATGTATGTTTGTTCTTCCTCTTCCCTACCCTCATTCCCCGCTAGCTCTCTCCACCTTCAAAGGTGTTTGAGGCTTGGGGACTGAGGCCGAGGATGGTTAATGCTTTTACAAAGGTTATGTTATGCTTGTGATGCATGAAGTTTTTCATATTCATTGCATCACCTAGGTCTAAAGGGAACCAAAGATTTTATTGTATCAAGTCTCTCTTTATGGGAGAATCTATAATACAATAGCCTATTGGAGGGGGGACCGGCTCCACATAAATCCAGTCCTCAATTGTTTTCAAGTTCTCTAATTTTCTCTTGCAAAAGTATTGTTCATGCCAAGTTAATTAATTATAATGGTTATGTTGCTACCGCTAATTAAGTTCATCCTCTATGTTCTCAAAGTAGTCTCATAAAAATGTTCACTCTAGTTCTCTTAATTCTGCTATTCTCAAAGTTCATAGGCCATTTCCATTACAGTGAGCTTTTTTTAAGAGGAGTCTTAATGAACATAAGGAGAGCACTTGATTGAAGGTAGAAAAATAAACATTATACCTAGTTAGATTGGCATGAACAATACTTGTAAAAGAGAGAGAGAATTAAAGAAATTGACAACAATTGAGGACCGGATTTACTTGGATCCGGTCCCCCCTCCAAAAGGCTTTTGTATTATAGATTCTCCCTTGAAGAGAGACTTGGTAGAATACATGATTTGTGTTCCTTGAGACCTTGTTGATGCCATGAATATGGTAAACTTCATGCACCAATATTATGCCCATAACTAGCTTACAAAAACATTAACTTGTCCCCAGCCTCAATCCCGAGACCTCAAACGCCTTCAAAGGTGGAGAGAGCTAGCAGGGAGTGAGGGAAGGGAACGAGAAACAAGTACTTTCATCACCGTAGATTACTCTTAGAGCTTAGCTTAGCATAGTAATATAGATGGTAGAGAAGATGAGCATGTCATTGAAGCGTTTACTCTTGGTTGGATTCACATTCTAGAGCCAAGAGGTGTTGGCGTAGTCTCTCTACTTCTCAAGCTTGGAGAAGGAGATGGAGTTCTTGCTCAACACATGAGAGAATGTGTGAGTGTGTGAGTGAATGTGCAAAAAGGAAGGCTCTCCCTTGCCTTGCTTGACCCCTCTCTCCCTTTACTCTAGCATGCACCCTATTGGTCCTTGCCAAGCATGGCCAATCACAAGCTATGGTCATATCAAGCAATAGAGGTAGCATTTGGACACGTGTCCTTCTTTTTCCCTTTGAGAGAGAGAGAGAGAGAGCTTAATTAATTACTTACACGCATCTGAATTCTCATTGGACCTCCCTAAAGGCCATCCAATAGACTTTAGGCACATTATGAGGACAACCTATCTAGGGGCTTGACATGTGTCCTTTATGCCTCTTGTAGAGAGGGTGCCTCTTGAGTGAGTGTAAGTGTGTTCTGTCTCATCCCCTACTTCTAGGGCTTTCCCACTCCTTTGTAGGCTCCTAGTTGACTTTCAAGCACCTCAAGCACCTTAGTCATGAAGCCCCTCAATCACCTTATTCATGAAGCACGACAAGCACTTCAAGCACCTTAGTCAGCTCAAGCATCTCAAGCACATGCCTAGCTTGCCAAAGGTCTAAAGCACCTAAAGGTCCTAGGTCTAAGAACTTTTAATACTAACCTTTGGAGGTCTTCAATGAAACTAACCCTAATGTCTTTTAAGCTCCATTATCTGCTCATTGCTCTTTGATAGACCATCTCCTTCTTGGACCCTCAATGAGATGTAGCCTTATCTCCCTTTGGTCCCTTGCTGAGATAGGTCTAAAAGCACATATCTATATTCTAAATCTTGCTCCCATTCATTTTTCCAAATTAAATGATTAGTTCAATATGAGAAAATCATTTGGGATAGGTAGATATTAGATTTTATGACATTAGCTTTCTCTTGAAACCATAGTCGTCCTCCACTATGAGGTAGAGAAGATAAAGCCTTAGTCATCATTCTATGTTTCTTAGCGGATAGAAAATCCCTGTTTACCCTACGACATCATTCCAAAATGGATGACTAAACCATTTGGTGCTTGGGAGACTTAGGTGCCACAAGCATGTCTGCTCTTTAGTCCATATCATACTTCTAAGTATAGTGACAAATTCTACTTGGTGTTTGGGAGACGTTGTCATCACAAACATGATTCTAAGCATGCATACTACCTAAATTTGTGCACAATAAAAAGAGAAGTAGTCTTATAAGACAAAAACATTGTTCATTTAAAAAAGCATTTACATTTGCTTACTCTAGTGTAGCATTGTAAGCATTGACAAGGTTCATACTATCCTTAAGTTGTGTTCCTTGCATCCATCTAGCATCTTCAAAAGGATAATTTTTGAAATTAGTAAGATACCGTCGGATAATCTTACCATGTCTTAGTACCTTGTCTTCATGTTGAAGGATGGGTTTAGACTAGAGCACACCTCTTCTTGATCTTCGATCTCGGGCGGGTCCTCAATTATTGGTTCTCTTGGTGGCTCTTCTTTGTAAGGCTTAAGTAGGCTCACATGAAAAGCATTGTGTATGAGCCAATGATTGGGAAAATTTAGTTGATATTCCATCTTGTTGATTGGTTTTAAGATTTGAAAAGGGAGCATAGTATCTTTTTGCTAGCTTAGCATAATACTTTTAGTGGCCCATAGGATTTTTGCCCGTAGTTTGCCTCAATCGAGCCTTGGGAAACTTGAGTAGGACCCAATCATTTTCCTTGAAAGTTAAGGCCCTTTTGTGCTTGTTAGCAATAGATTTTTGCCTTTGTTGTGAGATGGATATATCCTCCTTAATCTTTTGAAAAGATTCTTATAGGTCTCGGCTATATTCATCAGTAGGAAGATCTTCCCATGTACCTTAAGTAGCAAGGGACTTTTAGGTCTTCCCTCAATGCTCTCGGAAGGTGCCTTCCCTATAGTAGTATGGACAGTGTTATTGTATGTATACTCTACAAGGGTAAGGTACTTCTACCATTGTGAGCATTGATCTACTTCTGTAACATAGGTCTTGAGTAGATCTAGAATCGTAAGGTTAGCTATTTCACTTTGGCCATCCGTTTGTGGGTGGTAGGGGAAGTTTAACCTTGTTGTTCCTAGATTTTCAAAGAGACCTTTCCAAAAATTTCTTGTCATTCTAGGATCTCTATCTGGCACTATGGATGTTGGCAAGCCATGGTGTTTGAAAATCTGGGATATGAAGAGGGTTGCCATTTGATGTGCCTTAATAGTCTTTTGGTATAAAGTGTGCTTGTTTGCTAAACCTGTCAACTATTGTCCATATTCCCATGGATAGACTTGGGTAATCCAAAGATAAAATCCATGGATATGCTCTCCCATGGTGAATTAGGAATTGGAAATGGCTCAAGTAATCCAGGTTGCTTCCCTCTATCATACTTTGTCTTTTGGCATACTACACATTTTGAAACATACTCTTGTATATCTACTTTCATGGTAGGCCAATAGAACTACATATCTACTCCTCAAAGAGTAGGTTGAATCCCTCTATGCCCCGCATAGGGAGGAGTATGGGATTTATACATTACTTTCTCACAAAGGGAGTTAGTAACACATAGACTATTGCCATTGAGAAGATAGCCATCCTGCAAGGTGAATGGTTCTTCTTTCTTCCCTAAGGTAAGGGCTTAAGTTATATCCTTGAAATTGGGATCAGTAGCATACTCATCTATCGTGGAAGATAGATCATTGTGAGTTGCATTTTGAAAGGTACTTATCTATCACGGAAGATAGTTCCGGTAGTGTAAGCACATGTTGAGAGGTAAGCTTTTCTTTGAGCTTCTCAAAAGCATTTTTCTCTTCCACTATCCATGTACACTTAACGTTCTTCTTTGTCAAGTCATGTAATGGTCCTACTATTTGCGAGAATTTTTCTATGAAGTGTATTTAGTATGCACACATACCAGTAAAGCTAGCTCATGTAGATTCCTTGGATTAGGCCATCCTTTTATTACCTCTAACTTGGTTGGATCCATACGGATACCATCTTGAGAGATAATGTGACCTAAGTATTGAATCTCTTGAAGGAAAAATTCACTCTTCTTTTGATTAACAAAAAGTTTATTTTCCCTCAAAGCTTGAAAGATTACCTAGAGATGATGTTTATGCTCCTCGAGAGAATCGGAGTAGATGATGATATCATCAAAGAATTTTCCAGTGAATTTGTGTAGGGCCTAAAAATTTTCTCCATTAAGCGGTTGAATGTGGCCGGAGCATTTGTCAAGTCAAAAGGCATGACAAGATATTCATAAAGGCCAAATGTTGTACGAAAAGTGGTCTTTACAATATCTTCATTCACTATCCTTATTTGATGGTAGCCACTTTTAAGGTCAATCCTACTGAAGTAGGTAGAGCCTTGTAGCTTATCAAATAGATCTTCTACATGCGGCATGGGAAATCTATTTTTGATAGTTATCATGTTTAGCGCTCTGAAGTCAACACACATATGATATGTGCCCTCTTTCCTTTGCACTAGAAGGATTGGTGAACAAAAGGGAGAGGAACTAGGCCTCACCATCCCCTTATCTACTAGTTGATGTACTTGTCTCATAATCTCATCTTGTTGAGCTTGAGAAACTCTATAAGGAGGCTTATTAGGCAGTGAGCTCCCAGGTAGAAGCTCTATTTTATGGTCATCATCCTGTATGGTCATCATCCTCTACTTTTGGAGGTAACTCTCAACGGATGTCATCAATAAAAACATCTTGGAATCTATTTAGGAAATTAGAAAACTGTAATTCATCTTTATTCCTACCATTTCCATTGGATAAAACATAGGATCATTTATCGACTCTTTAACAAAAATCATGTACGCAAAAACTAAGCTTTTCATTGACTTATCAAAAGCAAACGTATTTACAAGGGGTATAGTACGACCCGACTCATTAGCATCTATGTACATGTTCTTTTTCCTGTAGTTGAAATAAATTCTCCTTCTAGGGAACTTCATATTGGCAGCCATGCGGTTGAACCATCGTGCCCCTATGATAATATCGTAAGGCTTGAGAGGGGAGATTAAAAGTGTTTTTTGTTGACATAGTCTTGGACATGAAGCCTCAATTTCCCAATCAAGGGAGTAATTGTGGCTTCTTGTTCCTTGAAAGCGCCATCGGCCATAACGATGTCTCCCATCTCATGAGCTTGTATGCATAACCTAGTGGCCAACTCCGCTGATATAAAGTTGTGAGTAGAGCCAAGGTCAAAAAGAATAAAGGCATCATGCTCCCTCACCTTTCCCCAAGCATAGGAAAGGGATGATCCTTTGAAATGAGCTTCAACCATGGAATCTCTAGGAGTCTCATTGTGTGAATTTCTTTTGGGGCAAGAACAATAGCCATGCCCTTGCTTCCCACACTTGACACATTTATGGTATTTGTGAAAAGCCTCTAACTCTTCAGGAGAGAGTTTATTTTTACCTTTGTAAACTCCTTTCTCCTTGGTCTTGTTGTTTTTGTTGTTAGAATTTCCTTGGAATAGTTTTTAGCATTGTTCTTCCCTCTAGGTTCATTTTGGTCTCTAGTTTCCATGGGTTTAAAATTCCTTTTAGCCCCTTGTTGGACATTGATTTGTGAAGCGACTGTAGTATGGTGAATCACTTCAGTGGTGGCCCTAGGCCTTTGAGACTTGACATACTCGGCCATATCTTCAGGTAATCTCGAACAAAATTGTTGCTTTTGTTTGGAGAAGTGTATCTTTTGGTGGATTGTAGCTTTGAGATGCAAATCCCAAAACTTGTGGATAGACTCATTGGGAGATAGCTTCAAAATTTGCCATTCAGTAAGCACTTTGTCTTTGGCATTGCTTGCAAAAAACTGCTTCATTATGGAAACTCGTAAAGTTTTTCATGTCTTTGGAGCTTTGCCATTACCTCGTAGACTAGCCCGCCATTGTCGGTCAGACTTTTGAAAATGCATAGCTACATGATGTAGCTTGGAGGAATTCGTGAAGCCCTCATCTCCAAAGGCCACATCAAATTGTTGGATGAAGGACAAAACTTTGTCCGTAGCACTAAAGGTGCCATCATAGGTGAGAAAAGAGATGCTCTTTCCTCCCTCCTTGAACTTATTTAAGCTTGTAGGACCTTTTCCATGCAGCATAGGATTTCCAATTTCCTCTCCACTTGTACTCTCTAGGAGATAGGTCACTGCTTTTCTCAGAGCAGGAGGAAGATGATGAAGATGGAGAAGAGGGTGACCTCTTTCTCGCCTTTTTATTCTTTTGATTCCTCTCTTCCTTCTTAGAATAATGAGGAGAAGGACTATATGACGATCTTCTCCTCTTGGGAGGAGTTGGGGATCGTCGAGACCACCATCTTCGTGGAGCCACATCTTTCAAAGAACTTGGAGATTTACTTCTTTCTCTTTCATGGGATTCCTCTTCTTCTCTCACCGGAGAAAGCCTTCTTTTGAAATTCTCTACAAGAGCCTTCCAAAGATCTCTCTCTTCTTGGGGAGTTTGGAGAATCCCATGGGTGCGAAGTTGTTGGTTAACTTTGGCTTGCAAAGCAGGGTTGCCCATAACTTGTTGCAACCTAGTAACAAGATAGGGCACCATTAGTAGCACCTTCATGTGAAAAATCAAAGTCGTCAATATTCATTCTACTCTCTTTATAATTGTCAGCCATGCTAACTAAACTTATATATATGCTACTTTGTGCTTTGACAACCTGAAAATTTTAGTGGCTACTCTTCTTAACTTTTGAAAATTGGCTCTCAAAGCAGCCACACCCATGGTTTAGAGACTATTGATTGCAAAGAGTAGTGGAGGGGGTCTAACAGTGCTCGGTTGATTGTGGTTCCTATTGAGCTTCCTAGTAGCTCAATAATGGTTAAGCCAAAGGCAAGAAAGACTCCATTATTAAGTCTATATTTCCCAACGGTGTACCTCAAACTTAGCTCATTCGAACCGGGATAATAAATCCCTATCCCACTTACCCTCTTGCAATGATTTTTTCATAGACAACTTAAGGACCTCTCTTCTTAAGCAAGAAAAGAGAAACCAATAGCTCTGATACCAATGTAACGGAATATGGCTAATAACATTGATTGTAGCCGAATTAAGTAACAATAGTGAGCATTTCCTTAAGAGGATTCTTAATGAACATAAGGAGAGCACTTGATTGAAGGTAGCAAAATAAACATTATACCTAGTTAGCTTGGCATGAACAATACTTGTAAAAGAGAGAGAGAATTAGAGAAATCGACAACAATTGAGGACCGGATTTAGTTGGATTCGGTCCCCCCTCCAAAAGGCTTTTGTATTATAGATTCTCCCTTGAAGAAGAAGAAGAGAATTTTAACATTGTAGGAAACTATCCCAAGAGACTTGGTACAATACATGTTTTGTGTTCCTTGAGACCTTGTTGATGCCATGAAGATGGTAAACTTCATACACCAATATTATGTCCGTAACTAACTTGCAAAAACATTAACTAGCTTAGCCTCAATCCCAAGATCTCAAGCACCTTCAAAGACATGTCAATAGGGTGCCTCTTGGATGAGTGTAAGTGTGTTCTCTCTCATCCCCTACTTCTAGGGCTTTCCCACTCCTTTGTAGGCTCCTAGTTGACTTTCAAGCACCTCAAGCACCTTGGTCATCAAGCACGTCAAGCACCTTAGTCATGAAGGTGATGACAAGAACCTCAAGCACCTTAGTCAACTCAAGCTCCTCAAGCATAGGCCTAGCTTGCCTAAGGTCTAAAGCACCTTAAGATTCTCGATCTAAGGACTTTTAACACTAACCTTTGGAGGTCTTTAATGAAGCTAACCCTAAGGTCTTCTAAGCTTCATTATCTGCTCATTGCTCTTTGGTAGATCATCTCCTTTTTGGACCCTCAATGAGATGTAGCCTTCTCTCCCTTTGGTCCCTTGCTGAGATAGGTCTAAAAGCACATATCTATATTCTAACTCTTGCTCCCATTCATTTTCCCACATTAAATGATTGTTGCGGGAGCGAATCACACCACCTATAAAGTGCATGCAACACTACCTAGATCAACATAATGTCAATCGAGGACACAAATGACCCGATAGGCACACGGAGGCAATCTTTTTAGTTTGTCAAGCTGAGACCATCGCACACATACAACACTCTAGAAGGCTAAGTAATAAACCACAGCCAAGAATCTCACTGCTCTCAACTACACCACCCAACCCGCATACACACAAACGGAAGGAAACTCACCAAACCATACCAAAATCGTACGAAACTTAAGGAACACCATCCTCTCACTAGGAGACACTTGTCCCAAAGCCTCTACACTCAAAATCCTGACTCCAAACCCATATGCAAAAAACACTTATAAAGACATAGCAAAATTTTTAAAGTGCCCAAAACTGAAATCTATGAGTAACACTATGCATAGCTTATCTCCACGATTCTAATGACTACTTGCACACAAAAAACAGACATCATTTGATACACTTATGACCATAAATAGCTCGTAGATGCATCAACACGTCTGCTCCATTTTGTGAGGAATGCTTGGTGTTTTTGTGTAGCTCTCTCCAAGCCTATCACGATGGTGCAATCAAATCTCCAATGCGATGAGCGAGTGGGAAGTAGCATCAGGATGAAGCTCACGCTCTCTCTCTTTCTCTCTCACACACAGTCAACAACAACTTAAAACTATGATTATGATAAAGTTCTCTTTACAAAATGACCTAGGTAACCTTATATACCAAGGCTACCATAGGTTAAACCTAAAATAGAGTTCAATGGGTCAAATGACTTTGTATTTACAATCTGGAAGTGCCATCGCACACCGGCTTGTGCAACTAGACTAGCTACTCATTGCAAATGATGTTTTTCACCATAATCTGTATCATTTCATAACTCGCAAAAAAAAAAACTTTGGTACGAAAATTGAGTTATGTGTGTTGTTTGACTGTATTGTTGACATGTGGGTCAACACTCCCCCCCTCCAAATTCATGTCGTCCCTGACATGACTTGATTGTCAATGTTGGTGCGGTCTTTGTTGTCATTTTTGCTTTTGTTTGCTCCTCTGCTTGTACATTGTTTTTTGGATGCCTCTGTAAAGTCCTTGCGAGAATCTCTTTTGATGTCCAGTGCTTGTCGGCCTTACTATAACTTCATGAATGACTTAAGGCTTTGAGTCTTTAATTGTTCACTCTTCTTCATTAGGAACTTCTTTGTTCCTGCATCAAGGTGATCCAAGTCGCATTTTCCAATGTTAGCTTTTGTGTGTTGTGTAAATCATTATACTGCTTCTACTTGATACATGACTTAATTAAAGCTTGACAAACCCCAGTTAATTCCCCAAGTTAGTAACTTGCTTCAAAAGGGCCTTATCCAACATTATTTGCAATAGATGAACATCTACGAGCTATCATTGTCCATTTGTCCCCAAAGCTCATATACATGGTCTACATGCTATGTAGATGGCTATCATGGTTTGGAAAAAAGCATCTCTGGCTAGGGGTGATACTTTTACCCTTTATTTTTAATAAATAAACCCTTAGCTTGTATTCTTTGTTCATAGCCTACTGACAAAGTTTGACCTGATTTGGAATTATATTTGGCTTTACAAGCTAGCTTTTGGATTTCAGTCTCGAAAATGACTGATGGGCATCTCTGGCACCTTCTGGCTTCCAATCTCATGTAGGAGCAATGATGATGACCAGAATTTGGCTTGACCCCTGGTTGCTACAACAGCCATTTATCACGATACATGACTAAATTGCCATTTCTGCCCCTTTTCTTCTTGTCAATACTGTTAGTCCCTTTTGTTTGTTAGGCTTCATTAAGTCACGTACAAGATAGAAGATTTTTAGTATAAAGATATACTTCATGTATACGGCCTTGTAGTCGCATGAAGTGTCTGATAGGCAACTTTACACTTGATGGGTGATTTTCTTTAATCGCATCACCAACTTTCTTTCTCCTTGAAGGCCATCCTGCAGTTTTATGACCATTCTCAATCATTTTTGGCCTCATTTTGTTGTTGAAGACCGATCAACATTCTTTTCTTACCTCTGACATAATAGCATTGTGCATATGGCTTTTGAGACATACCTCATGAAGTTTCGTCATTTTCATGTACCTTCTTCTCTTTGTACTACTTAAGCATCTCTTCAGTCTTGTCTTCATCTGGATAAAGGATTTTTTCCCCTATTTTTCTCTCAAGAAAATCTCAAAAAACCTAAATAAAAACAAAAATCAGCTCAACAAAAAGAAAAATCATTCGAATAAAATTTTGAACGCTATGTACATTGTTCACATGTCCCTAGGGGCTCATATATGGCTTTTGTCCCCGTACTCCTCTTGTAATGCTATTATGAGGACATATACTCTGAATTTTGTCAAAAAATTATCACAATCAAACACCAAAGTTCAACACAACTCACAAAACATTGCCCTCTAATATTCATAGTACTAGGTCCGCATTTAGAGTGCCTCCCCCCCTCCTATTTGGAGTCCTCCTAGATGACAGCGTATCGTCAAGGGCATGTGTTGTACGTGGGCAATTAAAAAATGTGCCAATGAAAACCTTGTAATGTAGCCCTATCATGCATACACAGTCAATGCATGGAAAAAATTTATGTTGTGCAAGATGTGGGTATAAACAATTTGCTTATTGGCATTTGCTAGCGAGGCTTCCTATTTCAAGCAATGTAATGAACTTTGAATTGAAGGTTGTAGAGAGATTTTGACTTCCTCTTTGGTTGCCTCTGGTTATGTTGATTCCGAGGTTCTTTTGTGCATTCAATTTAACTCATGATCCGTAAGCCTTGTGCAACATGCAATGGTGAAGTAAGCAACTTGCTCTCTTCTAACTGTATTGTAACTGTAGGAGGAATTGAAGGAATTCAAGTGGCGGTACGGTGACAATAGTTTTATTGGTTTCCTTTGGGGCCCACTTCTTTGTGATTATTGGTTGTTGATGATGCTCGTTTGGGAACCCATACTTGTCCCTGCTTCATTTGTGTTTGAAGAGACTTCTTTGGGATCCATCTTGTCTTTGTGTGAGTCTTCAATGGTCTTTGCTTTTGCCCTTGTATGCTTGGTTGGAAACGGGATTCAGACTTTGGGAGTTGATACTGTAACCATTTGAAAATCCGAATAAACTCATGACCTCTTTGTGCTTGAACCAACTTCTTTGGAATCCAAATCTGATTTGGGAAAGCTTGCAACTTTTGATTTTCGTAGCCGTTCTTGCACACTTCGATTGTTTTCCTTTTGATGTTGGATTGTGTGATTATTCATCAGAGTTCTTCATCTTCTTGATCCATACCTGCTTTTGGCCGAGCTGGCTCTTTGGTATCTAGATTTGTCAAACTTTTTGACTCTAACTTGTTTTTCTTTTCTTTTGGCCTTCCATGGTTGTTATTGAAGTTGCTAGTGATAGTGATCACCTGAGTTACTGGTAGGGGATGCCATAAGAATCATCACTATTGCAACTATCCTCAACAAGGTTGAATTTTGACACTATCCCTTTGTCGTTTGACCAGTTATGGAAACTTGCTATCTGTTTGCTCTTGGATTGCAGTTTTTGGAATGACTTTTCAAGCCAATTGATGAGAACATTGTTATCCTGTTGACATGGTTGTCTTCTTCTTGGTTGAGTCTTTTCTTCATGTGTAAGAGTGTCAACCCTCACGGACACCCTATCACCTTTGACGGATGCCTTATCATTTATTTGAGTCATGGCCCGGGCTTGTCGATCCAATAGGTGTGTAGGTGATTGCCAATGAGAGGCACACCACTTATCCCATTTTTACATAATTTTTACTATGACCGCCCACTGTGGGCGCCCATGTGTGAATGCGTCACTCTTATAAAAGGTCCATTTTGACCTAAAATCCTCATTCTTTAAGGTGCATGCTAAGAAGTGCTCTTGCTCTACCTCTATCTTCTTCTCCTTCGTGTGCTCACAGGTGTGTGTGTGTGTGTGTATGCTTGAGAGAGAGAGAGAGAGAGAGAGAGAGAGAGAGAGAGAGAGAGAGAGAGAGAGAGAGAGAGAGAGAGAGAGCATTGCGGCAGCATCGACGGTGGTGGAGGCGAGGCAGTTGTATGCGATGGCGGCCGAAACTTCTTCTTCTTCGTGGCACAGGATCCTTCACGACGGAAAGCATTGAGCGGTGAGTGACATAGCATTGTCCCTTTGAGCTTGCTAGGATAGTCTAGTTGTGTGCTTGCAGCCATTTGTGGCTCGCACACAATGTTTGGCAAGTCACCCGGCCTTTGAAACGTGCGGTAAAGCGCACATTTTTGGCACCACTTCTGGGGACTTCCTTGGACTACGCTTGAGGAGCGCTCAGTGCTACCTCTTGAAGCCATTCTTTCATCTGTTTTCAACTTTTGTCTAAGTTTGTGTTAGATCTATTAGTAGCTGTAATGTGCAGGTTTAGCAGGTTTTTGTCAGAATCTATTAGTGTTGCAATGTGCATGTTTTCGTTAGATATTCTAAGTTCTGTAATGTGCAGGTGTTAGCGGGTCTGTTAGTTAGTGTTGCTATTCTGTAATGTACAATAGATAGTGTGCAGTACAGTAGACAATGGGCAGTACACAATGTGCAATTTGTTATGTTAGGAAGTGTGTGTGCAGTACTACTTAGTGTTAATTAGTAATGTTAGCTATAGGCAGGTTAGACAAAGATGCGAGGGACAACTGTGTGCACGCATGAGCTCGGCGCCCACACGCAACATTATCCACATAAAAGTTTTTGTCAAAAACTCTATTAAAAAAAAAGCTCAAAAAATCTGAGACCAAAAAGAAAATTAAAAACAAAAAGAAAAAAGTAAAAAAACTTATTTTTAAAGGAAGGATCGGGATCATTCCCTGAGCCTGAGCCCATGCCCAGGCCTCAGCCCTCAATCTTATGATATAGTATAGACACTACTATATATATAAAGACTAGAACCTCAAGTGAGGTGAGGACATGTGGGATAAGTCCTTCAAGTCCTCCACCATTCTCTTCACACTTACCCCTTGAACTTACTAGTTTTAGCTTTCTTTCCGACTAGGAAAATATTATTTTTAGGATTCTGAGGGCTTTAAGTAATCGAATAGAGGGCTGTAAAGCACGACACGTCCCTCTAACCAAGACACTCATTTTGAGCTATTACACGCCATATTTGAGGGCTTGGTTAGAAAAAAGGACCATAAAAACAAAAAAATGAGAGTAAACTTGGGTTGCAAACACCCAAAAACTAGGTGAGCGACCTTCACAGGCAATCATCAACACTTCTAGAGTGTTGAGGTCATGTGCACCTATGCTATGGTGATGTGCTAGATGACGATCACATAGAGAGTGTCTCTGTTTATGTGGACACCCATTATTCCTCCACCTTAGGCTCTAGGCCCTCAGCAGGAACCCAAGGTAGTATCATTCAGGACCCACATATCGCATCTAGTGACTATTCCTCTGACTATGATGTTATGGGATTACTTGATGCCTAATCCCAATAGTTCAAGCCAAGACATGCATGCCATGGGCCCACGGTCCGGGCCGAGCGTGTTTAGCCGCTTGAAAGAGACTTTGAGTAGAGCCACTCGCTCCAAACATGGCGCTAGCAATGTAAATGAAGGGGTTGGGGAAGTAAATCACCATTCATGACCAATGTAGACCCATGCTCTTGGAGAGTGTGCATATGAATACTCCATTCATTGCACCCCTTGACTCTTCAAAGCTATTCCGCTCCGAGGCTATATTACCTGATGGTAGAAGCCTTGCTGAAGTGCAAGAGGTTGAGCGATATATCATTGCAGCTAGGGAAAAGGAAATCGAGAGCCTACGCAAGGTAGAGCAATGCAGAGAGCTAAAGGCAAAGACCCCTATGTCAACATCCATGCTAGTCAAGCAATTGAGTGCTCCTGAATTAGCAACCACTAAAGGTCAACCCATAGAGATCCACATTGCATCTAGTTCAAAGGACACCCCTAGCACCTCAATCCTAGATGGAGTATTTCTAAATGAAAATTGGGAGTATGAACTACAAATGGAGACTTTAACCAACCTATACACAGGTCACACCTATCACATGGATTGGTTAGATGTCCTACAATCCACATCGGGTGCTACTAACATAGAGGAGCCAGAGTTTGTGACGTCATCCATAGGGTTATTGAGTTGGAAAGGCAGAACAAAGGGATCCACATGCCTTCAACGGGTCTCATGAGATTCTTGGATATAGGGAAGGCTAAGCAACCAACTTTATCACAAATGAAGACTCACTCGGTAAGCCCGATGGATCCTCCATATGTTGTTCACTAGGGGTCTCAGTACAATCTGAGCCCACAAGCGATAGCTTTTCCTTTCTAAGTTTAGCTCATCCTTCTCTTGATGACACCACGGCTACCATGCCTACCCCAGTGATGGGCATGATGAAAAACACGCCATGGACCTCATTATTAGTAAAGCGCCACTACATGGTGGCCCAATGCCTACAACAGTACCTACAAGTGTGTATCAATCATATGCACCTATAGACCCTCGTGCTCATGTAGCTCCTACCACTCCCATTGTTTCAACAACTTATGCTCCATGACCACAACATCCAAGCCCTTATTTCAAAGAGACCATACCAACTAGCATTAGCATGTCACATCCTACGTCTGCCATGACTAGGGCCACACATATGAACTTTGGGCCACCACATGGCACAACATTGTACCCAACTTGGAACCCAAGGTATTACTATAAGCCAACTCCCATCCCACAAGCAATCCCGAGAGCACCTGTCCCCACTATACTTGCTCACTTGGGTGACTTGGCAACATTTTCTCAAGCTATTGGTCGATCCATTACGAAAAATATACGTAACACGCTTGATAGAGAGCCTAGAAGTAAGGCAATACAAATAGCCAAGCTCACACAAAAATTTAGTGGAGACGGGGATGTGAGAAAGCACATCAAAGTATTTGAACAAATGTGCAATTCCCTAGGAGGACACAATGACCTGCATAAGAGTAGTGCTTTAAGCCTGACCTTGAGTGGGAAGGCTGGGGATTGGTGTAGAACCCTAAGGGTGGAAGAGAAAACAATTTACCCTACTCTTAGGAGAATGTTCTTGAAAGAGTACATACGAGAGGGAGTACTTTGGGGTGTAGTCTCTCAGCTCCACAAAGCCCAACGAGAGGAAGGAGAGTCTCTGAGAGACTTTATTAATCGCTTGAAGCATTTGAATTCTAGTTGTAGTCCAAATGACCGCTTCAATAATAAACAATTTCTCGATAGATTCATTAGGGGACTACGACATGAGGATATCTACAATGGCCTAGTCATTAGAGGTATCACCACTTGGGAAGTAGTCACCACCAATGCGATCCAATTGGAGGACAATTTAATGATTCAAGGAGAAAGAGTGTCTGTTGAGCCTAAATCTACTAGCTTGTAAGCATCAAGGCATGAGACAATGATCATAAAGCCTATTGCTAAAGAGCCAAAGATATCCGAGATGATCTCACCAAGGACACTCAAGAAAGTCTTAGAGACAATCGTGCTCCACAAAACAATCATATGTGTCCAAGAAGGGAGCAACACTGGTGCTCAATTTTCTATGGTCTACATAGTACCAATGAATGCCCTACGTTTAGAGTAAAATTTAATGGGAATTGCAATGCATGTGGGAGGTATGGTCATCAAGCCAAGGATTGTATAGTATTTAAATGTGCGTTGGCCAATAGACCAACCTTAGCATGGATGGACACACCTCAAGTGCCTACATTGATGCCGATCCACCTCTTGAACAACCATCACAACACATGGTCCCTAGGGCCCAAAATTTTGTGCAAACAACACCATTACCATCTCCAGTGCTAGGACCTCAACCCCCACATCCAAGATTCACTTATGTGAATCAAGTGGATTGTGAGTCATCTATGGCTTGTTTGGAAAGTTGTGAGGAAGAGTTAGACCCTAATATTGCCTATGGGATTGATGCACTTGAAGAAAGTCCACAATACTACATGGAGGACTATTGGGACAATTCAAACCTGTCTATCAAGTAGCTTCTCTTACGGCAAGAGGACAAAATATCAATTTCACTGCCAAGACCATCTCTTCAATGCTACGAGTGTGTGGGTCCACATCGTGTAGCCGAGTGTCCCATTAGACTACAAAATTATGTCCCACTAATGCAAACCAATCAAGCGAGAACAAATACAATGCCAATACTCATGTGTAATTGATGTGGCATAAATCATTTGATTGCCCAATGCCCTAATAATCCAAATGCACCAAAGATCATGCCATTGAACTTAATTGAGGTTACCAAGGAGCCATCACAAAGTACACCTGTGGTACCAGTAAATGTACTCACACGATCGATGCTCCAAAACCAAAATAATATTCTTGAAGAAAGAGAAACAACATCAATTTCCCAATCTCAAAAGAAGAAGAAAACACGAAGGAAGAGATTGCAAAAGTAGCAAAATCAGATCCCACTTCAAAGACCAACATAGGGACTCAAAGACTTGTGATGACCCCGTATATATGAACGATGAAGAGGATTTTGATTTGAATGAGACCATGGAGACTAAAACAATCACTAGGAAACAAACAAACAAAAAAGATCGTCATTAGCCGCAATGACCAAGACCCAAGAAAAAGATAGGAGCTTATCCAAACCCTACAGAGGAGATCGAGCAAGTCAAGCAATTAATGAATTTGGTAGAAGAGACCCAAAGGGATCTAGAGCCAGCACCTAAGCAGATCCAGATTACCAACATAGTGTTCCCTATGCAAAATCAACCTCACAAAGTCCATAGACCACTAGCCAAACTAAGTGTCATCCAAGAAGAAAGTGGCTTTAAGTCATGGAAAAGTGGGCATACTCCCTTCTTGCCGGAGAGAATGTTTACAGAGGGATTACCTAACCCTGTTGAAGAAATGGAGATCCCATCTTCCCCATGTCAAGGGGTTGAAGCCCAAAAAGTGTCATTAGATATTGCCAAATTAATGGATTTCATGGCTTCAGACGTCAGAACCACCATCATGTCTAAACTATACGGAGACCCCGAGCTATTCTTAGCTCTTCGAGCTTTCCTCAATGGAGAACTGAAAGTCGGGGGCTACCACAATTTGCACATATGGATGGAGCTAGGGAGGTGCCAATAGAGGAGGAACATTTAGATCCACAACCCAACCTAGATGAGAACTCTGTTGTTGAAATATATGTTAACAAATTGGGACAATACCTTGAAGGTGATGAATCCAATGCGACCATACCAATCACTACCAAGGGATTAATTGTGAAGGGAATCCTTGATGGTGGCACTGGGGTTAGCATTGTAATTAAGAATTGCTAGGAATCTTGGGAAGACCTCACCTTGGGACCACAAACATAGTGGTAAAGATGGCCAATGGGACTATTGTTAAGCCTATTGGGATGCTAGAAGATCTCAAGATCAAGATCTTTGGACACAAAATAAGACATACCTTCTCGGGGAGGTCACCTAATAAAAATGTAACCTATCACGTGAGTTCAACAGAAGGGTATTTAAAGTTCTTGAAACTTACAGAAATATATATACAGAAGGGCATTATTTTTTCAAATTTGAAAAAAACTTACAGATTTAAAAAGAAAAGGGTACATTATATTCTTAACAAAATTCACAGATAAGGGGTTTTACAAACATGTCTTGAACGCACGTGATATGGTAGTTTTACACATAGTGAACCCCCCGAGCATACCTTCATTGTTATGGATTTTTCCAAGCACACTACGTCATATGAGATGATCTTAGGACGTCCTTTCATGAGGGAAGCAAAAATGGTACATGAATGGTCTAAAAACCATGTCTACTTGCAGTTCCAAAGATTCTTTCATTTGAGTTGATCTTGTAGAAAGTGGAGAACATCCTCTAGGAATAGAATAATCAAATCTGGGTGCCTAAACAAAAATTGTGTTCTTACCTGCTGTCACCTATAAACCCATGTGAGCCAAATCCTGTAACATTAAAGCTGATTGAAGATCGTGGGAAGGGAAAGATCACAGAACACTATAAACCTGATCGGAGCTAGTTTAAATACCCAAGCGAGAACGACTTGTAGCGATTGGATCAAACATAGAAAAAACAAATGAAGCTTCTTTCTCTTCATGTATTTTTCTACAGAAACAGAAGTTTTTTCACAACCTCCACCTATCATTATATATATCCATACAAACAAGAAAGAATTTACACCTCCCATTGTAAGCTCACCACCTACGACAACGTTGCAAGTAAAATCATGGGAGAGAACCTTATCACCCTTACAACTAGATAAACGCCTAGGGAAATGAAAAACTATTGGTCAAAGTCTTCACCCATTACAACTTGGAACAATTGGTTTCAAAACGTGACGACATCGTTCCAAAAGATATGATCTACCCAAGGAAGGGGGGAGTGTTTGCTGACATCTATCATTCACTTGCTCCTCTCTTAGCCTTTCTCTTTGATCTTTCAATCTCCCAATCTTAGAGAATATATATATATAACCCTATACTCAAGAAAATAAAAATAAAAAAGTAAAAGAGCAAAAGTCACCAGACAAAAAGCTGGAAACCTACAAATTCTAGTACATGACCCAAAAATCATAATAACACACTATGCACAAGGACGACCTTTTGACATGACCCTTATAATATTTGCACACTAACCAAAATATGTATGTGTGTACAGATATGGCTAGTAAACTAGAGTCATCCACTCCTACCTTGGGTGAGAGGTACCCTCTTTACTTTTCACAAGTGTTTCACATAGTCTACCCAGTGCTTACTTGTGAATGGGATTTGGTAGATACACTAGCGTGTGAGAAGAATTTTGAGGAATTAGAATGGCTGATACATCTCTTGACCGCAATAGATCCCTACTTAGTAGAGAACGTCTCTCATATTGCACAAGCTTACCCTTTTGACCAAGATGACTACACACCTAGTGACATTCTTAGTGACCATATATGCATCTAATGATAAGGAAGATTTACATGATTACACGGATGGCACATATGCTCTCACGGATGATGACTTTATTTTTCTTGACAATGACGAGGATAGGGGTTTAGACTTAGGTCTACCCGCCCATCTCTTCAATATCGTGTTCCCTTGACCCTCTAGGGGGGTGCTAAATTTTAGGTTAGGGTTCTTTATGTTGTTTTGATTGTGTTCAATAAAGATTGGTGCATCTTCCCACTGATGTGCCTCCTAGAGGTATTCCTTCTGTTTTCTAGTGTGTACAGGAACGTGTTGTAGTAGTTGCGATGTGTACTTCATGGAATATTTTTCTCGTTCACTCTTCAAATCGAGCGCGATCATCAACCCGAACGAGTGTTTCTTGCCCATTATCATTACCTCTTGCCTTTATAGCATCCATGTTTCCTTGCTTTAAATGTGATTGGTAGCATAATATTCAACACATTTTCTTCGTATTAAACATTAGATTCAATATAATTTTATGTCATAGTCTCTTGCCTAAGTTTATGAATCAAGCAGTCTGACTAAGCTAGTTTGACCAAGATAGGCATTAGAGATCTTCTCTTAATACCATAGGACATGCCTTCCTAATTGTCAATTAGGTTTGTAATCCAATTTAGGGAGCATTGTGTGCAATATACTAGTGCTTTCTGGTGAGCTTAATCCCCCTTGACCTTTAGTTTAACTACTATAAAGGGAGTTTACTATTGTGATGAGCCTGGGGAGTGTGACACTGTCAATATGACCCCCAAAAGTTACAAAATTGAAAGGCAATGAAAAAAAAACAAACAAAAAACAAAAGTATCAACAATGTAAAATCTTAAGTTGGTACTTCACTCACATGTACTGCCTATGGTACTAGTGCCCTAGAGGTTCCCAGTGTAGGCGCTTTTCCTTGAAAAGAAAAAAGCCCAAGGCATACAAAATAAGCACACACGTCAAAAATTGAATCAATGTGGAAACACTTTGGGGGGTCAAACAAAGGGAATAATTCAAGCGATGATTTCATAAGCAATTCTTTTTATCGTAGCTTAACTAGAAGGTCTTCTAGGTATAGCCTCTAGTTAGCCCTCATACATGAAATACTTTGCTCTCGCGATTAAACAGCTTAATTGACTAGAGAGAATTGAGAAGCTTGACCATGGTATTAATAGTTGACCTCTAGTGCCTCTCAACTGTTAAATTAGCGACCCCAGACTTGTTTATTTTTTGACCTTTACAATTGCTTATGCATTTGATTATATTACAGTTTAATGTTTATTGTTGTCAAATTGTTTAATATTATGTTACCAATCAATTTGTGTGCCTACTCACTGCATATGATTTTTAATTATATATGGGATGCAATTAGTGTGCCACTTTTGGTTGATTTTGCAGTGTTTGAAGAAAGCTCAAGACTACAAACTCAGATGCTCTTCCACCTCGACAAACGGGCTTCATCTCACTAGCTTCCAAGGACGGAATCTACATCAGGAAGGGGGGCATGTTACCCCTCACAGACACCCTATCACCTTTGATGTAAGAAACTAGGCAACTAGGCTCTCTTGGATCCTCCTCCCAACCTCCCTTTATAGGTGGGCTTTTAGCCCCTTGCCCTAGACGGATCCCCTGTCCACACTGCCTAGCCCGGCCCTTGGCCGTAGTCCTTGCCTAGCCTAGTTCTTAGGGTACAGGACCCGTGTCCTGACATTACTTCCCCCTTAAGGAAGAGTTTTCGTCCTCGAAAACAGAAGTAGTAACATCTTCTTAAGAATACTGGTGTTCTCTTTAGTGACGTCCCATAAGTGAGTCAGTTGTCTGTATGACTGATAATTGGTGCAGTGAGGAGGTTCAATGAAACCAAGATAAATATCTTGATTTTCAACATTGTTGTCCGTTTGCAACCACTTGGGTCTGAATGGTAACTCCATTTATAACTCGCTTGAGTGTTGTAAAGGAGTAATAACAACTAAGAGTCACTTGGGTTTAAATGGTAACTCCATTTATAACTCACTTGAGTACTATAAAGGAGGAACCACAACCAAGAGTTGTCCAAAGGCATAACCAGTTTTCAGATCTTTTGAAGGTACTGGAATAATGCAAGAAAACCTTGGCGTAACATTCCATGCAGTTGTGAGCCAGATTTCCTACTCGCCTGAGTATCTAGAACAGTCCGTGACTAGAACAGTCCGTGACATGTTCATCCCTAATGAAGGTTACTTGCCAACATCCTCTGTCAGCCACACCTAGTAAGTCCTTGACGTATGAAAGTATTGACACATCTCCAACCTTCATCCCTAATGAAGGTTACTTGCCAACATCCTCTGTCAGCCACACCTAGTAAGTCCTTGACGTATGAAAGTATTGACACAATCTCCAACCCCACCACAGGAGGTGTTCAAAGTCGAAAATCGTACTTAAGCAAATTCTGGAATAGGGAGAAAATCATCTATTTAGAAATGCGTTGTGTTAACGTATGCTCTTAGCAGATCCTTAAGCATAAGATTACTCTTTGTAATCTTTGTAATATGCCTATCCCCTTGGATAACTAACAGTACTGAGGTGTGTTTTCCTCACGGTTTACAGACAGTCTTCCCAGATGAGTGGTAAACGGGAAATCACCGTAGTGTTTAACATTGGTAAAGAATCAACAATGTCCGAAATAACCATCGTGGTTAACTTGAAAAAAAAAAATTCTAGAAACGCCCAAACCGAGCCATGACCTCTATTGGTGATTAGTGGATTTAAAAGTAATCTCATAGAGATAGTGCACATAGAGTGCAAAATGCTTCATAAGCAACATCTTGAGGAATATGCATGCCGTTCCAAATCAGCCTTTGAAAGTAAATACTTTCAGTTGCAATTTTTCTGCAAGCCTTGCTGAAATGTCTGAACCATAATAGAAGGTGAAACAGTGATCACGTCTAGGTACAAACAATGAAACTTTTTCATTTTCTATATGTGTAAACAACCATCTGTAATGTTGTTTAGCAATACTTGTACCTTAACAAGTCATTCTAAGTATTCAACAATTTCTGGCCAAGAAATTGCTCCTGATACGTCGTGCTAAAAATGGTCTAGAAAATAGATGTGACCAACACTTAGGGACTTTGTTGTGACACATATTTGAAATAAGGGCACCAGTGTCAGTCCCAGAGACTCATATTCGCCACATGTGGAATATGTCTCAACTAAGGATGTCTGAAAAAGAACATCCTACAAGTACAAGGTGTACTTGTGTGTGGAGGTAGCTCTAAACACTTTACGACAGGAGTGAGAGGGACCCTCATTCATTGCTCCACACTGGCTAATCCGAACTCCGTGAGTTCCTAGACCATGTTGTATCCCATGTGACAACATGTGCCAAATTGAACCCTATAAGTAGGTTCGTAACAGTATAAGGCAGCAAGATAGATTGGATACTTGGCCCAAAATACTTTGTGCCGACATTCCCTTGGCATGACTCTGTAACATTCAAGGGTACTTGTACGTCTTGAAAAACCAAGAAAAGCATACTAAAAATGGAATGACACCAAATCAATAGATGCATACCTAGAGATTTGGACATAATGTTCACTTACCCGTATTCAAATGGAGAGGAGCACGTCTCCTACCTGAAAAAACAAACAACATTGCAGTGGGAACCATGGGTGTTGCCCTCACAATCCAACCTCTTTGGTTAAAATCTACATAGGCAAACCCTTTGGTAAGACCTTTTGTAGAAACTGCTCAACTAGCAGGTAACCGTAACCGACATAGTTAACCGTGTACGTATTGATTGAAATCACTTGAAAAGTTGAATTTGTCCGCTACCACGTGGTAGAGTGCAGAATTATTTTCTTGAAAGTCTAACTAGGAGAGATCAAACTATGATCCTCAATGCAGATCAAACTGTGATGCTTAATGCCTATGGGGTGATGTAACAATCACCCGCCGGGTCTTACCTCAACAAGTATATCCATAGACACGCCGGAGTGCTATAGTGAGAGCAAGAAATCCACATAAGTCAAATGTCTAGCTCGTATTAATAGCCATGCTGTCTTAACTGTTCCATGGTATAGATCGGCTGATGGAAGTGCAAGAGTATCAAAAACTCAACGTGAGCATCGTACTAGAAACCTATAGTGCAAAAATGACACCCTAAATATCCGTAATGACAAGACTCTTGCTTGTCCATTAACGTCGATGTGTACTTCGTTGGGTATATCTTGACAAAAATCACCCAAAGAATGCCAATAGTTGGGTCTTACCCTTATCCTAACATCGGCTCTTAGCCTGTTTGGCTCATAGCCCTTATGCAAAATAGTGTTCAATCAATGAATCGATGAGGACTAATTTGAGTAGCATAAGCCACGTGTTAGCTGAGAGTTAGAGCACCGTGGCTCAGGCTGACTCACGAGCAAAACATGTATCAAAAGCTTCTTAGAAGATTTTCATGTTTCCCTTAGAGAGAGAGAGAGAGAGAGAGAGAGAGAGAGAGAGAGAGAGAGAGAGAGAGAGAGAGAGAGAGAGAGAGAGAGAGAGAGAGAGAGAGAGAGAGAGAGAGAGAGAGAGAGAGAGAGAGAGAGAGAGAGAGAGAGAGAGAGAGAAGAAGAAGAAGAGCATGCTGGGCTGAGGAACTTGCCTTAAGTTTTAGAGTGTGCACCCAAGCTGTGTGCTCTTACGCATCTTATGCCTGACTTGCAGCTTATCGTATAAGAATTCCACAAGTGTTCGGTATGACTCGCTCATTGAGAGAGGTATCACATCTTGTTCTACCTTCCTGTTAGGGGTCGTGATTGTATGTAAATGACTTAGCATGGGCACGTTGCCTGTGAAAGAAGTGTTGTTGTATGGTGACAACAACCCCAAAAACAATCCAGAACGTATCTTATCCTTAACCAATTTGTGAGCCTGGATAGCAACCGAAAATTATGGGAAACAATGCTTAACTAATAGTGTCCTTGACAGAGTGATTTGTACGAGCATACTGTATACCATCTGGGTAGAATGCCTTGCAGACAAAAACGAGAGCCCGTGGCTACCGTAATAACCGTTGAAGTCAACATCCTAAGTGCCTTGCACCTGTTAGACTGGTAAGGATTCAATGAGATGATATCCTAAATAATGTAGGTGCCCCAAACTTGTGTATGGTCCGACGTAAATGCAAAGGGTGAGTTGTAGGACACGTGTATCAAATACACCCTAATTCAGTGATCTTGCCTGCATCTCAGAATGTTTTCGGCAGATCATATAAGCCGAGATGATGTGACTGGTCGTGCCAAAAACGACTATGGCAGAAAACAATTGGGGTTTAACAGTACCCGATTCAAAAAAACGTACAATACGCTGGAAATTCCATATTGAAGTATGAGAAAATGGCTACGCATAACATATTGAAAAAGCCATATAACTACTGTGCCGTGCACCAAAACTGGAGTTTATGTCAAAGCACAAACTCATGCATCATGCTGAAGTTTTTCGACATGTGGGCACTGCTTTTTTTGATGTGTTCCTAAGAAAATAAAGCATAATTTTTTACTTTTCGCACGTTGAAATTCGGATGGTGATAGGCGCTTCTTGACCACGTTGGTCGTGCCCCGAGGTGTTCCGACAACCGAAGTATTATGGACATGTTGGACCTCTTTGGTCATAAATGGTAAATTGGCAACCCCCTGGGTTGCTGGCAAGTGGAGAGATGATTCTGGTAGCATTCTGTGAATTAATTGTGTAAGATTTTCTACTTGTGTAACGAAGATTTGAACCCTAACAGCGAGCTTGCGAAATCAAGCATCAAAAGTTTTCAGTCCTGTCGAGTGACAAACTCCCTGGCATCTGGCAATTGACTGTCATCCTCTAGAATGTCCAACACGCTCTGTGGAGGGGAGGTTTACAAACGGGGAGACAGAGAGGGATCACATGGGTTTGCACCATCCATTCCTGTTGCCACGAGGGAACTCTCCGTGAGAGTTGCCGGCCCCATGACATCCACAGGTGGAGCCCATTCGATATATTCGAAATCGAACATGTGTTGATCATCAAGTTCCGCACTCATGGAGAATCTGTGTTGTGCGAACAAAGAGAAAACAATACCTGATGTCGGTAGTACTTGTAAAGTATAGCTACTTTGTGTCGTAGCAGTGAATCGTCTTGCTAAATCCGCCTTGTTTTCCAAAAAATACTCCTGTAGTTGTAGCTTGCACCGTAGCCAATAATTAGCCGTGCTAATTAGGTTGGTCGGCAAATCTTTGAACAATCCGTGATGTTGGATACTTGAATGAAAACTTACAAATTGTTGTCGACGAAGATTGACGTCCTATGAAAGAAGTTTGTATGAGTGCAAAAAATTACAGCACCGTAGTAAATTTTGCTGGCTCGAGTTGGTCGGCTTTCCGAATTTTCTTGGCTCGAATTGCTTGGCTTGCTCGAGTTGCTCGGCTTGCGTCACCGTAGGTTTGTCGGCAAACAAAGGCTGGTTTGGTATGTGGGAAGGGCCGCTTGTAGCGGCCAAGGCCTTCAAATAATGGCCAAAGGGCCTGTGTAATGTGAAAGTAGCGTGTAATTTGAAGCTCCCCAACGCAGGCAGCGGGCCGTCTTTGACGAGCTTGAGCAAGATGGTGGCGGGGCTCGCCCCTGCAGGCTATGGTCGCACTGTGGTAGCGCCCCCTTCTACTGTTGCACGGTGCACCCCCCAAGCCCGAAAACGCTCTGTTTCATGCACCATAGGCGTGCCTCCAAAAAGGGAAGGTCTGCCTGTTTCGGCAAGTGGCCCAGCTAAAATTGGAAAAGGCTTTAAAAAAGCAGTGGTTCTCACAAAAGGGGCATGTTTTTAGGGGCCAAAGATGACCACGCCTAGAGAGAGAGTGGAAGAGAGTCCCAAGCTCTGATACCAGTGTAAGAAACTAGGCAACTAGGCGCTCCTGGATCCTCCTCCCAACCTCCCTTTATAGGTGGGCTCCTAGCCCCTTGCCCTAGACGGATCCCCTGTCCACACTGCCTAGCCCCGTAGTCCTTGCCTAGCCTAGTTCTTAGGGTATAGGACCCGTGTCCTGACATTTGACGGATTCCTTATCATTTATTTGCGTCATGGGCCGGGCTTGTCGGTCCAAAAGGTGTGTAGGTGATTGCCGATGAGAGGCGCACCACTTATCCCATTTTTACATAATTTTTACTATGACCGGCCACTATGGGCGCCCATGTGTGAATGGGTCAGACTCTTATAAAAGGTCCATTTTGACCTAAAATCCTCATTCTTTGAGGTGCATGCTAAGAAGTGCTCTTGCTCTGCCTCTATCTTCTTTTGCTTCGTGTGCTCACACGGGTGTGTGTGTGTGTATGCTTGAGAGAGAGAGAGAGAGAGAGAGAGAGAGAGAGAGAGAGAGAGAGAGAGAGAGAGAGAGAGAGAGAGAGAGAGAGAGAGAGAGATCAAGCATTGCGACGGCATCGACGACAGCGAGGCGATTGAGCATGGTTCTTCGCGGCACATGATCCTTCACGACAGAAAGCATTGAGGGGGTGAGTGACACACCATTGCCCCTTTGAGCTTGCTAGGACAATCTAGCTCTGTGCTTGCAGCCATTTGTGGCTTGCACACAGTGTTTGACAAGTTCACAACCATCGACATGTGCGGTAAAGTGCACAAGGAGCCACGTATGAGGATGCTTGTTGCAATTGTGTCACCACCGAGGATTTTGGAACCCACTTCTAATGCACTTTATTCTTGTAGCAGTGACATTGGTCCTTGGGTATTTGATCTAGGCAATCATAAAACTGTGAATTAGTGGTAGTGTCGTTCATGTCACTTGCTGGGTTATCCGCATCTCCATTGTTGGCATCTTCTTGAAGCTCCAAGTACTCTACGGAGTCATAGAACTCGTCTTCTTTGTCGTCTTTTGATTCATGACAATCCTTTGTTTGCTTTTCATCTCAAGAACTTGTTGATGCTTGTTCCTCTTCATTTTTCTGGATCACACTCACTGCAAAGTAGGGAAATTGTCTTCTGTCTCATCTTTTGCTTCGTGAAAATCCTTTGCTTGCTTTTCATCCCGAGAACTTGTTGATGCTTGGTCCTCTTCATTTTCCTAGATCACACTCACTGCAAAGTAGGAAACCACATCATAGCGGTTTACATGTGTCTCAGGTAGATATGGTCATAACCCCAATCTTGGACCATTTTCAATTGCCTCATGAATGGTCTTCCTAGAATGATATCATAATTATTGTTCTTGCCAAAGTCAACAATAGCAAAGGTATGCTCATACTCAATGCCACAAGAAGTAACAACTAATTTTTTTAGCAATCTTATGGGACTTTTCATGTGTCCATGTGCAAGCTGTAGTTTCATCCTGGTAGCCCTCACTACTAGTTTCCCCCATTTTTTTCAGATCTCTTTGTTTGTGATGGCAATGCCAGCTTCGGTATCAAGGATTGCCATGGATTTTACACCTTGGAATTTCACAAGAAGAGTGGTGTTCCCATCTTCTCCCTCATAGTACTCACCTACCTTGTTTAATGGCACTGGCCTAGTGTTTAACCGAGGCATTTCAAGATCTTTGATCCCTTCTTGTATCTGAGTTGTTGGGTCTTTCACACTAAATTTCTCTACGCATTTTTCCATAGTAGTCCACATGTTTGTTCTTATTCTGAGCAACTCGGCTAACGTTATCATAACTGGTGTTGACAATATGTCTATCAACCCTTTTGAATTGATGACCTTGTTGGAAGACAGTCTCTATGATGGGACTGCAATAACATCCGACTTGGCCCCATACCCTCCCGTATAGGACGGTAGCGTTCTTAGCAAATGGGGTTGATTGTCCATAGATTGTACATATCCTTTGTCGCCCCCATACGAATGCATTTCTAGATTCATTTGAGATCCAGTCTCAAATTCCTCTATTGGTGGAAGAAACACTCCTCTTCCATCACCAGATTGGTTTACTCGTCTGCTTAGCTCACTTGCTTCATTGGCCTCTCTGATTTGTTTCCACAATTTGTCAAGACCATCTATTTCTCTGCAACCCTTAGGTATAGCTAGGTTAAATCCCTCAGAATAGTTATCTGTGGTATTGAACACTATCCTTGGTTTTAATGCTAGTTCCTTGAGCTTTGGTATGTGCTCATGCCTAGAATCTGGCTCTTTTTGTTCTTAGTTTGGTGGGATTACTGGTGTAGGTGGGACAAGGATCACATTCTCAGGTTTTCTAGTTGATGGTTCTGTTAAATCTTGGGGGTGTTTGAATCACTGTTTTGAACATTTTAAGCCTTTTCTTTTCTAGTTCTTGTTAACCCTCACGGCTCACGGACACCGTATCACCTATGAGACGGACGTTGTAACCTACGGTGGACATTGTATTATTTATGTGGTAGAGTTAGGTACCGGGCTTGTCGGTCCAATAGGAAAAAGGTAAGAGTGATCGTCGATGAGAGACGCACTCTAACTGGGACATTCAAGCGATTAGTTGGCTAAGCATGGGCGCCCAAGTGTGAATGGGGTGAGCTCATATAAAAGCCAACTAAACCTAAAATTCATTTATTCTCTCATTTGTGCAATAGAAGAGTGCTCTTGCTCCATCTCCATCTCCATCTTCTTCTTCTTCACCTCCTTGTGTGTGTGTGTATGTGTGAGAGAGAGAGACTGTGTGTGATCGAGCATTGCGACGACGGCACGGCGGCAGCGAAGCGGTTGAGCGCGGCGAAGCGGCGGCTCCTTCTTCTTCGCGGCGAGGAATCCTCCACGAAGCAAGCGTAGAGCGGTGAGTGACACACCATCGCTTTCTTTGAGCTTACTAGTTAAGCTAGTTGTGTGCTTGGAGCCGTCGCACACAGTGTTAAGCAAGTCCCTTGCTTCGACAGTGCGGCAAGGAGCGCACATTTTTGGGGCCGCTGCCGGGGAAATGCCCAACACTAAGCTCGGTTAAGCACCTTACGCTTTCTTGTGATGCAATTTCAATTGAAGGATTTGTGAAGAAGGAAGGTGTGTGGTTGCGTGGAGAAGGATTTGTGAAGAAGGAAGGTGTGTGGTTGTGTGGAGAAGATTTTTGTTACACTGTACTGTCTTTTTTGTTTTCTGTAAAGAAGGAGTTATAATTTTTTTGCAATCTATTGTTAGAATTAAGGTATTAGCTATGGAATGTTAGTTCTGTAAGGTTAGTTTTGTAGTTCTGCTAGCTACTGTAGTACTGTGTAAACAGTGTTGGAGTGTGTGTGGCAATATCTCTATTAGCTGTAAGTAGATAAGTTAGGTGTAGGTTAAGTGTGTGTGTGCGCGCGTGCGCGGCGCGGCCGTGGCGACTTTAAAAAAAAAAAAAAATCTTAAAAAATAAAATAAAATAAAATAAAAGAAGGATCGAGCTGGGGATCATTCCCCAAGCCCAAGCTCAAACCCAGACCTCAGTCCTCAGTTTTAAAATATAGTTTATAAACCTTTTCATATTTAAAAACTATTTTTAGGATTTCGAGGACTATAAAGACTATTTTTAGGATTTCGAGGGCTTCACATAGCCGAATAGGGAGCTGTAAATCACGGCACGTTCCTTTAGCCAAAATGCTCGTCTTGAGCTATTACACGCCATATTTTGTGGCTTGGTTACAAAAAATAACCAAGAATAACAAAAAACTTGGGTTATAAACACCTTAAAAAAAAAAAAAAACTAAGTGAGCGGCCTTCACGGGCACTCACCAACGTGCTTAGAGTGCGGAGGTCACATGTACCTACGCTCTGGACGAGTGTTAGAGCACGAGCATATTGGTAGTGCCTCCATTTACGCGGGCACCCATTATTCCTCCACCCTAGGTTCTGGACCTTCGGCCGGGACTCAAGGTAGCACGAACCAAGATCCTCATATCGCGTCTAGTGATTCTTCCTCTGACTACGAAGTCATGGAGGGGTATCCTACACCAAACCCTGATAGTTCAAGTCAAGACATGCATGCCATGGGCCCACGGCCCGGGTCCAACGTGTTTAGCCCCTTAAAAGAGACCCTTAGTAGAGCTACTCGCTCCGAACATGCGGTTAATGAAATAAATGAAGGGAGTGGGAAAGTAAATTCGTCATTCATTCCTAAAATAGACCCTATGCTTCTTGAGAGTGTGCATGTGAATGTTCCATACACTGCACCTCCTGATCCTTTAGGACTATCTCCCTCCGAGGTTCTACTACCCGATGGTAGGAGTCTTGCCGAAGTGCAAGAGATCGAACGCTATATGCAAGCAACAAGGGAGAGGGAAATTGAGAACCTACGAAGGCTAGAACAAAGTCGAGCCCTGAAATCAAAGGCTCCTATGACAACAATCATGCCAGCCGAGCAACTGAGTGCTCCCAAGGTAGCAGTCACGGAGGGGCAAGCGATGGGGAGCAATAATGCTTCCACCTTGAGGGAAACCTCCAGCACGCCAGGCCTAGATGGGATATTCCTAAACGAAAATTGGGAGTATGACCTACAAGCAGAAGCTTTAACTGATTGGTACACACGACACACCTATCATGTGGGTTGGTTAGATGTTCTACAATCCACATCGGGTGCTACTAGCATAGATGAGCAACAACCGAAAGTCTGTGATGTCCTCCATAGGATTGTCGAGTTAGAAAGACAGAACACAGGGATCAACATGCCTTCAACAGGCCTAATGGGATTCTTGGATATGGGAAAGGCCAACCAACCAACCCTATCACAAATGGAGACTCCCTCAGTGAGCCCCATTGATCCTCCATATGTTGTTTCGCCAGGAGCCTCAGTACAATCTGAGCCCACAAGTGGCAGCTTTACCTTCCCAGATCTAGCTCATCTTTCTCTTAATGACACTACGGCTACCATGCATATCCCAGTGGTGAGCGTGACAAGAAGTACACCATAGAGTTCATTTGTTAATACTGCATCGATGGCTAGTAGCCCAGTGCCCCCAACTATACCTACATGTATGTATCAATCATGTGCACCTGTCGTACCTCAGCCTCATGTAGCTCCTACACCTCCGATTATTCCAAGAGCTTACAATCCACAATGGCATTATCCAAGCTCTCATACAAGTGGAGCCATGCCATTTAATGATAACATGCCATATCAGGCACCCCCTATGCCTAGGGCCACGCCTGTAAACTTTGGACCACCGTCTGGTACACCACCATACGAAATATGGGACCCAAGAGCCGCGTGTATGCCAAGGCCAAGGCCAACTCCCATCTCACATGTGGTTCCAGGAGCACATACACCCATTATACCTGCTCAAATAGGAGTTTTGGCAGCATTTGCTCAAACTATCTGTCTCTCAATTGCGGAAAACATGCGTAGTGCACCTGATAGAGAGCCTAGGAGCAAGGCAGTTCAAGTAGATAAGCTCACACAGAAATTCAGTGGAGACGGAGATGCTAGAAAGCATATGGAAGTATTTGAACATGTGTGCGATTCCTTGGAAGAGCACAATGAGCTACATAAGTGTAAGGCTTTGAGTTTGACCCTAAGCGGAAAGGCTGGAGATTGGTATAGAACCTTAAGAGTAGAAGAGAAAACGATCTACTCTACTCTTAGGAGACTGTTCTTAAAAGAATACATACGAGAGGGAGTACTTTGGGGTGTGGCCTCTCAGCTCCAGAAAGCCCAACGAGAAGAAGGTGAATCCGTGAGAGACTTCATTAGTCGCCTAAAGAATTTGAATTCTCGATGCAATCCAAACGAGCGATTCAACAACAACCAATTGCTCGATAGATTCATTAGGGGACTACGACATGAAAGTATCTATAATGGCCTAGTCATTAGAGGTATAACTACTTGGGAAGCAATCACCATGAATGCAATCCAATTGGAGGATAATTTAATGATTGCAGGAGAAAGAGTGTCTGCCGAGCCGAGGTCTAGTAGCTCGCAAGCGTCAGGGCATGAGCCAATGAAGATAAAGCCAATCGTGAAAGAGCAAATGATATCTAAGATGACTTTGGCAGATCTCACCAAGGCCATCCAAGAAAGCCTTAGGGGTAATCGTGCTCCACAAAACACTCATATGTATCCAAGATGGGAGCAACAATGGTGCTCAATTTTCTTGGGCCCACATACTACGAGTGAATGCCCTACTTTCAGAGTAAAGTTTAACGGGACTTGTAACGCGTGTGGTAGGTATGGCCATCAAGCGAAGGATTGCCTAATGCTTAAACGCATCATGGAAAATAGACCGCCTATAGCTTGGGCAGACTCACCTCGAGTTCCTGCATTGATGCCTACCCCACCCATGGAGCAACAGTTGCCATTACAGCACATAGTCCCTAGAACCCAAAATGTGGTCCAAACCACACCGTTTCCACCTCGAGTGCTAGGACCGCAACCCCCTCATCCAAGAGTTACACCTATGAACCAAATAGGTTGCGAGTCATCTAGTACTTATGTAGATTGTGAAGAGGACATAGACTCTAGTATCACCTATGGAGTCGACATGCTTGAGGAGTGTCCCATGTACTATATGGAAGACCATTGGGGACAAATCAAACCGGTATATCAAGCTACTGCGCTAGTAGCAAGAGGCCAAAACATTAGTAGTTTTGCCAGGAGACCACCTCTTCAGTGCTACGAATGTGGTGGACCACATCGAGTAGCTGAGTGCCCCATTAGAATGCAAAAGAATGCCGCACTAATGCAAACAAGTCAAGGGAGTGCATTGGCAATGCCAATACTCACTTGTAATCGTTGTGGCATAGATTATTTGATCGCATAGTGTCCTAACAATCCAAACGCACCGAAAATCACACCATTGAACATAATAGAGATTGTTGATGGGACACCACCAACTATAAACATAGCACCAGTGAATGCACTCACACGGTCGATGCTCCAAAAGCAAAATTACATCCTCGAAGAGAGAGATGCTGCATCCATTGGCTGAGCGAGAAAGAAGAAAACACGAAGAAAGAAATCCCTTAATGCTTCTAGCTCAAAACCTAGTTCAAAGACTAACATAGGGACAGGAGAGGATCCCGTGTATATGAATGACCCTGAGGATGACTCAGATTCGATAGAGACCACGGAGACCAAAACTGTTACTACAAAGGAAAAAGCCAGTGAGGAGGATCACGAGAGGAAATTACGACGAACACCAAAAGAGTATTCAAAGTTAAACCACCCAGTTGCAAACCCCCAAGATAAGCCATGAGAGACAAAAAATGAGGATTGCAAGAGAAAGATTGGAACCTATCCAAACCCAACAGTGGAAATTGAACGAGTCCAACAACTGAGGGGTTTGGTGGAAGAAACTCAACGAACATTAGAACCTGAACCCAAACATATCCAGATGTCGGACACAGTGTTTCCCACACAAGTTCAACCTCACAAGAACTACAGGCCGTTAGCTATACCCAGTATCATTCGGGAAGAGAGTGAGGGTAGGACATCTGAAAGTGGACACACACCTTTCCTACTAGAGAGAATGTTTGGTGAGGGAATGCCCGACCCCCTTGAGGAAGTGGAGATTCCATCTTCACCATTCTCTTGTCAGGGTCCTATGTCCCATAAGATGCCATTAAATGTTGCCAAATTGATGGATTTCATGTCTTCAGAAGTTAGAACCACCATCATGTCCAAACTATATAAAGACCCCGAGCTAGTCTCAGCTCTTCGAGCCTTCCTCAATGGAGAATTACAGGCCGGATTACCACAGTTTGCACATATGAACAAACCTGACTCGGTAATGAATGATGAGGAACATTTAGCACCACCATCTGACCTAGCGGGACATGAATCTATAATTGAAGTACCCATTAACAAGTTGAGGCAATACTTTGAAGGTGATGAATCTAATGCTACTCTACCAATCACTACTAAAGGATTAACTATAAAGGGGGTCCTTGACGGTGGTGCGGGAGTCAGCATGGTGACAAAGAGTTGTTGGGAGTCTATGGGGAGACCTCACCTTGAAGCCACAAGCGTAGTGGTAAAAATGGCTAATGGATCTATTGTTATGCCTATTGGAATGCTAAAGGATCTCAGGATCAAGGTCTTGGGACACAAGGTAAGGCAGACTTTCATTGTTATGGATTTTTCCAAGCATCCTATGTCATTTGAGATGATCTTAGGGCGTCCATTCATGAGGGAAGCAAAAATGGTGCATGACTGGTCCAAAAACCACGTCTACTTACAATTCCAAGACTCTGTCATTCGAGTTGATCTTTTAAGTGGTCGAACGCATCCTCTAGGAAATAAATTCATCATTGATAATCGATCAGACACAACAATTCACTCAGCTCCATTACAGTATTGTTACACGTGTAACGAAGACACGGATATTGGAGAGAACTCTCCTTATATGGATATCCTACCCGGAATGGCTGAGTCAGACAATGTCGATTGGGTGCACCTAGCAGCAACTATAGATACATGGGGAGCTAGAGGAACAACTTGGCTAACACCAGATGGGGAAGAGATACCACACGTTGCACCAATAAACATGTTAGGTGTAGCGCATGTAACATCCGATGATAAGAAAGAGGCACACCTACCTGAGAGTGAAACTGATGATTCCTCAAAGGCTTCAGGCCAATACACATCGGAAACGGAATCTAAGGAAGAAATGGATTCAGAACCTGAGGAAACATCAAGTGAACCAAGTATAGAAAATAAATACTCAAGGCCTAGTACGACCGTCTATGGTAATTTATATGAGAGTGAAGAAGATACAAGCGAAGACCTATCAGGCGAGTCGAGCTCAAACATTTACCAAAATCAAAACCTTAACAAGAAACAAAGGTCATATAAGAGACGACGATATCGAGCAAATGTGAGAGCTAGGATAAACAAGGAAAGATCTACTGCAGAATGGCTTAGCTATCTAGGGGCATGTGATGCTCATCGAAAGCTAGTAGACAATTGGGGTGAACATCTCCAGAGTGTCATGTGGTGCAGCCCGCGACCCATTGACCTAGCTCAATTGAAGGTTACAGAGCTGAAATTGAGTCGAACTATAAGAAGACGTCAAAACCGAGAGTTAGCTCAACAACAAAACGAGGCAGAACTAAAAGAAAGGTCTTTGTCAGGACAAGAGCCTACTGACTTACATACAGCTCTTGAACATTTTAAATCTTATACCACGGGGGAGCGAAAGTTTGTGTATGCCAAAGCCCGACGAATACCTACCAATGGAAGCAGTGGAGTCTATGATGGTCCAGCGGTAGTTAAAGAGATAGAATTAGCAGAAACAGGTGAGGAGTCTAAACCAGTCTTTATTGCTCAAGACCTTACCGAAACTGAAGAGGCTGTACTTAAGGAGATCCTCAAGGAATACAAGGATATCTTTGCTTGGACATATCATGACATGAAGGGCATTCCACCTTCTGTGGTGCAACATACAATTCCCATGATCAACACTGCTAAACCCGTCCAGCAACGACCCTATCCAATGAATCCTAAGTACGCCAAAATTGTACAAGAGGAGATTGAAAAACTTATCCAATGTGGATTCATATACCCTATTGAGCACTTAGAATGGGTTTCTCCAATAGTCATTGTGCCAAAAAAGAATGGGAAACTAAGAGTGTGCGTGGACCTCAAGAAAGTTAATGCAGCCACTAGGAGAGATCATTATCCCTTGCCATATTCAGAACATGTGCTTGAAAGAGTTGTAGGCAAGGAAGGTTATAGCTTTTTAGATGGGTACTCTGGTTACCATCAAATCACAATTGCATTAGAGGACCAAGCTAAAACTGCTTTTATCACAGAGTTTGGAGTGTTTGCATTTCGTGTTATGGCTTTTGGCTTAACAAATGCCCCTGCTACATTCCAACGATTAATAAACACTGCGTTTAAACAATTTCTAAGGGAGTTTTGTGAAGCTTTCCTAGACGAACTTTGTGTTTATTCTTCTTGGGAGAAGCATTTGTTATATCTACGAAAAATATTTGAAAGGTGTAGATTTTATCGCATCTCATTGAACCCTTTCAAATGCCAATTTTGGGTTAAGCATGGAGTCATTCTAGGGCATATAGTGTCCAAGAACGGGATATCCACAGATGAGAGTAAGATTAAAGCCATTGCCGATTTGCCACCACCTACGAACTATAAAGGAGTTCAAAGATTTATGGGCCATGTTGGTTATTATCGAAGGTTTATTTTAAACTTTGCCGAGATAGTGCGTCCATTGTACAAGCTTCTTATCGAGTTTCACTGGACGGAAGAATGTCATCAATCTTATGAGTTATTAAAGAAGGCCCTAACAAGTGCTCCAATCCTACGAACACCTGATTGGAATGTACCTTTTCATGTGCATATTGATGCATCAAACTTTGCTATTGGGTGTGTTCTAACTCAACCAGGAGAACATAAATTGGACTACCCTATTAGCTTTGCAAGTCGCCAATTAAATGATGCCGAGATGAACTACACTACTACAGAGCACGAAGGTCTAGCTATGATTTACGCAGTAAAGAAATTTTGCTATTACCTTCTTGCTACCAAGTTTGTGTTTTATGTTGATCATCAAGCATTGCTATATTTGGTAAACAAGCCGTGTTCCACAGGTCAAATTACACGATGGTTGTTAATTCTTCTTGAGTTTGACTTCACCGTTGTTGTGAGGCCTGGGAGGAAACATGTCATGGAGGATCATTTATCTCGTATCCCTAATGGCGAAGCTCCTACGGGGGTTGATGATGAATTGCCTGATACTCCTTTGTTCATTGTTGAGACAATGCCTGAATGGAGTGAAAAGATTGTTAACTTCTTAGTTAATGGTTTTCCACCCAAAGAGCTGCGAAAAGATATAGCTCGAAAATTAATCAAGGAATGCGAACCCTATTGCTTACTGGCTGGAACTCTCTATAAGAGAGGAAAAGATGATGTTCTTAGACGCTGTGCCCGCGAGGATGAGTATTTATATATTCTACAAGAGGCACACATGGGCGTAGCTGGTGGTCACTTTTTAGGAAAGTTGACTGCCCGAAAGATCTTACAGTCAGGCTATTGGTGGCCCACTTTGTTTAAGGATGCATCACTTTTTGCAAAGGGATGTGATGAATACCAACGCTTCAAGAAGCCACAAAGAAGTGATAGGATGCCTCTACATCCCATCAAGGTAACCCAACCATTTGAAAAGTGGGGCGTAGACTTTGTAGGACCGATTAGTCTTGCTGCACGTAACACGCAATCACGATATATCATTGTGGCTACCGACTATGTAACCAAATGGGCTGAAGCAAAAGCAACACGGAAGGCAGATGCAAAAACAACAGCTAAGTTCCTCTTTGAGAACATTATCACACGTTTTGGATGCCCCTTTGAACTTGTGAGTGACAATGGAACTCATTTTATAAATGAAGTAATAAAAGAACTCACATCAAACTTCATGATATCGCACCACAAGTCTACACCCTATTATCCCCAAGCAAATGGCCAAGCTGAGAGTACCAACAAAACTCTCATCTCCATTTTGACAAAGACAGTTGAGGCTAATCGCACTGATTGGGACCTAAAGCTTACATCATCTTTATGGGCTTATCGTACTGTGTATAAAGTTGCTATTAATTGCACACCGTTTAAGATGGTGTATGGCCAAGAAGCAGTTATGCCATGGGAGTTTGTCATTCCTAGTCTTCGAGTAGCTTCTCAAGAAGGTTGGGATGGTAACCCCTTAGTTGAGCGATTATATATCCTGGAAAGGCTAGATGAAGAGAGGCAATTAGCTGTGCGAAATGATCTAGTGGAGAAGGATAGGAGAAAGAAGTGGTTTGATAGCCATTTAAAAGATAAAGACATCAAGGTTGGTGATAAAGTTCTTATGTACGGGGTACGTAATGAAAAGAAGAAATTGAAATACGCTGGTAAGGGACCATATCGAGTGTGTGAAATTACCCCGCAAGGTACCATTCGTGTGGAGACTCTAGATGGAGTTGAAACCATTGGATTCCTTAATGGGAGTAAACTCAAAAGATATTATGATCCTCTAAGCCAGGAAGAGTTGCAAGCCATCCATCAAAAGAAGGCCGCCAAGGAACAAGCAGAGCTTAGAAAAATCCAAGCAAGGGTTGAGGCTCGGAAACGACAACAACGTCTTAGACGCCAATGAGAGGCTAATCTGGGAATCACGCAAGCATTTTTCTAGGACACAGATGACGACTCATTAGAATCTGAGCCACCCCTACGATACCCAATTGAGCTAAATAGCCTCTATGGGAAAGTAATATACAATGCCTTATTAGATACGGGAGCTAAACACAATTTGTTATCCTATGGAGTTTGGTGTCAATTAGGGAAACCGACCCTATCCCCGAGTACGATGCAAGTCAAGGGCATTAATAAAAAGAAAACTGATATTCTTGGAGTCCGTCAGACCCCTATTGTCTATGACAATGGAAGCATAGTGCAGAGGTTTCTAGTCATGCCCGCGGGAGCTATGGAAGGCAACGTAAACCTGGGACGCACGTGGATGTTGGCAACCAAATGCACTATTGATTGGGATACTGGTAGTGTCACGACACGACCACCGACTCTTACCCCTATCATTCAAGCAAAGTCACCTACGTTGCAAACTCTAGCAAAGTTGAAGGATAGCCAACATTCACAAGCCAAGGTGGTTAACTTGTCTTTGCCGGCTACCCATGAACCTAGCACTTCAACACTTGTAGTTGCAGCAAGCAGTAATATTGCAAGTACTCAACCTGCACGACCTAAGAGTACATATCAATGGGTCCCCAAGGCCTTACTTCCAACTACCTCAACCCTCCCATCCATTTCAAGAAAAAATTTCCCTGGAGAACCAAGAGCGTGCTCTAGGAGATTCAAGACCAAATCACGATGGATTCCAAAACGAGTATTAGAAGCCCAAGGCTACTATGATGGAAATGAGCAAATTTGGGTACCTAAACGTAAAATGTGTCCTTCCCTATCGACAACAAACCCATATGAGTCAAACAGTGTAACGCTAAAGCCAATGGCAGACCGTGGGAAGGGAAAGATCACAGAATGCTACACACCTAGTCCAGAGCTGGTTTGGGCTCCAAGGCAAAACCAATTTATTCCACCTAGCTCAGGAAGGGGGGAGTTCCCTGAAGCTTCTAGCTCCTCATGTAATTCATCCATAGAGGTAAAAGCTTCTACACAGCCTCCATCTATAGTAGTGGACCTCCATGAAGCTACAAAAGAATCCACACCTCCCAGTGTTCAAGAATCACCTGATGAACCACTTCAAGTTCGATCCTGGGAGAGTACCTTACCACCCTTGCAACTTGACGAGGCACCTAGGGTAATAGAAAACTACTGGAAAAAATCCTCACCTATTACCAACTGGAACAACTGGTTTCAAAGGGTGACGAGCTCATTTCAAACGGTATGATCTATCTAAGGAAGGGGGGAGTGTTTGCTGACAATCATCACTCACTCACTTTCCTCTCAACCTTTCCCCCTGACCCCTTAATCTCCAATCTTAGGGAATGTATATATAAAGCCTTATACTCACAAAAACAAGATAAAAAAGTAAAAGAGCAAGAGCCATAACACAAAATCATAAAAACAAATTATGCACAAGAACACGACCCTTGTAATATTTGCACTCTAACCATCATCTATTTGCGTGTACAGATATGGCTAGTACGCTAGAGTCATCCACTCCTGCCTTGGGTGAGAGATACCCTCGTTACTTTTCACAAATATTTCACATGGTCTTTCCAGCGCTTGCATGTGAATGGGATTTGATAGGTACGCTAGCATGTGAGAGGAATTTTGAGGAGTTAGAATGGCTGGTACGTCTCTTGACCACGTCTGATCCATACTTAGTAGAGAGCGTTTCTCCCATTGCACAAGCCTACCCTTTTGACCAAGATGACTATAGGCGTGACCTTCTTAGTAAACATGGGCACCTATGATGAAGAAGAAAAATTACAGGACTACACGTGTAACATTTAATGGCCTAAAATCTTATGTGTAGCGGAAGTTAGCATGAACATAGTGAGCATTTCATTAGAGTTGATTCCTAATGAGAATTACAAGAGTGCTTGGGTGGAGAGAGCAACAAAAAGCACAACACCTAGTTAGATAGCATCGACAATACTTTCAAAAGAGAGAGCAATTAAACTATTGACAACAATTGAGGACCGGATTTGCATGGAGCCGGTCCCCCCTCCAAAAGGCTTTGTATTATGGTTTCTCCCATTAAGAGAGACATTGTACAATACAATTCTTTGTGTTCCTTCAAGACTAGCTAGTGCAATGAAGATGGAAGCTTCATACACCAAGCAAAACACTTAATCAAACACAACTTGAATTATCCCCGTTCTCAGACCCAAGACCTCACACACCTTCAAAGATGGTGAGAGCTAGCAGGGTATGAGAGTAGATTGAGAGGAAAAAGAAGTATCTTACGAGAAAGAAGTACATCTCCTCACATAATCACTCATATTAGCATAGCTTAGCTTAGTAATTAGCTTGGTAGAGAAGATGAGCATGCATTGAAGCTTGGCTCTTGGTTGGATTTGCATCCACATGCCAAGAGAGTGTTGATGTAGGCTTCTATCTCACAAGCTTGGAGTAGGTGATGAGCTCTCCATTAAAGCTTGGGAGGAGATAGAGTATTTTCCCTTCACACATGGTCAAGTGTGAGAGTGTTGAGAGTGAATGCCAAGCAAAAATCAGCCCCCCCTCTCTCTTGGGCGAGCCCTAGCTGCTAAATTAGGCTGGCTTTTGCCTCATTGGACCTCCCCAGGTCAAGCCAATAGGGATTAAGCAGCATAAGTGATAGCCTTCTGACATGTGTCCCCCTTTCCCCTTTTGTGAGAGCTTTAGATAATTAAATAATTAAACTAAACTCTCATTGGACCCCTTTGCCTCCTGGCCAATAGGAATCAGGCAAGCCATGGGGCTCCTGAATGCTCATTGGACCCCTTGGGAGACTGCCCAATAGTCTTCTAGGACACTTAATTCTTATTGGTTTCTTTTATTAAATGTTTTTAAATTAATTAAACTAGATTTACTCTAGCCTAATTCTCATTGGTCCACTTCAAGGGTCTTCCAATAGGAATTGGGCATACCTTGTGGGCATCTGGCCTAGGGAGCTGACATGTGTCCTTCATTCCCTTTGTGTAAAGGGAGCCTGTGTGTGTGTGTGTGGTTTTCTCTCTCATCCCCTAGCTTTGGGGCTCGCCCCCTCCCTTGTAGGGATGCAGAAAGAATTTTTGGGCACACACACTAAGCATCCAATTTTCCCTAAGGTTGACCTTTGGACACAACCTTTGAATTTTGGAACCTTAGCATTTTGGAAGTCTTAATGGGCTGAACCTTAGGGTCTTTTTAGCCCGTTGTTTCACATGGCTCTTTTGCAGATGGCCCCCCCTTTGGATCCCCATTTTCCCTCCTTTGGATCCCTACTGTGGCCGGTCTGCTAACTTAACCAATATTCTAGCTTTTTCTCCCTTGGCACTTCCCCACATTAAATGATCAGTTTAATATGAGAAAATCATTTAGGAGAATTAGATATTGATTATTATGACATTACCTCTCTCTTGAAATCATAGTCGTCCTCGACTATGGTGTAGAGAAGATAAAGCATATGCATGAGTCCTTTTCTTAGCGGGTAGAGGATCCCTATGTTACCCTACGACATCATTCCATAATGGATGACTAGTCCATTTGGCGCTTGAGAGCCTGAGGCTGCCGCAAGCATGTCTGCACATTAGTCCTATCAGTCTTCCATAGTAGAGTGACAAGCTCTACTTGGTGTTCGGGAGACGTCGTCTCCGCAAACTTGATCTAAGCATGCATACTACTTTATTTTTGTGCACAAATAAAGAAAAAGAGAGTCTTATAAGACAAAAATTTTTGTTCATTTTTAACATTTTGTACATTTGCTTACTCTTGGGAAGCATTGTAAGCATTGACAAGGTTTAGGTTATCCTTTAATTGTATGCCTTGCATCCATCTAGCATCTTCAAAAGGATAATTCTTAAACTTAATAAGATATCGTCGGATAGTCTTACCGCCTCTTAATACCTTGTCTTCATGTCGGAGAATGGACTCGGGCTGCAGCACCTCCTCGTGGTCCTCGATCTCCGGTGGGTCTTCAATAGTTGGTTCTTGAGGTGGTTCTCCTTTGTAAGGCTTTAAGAGGCTCACATGAAAAGCATTGTGTATGAGCCAATGATTGGGCAACTTAAGTTGATAGGCCATCTCATTGATTGGCCTAAGAATCTGGAAGGGACCATAGTACCTTTTTGCTAGTTTAGCATAGTACTTTTGGTGGCCGGTAGGATTCTTGCCCGTCGTGTGCCTTAAGCGAGCCTTGGGAAACTTTAACAAGACCCAATCGTTTTCTTTAAAGGTTTGGGCTCTTCTGTGCTTGTCAGCAGCAGCCTTTTGCCTTTGCTGTGAGATAGAGATAGCATCCTTAATCTTTTGGAAAGATTCTTGTAGGTCTCGGCTATACTCATCTGCAGCGAAGATCTTCCCATGTACCTTAAGTAGCAAGGGACTTTTTGATCTTCCCTCAATTACCTCGAAAGGTGCTTTTCCTGTAGAAGTATGTACAGTGTTATTGTAAGCATACTCTACTAAGGGTAAGTACTTCTCCCATTGGGATCTTTGATCTACTTCCGTTACATAGGCTTTTAGTAGATCGAGAATAGTTAGGTTAGCTATTTCACTTTGGCCATCAGTTTGTGGATGATAGGCCGAAGAGAAGTTTAGCCTTGTTCCTAAATTCTCAAAGAGACCCTTCCAGAAATTACTGGTCATTCTAGGATCTCTATCCGACACTATGGACATTGGCAAGCCATGGTACTTGAAAATTTGTGAAATGAAGAGGGTTGCCATTTGATGGGCTTTGATAGTCTTTTTGACAGGTATAAAATGAGCTTGTTTACTGAACCTGTCTACTATCGTCCATATTCCCGTATTCCCATGGATAGACTTAGGCAATCCAAAGATAAAATCCATGGATATGCTCTCCCACGGTGAATTAGGGATTGGCAAGGGTTGAAGCAATCCAAGTTGCTTCCCTCTATCAAATTTTGTCTTTTGACATACCACACATTTGGAAACATACTCATGTATGTTCACTTTCATGGTAGGCCAATAGAAATATGTTTCAATTCCCTTTAGGGTAGACTGAATCCCTCTATGCCCCGCATATGGGGGAGCATGAGATTCATACATTACTTTCTCACGTAGTGAGTTAGTAACGCATAGTCTATTGCCATAGAGAAGATAGCCATCTTGTAAAGTAAATGGTTCTTCTTTCTTCCCTAAGGCAAGGGCTGAAATCACATCTCTAAAATCGGGATCAATAGCATACTCATCTATCATTAAAGATAGATCATTGTGAGTTGCTATGGAAACCGCATTCACTCTCGGTCGTCTTGAGAGTGCATCGGCTACTTGATTATGCTTGCCAGCAATGTGAGCAATATGAAAATGAAATTGAGAAAGGAAATTTGCCCACCTCATTTGTTTGTCGGAGAGCTTGGTCTGCGTCATGAAGTACTTAAGACTTTGGTGATCCGTTCGCAGAATGAAAGGAGTCCCCAATAAATAGTGCTTCCATGAGTCTAAGGCATGTAGAACTGCAAGAAGTTCTTTTTCGTATATGCCTAGAGCTTGCTCAACAGGGTCGAGCCTTCGACTCTCATAGCCTATGGCGTGCCCTTCTTGGAGCAAAACAGCCCCAAGGCAATCACCACAAGCATCACATTGGACCTCAAATGGTTTTGAGAGATCCGGTAGTGTAAGCACAGGTTGAGAGATAAGCTTTTCTTTAAGCTTTTCGAAAGCATTGTTCTCCTTAGCAGACCACGTATACCTAACATTTTTCTTTGTTAGGTCATGTAATGGTCCCGCAATTTGTGAGAACTTTTCTATGAAGCGTCTATAGTATGCACACATACCTATAAAGCTTCTTAGTTCATGAAGATTCCTTGGTTTAGGCCATCCTTTTATTACCTCTAACTTGGATGGATCCATTTGGATTCCATCTTGAGAGATAATGTGACCTAAATATTGAATCTCTTGCAAGAAAAATTCACTTTTCTTTCGATTAACATAAAGTTTATTCTCTCTTAAAACTTGAAATATTACCTGGAGGTGTTGCTTATGTTCCTCTAATGAATTAGAGTAGATGATAATATCATCAAAGAACACTCCAGTGAAGGTTCGATGAGGTCTGAACAGCTTCTCCATCAAGCGGTTAAATGTGGCTGGTGCATTAGTCAAGCCAAAAGGCATGACAATGTATTCGTAAAGACCAAATGTAGTACGAAATGCGGTCTTTACAATGTCTTGATCAACTATCCTTATTTGATGATAGCCACTTTTTAGGTCAATCCTACTGAAGTAGGTCGATCCTTGTAGCTTATCAAATAGGTCTTCTACCCGTGGAACGGGAAACCTATTCTTGATAGTGATCCTATTTAGTGCTCTATAGTCGACACACATACGATATGTGCCGTCTTTCTTTTGCACTAATAGCACAGGTGAGCAAAATGGAGATGAGCTAGGCCTAACCATGCCCTTCTCAATTAACTCATGCACTTGCCGCATAATCTCCTCTTGTTGAGCTTGAGAAACTCTATAAGGAGGTTTGTTAGGCGGTGAACTTCCTGGAAGAAGTTCAATTGCATGGTCGTCATTACCTCGTTTAGGAGGTAGCTCACAAGGGATGTCGTCAATAAAGACATCTTGAAACCCCTTGAGAAAATTGGATAACTCTAATTCCTTTTGGTTGCTTTTATTTTCTTTTGCTAAAGCATTAGGTTCATTTTGAGAATCTTTAACAAAAATCATGTACACGGAAATAGAGCTCTTTATTGACTTGTTGAAAGCTGGTGTATGTACAATGGGAATGGTGTTACCCATCTCCCTAGCATCTATATACATGTCTTTTTCCCTGAACTTAAAGGAGATTCTCCTTTCAGGAAATTTAACATGGGCAGCCAAACGGTCAAACCATGGTGCCCCTAGGATTACATCCTCATGCTTGAGAGGAGAGATAAAGAAATCCTCTTTGTCCACATAGCCTTGGACATGAAGCCTCAATTTCCCGATTAAGGGAGTGACTGAAGCTTCTTGCCCCTTGAAGGCACTGTCTGCGGGTAGGATATCTCCCATCTCGTAGGATTGTATGCCTAGCTTGGTGGCTAACTCCATAGATATGAAATTGTGAGTAGAACCAGGGTCAAAGAGAATAAAAGCATCATGTTCTCTTACCTTTCCCCAAGCATGGCATAGAGGAGATCCTTTGTGGTGAGTTTGGTGAATCTCCTCCTCTTGGATTTCAACCAAAGAAGCTCTAGGAGGATCTTGGCGGTTGTTCTTTTGGGGACAAGCGCGGTACGCATGCCCTTGTTCGCCGCACTTGAAACACCGGTTATCTTTACGATAACGCTCAAGCTCTTCAGGAGAGAGTTTATTCTTTCCTTTGTAAACTCCCTTCTCTTTAGCTTTGTTGGAATTGCCCTTAGGAGACTTTTGGACATTGTCCTTCCCCTTAGGCTCATTGGTACCTTTGTTTTCCGGGGGCTTATTATTTCTTTTACCCCCCGTTTGGAAATTGATTCGCAAGGCCACCATAGTATGGTGTATTACCGCCGATATGGTACGTGGCCTTTGGGAGTTGACATACTCCGCCATTTCTTCGGTTAAGCCCGCACAAAATTGTTGCTTTTGCTCTCCAAAATCCAACTTTTTGAAGACAGTGGCTTTGAGTTGTAGGTCCCAAAACTTGTCTACATATTTGTGGATGGATTCATTGGGAGAGAGCTTTAAGCTTCGCCATTCGGTGAGTACTTTGTCTTTGGCATCGGTGGCCAAAAACTGCTTCATAATGGAAGCTCTTAAAGCCTTCCATGTTCGTGGAGCTTCACCGTTGGCTCGTAGGCTAGACCACCATTGTCTGGCGGACTTTTGAAAGTGCATAGCTACATGGCGTAGCTTAGAGGACTCCGTGAAGCCCTCATCTCCAAACGCCGCATCGAATTGCTGGATAAAGGCCAAAACTTTGTCTGTAGCACCGAAGGTGCCATCATAGGTAAGGAAAGAGATGCTCTTCCCTCCCTCTTTGAATTTCTTCAGCTTGGACGACCTCTTCCATGCGGCATAGGATTTCCTATGGCCTCTTCTTTTTGATGGTTCAAAAGTTGCACCATCACTTTCTTCAGAAGATGAAGAATTTGAAGAAGGTGGAGAAGAGGGTGACCTCTTTCTCGCCTTTTTCTTGTCTTGATCTTTGTCGTCTTCACCATAGCTTTCATAAGAGGAAGAGGATAAAGAAGATGGAGAAGAGGGTGTCCTCTTTCTCGCCTTTTTCTTCTCTTGCTTTTTATCATCCCTCTTTGAATTATGGCGTGGAGAAGAGTGTGATGGTCTTCTCCGCTTTGGTGGTGATGGAGAGCGTTTAGCCCGCCGTCTTCGTGGAGCCATCTCCGCCGAGGTGGCGGGAGACTCGCTTCTTTCTCGTTCCTTCGGTGGAGGCTCTTGAGTTCTCCTTTGGGAAGGAGATGCATCATCAAGAAGTAAGTTCTTGAGCCCTTCATATGGATTCTCTTCTTCTTCCCGAATCGGAGAGAGACCTCTTTTGGTAGTCTCACAAGGAGGCTTCCTAGGTGTTCTCTCGTCATGGTGATGAGCTTGGAGAATCCCGTGAGCACGGAGCTGCCGTTGCACTTCACTTTGGAGAGATGGATTGCCCATGGCTTGTTGAAGCCTAGAAACAAGATAATTAACAAGCATTGAAGCATCATTAGTAGCTTGCTCATGAGCAAAATCAAAGTTATCAACATTAATTTCACTCTCTTTAATATTGTCAGCCATTCTAACAATTTTTAGGTGTAAACTTTTTAGGTGTACTTTGGCACTTCAAGCCCTAGTTGCTACTCCTCTTTACCCCTTTAGAAAAAGCACTCAAGCTACTGTACCCGCGGCTCGAATACCATTAATTGCAAGGAATAGAAGAGAGGGTCTTTCGACACCAAAACAGCACCGGCTCCTGTCAAGCTTCTAATAGCTCAATAGTGGTTAAGCCGTAGGCAAGCCCCGTAGGACTCCACTATTAAGACCATAGCTCTCGACGGTGATGCCCCGTTAACTGCACAAAGGCAGGCGCACTGCAAGGCTGAAAAATCCCTATTCTACTTACTCACAGGCAATTAATATAACCAACCATTTGTAGCTAGCTTGAGGACCTCCCTTCTTGAGCAAGAAAAGAGAAACCTTGAGCTCTGATACCAATGTAACATTTAATGGCCTAAAATCTTATGTGTAGCGGAAGTTAGCATGAACATAGTGAGCATTTCATTAGAGTTGATTCCTAATGAGAATTACAAGAGTGCTTGGGTGGAGAGAGCAACAAAAAGCACAACACCTAGTTAGATAGCATCGACAATACTTTCAAAAGAGAGAGCAATTAAACTATTGACAACAATTGAGGACCGGATTTGCATGGAGCCGGTCCCCCCTCCAAAAGGCTTTGTATTATGGTTTCTCCCATTAAGAGAGACATTGTACAATACAATTCTTTGTGTTCCTTCAAGACTAGCTAGTGCAATGAAGATGGAAGCTTCATACACCAAGCAAAACACTTAATCAAACACAACTTGAATTATCCCCGTTCTCAGACCCAAGACCTCACACACCTTCAAAGATGGTGAGAGCTAGCAGGGTATGAGAGTAGATTGAGAGGAAAAAGAAGTATCTTACGAGAAAGAAGTACATCTCCTCACATAATCACTCATATTAGCATAGCTTAGCTTAGTAATTAGCTTGGTAGAGAAGATGAGCATGCATTGAAGCTTGGCTCTTGGTTGGATTTGCATCCACATGCCAAGAGAGTGTTGATGTAGGCTTCTATCTCACAAGCTTGGAGTAGGTGATGAGCTCTCCATTAAAGCTTGGGAGGAGATAGAGTATTTTCCCTTCACACATGGTCAAGTGTGAGAGTGTTGAGAGTGAATGCCAAGCAAAAATCAGCCCCCCCTCTCTCTTGGGCGAGCCCTAGCTGCTAAATTAGGCTGGCTTTTGCCTCATTGGACCTCCCCAGGTCAAGCCAATAGGGATTAAGCAGCATAAGTGATAGCCTTCTGACATGTGTCCCCCTTTCCCCTTTTGTGAGAGCTTTAGATAATTAAATAATTAAACTAAACTCTCATTGGACCCCTTTGCCTCCTGGCCAATAGGAATCAGGCAAGCCATGGGGCTCCTGAATGCTCATTGGACCCCTTGGGAGACTGCCCAATAGTCTTCTAGGACACTTAATTCTTATTGGTTTCTTTTATTAAATGTTTTTAAATTAATTAAACTAGATTTACTCTAGCCTAATTCTCATTGGTCCACTTCAAGGGTCTTCCAATAGGAATTGGGCATACCTTGTGGGCATCTGGCCTAGGGAGCTGACATGTGTCCTTCATTCCCTTTGTGTAAAGGGAGCCTGTGTGTGTGTGTGTGGTTTTCTCTCTCATCCCCTAGCTTTGGGGCTCGCCCCCTCCCTTGTAGGGATGCAGAAAGACTTTTTGGGCACACACACTAAGCATCCAATTTTCCCTAAGGTTGACCTTTGGACACAACCTTTGAATTTTGGAACCTTAGCATTTTGGAAGTCTTAATGGGCTGAACCTTAGGGTCTTTTTAGCCCGTTGTTTCACATGGCTCTTTTGCAGATGGCCCCCCCTTTGGATCCCCATTTTCCCTCCTTTGGATCCCTACTGTGGCCGGTCTGCTAACTTAACCAATATTCTAGCTTTTTCTCCCTTGGCACTTCCCCACATTAAATGATCAGTTTAATATGAGAAAATCATTTAGGAGAATTAGATATTGATTATTATGACAACACGGATGGCACATATGGTCTCATGGATGATGACTTTGTTTATCTCGACGACGAGGATAGGGGTTTAGCCTTAGGGTTTCCACCCAACCTCTACAATATCCTATTCCCTTGACTCATTAGGGGAGTGAAAATAATTAGGTTAGGGTTCCTTATGTTTTTTGTTGTGTTCAATAAGTGTTGGTACCTTTTCCCACTAATGTGCCTCCTAGAGGTATTCCTTTTGTTTCCTAGTGTGTACAGGAGCGTGTTGCTATTGATAGGATTTGGACCTTCATGGAATCTTTATCTCGACTCACTCTTCAAATCAAGCGTGACCATCGACACAAACAGGTGTTTCTTGTCCATTAGCATTGACCCTTATCTTTTTTGCATCTATGATTGTCTGCTTTAATTGTGATTGGTAGCCTAATATTCACCGCATTTGCTTAGTATCAAACATTTAATTCAATGTAATTTTTTGTCATAATCACTTGTCTAGGTTTAAAAATCAAGCAGTCCGACTAAGCTAGTTTGACCAAGTTAGGTGTTAGAGATCTTCTCTTAATACCATGGGGAATGCCTTCCTAATAATTAATGGTTACTTAGGTTCTTAATCCGATTTAGGCAGCATTGTGTGAAATGTACTAGGGCTTTATAGTGGGCTTGACCCTATTGACCTTTAGCTTAAGTACTATAAAGGGAGTTTACTAGTGTGATGAGCCTGGGGAGGTGTATCAGTGTTATATGACCCCCCAAAGTTAGAAAATTAAAATGATGAAAATGAACAAACAAAAAATCAAAGTGCCACATTGTAAAATCTTAAGCTGGAAGGGAAATCTCAGCTTGATTGGGTACTTCACTCACATGTATCGCCTATGGTACTAGAGCCCTAGAGGTTCCCAGTATGGGCGCTTTTTCTTGAAAAGCAAAAAACCCAAGGCATACAAAATAAGCACACACATCAAAATTGAATCACTGTGAAAAGAATTTGGGGGGTCAAAGCAAAGGTAATCAGTCAGGCGATGATTTCATGAGAAATTCCTTTTATCGTAGCTTAACTACAAGGTCCTCTAGGTATAGCCTCTAGTCAGCCCTCGAACATGAAATACTTGGCTCTCGCGATTAAACAACTTAATTAACCAGAGAAAATTAAGAAGCTTACCCATGGTATTAATAGTCGATCTCTAGTGCCTTTCGACCGTTAAATTAGCGACCCCAGACTTGTTTAATTTTTTAACCTTACATCTGTTTATGCATTTGATTACATTGCAATTTAATGTTTATTGCTGACAAATTGTTTAAAATTCTGTTACCAATCAATTGTCTGCCTAAAATTGCATATGCTTTTTAATCGCTTATGAGAATGCAATTACTGTGCAATGTTGTTTGATTTTGCAGTGACTGAAGAAGGCTAAGGACATTCATCTCAAATGCTCTTCCACCTCGACCAACGAGCTTCAACTCAATAGCTTCTGAGGACGGAATCTACATCAGGAAGGGGGGCATGTTAACCCTCACGGCTCACGGACACCCTATCACCTACGAGACGGATGTTGTAACCTACGGTGGACATTGTATTATTTATTTGGTAGAGTCAGGTACCGGGCTTGTCGGTCCAATAGGAAAAAGGTAAGAGTGATCGCCGATGAGAGGCGCACTCTAACTGCGACATTCAAGGGATTAGTTGGCTAAGCATGGGCGCCCAAGTGTGAATGGGGTGAGCTCATATAAAAGCCAACTAAACCTAAAATTCACTTATTCTCTCATTTGTGCAATAGAAGAGTGCTCTTGCTCCATCTCCATCTCCATCTTCTTCTTCTTCACCTCCTTGTGTGTGTGTGTGTATGTGTGTGTGTGTGTGTGAGAGAGAGAGAGAGAGAGAGTGTGTGCGATCGAGCATTGCAACGACGGCACGGCGGCAGCGAAGCGGTTGAGCGCGGCGAAGCGGCGGCTCCTTCTTCTTCGCGGCGAGGAATTCTCCACGAAGCAAGCGTAGAGCGGTGAGTGACACACCATCGCTTTCTTTGAGCTTACTAGTTAAGCTAGTTGTGTGCTTGGAGCTGTCTGTGGCTTGCACACAGTGTTAGGCAAGTCCCTTGCTTCGACAGTGCGGCAAGGAGCGCACAGTTTCGCATATGGATGTCAATGATAGCTAATGGAGCTTAAAGACCTTAGGGTTAGCTTCATTAAAGACCTCCAAAGGTTGATGTTGAAAGTCATTAGACTGTAGGAAAGCTAGGGTTGTGCTTGAGGTGGGAACGTGGTGCAAGATTGAGGTGCTTGTCGTGCTTGTTGACTAAGGTGCTTGAGGTGCTGGATGACTAAGGTGCTAAGGTGCTCCATGACTAAGGTTCTTGAGGGGCTTAAGGTGTTCCCAAAGTCAACCACAATCCCTACTCATGGAGGGGCGAGCCCCTATTGTAGGGGCATGAGAGAGAACACACACACCCTCACACAAGGCAAGCCTAGTCTAAAGAAGCAACAAGGACACATGTCAAGCTCCTCTCCATGTTGCCCTCATGGTGTGCCTAAAGCCTATTGGTTGGCCTCTCAAGGGGACCAATGACAATTTAGCTAATTAAATTTAATGGTGTGAAGTGCAAGGTGCAAAAGCTCCATCTCCTCTCCAAGCTTGTTGAGAAGTTGAAAGCCTACACCAAAACTCTTGGCTATGGAATGAAAATGCAACCAAGAGCCATGCTCCAATGCTTAAGCTTGCCATCTTCTTCATCATCATCATTATGCTATTATGCTATGCTATGCAAGAAGAGTGATGATAAGTGAGGAACTAGCTCTTTCTCGTATGTTACTTCTTCTTCCTCTTCCCTACCTTCATGCCCTGCTAGCTCTCTCCACCTTCGAAGGTGTCTGAGGCCTTGGGATTGAGGCCGGGAATGGTTAATGCTTTTACAAAGTTTATGTTATGCTCGTGATGCATGAAGCTTTCCATCTTTATTGCATCACCTAGGTCACAAGAAAAACAAAGATTGTATTGTACCAAGTCTCTCTTTATGGGAGAATCTATAATACAAAAGCCTATTGGAGGGGGGACCGGCTCCACGTAAATCCGGTCCTCAATTGTTTTCATGTTCTCTAATTATCTCTCTTGCAAAAGTATTGTTCATGCCAAGTTAATTAAGTAAAATGGTTGTTGCTACCGCTAATTAAGTTCACCCTCTAATAGTCTCATAAAAATGCTTAATATAATTCTCTTAATTATGCTATTCTCAATGTTCATAGGCCATTTTCATTACAGATCTCTGTCTGAGGACATTGTTTGACGAAGTGGTTGTCACAGCTTTTGTGACAATTTGTCTTTGGTTGAGGACCTTCTTCTTGCATTTCCTCTTGGTTGTAAACAGGCTTTGACCTAGCTAAGCCTCTATTCACAATGAATCGCAATGTCCTTTCATATATCTCACACCTTCTTTCTTCAGGTCAAAACGTAGGAGGTGGAGGTTGTACCGGCCTCACCACTCCATGTATTTCTCTCATCTTCTATCGCTTTGAAGGGTAGTATCCACTTTGGTTGTTATAATACATTGTAGTTGGTACTAGCGCTTGTTTATTAGATTCTTCCCTCATCGGCGCGTATCTCATGTCTACAGGAATTCTAGCACCTGACAGTGAAGGTTGTTGTTCTAAGAAAATATGTGGCCTTGAAGCTCCTACTGGACCTGGCGCATTCCCCGTAATGTATCTAGGTGGACTAGGTGCTATTGAAACAGGTTGTACATACCTCTCCCTAGAATATTCCATGCTATAGTAGCACCCTTCCCTCGTATGGTTTTTCCATTTTCTCTCAATTTTGCACCACTTAAGCTCCCCCTGTAAAATCTTTAAACCCGCCGACACCAAAAACGGGATGGGACCATTGACAGGTCTCTAGGTCTAATAAAGTCAGAGTCCTTACACAAGAAAAATTCCAGGGAATTCACCCTTACCATTGACAATGGTTTAGGTTTATAGCCCTAGAAGGAGACCTAGTCCTGTCTCGCAGTGGAAACAGGACCACAAAAAAAGCTATTCTGGCCCTATAGCTTCCATCATTAGATTAAGGTTTCCTTAGCCAACGCTTTTTTTCCCCTAACATATGTGAGGACACAGCCGTTGGTAGATTCCTCTTCCAAGTGAAGAAGTTTCTAAACGTTTTGGTGCGCGGGAATGGATAGTTACCTGACTAATCAGGTCCACCCGTCCATGATTGACAACCTTAGTCAATCCCCACTTACCACCCCGCACTCACACATGATTTTTGTGTTATTTAATTACTACCACATTCTTTTCACAATTAAAACAATGATTTCTTTTAACTTTCATCACTGGATTTCATTAAGACAACCCTTGAAAACAGTATTGAAAACATTCTTTTAGCAAACAAACATCTTTAGACTTAAGACAAGGTACTGTCATTCTGAAGTATCTCTGACCAATACTGGCTTGTCTCAAGACCACCTATACAGGGGTGAAAAAATGGCACCCATCCTTATTTATAAAAACCGGGGTGGAAAAAACCATCACCCAAAGTCCGGGCGCCATATGCCAACCGGTTGCCCATACAACCGGGCGGTTCCTCTAGGATAAACTTGATATCTTAAGTAATATCCACAAGCACAAACAAGCACGGGGTAAAGACTCCATGCACGCTGAGAAAACCGACTCATCCATGGCGGAATCGCCATCATTACTCACTACCTGGAGTAAAATATTCCAAGGAATCAGATGTGTCTTGAGACAAGCTGTCTTAAGGATGGTCAAACATTTCTTTTTTAGGTCAATCAGTCTTAACCCAATCATTTCTTTCCTATTTATAATCATTGCTCGTTGGTCCTTCCTAACCCTTACGTATGCAATGCTAACTTAAAAATGAACTTTAAAAGACTTAAGCGAACAAAATAGAAATTCACCTGGAACTGGTCGTGTGCTGCTGTACAGGAGCCTACATACTTTCCTCCGTCGGCCTATGGCTAGGCCCACCAGCCTCATGGTCATAAGTGGATTTATTTCTTTTGTTGCTAATATCCTCTTCCTCGGTAAGAGGATTTCCTCTGGTTCTCTTTGGAGCCATATCGACAGCCTTTATAAAAGGACTTAATTGATTAGAGGTTTAATTGAATAATCTCTTTTCTTCCTTTTTACCCAAAAATAAGGATTTTTGGAGTAAGTAGGTATACTTGATAGTTTATTGGATGAGATCTTTCTCCTGTAACTTCCTTGTACTATTAGTATTTTCCCATAATTATCATTTAATTAGGAGAGCTATTTTACTGGGTTTCTCTTTAGTCTATATTCCATGAATATCTTATAATTAACCTTAGTAAATTATAAATCCTATCTCCTAGTGGATTACTCACCCTAGATGTAATTTGAAATGTTCTATCTTTAGGAATTTCATAAAATTGATTTATAACTTTTTCCTCCTATACTTATGGTCTAATTTAGGCAAATTTTGCCGATAGTAATTTGTTATACCAATCATTTATGCTAAGGTAGTTTTCCCAATCTTCAATAGTGATTTTGGACCTCATGTATTTATTTGGTAATTATATAAATTCATTTACTAATCTCCTTTCTCTATTTTATACACAAAATCGGTTACTTTTAATGAAGATAAGCATCTAAGCTAATTATTTGAGGTTTAGATATTTATCACGGGTTCCTCAAGGTGTGTTTTACATCTGAAAATTATCTCAAAGGTTTTTGGATTAATTTACTATTTCACCCCTTTTATTTTTCCCAAAACACAGTGTAATTTTATTGAAATAATTAGTTAGACTAATTAACTGAGGTTAAGATACTAATCACATGTTCCATAAGATGTATTTTACCTCTGGTAATTATCCCAAAGCATTTTGGATTAGTTTGCTATTTTCCCCCTTTTATTTTCTCCTAAAAACAGTGTAATTCTATTGAGATAATTAGTTAGACTAATTTTCTGGGGTTTGGATAATTATCATGGGTTTCATAAGATATGATTTACCTCTAATAATTATCCCAAAGCATTTTGGATTAGTTTACTTTTTTCTTCCTTTTATTTTCTCCTAAAAACAGTGTAACTCTATTGAGATAATTAGTTAGAATAATTTTTTGAGGTTAGGATAATTATCACGGGTTTCATAAGATGTGATTTACCTCTGATAATTATCTCAAAGCAATTTGAATCACGTTGCTATTTTTCCCCTTTTAATTTTTCCTAAAATCACTATAATTTTGCTGAGATAATTAGTTAAACTAATTATTTGAGGTTAAGATAATTATCATGGGTTTCATACAGGTGATTTACCTCTGATAATCATCTCAAAGCATTTTGTATCAATTTGCTATTTTTCCCGTTTTAATTTCCCCTAAAAACAGTTAATTATGCTGATATAATTAGTTAAACTAATTATCTGAGGTTAAGATAATTATCACGGATCTCATAAGAGGTGATTTATCTCAAAGCATTTTCAATCAATTTTCTATTTTCTCCCTTTTAATTTCCCCTAAAAATAGTGTAATTATGCTGAGATAATTAGTTGAACTAATTATTTGAGATTAAAATAATTATCACGAGTTCCATAAGATGTGATTTAGCTCTGATATATATCTCAAAGCATTTTGGATCAATTTGCTATTTCCCCCCTTTTAATTTGTCCTAAAAATAGTGTAATGCTGCTAAGATAATTAGGTAAACTAATTTTCTGAGGTTAAGATAATTATCACGGGTTTCGTAAGATGTGATTTATCTTTGATAAAGATCTCAAAGCATTTTGGATTAGTTTGATCATTTTTCCCTTTACTTTTTTCTCAAAAACAGTGTAATTCTGCTTAATTAATTATGAAAATTACTCAAAAAATTACAAGATAATTTTCCTAGAATAATGAAAGTCTAACATAGGTCTGATAATTATCTCATCTTAATCTAAACTTAATTATTATAATTCCCATTAATTTATGGTTAAAATGGATAATTTCAGTCCTAATATGATATAATAATGAATTAGCTTAGTATCCCTAAGCTTAATCACAATAATCCATAGAGAATTTTTAATTAAGAGAGGATTTTTGAGTATACATAGGATTAATCTTCAATTAATAAAGAAAATTGTAAATAGGTTAACCTAGCTTTGCTAATTAAAAAAGGTTAGTGCTAATTACCGTTAATTAACCAACTAGAGCTTTGATCTCTAGTGATTTCTGCGTAGAGGTCTCTCTAGATGAGAGAGAACGTGCCAAGGCTCCGAGTCTAATTTTTTATGAAAGAAGGGGGTCCCCAGGCTGTTCCTGGCAGGTTCTGGCACCTCAAGCAAGGCCCCAGCTTCTAGGTAGAGCCACCTGCTGCTAAAACTATCCCGGGCAGATTCCCCATAGCTCCACTCTGCCCCCTCAGCTTCCAGAATCGATTTTGACTGATTTTACTGATTTTTGATGATGAAAATTGGAATATCAGTAATTTCTAGAACCTTAGGATAAGAAAGTCTTTGTTAATAATAATTACTGAAACCATCCAATTTTTCTTAACTAATTGAATTCGTAACCTTTCAGGGCCCGTAACTTTTCGAGATTTTATTAGAATCTGATTTCGAAAAATACTAACCATAGTAAAGCTCTGGCTATGATTCCAAAAATACCAATATCAGCCATGATTGAATCATTCAACAGTGTTTTCAAGTTAAATTTACAGGCTTTGTACAATTTCTAGGGTTTCAGAAACTGGAAACCTTACACCCTCGGATCAGACTTTACAAGAGGAGTTAACCTCTTGACCATTTCGTCGATAAACTTTTCTTGATTGATAGGTGCCATTAGATTCGCAATGGACTCAGTCATTCATGAATCACTGTGCTGAGAGGACGTGCCGTCCTCTTGACTCTTTACAATCATTTTCTTTATATTCCTCACAATTATCCACTAGATCTTTGATCAATTCATTTAGCGTCAGGCTCCTTATCATATGCAGATCCTTTTGAAGACCCGCATGTCTCATTCCTTGGATAAAAATCAACATCAATCGTGCCTGTGTAGGTAGTTCAACTCTTGGACAAAAATTGACATATCTCTTGAGCCGTAATGCCTCTTTGCGTATTGATTTACCCTCTTTCTGCTTGAATCTATGAATTTGTGAGACCGTATTGTGAGGTATTCCTTTCTGCGAGAATTCTTCGATGCATTCTTCAAACAACTCATCTAGAGTCTCAAAATCACGTCTTTCCACTAAGTCCCTGGGGAATTCACTCTTTATAAAAAACGGGGGACGCCACGTGCGAGCAAACAACTTTGATAAAACCCCTATATACGTCTCATATTAGGGAATATGGTCCCCCTTTCCATGCTTATACGATAATCAATTAAGAAAACTATCATATCCCTATCCTACATATAAAATTTAGTTCTCACATTTTCTAACTGAGTAAAACTAGTCAAAGAGTGTGTAGCATAGTGACTGGCAATGTACTAAGGAACCATTTCTGTTGATAACTAGATATACCCTCAATATGTTTAGTTTGACTTTCAAACTATGTGCCTGATCATCCTGCACTCTAGCTACTCTTTCAATTCTGACCCATACAAACTTGGTTATAAAGTTGTGCTAGGTTATTTGTGTAAATTTGCATCTATGCAAACTCTTTATAGCTTTCATCCCTCAACAAATGAACTATAATCACAAAACAAGCGTTTGATACAAAGCAGTGTTAGTTCTTGCATGTATTTTTGTAGCTATTGACTCACAAGTTCAAGGGAAGACTCTTTTGGGAAGCCATGATTTTGAAACACAAAAAATTCCTCTCATTTTTCCCTTTTCCCACTCCTCCCCCCCCCCCCCCCCCCAATAAATATGATACCCCCTCCCTTATTTTTAAGCTTGGGAGATAAATTATCGGGGGCCTACCCCTAACTTATACGCTTATGTAGCTTGTAAATAAACCCCCCTCCCCTACACTTACATGGTGCGATAAGTTTTCCATGGTGAATACCTGGGAAATTTCCCAACTGTTTTTGAGACTCAGACTGAAAGAGCCCTTTTTGAGACTTTGGCTAGGTTTTTGTGTCTGCTAAGCCTTTTGGAGAGTCTTGTGTGAGGTTTAATTGAGCTAGAGTATTCTCAAATGTTTAGATACCTTCAGTGATACAGGTTGTTGGAGTTCCCCATCATGGTATCCTCACCATAGGCTATGTATGTGATGAGATATTTTGCTTAACGCCACGTATGGCAGTTGTTTGTGTCAATGATAGTTGACAATTATGCCCATATTTACTCTTTTGATTTGATTTTATGATTTTATGTGTCTTTTGGTCAATTTTTCACTCCTTAAACAAAGGAGACTCTACCAATTTTTTTTCATCAGTTTATCTATGTGTTTCATGAGGCTTTGAGCATTGCTTTGGTTTGAGATTTCACCCTCATTACAAAGAAGGTTCTGTCAAAAATCTCGCCAAGATTTCTTGCCATAACTTTTGACATTCTCATTGTAGTGCTCAAGTCTTGCAAAAATGCAATCTTTTGTTGAGAGGGACATTTATTATATTAAAAAGTTTGATGACACAAATTTCTCTATGTGGAAACAACAAATCTAGGATGCACTGATCCAGAAAGGTTAATTAGAGACAATCTTTGAGCGTGTAGAGGGCAATGGCTATACATAAGCACAATGAAAGATACGTAATGCAAAAGCCAGGTCCACTATTTGCTTATACTTAGCCAAATCTATGTATTTCACCATAGTGGATGAAGCTATTGCTAAATCCTTGTGGGACAAGATATGCAATACATATGAGAGCAAAAGCACAAGGAACAAAGTGTACTTGATGAAGAAGCTTTTTGAGCTTTGCATGAAAGAAGGTGACACAACTTTCGATCGCTAGAATGCGTTCAATGTAATTTTGAGTCAATTGACATCATAGGGATTGGAATTTGACGACAAAATACGGTCCATCTTCTTATTGTGTTGTTTAACCTCTTCATGGGACATATTTTGCACAACAATTAGCAACTCTGCACTTGAGGGTAACTTGGCCTATGATGTTATAGTTTCCAATCTACTTAGTGAAGTGATCCGCAAGAAGTCTATGGAGCTTGCAAAGCAAGGTGATGCATATGTTTCCAGTGGCAAAGGTCAAGGAGGTTGCACTTATAACCATGCCAAAAGTAAAAATCACAAGAATTCTCGCAGCAAATCTAGAGGTTCTTTGCACAATTTCGAGTGCTACCATTGCCATAAGAAAAGACACTGAATTGTTGTACATGGCAGAGAGACAAGAAAAAGTTTCAAGATAATTAAAAGCTTCAAGATAATAAAAAGCTTCAAGAAAAATTATTGTACATGGTAGAGAGACAAGAAAAAGTTTCAAGATAACAAAAAGTCTGACAATGATGGCAAGGGCAAAGCTCAATGTGATAGAGTCTCCTAAGATTGCAAATGTACCTGAGGTTCATAGTTCCTCAAATGTTCTAGTCTTTATAGTAGATATTATTCCAGATGCTCTTATTGCACGACATGCTAGTTTTGATCAAAACGGAGGCTGCGCTTCCGCTACGATGGGCTGCTTCAGTTAGTACCTATCCGGGATCTGAGAACAATGGATATTTTGAAAATCCCCCTTCTCCATCCTTGTGCACGACAGATAGAGCCTTTTAGGGCTGAATTAAACAGCAGAAGGACACGATCACGGTGTTGGGCGCATTTTTGACACCCCGTTTTTTGTAAATTTGTACATACGGACATGGAGCTTGATGTCGAAAGGGCGTGTGGGCTTTCTTTTTGTGGGTTTTTTAGCTTGCTTTAGCAAGCACATGTACATGCACTGCAAGTCGCTAGTCTAGTGACAGCTGTCGGGCTACTATAAGTGCCCGTGAGTGAGTTTTTTGAAGTGAGACTTGTATATAACTTAAACTCATGTACAAACTTAAAAAAGTTCAGCCAAACATCAGAAATTTTCAGGTTTTAGCTCGTTGTACCTCATTGGTCATAGATTCTAGAGGCCATTTCCATGTGACACCTCATAGAGAATGATTCTCTATGTATGCACATATCCGTGGCAAAGTGAAGCTTGGTGATGCCTATGAGCTTGAGATACATGGTGTTGGAGACATCAATCTAGTCATGCATAATGACATGGAATTCATAGTCAAGAATGTCAGACACGTTCCCAAGTTAGCAAAGAGTTTGATATCTTCTGGTCAGCTTGACGACTTGGGTTACACGACCACCTTTGGGAACGGTTCATGGTCAATTATGATGGGAAATCTTGTGATTCTCCCATGTCAAAAACACGAAATGATTTACTCTATGTTTTTTTGGTGTGTAAAAGAGGATTGTATATCCTGTTGAAATTAGGGTTGCAGGAAAACACACGTAGCTTGGAGAAGATGAAGGAAGCTCAAGGAACACAACATACTTAGTGTGCAATGGAAAGATAGATAGCCCTAGAATGATGGGTGTATATACAATGCATGGGGGAAAAAAAACTCCTAGTGAGGGAAAAAATGCCCTGCAAGTCCTAAGTGTGCTCACACACATCACTACCACATGTATATGGTAACAAATCCCCCCTGGAGTGATGTAGTGAACGAGATCTAGCACATAGAGTAAAGGGAAGTGCCATGCCCTGAGGACATGATCATTCCACAAAGGGGAGTAATCCCAAAGCTTTGCGAAAAGCTTCAAACTTCTCACAAGACAATGCCTTTGTGAAAAGATCTGCAAGGTTGTCCTGTGTTGGCACATAAGCCAAGCCGATCTCTCCTACTAGGAGCCTCTCCCTGACATAGTGGTAATGCACCTCAATGTGCTTTGTGCGAGCATGAAAAAATGGGTTTCTCGCAACTGCCAATGCACTCTGAATGTCAGTGTAGATAGTGTTGGTAGTGTCCTCTCCAACACCCAAATCAGCCATAAGGCATCTGAGCCATACACACTCAACTGTATCTGTGAAGACTGCCCCGTACTCAGTCTCACACAACTAGAAGTGGCCACAATATTTTCTTCTTGCTCAACCATAATATACATGAATTGCCAAGCATGAAACGAAAACCACTTGTGGAAACTGGTGTGTCAAAACAACCAACCCAATCTGAGTCCAAAAAAGCATGTAAGTCTGGCAACAATGATCCCCCCTTGGGATAAAACAATCCAAGATGTAAAGTGCCACTAAGGTAGCAGAAAATCCTCTTGACAGCCTGCCAATGCTTAGACCCTAGGCTATGCATAAATCTGCTGACCTATAAGACTACAAACTGAATATCTAGCCTCGTGTTGCATACATAAATGAGGCATCCAACAATAGTTTGGTGAAGAGTGACATTTGTAGGATCACCAGCATCGTGAAGAATCAATTTCAAACCTGTTTTCATGGGAGTGGCAACAAGTTTTCAACCCTCAAGTCCAAACTTACATAGCAATGTCTCTATGTAACTTTTTTGACACAAGGCAATACCACCATCACACTGCTTTCCACATTGGCCTTTAAGTGGGACATTGTTAGGTAAAGACTTGTGCCTACCCATGACTAACACACTCCACCTACTAACTCACTAACACTATTTTACCCTTCTCATATATACAATAAAGGCATCACACTCTCTCTCCTACTAGTGTGTTGTTTCTCCCCATTATTTTACCCTTCTCATATATACAATAAAGGCATCACACACTCTCTCCTACTAGTGTGTTCTTTTTCAATAGCTCATAAGCATTGTTCGGTAAAGACTTGTGCCTACCCATGACTAACACACTCCACCTACTAACTCACTAACACTATTTTACCCTTCTCATATATACAATAAAGGCATCACACACTCTCTCCTACTAGTGTGTTGTTTCTTCCCCACTTCTTCCACTTCCCACACACACATGCACGAGCACATTGTCTCCCTCACATTAAGCCATAAATCCTTTTCTTGAGTTTGAATGCAAGCTTCTTCCCACTAGGCTCTTCAAAACCTTTAGGTTGCTTCAAGTAAACATCCTCTTCAAGATCGTCGTGAAGAAGGGTTGTCTTCACATCCATTTGGAAGCTCCATGTACTAAATGGATACTAATCCAAGCATTGTGCATAGTGTAGTCATCTTGACCACATGCGAGAAGATTTTGTCAAAATCAACTCCCTTCTGCTACTTGAATCGCTTAGCAACCAATCTAGCCTTGTACTTAGGCTTGGGATCATCATATGTAAACTTCTTCTTGTCAAAACCATTTGCAAGGTAAGGCATGCTTGCCTTCTAGATATTGAACCAAGGCCCATGTCTCATTGTTGACAATCAAGTTGTACTCTAATTGCATGACCTAAACCCACTTGACCTTGTCATCTATTTGTATGGCTTCTTTTTAACAAGACGGGGATCATCGCAATGTGTCAGCATGACATAGTCCAATCTTGGGTTGAAATTGCTCAATTGAATTTGAGCATCTACTAGATCATCTCAAACCTTGACTACTGCTCTCTACCTTGTCAATTGGAGTGTTGCTAGTGGAAGGTACATCACTAGTCTTCACAATTTTCACAAATTCTGAGGCAATGTCCTCAAACACAAATTTTATATACTCGACATCTCTGAGAGGTTTCTTGTGCATATTTGACTCGTTGAAGATACATGTAAACTATGAATTACTTTGTGAGATTTCAGGCACTAGAGATGATATCCCATCTCTCCATCTGCACCATAACCAAGGAAAGTGTACTTGTGCGACTTTAGATCTAGCTTTTTTCAAAGCTCTTTGGGCACATGTGCGTATGCTTTGCATCCAAATACACACTAATGATTATAATGTGGATTCTTTCCAAATCGAAGCTCCTCTAAAGTCTGGTAATTTTGTAACATTTAATGGCCTAATAACGTATGTGTAGCGGAAATTAGCATGAACATAGTGGGCATTTCATTAGAATAGATTCCTAATGAGAATTACAAGAGTGCTTGGGTGGAGAGAGCAACAAAAAGCATAACACCTAGTTAGATAGCATCAACAATACTTTCAAAAGAGAGAGAATTTAAGCTATTGACAACAGTTGAGGACCGGATTTACATGGAGCCGGTCCCCCCTCCAAAAGGCTTTGTATTATGGTTTCTCCCATCAAGAGAGACATTGTACAATACAATTCTTTGTGTTCCTTCAAGACTAGCTAGTGCAATGAAGATGGAAGCTTCATGCACTAAGAAAAACACTTAATCAAACACAACTTGAATTATCCCCGTTCTCAGACCCAAGACCTCACACACCTTTGAAGATGGTGAGAGCTAGCAGGGTATGAGAGTAGATTGAGAGGAAGAAGGAGTATCTTACAAGAAACATGTACATCTCCTCACATAATCACTCATATTAGCATAGCTTAGCTTAGTAATTAGCTTGGTAGAGAAGACGAGCATGCATTGAAGCTTGGCTCTTGGTTGGATTTGCATCCACATGCCAAGAGAGTGTTTATGTAGGCTTCTATCTCACAAGCTTGGAGTAGGTGATGAGCTCTCCATTAAAGCTTGGGAGGAGATAGAGTATTCTTTATTCACGCATGGTCAAGTGTGAGTGTGTGTGTGTGTGTGTCAATACCAAGCAAAAATCAGCCCCCCTCTCTCTTGGGCGAGCCCTTCCTGCTAAATTGGGCTGGCTTTTGCCTCATTGGACCTCCCCAAGTCAAGCCAATGGGTGTTAAGCAGCATAAGTGATAGCCTTCTGACATGTGTCCCCCTTTCCCCTTTTGTGAGAGCTTTAGGTAATTAAATAATTAAACTAAACTCTCATTGGACCCCTTTGCCTCCTGGCCAATAGGAATCAGGCAAGCCATTGGGCTCCTGAATGCTCATTGGACCCCTTGGGAGACTGCCCAATAGTCTTCTAGGAGACTTAATTCTCATTGGTTTCTTTTATTAAATGTTTTTAAATTAATTAAACTAGATTTACTCTAGCTTAATTCTCATTGGTCCACTTCAAGGGTCTTCCAATAGGAATTGGGCACACGTTGTGGGCATCTGGCCTAGGGAGCTGACATATGTCCTTCATTCCCTTTGTGTAAAGGGAGCCTGTGTGTGTGTGTGTGTGTGGCTTTCTCTCTCATCCCCTACTAAATGGGCTCGCCCCCTCCTTTGTAGGCTTTGAAGAAGACTTTTGTACACACACTAAGCATCCAATTTTCCCTAGGGTTGACCTTTTGGACACAACCTTTGAATTTTTGAACCTTAACATTTTGGAAGTCTTAATGGGCTGAACCTTAGGGTCTTTTTAGCCCATTGTTGCACATGGCTCTTTTGCAGATGGCCCCCCCTTTGGATCCCTATTTTCCCTCCTTTGGATCCCTACTGTGGCCGGTCTGCTAGCTTAACCAATATTCTAGCCTTTTCTCCCCTGGCCTTCCCCACATTAAATGATCAGTTTAATATGAGAAAATCATTTAGGAGAATTAGATATTGATTATTATGACAAATTCAATGGTGTACTAGATGACTAGTTAATGATATGTACCACTGCTAGTAATGCCTTTGCCCAAAAACCTTGAGTCTGATTTGCCATAGAAAATCATGGCTGTGACTCGCTCTTGAACCATTGAATTCATCCTTTTCTTAATAAATCTCTTGCTCGAAAAATTCTCAAATTGTTTATAGATGTACTCTCCACCATTATCAGTCGTCAAGCTTTTGATCTTCTTGCCATACTGATTCTCTATTGATGCTAAGAATTTTTGGAAAGTAGACAAGACTCGATCCTTATGATACAAACCCACACCTTCCTATGTAATTGTCTATGAAAGTCACAAAATAGCTAGCTCCCCCTAGAGACTTGGTTGGCATAGGACTAAAAATCATTATGAATAGGTTATAGTGGCTGCAAATGCTTCCTATTTAATGGCCATGAGGTGTTCTTGGTTTTTTTGTCATAGATGCAATGCTCTCCCAATGCTCACACATAGAAAAATCAAAATAACTTAACATACGCAAGTAACCGAAAAGTGCTAAGGTTTTCATTACCTTTTAGCTCATATGACCGAGCCAGCTATGCCACAATGCAATAGAGGAAAACTGTTGGCTATGGATATACAATCCTCTTTTACGCATGAGACAAACATAGCATAAAGTGTTCCATGCTTCTACCTCTGAGAATCACACGATTTTTGTTCTTGATTGAACATGAACCAGTCCCAAATGTGGTCCTCCGGTAGCCCAATCATCAAGCTAACCAACAAATATCAAACTCTTTACTAACTTCGGGACATGGCTGACATTGTCGACTATGAATTCCATGCCACTATGCATAGGCTAGCTCACTGTCTCCAACACCATGTATTCAAAGCCATGCGCATCATCGAGCTTCACTTTACCACGAGTATGTGCATACATAGAGAGCCATTCTCTATGAAGTTGCACATGGAAACTGGCTCTAGAATCTATGGTCCAATTTTGATCAAATCTAGCATCTTGTGCAATAAGAGTATCTGAAATGAAATTTGTTGTAAAGACTAGAACATCAAGGAAGTTTGGACCTCAGCCACATCTACAATCTTAGGAGACTCTAGCACATTGAGCTCCTCAATCTTAGATTTTCCATTGTTGTCATTGTCAGACTTCTTGTTGTCTTGAGACTTTTTCTTGTCTCTTTGCCATGCGCGATAATATTTCTTTGAATATCCTTTCTTGTGGCAATGATAGCACTCAACATTGTGCAAGGAACCTCTAAATTTTCTATGAGAATTTCCACGATCCTTAATTTTAGCACAATTACGAGTGCTACCTCTCTGACCTTTGCCACTGGTAATGTATGCATCACCTTGCTTTGCAAGCTCCATAGACTTCTTGTATATCTCTTCACTAAGTAAACTTAAAAACTAAACCATCATAAGCCAATTTTCCCTCAGGCACAAAGTTACTAATTGCTGTGAAAAATATGTCCCATGAAGAAGGCAAAGAGCACAATAATGGACCGTTCTTCATTGTCAAAATCAAGTGTCAGTGACATCAATTGATGGAAAAGTACATTGAATGCATTCAAGTGCTCAAAAAATGTATCATCTTCTTTCATGCAAAGCTCATAGAGATTTGTCATTAAGTACACATTATTACTTATGCTTTTTCTCTTGTACGCATCACATAGCTTGTTCCATAAGGCTTTATCAGCTCGACGGGAGGGGGAGGGGGGGTCACTATATGTAAAACCTATATATTGCGTGCATTCAGGGACTATTTGTAAAACCTCTTAGCTGACGTTTTTTCTATTCAATCTATAAATTTTTTTAAAGATCACTTTTCCCACACCCTTATGTATGTGAAAATGTGAGAAAATATAGAATTAGATAATCCCTTTTGTTGAACCCACATGATATGCACTTTTTTTTATTACAGTGACCCCCAAAGTTTAGTAGTAGATTCACCCACTATGGTGAAATATACAGACTTTGTGAGGTGTAGGCATATACTGGACCTAGCTTTGACATCAAGCATTTTCCACTCTTTAGCTGTGTAGCCATTGACCTCTGGGCACTCAAAGATTGGCTCCAATCGGCCCTATTAGATTAACACATCCTAGATTTTCTCTTTCCGCATAGAAGAAATCGTGCATCAAACTTTCTAATATTGTAGATGTCCTTATTAGAAGAAGATGCCATATCTCTGAGACTTGAGCCCTATGGTGAAAATGCCAAAAACTATGGTGAGAAAAACTAGCAAAATATCATGCCAAAATGATGCTCAAATTGTCCAAAAAGGGATAGGTATACTTGTGAGGAAAAGATGAAAGGGTCTCCTTTGTACGCAAAGCAAAAAATCAACCCAAATGATGCATAAAAAACCATAAAATCAACTCAAAAGAGTAAACTAGACATGGATACCATACTAGGAAAATCCAACAACTTGTATCACCAAAGGCATCTCAACCTTCAAGAATACCCCAACTCAAAAAAACCTCATGCAGGGCCTCCAAAGGATAAGCAGTAGACACAAATCACTAGCCACAGTCTCAAAAGGTTTCTTTCGATCCGAGTCTTGAAAACAACCGAGTAACTACCAAAAGATGCCAAAAAATGGCTCCACATGGTATACAGTAGGCAACATCTGCAACTCAACATACATGAGTGAAAACACACACAAACATGTGCGAGATGAGATGCAAACAATAATAGTCACCACCATCATCGACGAAAGGGGGGTACCAAAAATGGATAGTGCTGAGAAGTCTATAGATGGATGGCACTCCTAACCTCTCTCTCTCTCTCTCTCTCTCTCTCTCTCTCTCTCTCTTTTTGTGATTTCGAGGAGAGAACACTAGGCTATGTATGAATTGATGTTATGTGTTTGTGTGTGTGTGTGTGTGTGTGTGTGTATGCACTACCACACACATGAGGAGAATACCCCTTTTCCTTCACACACTCCCATTGCAATATCAAACTCCCTCTATTGTTGTGCTATCCACAGCTTGCAATTAAAGTCCAATGCTATCACTGAAATTTTTGGATTTGAAGAGAAAAAAAGCAATTGCATCACCACAGTTTTTTTAAAAACTTGCACTTCCCCTTATGATTTCTTACTTAAGTGTTGCATATAAACTTCAAGATCTGTTGTCAATTGCTTCAAGTGCTCATCTTGGCAAGCCCATGAGATGCTTTGTGCTATTTTTTCACGTACTGCCCGTGATCTCCAAGATCTACCCAATTTTCCTTGCAAAGCCTATTTGAAGCTAGTGTGTGTGTGTGTGTGTGCAGAACCACATCGGATGGCAAAATATACCCTGCTTGTGGCTTCCAGAGTTTGTGTAGCACTACTTTGATTTACCTCAGATGCTCATCCATGCTATCGATTACTTGCTGCTCAATTTTATCCAAAACGTCTAAGGTTCAAGTTCCCCAAAAGAGCTTCAAGAAAAGAATCTCAATTTTTGGCACAGAACCCACCACAAGACTTCCAAGATTTTACCAAGTGATGGCTATTGTCATAATAATCAATATCTAATTCTCCTAAATGATTTTCTCATATTAAACTGATCATTTAATGTGGGGAAGTGCCAAGGGAGAAAAAGCTAGAATATTGGTTAAGCTAGCAGACCGGCCACAGTAGGGATCCAAAGGAGGGAAAATAGGGATCCAAAGGGGGGGCCATCTGCAAAAGAGCCATGTGCAACAATGGGCTAAAAAGACCCTAAGGTTCAGCCCATTAAGACTTCCAAAATGCTAAGGTTCCAAAATTCAAAGGTTGTGTCCAAAGGTCAACCCTAGGGAAAATTGGATGCTTTGTGTGTGCCCTAAAAGTCTTTGCACATCCCTACATGGGAGGGGGCGAGCCCCAAAGGTAGGGGATGAGAGAGAAAGCCACACACACACACACACAGGCTCCCTTTACACAAAGGGAATGAGGGACACATGTCAGCTCCCTAGGCCAGATGCCCACAAGGTGTGCCCAATTCCTATTGGAAGACCCTTGAAGTGGACCAATGAGAATTAAGCTAGAGTAAATGTAGTTTAATTAATTTAAAAACATTTAATAAAAGAAACCAATGAGAATTAAGTCTCCTAGAAGACTATTGGGCAGTCTCCCAAAGGGTCCAATGAGCATTCAGAAGCCCCATGGCTTGCTTGATTTCTATTGGCCAGGAGACAAAGGGGTCCAATGAGAGTTTAGTTTAATTATTTAATTACCTAAAGCTCTCACAAAAGGGGAAAGGGGGACACATGTCAGAAGGCTATCACTTATGCTTCTTAATACCTATTGGCTTGACTTGGGGAGGTCCAATGAGGCAAAAGCCAGACCAAATTAGCAGCTAGGGCTCGCCCAAGAGAGAGAGGGGGCTGATTTTTGCTTGGCATTGACACACACACACTCACACTTGACCATGTGTGAAGGAAGAATACTCTATCTCCTCCCAAGCTTTAATGGAGAGCTCATCACCTACTCCAAGCTTGTGAGATAGAAGCCTACATCAACACTCTCTTGGCATGTGGATGCAAATCCAACCAAGAGCCAAGCTTCAATGCATGCTCATCCCCTACTAAATGGGCTCGCCCCCTTCTTCAAAGCCTACAAAGGAGGGGGCGAGCCCATTTATTAGGGGATGAGAGAGAAAGCCACACACACACACACACAGGCTCCCTTTACACAAAGGGAATTAGGGACACATGTCAGCTCCCTAGGCCAGATGCCCACAAGGTGTGCCCAATTCCTATTGGAAGACCCTTGAAGTGGACCAATGAGAATTAAGCTAGAGTAAATCTAGTTTAATTAATTTAAAAACATTTAATAAAAGAAACCAATGAGAATTAAGTCTCCTAGAAGACTATTGGGCAGTCTCCCAAGGGGTCCAATGAGCATTCAGGAGCCCAATGGCTTGCCTGATTCCTATTGGCCAGGAGGCAAAGGGGTCCAATGAGAGTTTAGTTTAATTATTTAATTACCTAAAGCTCTCACAAAAGGGGAAAGGGGGACACATGTCAGAAGGCTATCACTTATGCTGCTTAACACCCATTGGCTTGACTTGGGGAGGTCCAATGAGGCAAAAGCCAGACCAAATTAGCAGCTAGGGCTCGCCCAAGAGAGAGAGGGGGCTGATTTTTGCTTGGCATTGACACACACACACTCACACTTGACCATGTGTGAAGGAAGAATACTCTATCTCCTCCCAAGCTTTAATGGAGAGCTCATCACCTACTCCAAGCTTGTGAGATAGAAGCCTACATCAACACTCTCTTGGCATGTGGATGCAAATCCAACCAAGAGCCAAGCTTCAATGCATGCTCACCTCCTCTACCAAGCTAATTACTAAGCTAAGCTATGCTAATATGAGTGATTATGTGAGGAGATGTGCATCTTTCTTGTAAGATACTCCTTCTTCCTCTCAATCTACTCTCATACCCTGCTAGCTCTCACCATCTTCGAAGGTGTGTGAGGTCTTGGGTCTGAGAATGGGGATAATTCAAGTTGTGTTTGATTAAGTTTTTTGCTTGGTGTATGAAGCTTCCATCTTCATTGCACTAGCTAGTCTTGAAGGAACACAAAGAATTGTATTGTACAATGTCTCTCTTGATGGGAGAAACCATAATACAAAGCCTTTTGGAGGGGGGACCGGCTCCATGCAAATCGGGTCCTCAACAGTTGTCAATAGCTTAATTTCTCTCTCTTTTGAAAGTATTGTTGATGCTATCTAACTAGGTGTTATGCTTTTTGTTGCTCTCTCCACCCAAGCACTCTTGTAATTCTCATTAGGAATCTATTCTAATGAAATGCCCACTATGTTCATGCTAATTTCCGCTACACATAAGTTATTAGGCCATTAAATGTTACAGCTATCATCATGCATGAAAGGGGAGGGGAGGGTTTCACGCCTCTGTCTTGCTCTGATGCCAGTTGTGAGGGCGTGTGGCGGTGCTCATGCTTGTGGGGAAGGGAACAAGGATAAGAGAGCCAATCTAGGGAACCACTCACATAGAAAGGAAGAAATTTGTATAGATTAATTGTGCATATATAAGCTTGTATGTCTAGCTTATTCTATAGGATTGACGGATGGAGTAGAAGATATCAAGGGGTGTTCAATCCCTATACCTTATGCAGAGTATATCTTTTTGTTATGCTCTCTACCTTCCTCATGGGACACCTTCTGCACAGCTATAAGTAGTTCTATGCTCAAAGGCAAGTTGGTCTACATGATGTAGTTGATAGTTTGCTCATTGAAGAGATTTGTGGTTATCTATTGAGCCTACTAAGGGTGGTGAATCATATGTTGCTAGTTCATAGAGCAGTGAGGTTGCACTGACAATCATGCCAAGTCTAAGTATTAAAAGAATTCTTGCAGGAAGTCTTATGGCTCCATACACAATTTAGAGTGCTATTATCGCCATAAAAAGGGGCATATGAAGAAGGATTGTAGAGAAGGACATGACAATAAGTCTCATGATACGAGTCTAATAGTGACACAAAGGGCAAGGACAAGCTTGAGGAGATCAACATGGTTAGGTCTCCCAAGAGCAGTGTTTCATACATTTTGGTCACAACATATCTTAACATGGAACTTTCTTTTGTTGCACAACTTTGCATAGAATTGGGTCATTGATTTTGGTGTTAGCTTCCACGATACGATTGCATAGAAATTGGTTCTCTACTTATGCAAAGGCTACACTTGATATAGTAAGTGTTGGTGACATCAAGTCGGTGTAGAATAATGGCAAAGAATTTATACTACCTAATGTAAGACATGTACCCAATCTAGCTAAGGGATTGATATTCGCTATTGGACAACTAGATGATTTGCGGTACACTACAATCTTTGGGAACACATATTGGATCATCAAGAAGGGTAATCTTGTGATTTTCAAAGGTCATAAGCATGTGATACTCTTTTCATGCATGTATCTTATGTAAAAGATGATTTGATCTCTATAGCCAAGCTGCCGTCTAACTACTGAGTTGCAACATAGATGACAAGGCCATATGAGCTAGAAGGGAATGAAGATTCTAACACATTTTAGCGACTTACTTGTGTTGAGTTCAATGATTTTTTTGTATCTGAGCATTTCAATTATGGAAAACAAACTATGTCTGTACACTTGCCATTGGGTAGAAAGCATCTTGAGCCACTAGAACGTGTACATAGGGACACCTCTTGTATACTCGCCTCCCATGAAGTGGTTCTCCTATTGCATCTTGTTTTCACTTGGAAAAGTCCCACTTGGGTATCCTTATTAGCTTAAAAAAGGATGGGTTGGTGGACCTTACTGATGTCCTTGCATTCTTTGCACCTTCCATTCGTTGGACGTTTTACTCAGACAAAACAACCTACGTTTGCCAGGGCTAAAAATCTCGGTGGAACGCAAAAACTCTTGACAAATTAACAAAAATATAAAAAAATATTGACACTATTGACACTGTCGACATCCCCCCCTCACCTTTAACAACCTTATTTTGACTTTTTGTATGGGCATAAAACTAACATGCACAACATCACCTTCTTTTCTTGCTATACTATCTTTCTTTTTTATTTGTACCTTATTCAAAATAGCCCCCGTCAAGCATCACCTACGGTCATGTGGATTCAAAACCCCCCCACATATCTTGTTTGTATTGTTCATTATTTTAATGGAGGTCTCTTTCGTATGATTTCTTTTTCTATGTATGCGGTCCTATGCTGACCAAGTCTCTAGGGGGGACCAGCTATTTTGTGACATTCATAGATGACTCTATTAGGAAGGTGTGGGGTATATCCTTTGAAACACAAGGATGATGTCTTCTCTAAATTTCATAATTTTTTTGCATTAGCCAAAAACCAATTTAAAAAAAAGCTCAAGAGCTTAAGGAATGACAATGGGGGAGAAGCCTCCAAGGAGTTTTCATACTTCTATGTTAGAAAAGGGGTTTGATGACAATTTACTATGCCTTACCCACCTACCCAAAACGGAGTAGATAAAAGAATGAATTGCATGATTACAGGAAAGGGTTGCAACTATGCTTCCTATGGAAAACTCAAGGCTTTTGGGCCGAGGCTATTTTGACAATGGTTCACATTGTAAATAGATCACCACCTAGTACGCCATTGAATCACCAAATTCTTGAGGAATTGTGGTCAGGCAAGAAACCATACTATGATTGTTTACGTGTCTTTGGTTGCAAAACATATGCACATGTGTCAAAAGAGATTTTACAAAATCTTAAACAAAAGTCACACACATGTATCTTCATCCATTATGGTGCAGATGGAGAGACAAGCTATCATCTTTGTCACTTGAAATCTTGCAAGTTTGGATGTCATATTCAATGAGTCCAAAATGCATAAGAAGCCTATTAAATAGGTAATGTACAAGAGAGTCTCATTCAAGAATTTTGCCTCAAATTTGATCAAAACTCGTGAGAAGCTTCCACTATCAACGCTCTACAAGAAATAGTCAAGGATTAAGAAGTCTAGTGAGGAGCTTCCACTATCAATGCTCTACAAGAAATACTCAGGGATTAAGATGCTCTAGTTGAGCCTCAATTTGTGTGAGCATTTTGAGCCAGGTTTGATTATTTTATGCTGACTGACTATAGGGAACCATCTTGTTTCCAAGAAGCCATGGAAATGGATGATAAGGACAAGCGGGAGCAAGCAATGCAATAAGAATAGATTCAATAATGAGACTTGAATTTTTTTAAGATTGCATGAAGGAAAGACAATATTACCTTGCAAATGGGCTTACAAGAAAAAGTTTACATCAAGATATCCAAAGCCTAAGTACAAGGTCAGACTTGTAGCTAAAGGTTATAAACAACATAAAAGTGCCGATCTTGATGAAACCTTTTCACCTATGGTCAAAATGACTACTTTGTGTATGATACTTGTAGATGGAAACGGTGCACAATGCTCTCTAGGTGGGGTTCTTTGGATGCAATATGCATGCAGACTCACAACTTAGCGCAAATCCAGCAGACAATGCAAAAACATGAAAATAGAACTAACAATGAACCGAACAAGAACTGAAACAGTATACTAGACAACCACAAGCCCTCCAAGGCAACACCCTGTACATAACCAAATGACCATACAGTGACTAGTCTCGTTGCGGCCAACTCTACTCAGTCCATACACAACAAGGTACAATGGGGATATAGAGGCTACGGTGCAATGGAGAGTGCAACGGGTGCAAGGTACAAGATACAAGTGAAAACCACAATGTAACTAGAAAACAAGACTACAAGGCTCACATGCCCAACTGCAGACAACCAAGGTGAAGTGCTCCAAGGCTGCTGCAAGTTCAAGAAGGCAAGAGCTCTAGATGGTGGTACACATAGTGGTCAGGCTATGGCGAGACTGTGGCAAGATTCACAAACTCTAGCTAGACTTTCAAGACTGTCTCTCTATCCATGTTGTATATATCCACAAGCCAAGGCCATCACATGACCATCACATGTGTGGTACTGCTGAAAATATCTGCCAAGGCAACTCCTAGCAACTACAAATATCTGCTAGTGGTGGCCTAGTAAAGCCACTGGTGAGTCGGGCCACTAATCACTTGACTGGCCACTGGACAACCTAGCCCGACCCCCTTGTCTACTATCGCCCCGATTACTTAAGAAGTGATGTCTGGTAGCTTTTGAATGCTATGAAAGGGGTGGCCATAGGCGATCCACACTCTCGTTGGTGAAGGCTACCTCTTTGGCCAAGGTGGTCTGATCCCCACCTAGGCCAATGTGTCCACACTGGGTGCCCGTCGATGGGTGATCCAAGAGTGCCCAAGCGCCCAGACCAAGTATGGTCCAACTCAAAGATGATTTCCGCTAGAGCACGTCCATCAAGGTGGCCATGCAAGCTGAGCCCTGTGTAGCCCCACTATAGATGCCCGCCACTATTCCACTCACCGTCCCGGAGTGGTGGCAAGCCAAAGATAAGAACTGATAATCCAAGAACAAGACTGCTGAAGAACAAGAACTGCTAAAAGGAGAAGAGTGCCAAGTGAAATTGGAGAGCGAGTGCCAAGTAAAAATAGAGAGCTACTGAAAAACACCAATGCAAGGGCACTGGAAGTACTGAAACCATACCCAAAACTGAAATGAGGCAACCAACTACAAAAGGCAAAAGTGGTATGTACAATGGGTCCCAATGGTGGGGAGACCTAAGGGTGATGCTGGTGATTGGAGGACTGAGAGGAAGATGCTCCTAGGGGAGGGGAGGTACTTGGAGGTGGACATAACCATCTTTGAGCAAAGAAAATCATAACTCTCTAAAATTTGAAGTAGTGCTGGTAAACAAGGCAAACAAAGACAAAATTGCAAAATATTAGAGGACTAACTTCCAAATATCCTATAAGGTAAAATTGGAGAATTACACTACAAACTAAGAGAATATGGATCACAATCCATGTACCTGAAGCGAGAAACCAAGGAATTTGCTCATTCACTAAAATCTTATGGCTTGCTAATACTGTAGCTAGCCCTTTGACTAAAAAAAGACCTTGAGAGCCTCATCAAATCAAGAAATTGGAAAGATAATCTAAAAACCACTAGATCATACCAAAACATAAAGGAAAAAAAAAAATTTCGCATCCAAATTTGGAAAAAATGTGGGAATGACATGCTATAAACCTCTTTAATAGAGGCCAAAATCTAGAGATCAGAACTTACAAACCATGGATTGTGATCCATGTACTTTGTAGTGAAGTCCAACCAGAGAGGTGTCATTTACATTGAGAAAACACAAAGAGTCTAGCTAGGGGGCTTAACAACATAAAAAGAGGCTAAAAGGTCAAGTGAAAGGATGGACCAAAACCAAAGAGACTACCAAAACCCGTATTGCAGACCAAGAAAATTGGGTTTGAGTCATTAAAAGAGATTCAAATTGGAGAATACCAATGGAAATAGCATGAAGGTAGAGAGAATAAGCAGTTGACTAGAGATCATGTGCCAAGGTTTGGGAATATGGATCATGATCCATGGTGCATAACAGAATGACAAATTGGTTGCATCATCACTGTTCACATACAAAAGGTATCCATTTAGTGAAAATTCAAGTGGAAAGCATACCAATGTTGGATGGCGTGATCCATCCTTTTCATTAAAATTGAATCAAGATTGATACCAACATGTTGGTCTAGCATTGGTACTTTCAAATTTGAATTGGAAATAGTAAAAGTGTGTCAACCATTTTCAAAAGTGTTTCAAAATCTAGAATCAACAATTTGCACATATGGTGAAAACTTTGTGTAAATAGGAGGGAGCTTAAAAACCCTTGAGTGTTGATTGAATTTTAGGTTGAAGACTCAAGGAGTTCAACTAAGTTTTCACGACTAGGAAGGAGGTAATCAGAACCGCTATGTTCATATAGCATGTTGACATTTTGGATTGTTCCTTGCTATATAACTTTATGTTTCTAAGATCATGATGATTTTATTAGTTTAGAACTCTAATCTAGGGAGATAGGGCTACCACTATATCCATAGAAGAGAGAATAAACCAAGATGGTATAGACCCGTTAGAGACCACTTTGGAAGGAAGTTTGTCAAGTACTTCATCTAAAAGATCATATAAAATTATGTTGGAGAGATAACCCCATGTGAGCTTTAAGTGTGAGGATGAGGCCATTAGAACCTCTAGTGCCAAACCAAAGATGAAGCTCATGAAGTTACACCATTGTTTTGATCATGAGCAAGGTGCCAATATCTATAAAGACCCGATGGAGTGTTATTGTGCATACCCAACAAGTTCAAGGACTTAGTGCATGTGGTGTAAATTGGAGATGGATATTTTGAAAATGATGAAATTTATGTTTGAGTCATATTTGGCCCATACATAGTCAATAAGTGGGTCTTGATAGGCACCGAGACCAAGGTAGATGATGAGCCAAAAGAGAAACCTCCTCTAATCCACAAAACAAATGCTAGGTTCATCAAGACCAATGATGCCAGAAGAGTTCAAATAGACTATTTTTATATTGGCATTTATAGTTTGCAAACAAGGACCAACACAACTTCTTCATATGTTTAGAAGTCAATGCCAAGGAACTGTCAAGACCATAAAAACCTATAGGTGTTTACTTACATAACTTTAAATCCTATTGGTGGATAAGTATGGGAGGGAGTATAGTATGGTTGAACCAAAAGACTTGGAAAGGTACGCATATATGGGATCTTTGATCTTTATCTACTATAGAGGATAGAATGTAAGCCCACCACGTAGATCTAAGACTAACCCATAGGTACGCATATATGGGATCTTTGATCTTTATCTACTATAGAGGATAGAATTTAAGCCCACCACGTAGATCTAAGACTAACCCATAGGGGATAGAAGGTCTAACTATGAGAAGATTGGGGTTCAATGAGCTAAGTGAGCACACATGTTTCAAAGGCTCAACCTACAAGATCAATGGGGCCACATAATTCTAGGAGTGTTGTTTATGAGAGCCAAAATACCAATCCTATAATCCAAACAAGAGGATATACCACTATAATGGGGTCAAGTGGACCACAATTTGGGGATAGAGACTTAGATAGAGTCTTGAGATGCCATTGTTAGAGATCCTAGAACGATTAGGTGTATTATTGAACCACAAAAAATGAGACCATCTCAAGTTGCCAAATGCATAAGTAAAAAGTATCATGGATCTAGAAATCCTCTTACACATTTAATGCTATCTAGTCAAGTCTTAAAAGCAGAACAAGTGCATGATTTATAAATGCAATATGAGGGATTCGGATTGACACTAGAAGGAACAACTTTGACATGGTTCCAACCATTGGATAAAAATGCCTTTGCCATGATAGATAAATCTATTGACAAAATTCATGGAATAATATTTACAATAGGGAATCAAGCATATTACTACGATCATCCTACCACCCAGTGCTATACACAACCAAAACACACAATACCAACAAATATGCCTTGACAACCACAATGGTGTGCCATTGAATACAAATGGACAAATCCCAAAACCAACGAGTGTTATTACAATTGCAATTTGGTGAGATAGCAACCTTACAATACTCCACCCATGAATTGACCACCACCTCCAAGATATCTAGTGGGGTGAGATAATGTTGCAGTGGGAGTTGAGAAACTACAACCAGTGTTGGGACAACAACCACCACGTCCTAGTGACAATAGAGTTTCTATTAGATTCACTCAACCAATTGAACTTCAAGAAAATCAAGCTCTAGTGACTATTTCAACATACTATGAAAATCTTAGTGAAGCTAATGGTGTAGCTACAAAAACCATTCCATATGGGGGAGAATCATATTCTCCATTGAGTCAATTAGCCAACCATCATATGTGCCTCAACAAATAAGGGATCATTATTTGAGGAATGAAAACACTCCAATATTCATGGCCAATGCAAATTACAAATCAAAGGTGTATCCACCCAGATAAGGTTAGCCACCACCACCACCATGACCACCTCAACCAATTGGACCTTGCTATGCGTGTGGGGGTGACCACTAGGCTAGGAATTTCCCACATAAGGAAGAAACAATCAGAATCTTAAGATTTTGTCTAAAATGTGGCAAATCACTCTAATTCTTTGACTACGTGAAGCATCCCGATAGAAAGGAAATACCCCAATGAACATGATATGCCTTCTACCAAGTTCAAGTGGTTCAAATTTAGAGCAAATTTGTCTTGTTAATGTGGTAACAAGAGCCTAGGATCGTAGGGCCATGATAGGCCTTCTACCAAGTTCAAGCAGTTCAGATTCAGAGAGAATTGCTATTGTCACTGTGGTAACAAGAGCCTAGGCTTGAGAGGCCATGAATATGAAGACCAACAAAGAGAAAATTGCTAAGGTAAACCCAATGGAAACCAATGTCAAATTCATGAGGACCCAAAATAAATCTTGGAAGGCCAAGAGAGAGAAGATAAAAGCCACACGTGAGCATAAAACAACAACTATGGTAGTTGAGCTCTCACAAGGTCAAGAATAGCTGAAACAAGACCACAAAAAAATAAACTTTTGTTGTGGTACCTAGAGCCCAGATAATTAGTTTAGGAGAATCAATGTTGGTGGACAAAGTATTGGAGCCATTAAATTCTTAGAAGGCTAACCAAACAATAGAGCAAAGATAGACGGTGTATCCCTACACAAGGATCGGTGTCGGTCGACAAAGTCATGGATCGATTAGGTGCCTTATTGTAAGCATACAAGGCTAGACTAAAGACTATCCAAACAATAGAGCAAAGATAGATGACGTGTTTTTATGCAAAAATCAAGCAAAATATAGGTAGCACAAGAATTGATGGAGCCTATCCAAACCCCTCTGCAAAATGAGAAAAAAATGGTAGAAAGTTGAAACAAAACCACAAAAGGAAATGGAAACAAAAACTCCACCACGGATGACAATAGATCATGTGCAATGATGAACGAGTGTCGCAAACACCACGGATGACAATAGATCATGTGCAATGGCACCTATTCTAGAGATTGAGGAGACATGGCCAAACAAATTATGGGAAGCTATCAAAAATGCAAAAGAGTGAAGCACAACCTACCGATCCAATCCAATCCTTGAGATAAACTTAGAGCATGAGCATCAACATCTAGATATCCATTTCCTATGGTGACATTGGATGTATAGCATCCAAGGATAGTAGACCATGCACCTTGAGAACCTTACCCTCATACACAGGAGAGCATGAAGCCAAGCTAGAAGTGAGAAATGTACCCTCCCAATGAAAAGAAATACCTTAAATGATTGATTCTAGTACAATAATGCTAACAAAATTGCTAAAAATTAGATCACATATGTGGATCAAAGTGGAAAAAAACTTGGACAAAATCGGAGTAAATTTCCCATCCAAAACTCTTGAATTACATCCAAAAGAAACAAAATGTACAAGACAAAAGATCACAGAGATAGTGCCTATAAATAAGGTGAGAGATCGGTACAAAGGAGAAGAAGGAAACATCACCATGCATGTGGAATAGAAAAGCGTAAAAAATTGGCTATTCTTGATAGTGGAGCAGGTGTAGCCATAGCTACCAAGGAAATTTGAGAAAAGTGGAAAAAACTAGCCTCATAAAAAACCCACATGAAATTACAGTTAGCATATGGATACGTTGAAAAACCTATGGGGATGCTAGAGCAAATAGTAGTCACATCTTGTCGGATTGAGTACAAACATACATTTGCAATAGTAGACTTTGGGAAGGAAAATAGTTTTGACAACATTTTGGGACTTCAATTTATGAGACAACTCTTTCCAACTCCCTGAACTCGATAAGAGGTGCTATTGGCACAAGTGACTGAACCGCCATAGACCTTGCATGTGACTTCATGCCTAGCATCCTTGCCTTATTGGCCACAAGCCCTACCTGAACTTGCCGTAATTGTTAGGTGTATCAAAGTTGAGGTTCTGAAGATCCATCCCCATAAATCTATAAGATTAGTTCATACATGGATTAAAAAACCCACAAAAATGAAAGGTCATACCTAAAGACTGTGTAAGGATTGAAATACATAGCAAAAGTCCTTGCATATCGTCGTTATTTGGATTCCCTTATTGAAGCCTCCACATGACACGCGGCTCATGCCTTGCATGCACTCAATTTTCCACATGCGTTGCCGAACAACAAAAAACGACTTTTACAAGTCTACTTTGAACGGCATGAACATGTCTTCATAGCCGCAATGCAACATTTTGCATGTTGCATGGCCATCCATACAAAGCTTCTTGTGAATCCAAGTTGGCTTGCAACCATGGAAATTTTTCTTGTTGATTGTCATCAAATCATGCTCAAGTGTGTAAGATCTTTTGTAGCCAATCCACAATTTTCACATAATCTGAATTTTTTTGTTGTGCTTGGAACAGCCTAAAACCCGTGCTGGCCATCGGCTTGCACAACTCGGCAAGATCTTGAAGGCTTATGTGCATGTATGTGACGTGGTGGGCATGCACCCTTGGTTACTTTAAAGGGTAAAAAAAAGCAATGTGGGTGGCGGCGGCTGTGTACACCCTTAAGCCATCTATGGAGAGCATTATGAGCAGACAACATCGAGGAGAGAGATGAAGCTCACACACTCTGTGGTCATCCTCTGGCTACGCTACAGAAGCAAGAAAGCACCAACATGCCAAGGTGAACTTGCCAAGTTCACTCACATGCGGTTTGGTGGTGGTCATGCTTCTCTCCCCCCTCGCCGCAACAACTATGCACAGAAATTCAATCTCGACCTCCTCGCTTGTCAAGAGATCTTCTCCATGGCTCTGCTCCATGCCCTAGAATTGTATGAGCTCTATGAGAGGTCCACGACTCCCTTGACCCAAAATAGATTAAGCTATGATACCAGTATAATTGAGGGGACTAGAGCCTACAACTCTCCACCCAGCCATGCCCTATATAGGCCCTACCTTGCTAATTATTGGGCTCCCTTGACCGCATGGATCTTTCCTGGCCCTTGGCCTGACATGCTCAAGATCCACATTTTGCATGACATATTGTTTTCCAATGCATTGATCTTGTTGGCATAATAAGGCCACATTACACGGCCTTGCATAAGCACTTCCTTTCTGCCCATGCATTGCACTCACCCTTGCAATCATGTGGTCCAAGAGGACTCCAGTTAGGAGGGGGGAGGCACATAGACAAAGCAAAGCTAATGAAAGTAAATTGGGTGTTTAATGTGTATATACTGTAAAAAGTGTGCTTTTATGAAAAATAAAGTAGTAGAAAAGTAAACTGAGTGTTTGATGTATATATATTGTAGAAAAATAGTTTTTCATGAGTTTTTTCTCTTTTCTCTTATTTTTTGCATAATAATGGTCCAAATAGGTTCCAATGAGAATTCTAGCGATTAGGGAGTGGGAGAGCAACTTTAGCTATATTTTGGGCCAATAATAATAATTTTTAGCTTAAATTTTGAATTTTTTACCTTATAATAAAAAATAATGATCACAAATTAATAAATAACACAAAGAAAGTCAAAATTAAAATGTAAAGGCAAAAAAAAAATCCTTCAAATCCAGTAATTTAAGCTACTCAATATGGAGAAATTGAAGGGATGTCAAATTTTGAGCTTATCTAGACCTAGCACGAATGGTCAAAATCACAGTACACAGCCGGGTTGTCAAAATTACCAGCCGTTTGAACAACACATAATTTGAATGGGATAATGAAACCAATAGAACAGAGAACACAAGTCGACATCTAGGTAAGTGGCTTAAAAATAGAAGAAAGATGCCTAGTTTAAGCTCATTTCTCATTTGCACTTTGTGTGTGTGTGTGTGTGTGTGTGAGAGACACAGAGAGAGAGAGAGAGAGAGAGAGAGAGAGAGAGAGAGAGAGAGAGAGAGAGAGTTGGTGATTATGGATTGTTATGCATGCTTCCACACCATACGAGCTAATTGGGCCACCTCTGCTCACCAGATTGGACATATATGAATCTCTTATGGTACTTGAGACTTGTGTATAGTCAGTCATCACATGCATTGGTAGTAAGAGGCACATCACATAATGGGTCACACAAAGCTACTTGTATAAAGTGTTGCATAGAGAGGTTAGAGATGCCAAATTGAAAAATTCTTGCACCCTCACTCTAGTGTCTATAGACATATGGTTTCAAATTATGAAAAAGTGCAGATACATAGATGACAATCCATGCACCTCACCTTACATGGGTGTGTAGGGGATACTAGCACAACAAGAGTACATGATGTCTATTGATGTTAAACAATATGTTTCAACTTGTTTGATTTGTCAAAAGATCAAAGCAGTAATAAGTAAGTAGTTGGGACTTTTACACCCTCTCCCTATTCCTGAAACACCTTGCGAACATATTTCAATGGATTTTTTAACTGGATTCCCACTCACTATTCACAAGCATGATATGGTTTAGATTGTAATTGATCGTTTCTCTAAACAAGCATACTTCATTCCCTGTAAGAAAACACTCACAGCACATCATGCTGCACTTCTATTTCTTAAAATTGTCTTTCCACATCATGGTTTGCCTAAAGTCATAATATCTGATTGAGATTCCAAATTTTGTAGTGCTTTTTAAACTACTGTTTTTGAAAATCTTGGAATTACACTTGACTTTACTTCTGCATTCCATCTTGAGTAATGTTCAAATAGAAGTCACTAATCGTACTATCATTGACTTGCTAAAAGCTTATGTTTTTTCTCAACCCAAGCAATGGGATGATTACCTGCATATTCTAAAATTTTCATATAACAACACCACTCACACTGCCACAGGTAATCTCCATTTGAAATTGTGTATGGTCGTTCTCTTTCTACTCATGCTTCACGTATTTCTAATGTTGTGCATATCGCTGATGATTTTATTGTTAATTTTCATGATATTTATGCAAGTGTGCATTATGCCGTTAAACATTCACACGAACTTTACACTAAGCATGCTAACAAGCACTGTAAGGCATACCATTTTAAGGGAAGTGATTATATTATGCTTCACATTGAAAAACAAAGGATCAAAAGTGTTGATACTGATGTTTTTTGTTAAACTTGCTTCTCGTTTTTACGGTCCATTCAAAGTTTCTGCTGTGATCAATAATGTTTCATTTCGTTTAAACTTACCTTCACATTAGCACATTCACAATGCATTCCACATTAGTTTTTTAAGACCTTTCAGAGGATCCCTACCTACACATCACATTTATGAGGACCCACCTTCACTTGTGGACCAAGAAGAAAAACTCATCCCTACACAAATAGTTGATCACAAGACCACCACCACACGCACTGACATAGTTTATAACCACTATCTTTTGACCTTCAAAGGCCACCCTAGAGAGATACCAAATGGATGCCTGAAAAGTTTTTTCGCAACTTCCCAGACCTTCTCCACACTTTCCATCACTCACACTTTAGTTGATTCTCTATTGAGCAACTGAGGATAGTTGCTATCTCTGGTGGAAGGGATGTTACGAGACAAGGCACCCTCCTATTGCATGTGGTTAATTGTAATTGGGATAGCTGGCTTAATGGTTAATTATGTAATGTCTATTTGATTTTACTAATAGTGAGTGCATGATGATTTGTAGATTGGAATTCTGGGAGTTGAGAAGGAGGCGTCGGCAAATAATAATCCTCTTGGTCATTTTACTTTTGCACAGTGTTTTAGATCTTTTATCAATAAGCCACTTGTAAGTAGGACAATGAGAACTCACCCTAAGAGGGTCATGCAATAAGTAATGTGTTCCACTCATAACTAAAGTGGAACTAAGTGTAAAAGAGGGGCCTCCAATTTTTGGCACCAACAAGTAATATCAAATATTAAATACCAAACTCCCCAAGAGGTGCCGTGAAGTTTGGGATGCATTCTTTAGGCCTTTCTTGTGTAGATGCCATAAATTTGCCCTTCCCTCTCTCATATACTATGATGTGTTATTTTGTGTACTCCATGATTATGTCTACATCTCTTACAATCCCTTTTACAATCTCTTACACTCTTTCCTTGTCAATCTATTCCTTTGTGTATATGTGTATTGTCATAGTCTAGGTGTGTGTGTGTGTACTTGAATTTGGAAGAGAAGGTGACATGTTGAAGGTAAAGTCTATGAGGAATTGTTGATTTGTCTAAGCAACTGGTCTCCCCAACTCCCAACCATGTTATCACCTATGTTTTCATATGTAGCCTTACAAAAGACCTTTACACAATTCAGGATCAAACTGTTGGGGTAAAGCCCCATGTGGCCGGTTAGGCCAGGTGCCCGCCCACTATACTTATTCATTATGTACATAATAGAATAAGGGGGCTCACATGTAGAGAGTGAGTTTTAGACGCTACAAACACAAGGTCTCCTCTTCTCCTCTCTTCTCCATCACTGCACACACTCACACATGCTCCCACTCGTGCACTTCAACTGGTATTAGAGCTCAGGGATTGGGAGCACCATTGGAGCTCAGCGAGGAAGCAGATAGAGAAGCAGCAAAAACTGAGCACATTTTTGTAGATCTATTTTAACTTGGCAAAACTCTTCACTTAAGCCAATTCCAGCGACATTGACCGGTTTTTTGTCCTCTTCAACTTTGCAAAAGAAAGTTTTCTCAAAATCTTTACCAATTTTGTGATACGTCACGTAGACTGCCTGCACACCTAGGGTACACAGCTGCAGAGTTTTACAGGTTTGTTTTGACCAATAAAAACAGCACATTTCAGGTCCATTCTCACAATTCACAACCATTTTTGCATGGTCAAACAAGACAATTGTGTCTTGTACAGTGATAGCCAAAGCGCTATCCGTCTTGCGAAGAACTCAGCCTTTCATTCAAGGACAAAGCACATTGAGGTGAGATATCACTTCATATGCACTCTTTTGGAAGAGGGACAACTAAAGCTAGGAAAGGTGCATACAAGTAAAAATCCTGCAGACATGTTTACAAAGGTGGTCAACAAGGAGAAGTTGAGCTTTTGCTCATCTTCAATCGGCATTCAAGGATAAGAAGCCAGAATGGAAAGCAGTCACGGGTTTGGTTTGGAGATCAGTCTCCAAGTGGGAGATTGTTAAGTATGGAGCCTGATTTACCCTTGTAATTTTCTGTGGTAAAAGCGCACATTTGTAAGGCCCCCATTATGAGGAGAAGCCATCGTGCGTGAAGGAAAATCACTCACAGGAAACCAAAATTTTCACGGACAAGAATCAGGGGCAACTTTAAAGGCCTTAGGGGCGGAGGCCCCCGAGACTTTTTTTTCGCCGGAATATTATGGCCGGACGGCGGCCGGAAAGTGGTAGGAAAACAACCGGTCAGTTGGCCGGTGGCCGGTAGTCAATGGCCGATGGCCGGTGGTCGGAAGTCAATGGCCGGTGGCCGAATTCAAAAGCGGACTTGTCTTCTCAAGGGCGGCCACACATGGGCGGATTGGAGGGTCCGATTTGGACTTATTCGCACAAGGGCAGCTACACATGGCTGTCTCTCATAAGAGAGGGCAGCCCTTTTGGCCTATAAAAGGAGGCCATTTCTACACACATTTCATAGTGTGAAGTTGATGCAACAAGGTGAGTGTGAGGTGGTGAGAGTGAAGCAAGGCGGGAGCTCCATTAAGGGTATAATCTCTTTGTAAACTACTTCTTGTTTTGAAGTACTAAAGCCATTGAGTGGCTGCTTTCCCGTGGACGTAGCCCACATTGGGTGAACCACGTATATCGTGTGTACTCTCTCTCTCTCTCTCTCTCTCTCTCTCTACTCTATAATATCGTGTATGTAAATCTGTCTCTCTCCATTAAGTAATCTACTCAATTATCTATTTAGCTACGTCTTATTTCCTAACAACTGGTATCAGAGCAAAGTTTGCTCGTAGCTAAATTATCTCAAGGAAAGGATTCCTTGAATTGAGTGGGAGTTATGGTGGAGGAAGGGAAGCTCAAGATCGAGAAGTTCAACGGCAAAAACTACCAACATTGGAAGATGCAGATTGAAGACTATCTCTACCAGAAGGACCTCTATTTGCCACTAGGCGGTCTTGCAAAGAAGCCCGCAATAATGGAAGATGAAGCATGGATTGTCCTTGATCAAAAGGCACTGGGAACAATCCGGTTAAGCTTGGCGTCAACGGTGGCCTTCAATGTTTCGGAGATAAAGACCACGGAGGACTTGATGAAGTCACTTGACGACTTCTACGAGAAACCATCGGCATCCAATAAGGTATTTCTTATGAAGCGCTTGTTCAATCTAAAGATGGCAGAGAATGGTTCAGTTGCAGAACACCTAAATGACTTTAACACAAACATAAGTCAACTTTGATAAGTGAAAATCAATTTCGATGACGAAGTGCGAGCTCTCCTTATACTATCATCTCTACCGGATAGTTGGGACATCCTTGTGATGGCTGTAAGTAATTCTATCTCTGGCACAAATACTCTTAAGTTTGATGATGTTGTGGGTGTTCTTCTAAGCGAGGAAATGCGAAGGAGAAGCACAGGAGAATCATCAAGTGCTGCACTATCAGTGGAAACAAGAGGAAGGCTTAAGGAGAGGTTCAAAAACCAAAAGGGTCGTGATCGCTCAAGGCGGAGCAAGTCACGCACAAAGTCAGTTCTTGAATGTTGGAACTGCGGCAAGAAGGGCCACGTCAAGAAGGATTGCTGGTCCAAGAAGAAGAAGGAGACAGAGTCTCAAGACAACAAGCCAACATCGGAGGCCAATGTGGCAGGTAAAGTAGAGCAAGATGCTCTAGTTCTCTCATTAGACAATGTGTCTAATTCCTGGATAGTAGATTCCGGGGCTTCATTCCATGCGACACCACACAAGCAACATTTCCAAGACTACACCAAAGGTAATTTTGGGTATGTATACTTGGGAGATGATGAAGCTTGTGAGGTTGTCGGCAAAGGTACAGTTTCTGTCAAAACTGCTAACGGAAATGAATGGAAGCTTAAAGATGTTAGGCATGTTCCTTCTCTTCGCAAAAATTTGATCTCTACAGGACAATTGGACGATGAAGGTCACAACATTGCATTCGGAAACAAACAGTGGAAGATCTCAAAGGGATCTTTGGTGGTTGCCAAGGGTGAAAAAGTCGGTACACTTTACTTGTGTACTGTTAGCACGCAACCTTCAGCTTGTGCAGCAACTACAGAAGTTGACAGTGCGGTGTGGCACTACCGACTTGGGCATATGAGTGCCAAAGGAATGCAAATCCTTCAAACAAAGAAGCTTCTACCAGGTTTGAAAGAAGTGGACTTAGAGTTCTGTGAAGATTGTGTTTATGGTAAACAAAAGAGGGTAAAATTTCAAAAATCAGGAAATGAAAGAAAAAATAAAAAACTTGAGTTGGTTCATTCTGATGTTTGGGGTCCTGCAAGTACACCATCACTTGGTGGCTCATTGTACTATGTAACATTCATAGACGATGCGACTAGAAAAACATGGGTTTATGTCATGAAGAATAAATCCGATGTATTTTCCATATTTCAAAGGTGGAAAGCCTTTGTGGAGAATGAAACGGGTACCAAGGTTAAATGCCTCAGATCCGACAATGGAGGCGAATATTGCAACCAATCTTTTGAAAGCTTTTGTGCTAGCAATGGCATTCGGAGGCAAAGGACAACCCCAAGGACACCTCAACAAAATGGGATTTCGGAAAGGATGAACAGGACAATCATGGAACGAGCACGAAGCATGCGGCTACATGCATGCCTACCGCTTGAGCTTTGGGCGGAAGCTGTAAGTACGTCTGTGTACTTAATCAATTGGTCACCCTCAACGGCATTGGATGGGGGAGTTCCAGAAGAGGCATGGACAGGTAAACCGGTGAATTATGCATTTCTCAAAGTGTTTGGGTGTGAGGCTTTCATGCACATAGATAGAAGCCTAAGATCAAAGTTAGATGCAAAGTCCAAAAAGTGTTTCTTCATTGGCTATGGAGAAGGAGACTTTGGGTATCGCCTATGGAATCCTGAAGATGGTAAAATCTTAAAGAGTAGGGATGTAATTTTTAACGAACAAAATATGTACAAAGATTACTTGGAAAGAAAACAAACAAAAGAAACAGGTGATGAGTACATGGAGCTTGAGGATGGTGAAAACTCAAGGACTGCAAACGGTGACAATGTGCAACAACGTCAACCAAATGAGGAGCCTCAACCTATTCCCCGAAGATCTACAAGAGCAAGTAGACCTCCAGAAAGATTTGTTCCTTTCTTCAACCATCTCTTGATCTCAGATTCTGGAGAGTCGGAATCATATGAAGAAGCTATGCAACATGAATCCAAAGAAGAATGGACGAAGAGTATGCAAGTGGAGATGGACTCACTACATCGCAACCAAACATGGGAGTTGGTTGAGTTGCCTAAAGGTAAGCGGGCACTTCAAAACAAATGGGTGTACAAGCTAAAGGAAGAAGAAGGTCGGAAGAAAAGGTACAAGTCTAGGCTTGTGGTAAAAGGTTTTTCTCAAAAGAAAGGTATTGACTTCAATGAAATATTTTCTCCTGTTGTAAAAATGAACTCAATTAGGCTTGTCTTAAGCCTTGTGGCTGCTCATGATCTAAATCTCGAGCAAATGGATGTAAATACGGCATTCCCTCATGGTGACTTAGAGGAGGAAATCTACATGCTTCAACCAAAGGGGTATGAAGTAAAAGGTAAGGAGAAAATGGTTTGCAGATTAAAGAAGAGCTTGTATGGTTTAAAGCAAGCATCAAGACAATGGTACTTGAAGTTTGATCGATGGATGTTGGATCATGGATTCACAAGATGCAACTCGGATCACTGTGTCTACACGAAGAATTTGGGAGATGGGAAATTCATCATCCTAATGTTGTATGTTGATGACATGCTGATTGCAAGTGCTAACATGCAGGACATCAAAGACCTAAAAGAGGAGCTGTCCAAATCTTTTTCAATGAAAGATTTAGGTGCTGCAAAGAGGATACTTGGTATGAAGATATCAAGGGACAGGACGAAGAAGACAATAAAGCTATCTCAAGAAGATTACATCAAGAAGGTACTAGAAAGGTTTGCAATGCAAAATGCAAAACCAGTTTCTACACCTTTGGCTGGTCATTTTAAACTAACGAAGGATATGTGTCCAAAGACACAAGAGGAGATAGCCTATATGTCTAAAGTTCCATATGCTGCAGCGGTAGGTTCTCTAATGTATGCTATGGTCTGGATAAGGCCAGACATTGCACATGCAGTGGGAGTTGTGAGTAGGTTCATGGACAACCCAGGTAAAGAGCATTGGCAAGCTGTGAAGTGGATACTTAGGTATCTAAAAGGGACAACAACAAATGCTTTGTATTTTGGAGGAACTGATATTTTTCTAGAAGGGTATGCTGATGCAGATATGGCAGGTGACAAAGATACTCGAAGGAGCACTACTGGCTATGTGTTCACGGTTGGAGGCACAACAGTAAGCTGGGCTTCAAAGCTGCAGAAAGTGGTTTCACTTTCTACCACGGAAGCAGAGTATGTAGCAATGACGGAGGCAAGCAAAGAAATTCTGTGGCTTCACAGATTCTTAGAAGAGCTTGGATTCAAACAAGACAATTGTGTCTTGTACAGTGATAGCCAAAGCGCTATCCGTCTTGCGAAGAACTCAGCCTTTCATTCAAGGACAAAGCACATTGACGTGAGATATCACTTCATATGCACTCTTTTGGAAGAGGGAGAACTAAAGCTAGGAAAGGTGCATACAAGTAAAAATCCTGCAGACATGTTTACAAAGGTGGCCAACAAGGAGAAGTTGAGCTTTTGCTCATCTTCAATCGGCATTCAAGGATAAGAAGCCAGAATGGAAAGCAGTCACAGGTTTGGTTTGGAGATCAGTCTCCAAGTGGGAGATTGTTAAGTATGGAGCTTGATTTACCCTTGTAATTTTTTGTGGTAAAAGCGCACATTTGTAAGGCCCCCATTATGAGGAGAAGCCATCGTGCGTGAAGGAAAATCACTCACCGGAAACCAAAATTTTCACGGACAAGAATCAGGGGCAACTTTAAAGGCCTTAGGGGCGGAGGCCCCCGAGACTTTTTTTTCGCCGGAATATTATGGCCGGACGACGGCCGGAAAGTGGTAGGAAAACAACCGGTCGGTTGGCCGGTGGCCGGTAGTCAATGGCCGATGGCCGGTGGTCGGAAGTCAATGGTCGGTGGACGAATTCAAAAGCGAACTTGTCTTCTCAAGGGCGGCCACACATGGGCGGATTGGAGGGTCCGATTTGGACTTATTCGCACAAGGGCGGCTACACATGGTTTTCTCTCATAAGAGAGGGCAGCCCTTTTGGCCTATAAAAGGAGGCCATTTCTACACACATTTCATAGTGTGAAGTTGATGCAACAAGGTGAGTGTGAGGTGGTGAGAGTGAAGCAAGGCGGGAGCTCCATTAAGGGTATAATCTCTTTGTAAACTACTTCTTGTTTTGAAGTACTAAAGCCATTGAGTGGCTGCTTTCCCGTGGACGTAGCCCACATTGGGTGAACCACGTATATCGTGTGTACTCTCTCTCTCTCTCTCTCTCTCTCTACTCTATAATATCGTGTATGTAAATCTGTCTCTCTCCATTAAGTAATCTACTCAATTATCTATTTAGCTACGTCTTATTTCCTAACAACTGGTATCAGAGCAAAGTTTGCTCGTAGCTAAATTATCTCAAGGAAAGGATTCCTTGAATTGAGTGGGAGTTATGGTGGAGGAAGGGAAGCTCAAGATCGAGAAGTTCAACGGCAAAAACTACCAACATTGGAAGATGCAGATTGAAGACTATCTCTACCAGAAGGACCTCTATTTGCCACTAGGCGGTCTTGCAAAGAAGCCCGCAATAATGGAAGATGAAGCATGGATTGTCCTTGATCAAAAGGCACTGGGAACAATCCGGTTAAGCTTGGCGTCAACGGTGGCCTTCAATGTTTCGGAGATAAAGACCACGGAGGACTTGATGAAGTCACTTGACGACTTCTACGAGAAACCATCGGCATCCAATAAGGTATTTCTTATGAAGCGCTTGTTCAATCTAAAGATGGCAGAGAATGGTTCAGTTGCAGAACACCTAAATGACTTTAACACAAACATAAGTCAACTTTGATAAGTGAAAATCAATTTCGATGACGAAGTGCGAGCTCTCCTTATACTATCATCTCTACCGGATAGTTGGGACATCCTTGTGATGGCTGTAAGTAATTCTATCTCTGGCACAAATACTCTTAAGTTTGATGATGTTGTGGGTGTTCTTCTAAGCGAGGAAATGCGAAGGAGAAGCACAGGAGAATCATCAAGTGCTGCACTATCAGTGGAAACAAGAGGAAGGCTTAAGGAGAGGTTCAAAAACCAAAAGGGTCGTGATCGCTCAAGGCGGAGCAAGTCACGCACAAAGTCAGTTCTTGAATGTTGGAACTGCGGCAAGAAGGGCCACGTCAAGAAGGATTGCTGGTCCAAGAAGAAGAAGGAGACAGAGTCTCAAGACAACAAGCCAACATCGGAGGCCAATGTGGCAGGTAAAGTAGAGCAAGATGCTCTAGTTCTCTCATTAGACAATGTGTCTAATTCCTGGATAGTAGATTCCGGGGCTTCATTCCATGCGACACCACACAAGCAACATTTCCAAGACTACACCAAAGGTAATTTTGGGTATGTATACTTGGGAGATGATGAAGCTTGTGAGGTTGTCGGCAAAGGTACAGTTTCTGTCAAAACTGCTAACGGAAATGAATGGAAGCTTAAAGATGTTAGGCATGTTCCTTCTCTTCGCAAAAATTTGATCTCTACAGGACAATTGGACGATGAAGGTCACAACATTGCATTCGGAAACAAACAGTGGAAGATCTCAAAGGGATCTTTGGTGGTTGCCAAGGGTGAAAAAGTCGGTACACTTTACTTGTGTACTGTTAGCACGCAACCTTCAGCTTGTGCAGCAACTACAGAAGTTGACAGTGCGGTGTGGCACTACCGACTTGGGCATATGAGTGCCAAAGGAATGCAAATCCTTCAAACAAAGAAGCTTGTACCAGGTTTGAAAGAAGTGGACTTAGAGTTCTGTGAAGATTGTGTTTATGGTAAACAAAAGAGGGTAAAATTTCAAAAATCAGGAAATGAAAGAAAAAATAAAAAACTTGAGTTGGTTCATTCTGATGTTTGGGGTCCTGCAAGTACACCATCACTTGGTGGCTCATTGTACTATGTAACATTCATAGACGATGCGACTAGAAAAACATGGGTTTATGTCATGAAGAATAAATCCGATGTATTTTCCATATTTCAAAGGTGGAAAGCCTTTGTGGAGAATGAAACAGGTACCAAGGTTAAATGCCTCAGATCCGACAATGGAGGCGAATATTGCAACCAATCTTTTGAAAGCTTTTGTGCTAGCAATGGCATTCGGAGGCAAAGGACAACCCCAAGGACACCTCAACAAAATGGGATTTCGGAAAGGATGAACAGGACAATCATGGAACGAGCACGAAGCATGCGGCTACATGCATGCCTACCGCTTGAGCTTTGGGCGGAAGCTGTAAGTACGTCTGTGTACTTAATCAATTGGTCACCCTCAACGGCATTGGATGGGGGAGTTCCAGAAGAGGCATGGACAGGTAAACCGGTGAATTATGCATTTCTCAAAGTGTTTGGGTGTGAGGCTTTCATGCACATAGATAGAAGCCTAAGATCAAAGTTAGATGCAAAGTCCAAAAAGTGTTTCTTCATTGGCTATGGAGAAGGAGACTTTGGGTATCGCCTATGGAATCCTGAAGATGGTAAAATCTTAAAGAGTAGGGATGTAATTTTTAACGAACAAAATATGTACAAAGATTACTTGGAAAGAAAACAAACAAAAGAAACAGGTGATGAGTACATGGAGCTTGAGGATGGTGAAAACTCAAGGACTGCAAACGGTGACAATGTGCAACAACGTCAACCAAATGAGGAGCCTCAACCTATTCCCCGAAGATCTACAAGAGCAAGTAGACCTCCAGAAAGATTTGTTCCTTTCTTCAACCATCTCTTGATCTCAGATTCTGGAGAGTCAGAATCATATGAAGAAGCTATGCAACATGAATCCAAAGAAGAATGGACGAAGAGCATGCAAGTGGAGATGGACTCACTACATCGCAACCAAACATGGGAGTTGGTTGAGTTGCCTAAAGGTAAGCGGGCACTTCAAAACAAATGGGTGTACAAGCTAAAGGAAGAAGAAGGTCGGAAGAAAAGGTACAAGTCTAGGCTTGTGGTAAAAGGTTTTTCTCAAAAGAAAGGTATTGACTTCAATGAAATATTTTCTCCTGTTGTAAAAATGAACTCAATTAGGTTTGTCTTAAGCCTTGTGGCTGCTCATGATCTAAATCTCGAGCAAATGGATGTAAATACGGCATTCCCTCATGGTGACTTAGAGGAGGAAATCTACATGCTTCAACCAAAGGGGTATGAAGTAAAAGGTAAGGAGAAAATGGTTTGCAGATTAAAGAAGAGCTTGTATGGTTTAAAGCAAGCATCAAGACAATGGTACTTGAAGTTTGATCGATGGATGTTGGATCATGGATTCACAAGATGCAACTCGGATCACTGTGTCTACACGAAGAATTTGGGAGATGGGAAATTCATCATCCTAATGTTGTATGTTGATGACATGCTGATTGCAAGTGCTAACATGCAGGACATCAAAGACCTAAAAGAGGAGCTGTCCAAATCTTTTTCAATGAAAGATTTAGGTGCTGCAAAGAGGATACTTGGTATGAAGATATCAAGGGACAGAACGAAGAAGACAATAAAGCTATCTCAAGAAGATTACATCAAGAAGGTACTAGAAAGGTTTGCAATGCAAAATGAAAAACCAGTTTCTACACCTTTGGCTGGTCATTTTAAACTAACGAAGGATATGTGTCCAAAGACACAAGAGGAGATAGCCTATATGTCTAAAGTTCCATATGCTGCAGCGGTAGGTTCTCTAATGTATGCTATGGTCTGGACAAGGCCAGACATTGCACATGTAGTGGGAGTTGTGAGTAGGTTCATGGACAACCCAGGTAAAGAGCATTGGCAAGCTGTGAAGTGGATACTTAGGTATCTAAAAGGGACAACAACAAATGCTTTGTATTTTGGAGGAACTGATATTTTTCTAGAAGGGTATGCTGATGCAGATATGGCAGGTGACAAAGATACTCGAAGGAGCACTACTGGCTATGTGTTCACGGTTGGAGGCACAACAGTAAGCTGGGCTTCAAAGCTGCAGAAAGTGGTTTCACTTTCTACCACGGAAGCAGAGTATGTAGCAATGACGGAGGCAAGCAAAGAAATTCTGTGGCTTCACAGATTCTTAGAAGAGCTTGGATTCAAACAAGACAATTGTGTCTTGTACAGTGATAGCCAAAGCGCTATCCGTCTTGCGAAGAACTCAGCCTTTCATTCAAGGACAAAGCACATTGAGGTGAGATATCACTTCATATGCACTCTTTTGGAAGAGGGACAACTAAAGCTAGGAAAGGTGCATACAAGTAAAAATCCTGCAGACATGTTTACAAAGGTGGTCAACAAGGAGAAGTTGAGCTTTTGCTCATCTTCAATCGGCATTCAAGGATAAGAAGCCAGAATGGAAAGCAGTCACAGGTTTGGTTTGGAGATCAGTCTCCAAGTGGGAGATTGTTAAGTATGGAGCCTGATTTACCCTTGTAATTTTTTGTGGTAAAAGCGCACATTTGTAAGGCCCCCATTATGAGGAGAAGCCATCGTGCGTGAAGGAAAATCACTCACCGGAAACCAAAATTTTCACGGACAAGAATCAGGGGCAACTTTAAAGGCCTCGCGGGCGGAGGCCCCTGAGACTTTTTTTTCACCGGAATATTCTTTTTCACCGGAATATTATGGCCGGACGGCGGCCAAAAAGTGATCGGAAAACAACCGGTCGGTTGGCCGATGGCTGGTAGTCAATGGCCGATGGCCGGTGGTCGGAAGTCAATGGCCGGTGGCCGGTGGTCGGAAGTCAATGGCCGGTGGCCGGTGGCCGAATTCAAAAGTGGACTTGTCTTCTCAAGGGCAGCCACACATGGGCGGATTGGAGGGTCCGATTTGGACTTATTCGCACAAGGGCAGCTACACATGGCTGTCTCTCATAAGAGAGGGCAGACCTTTTGGCCTATAAAAGGAGGCCATTTCTACACACATTTCATAGTGTGAAGTTGATGCAACAAGGTGAGTGTGAGGTGGTGAGAGTGAAGCAAGGCGGGAGCTCCATTAAGGGTATAATCTCTTTGTAAACTACTTCTTGTTTTGAAGTACTAAAGCCATTGAGTGGCTGCTTTCCCGTGGACGTAGCCCACATTGGGTGAACCACGTATATCGTGTGTACTCTCTCTCTCTCTCTCTCTACTCTATAATCTCGTGTATGTAAATCTGTTTCTCTCCATTAAGTAATCTACTCAATTATCTATTTAGCTACGTCTTATTTCCTAACAATGTTATGTGCATTGAGCAGATTTCAAGAGTGTGGTGCACGGATTTGCAGAGATTTTTGCAAGCATTTTTAGCATGATTGAGAGTTGAATTTTAAGTTGATTCGGATGCTCATTTGATACACATTTGTTACATGCTTGATACTCGTTTATATTTCCATGTAGATGCACATGATGTGCACTTTTCTGTGGATGATATTCTTCGCCTTGCAATGGCATATGTGGGCTGATTTTCAGCTATTTTGAGAATCAATTTGTGCCATGTTTTAGTTAATTTTCATCCAAGTTTATGCTAGTATATGCCTCGCTTGTAGAGTGCGGTTGATGCACTTTGTGTTTCGGGTTACAGGATTGTTTTCCAAGTTTAAAGAGTTGAGACTTTGGGGCAGCTCATGTATGCTTGAGTGCGGATTTTGCGCATGATTTTCTCTTGGTTTTGAGCATGTTTATGGCATGTATGGTTATTATGGTTAGATAGCCAAATACTGCCGAAACTCTGTCGGATTTTTCTTACGAGTTTATTTGTTTATGCGCATGCAATCATGTTTTGATTGCATTTGGCACTCAGTGGTTGCTTTTCCATAGTGTTTTGGCATCGCATTGTGAGAGTGTTTGCTCATCGGATTATGTCATTTGACATACATGTAATAATCCCTTCAAGAGGAGAGAGATTGTTGATGATAGTTTCATCGATTACCGCATAGTGCTCTTGGATTAGAGTGGGTTTTTTGTCATATTTTGAGCGGTTTTTCTCATTTTTTTTTGTTACATTGATCGTCATATTTGTTGATACTTCTCTTAGACAGCTTATGTTGTATTTTGACAGTACTTGGTGTATGAGTTAGCCAGGCTTTGGCTACTGTCAGTTGATTGATTTGTGCTTGGTCTTGTCACAGGTTATCGCCATGGATTTGGCATGTACATCATTGTCAGGGTTTGTGCTTTTCCATACAAAGTTTGATGGTTCAAACTTTGAGCATTGGAAAGCAGGTATGCATGATGCACTGGATCAGTTGGGCCAAGTGTTGCCACTACAGGGCATGGATGCTAGGCCAGAGTCTATGACTGACGATGAGTGGGAGGACTTGGATGAGCTTGCACGTTCAACGATCATGTTACACCTTGGTGAGTCTATCTATCGCATTGGTTTGGATGCATGTACATCTAGAGAGTTATGGCAAAGATTGTGCAATGCTTTTGGCAAGAATGAGTCTAGAGAGATACCTACAATCAAAGAAAGATCTTGCAGACATAGAGATGTTGTGTGTTGGCATTGTGGTCATACAGGGCATGCACGTAAGCGTTGTTTTCAACGGATGAGACAGCGGAGGAGACAACACAAGAGGGATGCTATCACTTTGGATGAGGTGGGAGCAAATGTAGCGTATGTGGCTACGCATGACAGAGATGTCACCTTTGCTTCCATGTTTACTCTTGAATTTCGTATGTCGGTTTTTGATGACACATTACCTTCGCATTGGATACTAGATGTGAGTGATATATTTCATGTCATGCAGAGTCGTGAGTGGTTTAGCACATATGCTAGTGGTATGCTTGGACGTGTGTGTCTAGCTGATGGTTCGCTGCATGACATAGTTGGTGCAAGAGATGTCACACTATTGTCGCCAAGTGGTGCATCAACGTGTTGCGAGTTGTACATCATGTGCCAGGTTTTCCACAAAGCTTGATATCTGTGAGTCACTTGCGGTGGATGCCAGGTAGTGCTGGACGAGCACAGTTTCAAATTGCATCGTGGACAGCTAGTCATAGCGAGAGGTGCTAGTGTTGGCATGATTCATGCGATACGAGTACATCATGTACGAGACATCACAGTCTTTGTGAGTGCGTAGCCATGCAGAGAGACGAGGCATGTCTCCTTTGCAGATAGGTTGCATGATGCTCCAGTTTGTGAGCATGTTGAGCCAGTTGTACAACAGGGCATGTCATTCGTGGATATGATGACAGATATGGATGGATTGAGTGCTAAGGATTCAGTCGTGATTTAGTCATTCATGGATATGCTTAGGCTAGAGGCTGATGTGTGTGAGTTAGAGCTAGGCATTGCTCTTACCACACATGGTTCAGGACAGACAGATGCTCTTGGTGCGCATGTGACATGTGATGGACATGAGGATGTATTCTAGGGTTTGGAGTTTGGATGTCAGAGTGTGCACGTTTGTCACATGTGTCAATGCAAGGGACTTTTCGTACACTGTGTGCGAGCCACAAATGGCTGCAAGCACACAACCAAACTAATCTAGCAATCTCAAGAGAGCAAGGGTGTTTCACTCACTGCCCTACGCTTGCCTTCGTGGAGGATTCCTCGTCGCGAAAAAGAAGGAGCTACCACTGTGCCGCGCTCAACCACCTCGCTGCCGTCGTGCCGTCGTCACAATGCTCGATTGCACAAACACTCTCTCTCTCTCTCTCTCTCTCTCTCTCTCTCTCTCTCTCTCTCTCTCTCTCTCTCTCTCTCTCTCTCTCTCTCTCTCGCGCGCGCGCGCACACACACACACACACACACACACACACACACACAAGGAGATGATGAAGAAGATGGAGATGGAGCAAGAGCACTCTTCAATTGCACAAATGAGAGAATGAGTGATTTTTAGGTTTAGATGACTTTTATATAAGTTCATCCATTCACACTTGGGTGCCCATGCTTATCCAACTAACCCTTGAATGTTCGAGTTAGAGTGCGCCTCTCATCAACGATCACCCTTACCCTTTTCCTATTGGATCGACAAGCCCGAGCCATGACTACTAGAAGTGGACATTGGTGGTTAACATGCCCCCCTTCCTGATGTAGATTTCATCCTCGGAATATAACAGTGTAGCATCAGGATCCACGATAGGAGTACCTATGTCATAAGAAAAACAACATTGTGAAAGCTCAAAGGCAGCATGTGTAGGCGTGCAATAAGCGAGATGCATACATAATATTCTAAGAAATGCAAAATAAAAAAAATCATGAATTGTAAAATTACTAACTAGAACAAGTGTAGTACCTGAATGAAATGCAATTTAGTTAAGGTCTATTACGTTGACTCTAAGAGAAGTACACAAGAGCTAGGGATAAAGTAAGTACTAGATTGATCAGCGTTAATTAAAAAATATCGACTAAAGAGTAGCTAACCCTAGGAATGTTCGTCGAGGTCTAAAGACTAGTGATCTTGTCACTTATACCACTTAAGTGTGATCAACATAAAATACAAGGAAGTTTGTGCTATTTGCTTTCTCTTTTTTTTTTCTTTTTTCTTGTTTCCTTTTTTGTTGTTGTCATAGTTGCTACAAGTAGCTGGGAGACTCGAGGTCTCAAATACCAGCAGCTAGGAGACTCGAAGTCTCAAATACCAGCTTAACACATGGACTTCCACAACACAAGTCACTCTTAGGTGGAATAAGCTAGAGAGAACCATATCCTCATAGCCTAAAACATTACTAAGGTTACTACAATTAATAGATTATTTAGGAATTAAAGTGGCTTAGTTTAGCCTAAGGTCCTGATACCTACTTAAAACCAACTAATAGACCAAACTCAAAGAGAAGAACAAGGTACTAGAAGTTTGAAAAAATTATAGCATCTAAATTGGCAATGTTACAACTTCATAAATTTTATGCATTGTTAGAATTCAAATGACAAGACGCAAACATGTAACTGTAAAAAGCATAGATAAAAGGAAGTAGTACACCTCATATAATGGAGAACATCCGTTGTAACATGTAAACATCCATTGTAGTTGTCTTCGAGAGCCTACCAACATTCATGAGCTTAAGATGGTTGCACAACCAATTGACAAGCGCACAACAGTGCGGTGAAGAAGTGACTGAGGAGAAGGGGGAGTACTCTTGGGGTTGCGTGACCAAGGTAAGTTTGCAATGTACGACTAGTGACTTTCGAGATGTTTGAATGGCCACTCATAATCTTTGCTGGTTGTAGTATAAGTCATACACAGTAGCATGGTGTAAAGGTCGACATTTTAGGGTGGAACGGATCGACAAAAAACATTTTACTCAAGGTTGTGGAATCATGGCAAAATTTGAAGAGTCTAGTCGAGGACGGTCCTTTGATGCAGATCTTGTGGTCGCGGAACTCACTTACTTCGGCATGCTACAAGAGATTTTGAGTATCGATTATAGAGGATTTTTTGGTGACTTGTTTGACGTGCAATGATTTAAGATAAACATGGAGGGTCACAACGCTACTGTGCGCAGAGGAGAGTCTGGTTTCCTTGAGGTGGATTCAACTAAAAAATGGACCGACCTAAGAGACACTTTCGTACTACCCGAGCATTGTGAACAAGTAAGTATGTAAATAGTTAACATTCAATTTTAGAAGTTATGTGTTTGAAATCTCTCATGTAAGTTATGTGGCTCTGGCAGGTGATATTTCAGGTTGCATCAAACTGGTGGTACGTCATAGAGGTAGACCCTCGTAGTGCACGGACGTGTGAGGGCTACCATGTGCCAATCACACGGCATCAATGGAGGAGATTGGAGAAGATGCTCAATCAGAAGCCGCCGAGGTGGTGCCATACGAGCATCAAGCTGCTACTCTCTATGGGATGCATGGAGAGGATCTACAAAATGAAACGGAGGACATCTGCTTAAAAACGGAGATCTGTATATAGACAGAGGGAGTTGTGTTGAGCTATGCGAGGATGAGAGAGAGACCTCTTAATGCCATAAACATTGTATTTGAACAATTTTGCTCTGTTTTATAATATATATTGTATTCGCGTGGCTTTTTGTCCATTCCAATCTATATGCTATACTTGAGAAATTTAAATTGTGTTTGATCGTCATTACGTCCACTCCAGGTACATATGCTCCAGGTATGTTCTCACAAGCAGGGACACTCCTCGGTGTGTCATGAAAGTCTGATATGTCGACGAGCACTGCGCTTCGAGTGCGATGGAGACTCAGGCTGCAATCATGAAGGAGGTGATCCGTCTCTGCTCATAGATGCTACTCGTCCCTCCACTAGATCTAGTTGATCAAAAGCTTCTTAGCGTCTCTCTCATCCGATCAACTAGATCTAGTGGAGGGACGAGCAGAATCTATGAGCAGAGATGGATCACCTCCTTCGCAATTGCAGCCTGAATCTCCATCGCACTCGGAGCGCAGTGCTTTTACAAGATACATAGAATGCACAGGGGAGACAAATTCACAAGAACATTACAAGAATCTCTCTACACAAGAATCCGGAATCCCTCCCCCTTTATGAGTCCTCTCTCTCTCTCTCTCTCTCTCTCTCTCTCTCTCTCTCTCTCTCTCTCTCTCTCTCTACTTGTCCATGTTTTCTTCTCCATTCAATATTAAGGTTAAATGTTCGTGTGTTTAATGCAGGTATGAATGATGATGAGTTTCTTTCTTCTTTGTCACCCCAACAAAGGAGGTGTTACGAGGTTCGTCATCGCTCTAGAGCACCATCACATTGTTCTACTCCTTCAGCGTCTCCCTCTGTTTCGGAGCATTCAACACGCTCTGAAGCTTTGGTGTCGACGAGACGATCTTCACACTCGTCTAGGCATCGACGCTCTAGTGGTGGTGGTGGCGGTTGTTGTGGGGATGTCACCACTGATGCCTCGACACCGCCTCGTGTTTGATGAGGCTCTTTACCTTCCCCTTCTTTGCCCGCCCCCACACCAGCCACGGCATCGCCATCTATGCCAGGTTTTGCGTCCCTATCGGCCGTTCCTGGCTACACACCACTACCTACTTCTTTGGGAGTCACCCCACTCCTCGCTTTGGGGCCCAGACTCCAATGGAGACACCTGACGTCCGTACCCCCATCAACACGCCGCTAGAGACCCCTGCCAAGACACCCAGGTTCACGCGTGATGAGTGCGCGTGTGCGTGTACGGAGTGTGTGCAAGAGAGGGGGAAGAAGAGAATGGGGAAGGGGATGATGTACAGGTAGCCTGTGTGGGTTAGTGGAGAAGAAAGAGAAGGAGAGGTCAACTCTTCCTCTTTCTCTCCCTATATTGAATAGGTGAGATAAAGTGTACAAGGGTGGTTTCCCACGGCCACCTGGCCTACACCCCAACAACCTCCCACTTGAAGGTCATGGTGGCCAATAGTGGCACTAGTCTACACAAAATTGATGAAGCATTGCCGAGGCTTCATCCTACACCCATATGTTCTATACAATGTGTAAATCACTCCGAGGCTAGGCTCTTTGTGAGAGCATCTGCAGGGTTGTCGTCAGTGTGAACCTTGACAAGCTCGATACGCTTGCCAGCCAATGCATCTCGTATGACATGGTATCTGACCTCTATGTGTTTTGACTTTGAGTGAAACACTGGATTCTTTGCCAAAGCAATGGCACTCTGACTATCACAATGTAGTACTGGAACCTCGTGAATGCCTAAATCTCCCACTAGACGAGCCAACCATATGGCTTCCTTGCTGGCGTCAGACGCAGCAACATATTCTGCCTAGTGGTAGATGAAGACGTGCAATCTTGGAGACACGATCTCCAAGAGATAGCTGCTCCAGCAAACATGAACAAATAGCCAGATGTGGATCTTCTACGATCCACGCAACCCGCATAATCTGCATCCGTGTAACCTACAATAGATGCATCACTATTTTCGAAGCGTAAACACTTGCTAGCTGTACCTTTCAAATATCTGAGGATTTTCTTCACTGCTTCCCAATGCTTCTTGCCAGGGTTTGCCATGTACCTACTAACCACTCCCACTGCATGTGCAATGTCTGGTCTTGTGGCTACCATAGCGTACATCAAACTGCCAACTGCTGAAGAATATGGTACTTTCGCCATTTCCTCTTTCTCAGCCACTGTCTTGGGAGAGTCTTCCTTGCTAAGTTGGAGTATGCTTGCATTGGGGTACTCAATGACTTCCCCCCCTGCATACTAAAATGGTGCAAGACTTTGTGAATGTACTTTTCTTGAGATAATTCAAGAAGTCCACGTTGCCTGTCTCTCTTGATGTGCATACCAAGAAAGTGATTGGCATCTCCTAAATCCTTCGTGGAAAACTGAGTGCTTAGCATTTTTTTCAACTGATTGATTTCATCAATGGATTTTCCTGCGATAAGCATATCATCTACATACAAGATCAAGATGATTAAAGAACCATCGTTCAACCTTTTTGTGTATAAGCAGTGATCCTCTTGACTTCTTATGGAACCCTGAGACTGCATGAATTTGTCGAATTTTTTATACCATTCCCTTGAACCTTGCTTGAGTCCATAGAGTGCCTTTTTAAGTCTACAAACCAATTCTGTCCTCGTTGGTTTTTGGGTTTCACATACGAATCCCTCTGGTTGTTTCATGTAGAAATCTTCATCTAGATCCCCGTGAAGAAATGTTGTGTTCACATCCATTTGGACAAGTTCCATGTCCTGGATAGCAACCAAGCCAAGCACGGTGTGAAGTGTAGTCATCTTGACTACTGGAGAGAAAATCTCATCAAAATCCACACCTTTTTGCTGCTTGAAACCCTTGGCAACTAGACGAGCCTTGTATCTAGGATCGTGATCTTCCGTTGTATACTTCTTTTTGTATACCCACTTGCAAGGTAAAGCATTTTTGCTTTTTGGTAATTCAACTAAATCCCATGTCTCATTAGCCACAATCGAATTGTATTCTGATTGCATAGCCTGCTCCCACTTAACACTATCCTCCATTTGTATAGCTTCTTTGTAGCAGGTTGGCTCTCCACTGTAAGTGACCAAAATGTGGTGTATACACGGCTCAAACCGCTCGGGCGCACGTGATACTCTCTTAGAGCGTCTCAGTGCCTGACTGCTGGACTCCGCTCTCTCCGGAGCAATAGTAGTATCTTGCACTTGAGGAATTGGTGCAACACTACTGAACTGAGTTGGTTGAGAGGCTACATCCTCAAAACGAACACGTCTGTACTCAACATCTTTGATGGGCTTCTTGTGCATTTTTGATTCATTGAAAATCACATGTGAGCTACGAATGACTTTGTTTGATTCTGGGTGCCAGAGACGATATCCCATCTCTCCGTTTGCACCATAGCCAATAAAGATGCATTTGTGTGATCTGGGATCTAACTTTCGACGAAGTTCTTTGGGCACATGTGCATATGCTTCACATCCAAATACACGTAAATGCTCATAACTTGGCCTTTTGCCAGTCCATAATTCCTCTGGAATTTTGAAATTCAAAGGAGAACTAGGTGACCTGTTGATGATGTGCACTGCTGTCAGAACAGCTTCCCCCCAAAACTCTGGAGTAAGCTTCGCCATAGACATCATAGAGACAACTCGTTCTTGAATCGTACGATTCATTCTTTCAGCTATCCCATTTTGTGCAGGTGTGTATGGAGCAGTAAACTGCCGCCGAATGCCTCTTCTATTGCAAAAATCCTTGAACTCTGTGGAGACGTATTCTCCACCATTGTCCGTGCGAAAATCTTTGAGCTTTGTTCCTGATTGGTTCTCAACCATGGCGAGGAATTTTTGGAATGTCGAAAAAACTTCTTTCTTACGCTTAAGGAGATACACCCACACCTTTCTGGTAGAATCATCTATGAATGTGAGAAAGTAGTTCGCCCCCCCTAGACTTTTATGTGGCATTGGACCACACAAATCACTGTGCACCAAGTCTAGAGGTTCGCCTAGTTTCTTATTCAATGGCGAAGATGTCAATCTAGTCTGTTTGCCATATAGACAATGCTCACACAATGGAAAGTCCGTGTAATCTAACACAGGTAAGTAGCCAAAACGCTGAAGTGTTTTCATTCCCTTTTGGCTAATATTCCCTAGCCGCCAGCCGGCTATGCCACAACTCAAGAGACGACAGCTTGGCAACATAGATAGAGTGTTCGTCGACACTCAAAACAAACAAAGAGTACAGGGATCCGTTTTTATTTCCTTTCATCATGATAAGGTTGTTCTTGCGGATCATCCAAGAACGATTACCAAAAACTATAGTGTAGCCAAGATCATTCAATTGCCCTATAGAAAGTAAGCTTTTCGTAAGCTTGGGCACATGTCTGACATTCTGTAGCACAAAAGTAGTGCCATTATGCATCTGAAGTTTCACGTCACCAATGCCAATAATGTCAAGCTCATAGGAATCACCAAGCTTGACTATTCCATGCATGGATGCATAAGAGGAAAACCACTCTCTATGCGGTGTGACATGAAAACTTGCACCAGAATCAAGGATCCAATTCTGTGCATAACCCTCATCCTGTGCAACCAAAGCATTTGGGGTGAGATCTGAAGTGAAAATGAGAACATCTGAGGCATCTGTTGTCACCTCGGCATGAATCTCTATGGGCATAATGAGCATCACTGGAGGAGGAGCATCCTCTACTGCAGTGGTAGGCATGGGAGACTCAACAATGTTGAGCTCCTCAATCCTTACTGTACTTTTGCCTTTGCCAGAATTATCCTTTTGCATGTTTTTCGGATCTCTTAGGAAGCTGCAACAATCCTTTTTATAATGACCCTTCTTGTGGCAATAGTAACACTCGACATTTTGGGCATTGCGGTCTCTACTTTGGTTCCTGTGTCTGCTAGGACTACGAGGATTCCGCTCTCTACTTTTGCTTTTGTATTGGTTCCTGTCACGGCCTCTTGGCTTTGTTGAACTGCCAGCCATATATGCATCTCCATGACTAGCATTATCGAGAGATTTACGACGAATCTCTTCAGTGAGCAACGCATCTGTGACAGCATTGAATTCTAACTTGCCATTCGGAGCCGAATTGCTAATGGCTATGCAAAAGATATCCCATGAACTGGGTAGAGAGCATAATAAGAAGATAGACTTGAGTTCATCGTCAAACTCCTTAAAGCCCTAAGATGTCAGCTGACTGAACAAGGAGTTGAACTCATTTAAATGACTGGAAACTGTGCTACCTTCTTTCATGTTGAGCTTCATAAGCTTTTTCATGAGAAAAACTTTGTTGGATGCACTTTTGCTCTCCCATGCTGAACATAAGCTATCCCAAAGTTCCTTGGTTGTTTTGTTCCCTATGATAGTGAAGAAGACTGACTCGGCTAGGTGTAGACGTATCATAGCCATGGCTTTTGCATCCAAAAGCTCCCATTGAGCTTGTTTATAATCATCATCCTCTGCACGCTCTTTCAACGGTTCTGAGAGGCCTTTGTTTATCAAAACATCTTTCATGCGCTCTTTCCACATGGTGAAGTTGCTGCCATCGAACTTCCGAATGAAATACTCCTCCTTTTCTGAAGAAGAAGCCATCGCTGATAAGAGGGTTTGAGAGGTGCCAAACTATGGCGAGACGCTGTAGAAATTTGGGCAGAGTAACCTTTGTGTCGGGAGTAAAATCTCAACCGAAATAGACTCAAAAGTGCCAACTATGGACGGCACGACTCGCGGGAAGTAAATCCGGCAAAGTCTCCTTTGTATGAGGAGTCAAAACTCAACTCAAAATGTATATAAATGTGCCAACTGCACTAACTGGGCATCTGTTGCACAAAACCACGGCTATGTGAGTGCCAACTCGGCGTCAAAAGCATAAATAACCGTCCAAATACATATCCTATGGCGAGGGTACCGTAAAGGGGAACTCCAGCTACCTGTATCACCGAAGGTGTCTCAACATTCGAGCACACCCCAGCTCAAAGAAAACCTCACGCTATCGACCCTCCAAAAGGCTAATGCAAACACAAATGGACTAGCCACAGTCTTAGAAAGGGCTCTTCCGGTCCGAGTCTCAGAAACGGCCGGGAAAAAACTGCCATAATAGCCAAAAATGGCTCCACACGTAGTACAGTGGGCAGTGTCCGCAACTCAACGTACATGAGTAAAACCGTGCTCAAACAGGCGCCAAGAACTGCTGCATGCAGTGAAAGTGATCCTTGCGGGGATATCTGCTCTCAAAAGAGCTCAGTAGCACTATGTGTGCGCACAACAAAATGCATTTGTGAACGCATGTGTCCGCAGAGAATATGCTGTCAAAATGACTGCCAAATCGTCAAAGCACTGTGTCTGGTAACCTGGAGAATCTGTGAGTGAATGGGCTGAAAAACCCCCCTGTAGTCTGTAACCTGCGTGTCGGTGTCGCTATGTGCCGATTTCTGCCGCCAGGCAGAAATATGCTAGTCGAATAGCCGCCAAAGGTGTCGTATCCATAAACTGTGTAGTAGAGGGCGATCGGGGCGCTCGGTGCCGATGCCGGGTGTCACTCCTCCTTGATAGAGGTACCTCACCCGTGCATGTCGCAAACACGGTTGTCGATCGCGGGAATGCGCTCGTGTGGGGAAGCGCCCGGTGTGGGTCGGATGTCGGAAATCCGCCACAATGAGGACTATCGAGCTGGTGCGCATGAGCGGTGTCGATGTCGATGTCGATGTTGCCTTCCGCCGCCGGGCGGAAGTGGCTAGCCGAATAGCCGTAAAACGCCAATGCTCGAGCGGCCAATATCGAGTCGTATCGGTATCGATCACAGATCTTGCTTGGTCTGTAAAGATTGCTCTCAACTTGTCGGACTCGGGAGTGTGGACGTCGAAGTCGGGTGACGATGTCGAAGAAGTCGATGTTGAAATCGGAGAATCGTTGATGCGACGATGAGACTCTGGTCCCTCTTTCTCACTTGCTCACTCGCTCTGTGTGTTGCTTGGGCTCGCTCGCAAGCACGGTGTCAAGTTCGCTTTGTTAGGAACTCGGGGTTCAACAGTGGGAATGAGATCTTGCACACATGTGGGCTTAAAGTTTAAAAAAAACTTTTAATTACTTGCTGCACTGCCGAATGCTGCAGGAATTGACGAGATGAGGACGGGTGTGTGGGCCTACTCGGTACTGCCCGGACTCGCGCTGCAAGGCTCAGCTGCACACTATGTGTGTGTGTGTGTGTGTGTGTGTGTGTGTGTGTGTGTGTGTGTGTGTGTGTGTGTGTGTGTGTGTGTGTGTGACAACAAGATCTCCTGCCTTGCTTCTCAACCTGCTTCAAGCCTCGCTGCAGCCCCCGAATTTGCTTGGCTTAGCTCAGCTTCAATTTCCCCTTTGCTCAATTCTCCGGATTCCCTGGCTGCCTTTACTTGCCTTGCTTCTCTCTCTCGTTGCCCGATTCTACTTCCCTTTCTCGCTGCTCGGTGTTGCTACCTGCAGCTTGCTAGTACACACGATGTATGTGGATGTGGGCGATGCAAAACTTGCCCAATTTTTTGGTTCTGCTCACTGCAGCCCGATCGGCTTGCTTCAAATCTACCCAAATCTGCTTTTTCTTTGCAGAGTTGCCAATTCTCTGTCTATCTCCAAGCCTTACTTTGCTCATTATAGATTTTCACTACCTGAAGCTCTACAGACTTGGGCTACTATGGATTACTTGCTACTCGGGCTTGCTCAAGTCTTTGCACTATTCGTTATTCAATTGGCTTGGTCAATTTCCTGCATGTCCCAAGCTCTACATGCTTGATCCCTCAAGCTGACCAGTTCTTAGTGATTTTGCTTCTTGTTCCCAGTTGAAATTGCAATGATTGAGAAATTGAAATGTCGGGAATGACCTGCAGTTGGTGCTACTACAAGCCAAAGCCCGACCCGATTCTGCAAGTCGCTATGCTTCCCCCCAAGCTACTCTCACTGTCGGCCCGATTCCAGGTGATTTACTCCGATCTAATTGCTCTTAACCTGATGCCGGCAAGCCCAATTCTCCTTGCTTTCCTACAAGCCTTAGAAGCTTTGTTTTCTGCAGAGCTTCAAGCTCTACCTTGCCAAGCTTTCCAAAACCCGATAGGGGTCGTTACGTCTGCGGTGAGCCGAGGCTCGGGGTCGGATGCCCTGAGCTCTGATACCAATTGATGAGTGCGTGTGTGCGTGTACGGAGTGTCTGCAAGAGAGGGGGAAGAAGAGAATGGGGAAGGGGATGATGTACAAGCAGCCTGTGTGGGTTAGTGGAGAAGAAAGAGAAGGAGAGGTCAACTCTTCCTCTTTCTCTCCCTATATTGAATAGGTGAGATAAAGTGTACAAGGGTGGTTTCCCACGGCCACCTGGCCTACACCCCAACAACGCGTCATAGGCGAGAGGGCTTGCCGTACTCGATTGACATCAGCGGAGGCATCGTCTTGGATGATGAAGGCAAGAATGTGATCTCGCACATGCGCGGTCTTTGCTCTCAGGTGTTTAGACACTACATACTAAACACCTGGAGTGAAGTGCCAAGTGAATTAAAAGACATAGTCATCATCATGCTGCATGACGAGTTTCCCATGTCAAGTCGAGATGAGCGCTTTAATGAAGACCTGATGAAGGTTTGAATGCGCGAATACTGCAAGCACAAGCGGTCTGAAGTGCAAAAAGCAATAAAGCATGGGTGGAACAAACCAGATTGACTGGCCAAAGAAGATTGGAAGAATGCGAAGCGAGCAACGTGCGTGAATCTTGACAAGTAGAAGCAACAAAAGGAGGCAGCCAAAGCACGAGTAGAGGTAGGGAGCTCACACCACTTGGGGAGCGGCGGGTGGGCATCATTTGAGGCCGATTTTGTAAGTGTTTTTTCATTGCTCTTTAGGTTTGGTAGTTATGTCTATTTGTACTTTTAAATTCTAACATAATGGATTCTTTGTATGTTTTGAATAGTGGTCGATGACAGGACGTGACCCCACACCGTACGAGCGACAGTACGCAGGCAGAAAGGGCTTAAACGCCTTGATGGACATTCTAAGTTCTCGCGGTGGCATGGTTAGTATTAGGGTTTACTCTTTTCTATTTGTTGTATTGTTTTATAAATTATATGTTTATACTTACAAAAAGTCTTATTGTTTTTTTCTGCAGAATCCGACAGATACGCCGCTTGGACGCGATGAGAGTCTGATTAGACAACGTCAGTCTAGCCGTATCTAGATAGCATTAGTTTCCTTTTGTCATAGCATGTATAATGAGATGACGTGTATACGTCTTTTTGTAACTATTGGAAAACCATGTATATTTTCTCAATAATGACAATGGTGTTGTAACTATTACATTTGCAAAGCTTAACAATCAAGTGATTTTGCCTATGATGTGTACAATTGTCATTGATTTACTTTCATCAATTTACTTTTGTCAGTTTTGTATCTATATTCTGCAAACAATACTATGGATGATGGAGTTAATGGTTATATTGGCTTGTGGGTGACTACTTTGGGTCTATACCTTGCACTTTCTTTCAAAGGTGAATCTGGGCTTAATTTGGATTCAATTAGGTTTACTCTATTATTGAAACATTCAATATGGTTGATGGGTGAATGCCCTGCCACCCAAAAAAATTTACTCTCGAGCGTCGCTATAAAGGCTCTGCAACGTCACTATGCGCGTCACTATAGGTAGCTTATAACCGTCGCTATAGGTAGCTTGTAACCGTTGCTATAAGCGTCACTACATAGCGATGGTTATAGTGACGCTCATAGCGACGTTCCCGTAGCAACGCTATTAGTCACAATCTTAGCGATGTCGGGGAGTATAAAAACCCAATGTATTTCCGTCACTAAAAACGTCACAAGTGCACACAACCTCTTGTAATGTAAACCAATAACTTTCTTGAAATTAAAAAACCCTCTTTATGAACTCACGTATTTTAAGTGGAACCCCTGAAGATGATGATTCAAAAGCTTTTTCATTCAAAAGCTTTTTCAGAGATCTCAATATAAAACTTATAAGCTATGGATTCACAAGAACAACAAGGGATGCACTTTGATCCAAGTCCTTGATCCAAGTCCAATGCAAATGTTTTAAGCATTTGTGATGTTTATGCAACAACAATAACAAGATGAAGAAAGAAGGGAGGTGTCAATAAAAAAAGCCTTTCAATCTATTGGGAATAAAATGGATCAATTTAGGGAAATTTGTCACAAAGTATCTTCATGGCTATGTGAAGGAGATGGAGTTACAACGACTACCAGAAGCGGAGATGATTGGAATTTTCAAGCTTGTTGTTGTCCATGAGATTAGAGACCATGTAAAAGGAATCAGGGAGGAGCATGGAAGTGATTGAGACAAAATTCAAACTAGCCTTAAAGGAAGAATACTTCATGGAAGACTTTAAAAAGTTTACAAAAAGAAATTTCTTAGAATGGGTTGCAAAGCGAAAAGAAGGACTTTCTATCACTGAGTTACTGAGGGAGTTTGAGCGATGCTAGGCTCAACTATCATGAACAAAGCAAGCTACTTTGGATAGTGAAAAGGCTAAATTGTTTTTTCAAGCTATTGGTCTTGAACTTCTAGAAAAGCTAAAGCTACTACTAAACAACATGAATACAAAACATGGTCTAAAAGCCGAGTGGAACTTAGGTTGAGGATGCAGTCTCATTGGTTGCTAAGAGGCAATGACATAGAGACAAAATGATGGTGAATGGTGCTACTCCTACCTCTAGCACGCCGAAGTTTCCAACAAAGCTTGCTATCATGATTCCAAATGGTAGTGCTTCTATGCTTGATGAGCTTGTTAAGGGCATGCAAGAAATGAAATTAAAGTTGGCCAGGCTTGGAGAGAAAGGGCAACCTTTTGGGGCAGAGGTCCAGAAGTAAAGAGGGGTTTGTGTACACATGTATATGGTGTGATAGGGCAAATCATGCCTGATTGATTGTGATAGCTTCAATGATGCTTTTAAAAGAAATCCTATGTTTTTTAAAGGATGGGAAGATCCATTTGTAGGAGACAGGTATGCCATTAGGAACTAACTTTGGAAAAGGAGGTATGTTGAAGGTGGTAGAGACGAAAAGTCATACCATCGCCCTAGCCTATTCAGGATGTTGCAAAAAAAAAAAGAGCTAGACTCTTGCAGTTGAGTCTATTCCTCCAGAATAGAGTGAAGGAGAGTCATTGAAGGCACAAGGGATACGAGTACAAGAGAAGGAATGTGAAGTCAACTATTTAATGCCATGCCATGACTTGAGTTGTCTATGCATCAATATGTTATGTGAGCAGGTGTTGTTGCATTTGTGCATGCGTGTGTGTGTGTGTGTGCGCGTGTATGCGTGTGCGTGTGTGTGTGTGTGCGCACGTGCACGTGTGTGTGTGTGTGTGTGTGTGTGTGTGTGTGTGTGTGAGAGAGAGAGAGAGAGAGAGAGAGAGAGAGAGAGAGAGAGAGAGAGAGAGTATGTGGCTTCCATGTTCTTCTTCTATTTGTACATGAAGTGTGTTTTCCTCACTTCAAGGTTTCCCACTTGTAAATTAATCCAAATTGATATACAAAAAAAGTATGTGTGGCGTTTGTGGGTTTGCGTGCTTTTGTGTGGTGGGTTTCTCTTCAACATCATTTTGTGCATTATCACAAAGCATCTTGTCAAACTAACTACATGGCAATGTGTTCCATTGGGGGAGAATTTAGAATGCTAGAGCTTTAGGCTATGGTCACGTGAGGCTTAGTTATCATTTATTTAGACCGATAACTAAGCCTCAATCTTGGTCACATGCAAAGAAGAGCACTAAATGAATAACTATGCTTACCCTTTTGTAACTATGCCGATTTGGGCATAGTTGTGAAGTTCAAGGCATAGTTGGGAGGATGAATGAATAACTAAGCCTTGTGTGACCATGCAAGAGGCTTAGTTATTCATTTAATGCTTTGCAAGGGCATAGTTGGCATAGTTGAGAGCCCCGACCCATCCCTTTGGATTGGGTGGATCAAGCTAATAATAATGTAACTTGTATTAAAGAGTAGGCAATCCAATTCTCAGGGTATAAATACCCATACCCTGACAAAAATCGTTTGATTGAAGTCAGGATAAATTGGAGTAGCTATATTATTATCTGATATATTATCTAATTCCAATTGCTAAGTATGGCACTAGTCCGACCAAAGACTAGTAGGGAAAATTTGTGTGTGTGTTTAAGTATGAAAAATCCCCTCATAATTGAACCATACTTAGACAATTGTATTAAATAATATATTAAATAACAATGTTTTAAAACAAGATGTCATAAATCATTTCATATACACCAATACAACTTTCTGTATCTAATGGATAATACAATCATTTAGATCAGAAAATTGATCTTTAATTATTACAATATAATATCTTAGTGTTGTATCTTATGTGCCCATCCTTTGGGATGAGCTTCCACTACATCTACATGTAGAAGGATCCAACTCGTACATTAGCTCATAAATTGGACGATCTTTCGTTACTGCTGCAGTTTTCGTTGTAATCCCAAGGAAAGAATCTCTTACTTGCCACCATCCAAAAAAATGCAAGTCCATCAGCACTTGACAATAATTGGGAAGACAGGTGTCAACAACTCCCTCCCCTTGTTATTGGTGTCAAGAATTAAAACAAAAACTAACAACATAGCATAGATCAAGTAATGTCACTACAAGAGGTTGTGTGCTCTTGTGACGCTGTTCGCGACGGAAATACATAGGGTTTTTATAACCCCCGGCGTCGCTAAAACCGTCGCTACGAGAGCGTCGCTATATGCGACGCTATAGGCGTCTCTATATGCGTCGCTATAAGCGTCACTATATAGAGATGCTCATAGCGACGCTCATAGCGACGTTTACACAGAAGTCTATAGAGACGCTTATAGCGACGCTCCAGAGCCATAAATAGCGACGGTTATAGCGACGCCCGAGAGAAATTTTTTTTGGTGACAGGGCATTGAATGCCTTGCCACCCATCAACCATATTGTACTTGATTCACTTTTTAAAAAAAGTGCAAGGGTAGATAATAGACCCAAAATAGTCACCCACAAGACGCATTGTTTGCAAAATTGACAATTGTACACATCATAGGCAAAATGAATTGATTGGCAAATGTAATAATGACAATTGTACAACATCATAGGCATAAAGAATTGATTGGCAAAATGAACTGCGGTGACAAATGTAATAATATACATGGTTCAAAAAGACGTATAAAATCCGTCTCATGATACATAAGCTATGAGAAACCCTAAACTAATGCTATCTAGCTACGGCTAAACTGACGTCGTCTAGTCAGACGTCTCATCGCGTCCAAGCGGCGTATCTGTCGGATTCTGCAAAAAAGACAATAAGACAGCTTTCAATAAGTATAAACATATAACGACATTTATAAAACAATACAAAAAATAGAAAAGAGTAAACCCTAATACTAACCATGCCGCCGCGAGAACTGAGAATGTCCATCAGGGCGTTTAAGCCCTTCCTGCCTGTGTACTCGCGCTCGTACGGTATGGGATCACGTCCTGTCATCGACCACTGTCAAAACATACAAAGATTTCATTATGTTAGAATTAAAAAACTCATAAACCCTAAACTATCGAACATAAAGAGCAATGCGAAAACACTTACAAAATCGGCCTCAAATGATGCCCATCCAGCGGCTCCCCAAGTGGTGCGAGCTCCCTGCCTCTACTCACGCTCTGGCTGCATCCTTTTGTTGCTTCCACTTGTCGAGATTCTCGCGCGCTGCTTTCTTCGCATTCTTCCAATCTTCTTTGGCCAGCCAATCTGGCCTGTTCCACCCATGCTTGATTGCTTTTTGCACTTTGGAACGCTTGTGTTTGCAGTATTCGCACATTCTAATCTTCATCAGGTCTTCATTGAAGCGCTGATCCCATGTTGGAACGGGACACTCATCATGAAGTATGCTGATGACTCTGGCTTTTAAATCACTTGGTACTTCACTCCATTTGTTTAGTATGTAGTGTATAAACAGCTGAGAGCAAAGACCACGCATGCGCGAGATCACCTTCTTGCCGTCATCATCCATGATGATGCCGTCGCTGAAGTCGACGGAGTAAGGCAAGCCCTCTGGACGGTGACGCGTGAACCTGGGTGTCCCGGCAGGGGTCTCTAGCGGCGTGTCAATGGGGGTACGGACGTCAGGTGTCTCCACCGGCGTCTGGGCCCCGAAGCGAGGAGTGTCGAGTGGGGTGGCTCCTGGCGGAGTAGGTAGAGGTGTGTAGCTGCTAGGAACAGTCAGCCGCGCAAAACCTGGCGTAGATGGCGATGCTGTGGCTGGTGTGGAGGCGGGTAAAGAAGGGGAGGGTAAAGAGCCTCGTCGAACACGAGGCGGTGTGGAGGCATCGGCGGCGGAATCCCCACAACAACTGCCACCGCCACCACTAGAGCGCCGATGTCTAGACGAGTGTGAAGATCGTCTCGTCGACACCGAAGCTTCGGAGCGCGCCGAATGCTCCGAAAGAGAGGGAGATGCGGATGGAGTAGGAACGCGTGATGATGCGCCAGAGCGATGACGCTCCACGTACCACTGTCTCTGCTGCGGTGACAAAGAAGAAAGAAACTCCTCATCATCCATACCTACATTAAACACACGAATATTTAAACTTAATATTGAATGAATAGAGTAGACAATGACGCAAAGACCATTAAATACAATGACGTAATGACGCATATAAATACAATGATGCAATGAATTGAGTGATAGAAGAGGCAAGTCGAAAACTCAGAATTTTCAATCAAAAGATGTGAGCGCGAGTAGAAAAGAGCGTTATACACCATGGAAGGTACTTAGAGAGCCAGAGCTTTTACAACACGAAGCAAAATTGTTCAAATACAATATTTGTGGCTTTAAGAGATCTCTCTCTCATCCTCGCATAACTCAGCATAACTTCCTATATCTATATAGAGCTCTCCGTTTAAACACATATCCTCTGTTTCATTTTGTAGCTCCTCTGCATGCACCCCATATAGAGTAGTAGCATCTTGATGCTCGTCTGGCACCACCGCAGCGGCTTCTGATTGAGCATCTTCTCTGATCTCCTCCATTGATGCCGTTGTGATTGGCACATGGTAGCCTTCATAGGTCCTTGCACTACGAGGGGCTACCTCCATGACGTACCACCAGTTTGATTTAGACTTTGTAGTATGAAATATTACCTGCCAGAGCAATGAAATATTACTTTACATGTGTTTGTAGATTGTGTTACGGATGTCGAGAGACAAACATCCCTCAATGGCAACCGGTAAAATAAACTGTAAAGTATGTGCAACAATGATATTAAAGTCCACATTTTATGCAATGATATTAAAGTCCACTATGAACGTACCTGACACATTTTATGCCAATCGTGTGACTTCAAACCGGTAAGCTTTCCTTCTTTAGTAAAACACGTTCGGAGCGAGTGCATTACGCCAGTGGGGGTCCGCAAAGATCGAATGGTCTCTTTTACTTTGCGTTCTTGGGCTCCTGTGAAAATCCATGGTGCTTTAGGGAGTTTTATCGATCCATCAGACGCTGTTTGCGGCCAATATTGCTCCATACGATCCACATTTCTAAGGTCAACTCTGGCTCCCAAAGTATCTTTCTTGCCGGTCAGATGGTCCCATAGTAGATTACCCACATTCTTGAATATGTGCATTGGATCGAGCAAGTGATTGATCATGAGTCGGGGCCAGTATGGTAACTCGTACCATAGAGATAGTCTCTTCATCCCTGGAGGCAATCCGTCATCGCACATCTCCTTCTGCTGTAACCATGCTTGTGCAGACATCCTTGGTGGCTCTCTTCCCAAAAAGCCGTCGCATAACACATGATTCTCTGGAAGATACGCTTGATGACCTTCGTAGATTTGCTTCTTCAGTGAGGGTGCCCTACGTGCATTCAGTCTAGGTCCACATGTGACACATGCTCTGTATCCGCTTGTTTGAAGCTCTGCATGTATACACATGATAATAGATCAACTATGGGAAAAAACAAGATTTACAGTGTCTGAGTGAGGAGTGTCAATAGATCACCTGAGCATTCTGTTAGCCCGGGATAGTCATGCATGGTCCACATTAGAATGCCTCTGATCAAAGCATTCCGTCGTCCTGTGTGTCGGCTCATATCTACCACCTCTATGCCAATCCACAATTGTTGTAGCTCTTCCAATAGTGGACGAAGATACACATCCATATTCTCCACTTTATATCGCCCTGGCACAATCAAGCTTAGCCATAGGTGCCCCTTCTTCGTAGTCAACCACGGGGGAATGTTGTAGTTGACGATGACAACGGGCCATACACTGTAAGATGTTGATCTTTGACCAAATGGATTTACGCCATCCATAGCCAGGCCTAAGCGCAAATTTCGAGCTTCCCTGGCAAAATCCGACTATGTTCCATCTATATGTTTCCAGGCTGCGTAATCTGCAGGAATTCGTAGCACACCATCCGAAGATTTATTCTCCTCATGCCATGATGCTAGGGCGGCCATGGACTTACATTCGAAGAAATGCTTGATGCGAGGAAGCAGAGGAAAATGTCGCAAAACCTTTTGTGGAATTTTTGTCCCGTGGAGATCTACTCGATATCTTTCGGAATCACATTTCGGACACTTCTCCATGTCTATGTATTCCCCTCTGAAAAGAATGCAGTCATTAGGACAAGCGTGGATAGAATTGTAATCCATCCCCAAGTTTCGCAAAATCTTTCTTGCTTCATCTCGGGAAACTGGCATCACATTGTCAGCTGGTAGTATGTGCTCTTTAAGCAATCTACACAACATAAAAATACGATACAGTCGTGTAAAAATCTATCAGATCATTATACATTTAGAGTTTTATTAAAGTAAACTAATTGTAATAGATCACCTGAAAAGCACTGTGACGCTAGTGTCACTCCATCCAAACTTTGCCTGCATGTTGAGAAGAACCAGGAGTGCTTTCAATCTAGACATACATGCTCCATTATACAATGGCGTATCAGCTTCACTTTTCATATCATCATAGATAAGCCTTTCTGAATCCATGATCGTCTCGATCATTTCATCAATCTTGGGCTCAAACATTGCCAAATTCGCGAACGTGCTGCAAAGAAACACGTCTTGTCCGTCGTACAGCATGCTTGCATTGATTACAAGGACATAAGACCCTCGTTGAGAGATAGGTGTTTCGGTTGGACGGTCCCACATCCTCGTCACTACTCATAATGAGGATAAAAATCTTATAACCTGGACAACAAATTTAATATTCTATTGGCATTCTTCGTCTTATCTCTCTCTCTCTCTCTCTCTCTCTCTCTCTCTCTCTCTCTCTCTCTCTCTCTCTCTACCTCACATTCTCTAGTCATGTCCAATCCAATCCCCACCGGGTTATAATCTCGTCTTTATTGGTCAATACCTATATTTGTGGGTACAAGAAATCTACAAACCCACGTCTACATGATACTGCATGTAGTGGACAAAACCCCTTTGCCTCTTCTCTAGCTGTAGCACTTCACAACATCTTAACACCTTTTCACAGTAGATCTTTTCACTGTTCGTCTAACTCTAAACCCTAAACCGTAAGTAATTCTTGCGTGGACTCGATCTAACGTAAATAAGCGTAAATCTAACTAAAAATAAACCTAAATCTAATTTAACGTAAGTCTACATCTAGCCTAATCTTTAACGTCTATTGGGATAGTTTCTTACGACGTTAAAACTCTCTTCTTCTTGTGTGTGTGTGTGTGTGTGTGTGTGTGTGTGTGGGTAAACCTAAATAAACCTAAGTCTAATCTAATATAACATAAATCTAAATCTAACGTAAATTATGTTATATTAAAAACAAAGAACTAAACTAACAGGGATTATAAGAACCTTAAAACTGATTTAACACATAATTTTTCACATAACTCGGCAAGAGTTGGCATTCTCATCACTAAAGATGTGAGAGTTAACTTCCGGCGGTGACGCTGCCTCATCTCCATCCACATCTGACGACAGCAATTGGCCCTTTGGACCGTTCTTGCTCTTGTTACTAACTTTGAAGTTGCTATTGAATGACTAGAGGTTGTCTAGATGGTCATTGTCGGGGATGTAGTGACTCTTGCCGCCCTGAAGATCCACCTTCTTCCCTATCTTCTGAAGACATTTCACCAGTACTTTTGGATCGACGGAGCCCACCATGAGTGAAGGTAGCAATACCCTATATTCCATTGAGGGCTTTCTTCACCCGCTTCATGCAGGCATCGCAGTCTATGGAGACCTAAATCTAATCTAATCTAATATAACGTAAATCTAAATCTAGCGTAAATAAACGTAAATCTAACTAAAAATAAACCTAAATCTAATCTAATTTAACTTAAATAAATCTAAATCTAATTTAACGTAAGTCTACATCTAACCTAATCTTTAACGTCTTTTAGGATAGTTTCCTACGACGTTATAACTCTCTTCTTCTTGTGTGTGTGCGCGTGTGTGGATGTGTGTGCCAATAAAAAGAGATAAATGGTATAACCTTTCTATCACCCATGCCAAGTATGATAGATTGGTTATGCCATTTCCCTCTTGAATAATAGGTCTTGAGTTCAACTCCTCGTCGGCTAGATCTTTAGGTCTTTTAATTTTAATTAGTTTCCTACGATGTTAAATTAGTTTCTCTCTCTTTCTCTCTCAATGTGTGTGCGTTTTTTTGTTTATGCATGTTTTCTCTCTCTTTTCCTCTCTCAATGTGTGCGTTTTTTGTTTATGCATGTTCTCTCTCTCTTTTCCTCTCTCAATGTGTGCGTTTTTTGTTTATGCATGCTCTCTCTCTTTTCCTCTCTCAATGTGTGTGTGCATTCTTTGTTTATGTATGTGTGTGTGCGTTTTTGTTTATGTTTGTACTCTTTCTCTCTCTCTCTCTCTCTCTCTCTCTCTCTCTCTCTCTCTCTCTCTCTCTCTCAAAAACACTATGTGTGTGTGTGTGTGTGTGTGAGAGAGAGAGAGAGGGAGAGAGAAAGAGGAAAAGGGAACATGAGAGTGAGGAGAGGGAAGGAGCATACCTGGCTCTCCTTCCTCTCCTCGTGTGTGTGTGTGTGTGTGTGTGTGTGTGTGTGTGTGGAGAAGAAAGAGAGAGAGAGAGAGAGGGAGAGCGTTACCTGCTCCTTGCTTGAGGGCGCCAAAAAACTCAGATCTGAGATCTGAGTTTTTGGGCGCTCTCTGTTATTTTTTTTTTTAGCGTCGCTGTGTGAGCGTCGCTACCATGAATAGCCTCTTATAGTGTGTGTTTGGAAATTGAGTCATTTATTTGCATCTTTTAATTCTAGGAAAAATCGGGTAGCACCTCCTTTGTAATTAGGACACATTTTCAAAAGTCCAGTCCAATGCCATCTCATCCGAGACCCTCACATGAGGATTAAGGCCTTTCTTTTAAACTATTGGAGTGATTTAAGAGTAAAATATTAGCATTAATTTCATAAGTCATGTCTTTATTCACCAAAGGAGGAAAGTGTTAAAGAACAATTAGCAGTACAAATTTCACTGAATGTGAGTATACTTAGCTACCACCATATTGCTACAGTTGTATATCTAGCACCATCAATGTGAAAAAAGTTAGCATCATCTGCACAATAAAAATGACTTCCCAACCCAAAAATATGTGTGAGAAATCTGTTAGGTTACAACGAGATTGTTCAAGATATATGAAATTTGACAACCTTCTAAAACCCACTTCCATCTCATTCAGTATATTTGAAAACCTCAATTACTTATATACCATGTTGGCAAATTATAATACCAGGAAATTGTAAGATACCAAGTAAATAGGGTAATTAACCCTAAAGTAGGGATGTCCAACAAGTCCACAACAAAAATCATACTAGGTTAGTTGAAATCCATGATTCAATACTTAGTTAGAGTTGTAAATCCGAACAATTACAATCCAAAGTCTATCTGTAGAACATTTAAAAATACCCAATCGTATGACTACTCAGTACCGAGCCAGATCATACCAAGATATTTGCAGTCCCAAAAATATGCACGGGAATTTAAAAATATGTCGGTCAATGTATCAAAACGAGAACTGTTGGTGTTCACCCAAACAACACCAGTCAAGTTGCCAAATTTTGTGTAGCCCTAGGCCACCAAAACAGCCTAGATCAATGATATCTCATCCCACAAGAAAACCAACAAATTTTAGCCCGAAACATGCAAGGGATTTTAGAATATGTTAGTAGATTTATCACAACAAACACTGCTTGCATTCACAAACTTCTCCAGCAGATTTTTCAAGCTTTGTGTAACTTTAGACCAAATTTAAGCTATCAAATCTTTTAAGCATGTGATTGTGAACCAGTTTTAAAAATTATGGACAGTATCTACTTTGCATTCCAACATAGATTTATCACCTTTTACTACCACCCCATAGGTTCTCCTGTATAAACCGGAGTAAACAGAGATCCAAAAGAGCAATTACAAAAACGCCAATTTTTATTAGTTTATAGCAGAGAATGATTTAGTTAGATGTCAAAGAATAAACCATATATTCATTCTCCCAGTTCATATGAGCAAAAGAATTTGTTCTTTTTTTTAAACCTTAACTATACTGAGTAGGTGCAGATGCACCTACCTGAGTGTTTGTCTTCCAGTCCGATGTAGCTACACATTTGTAATCGATCAAAGTTGGATATGCTTCACCGTCGCCAGGGTAGTATTACTAGTGAGATCCAATGTCCTGCATTCGATCTGTTTATATGTGCAACTGCTTCAAGAGTATTCCACAAGTGTTGCAGATCCTCCCAGCCAAAGTAGCATTCCTTGAAGAGAAGAGAGCACACTGCTATATCCTGTTTTGTGGTTGAATCACTTTGGGAGAGAGTGAAGGGTACTAAACACATATCTGCTATGGAAGGATTGAAGTCCAGCTTGTGCAGGCAGATCAGAAATCGGATCAACGAAACCCACAACGCATGTGTATTGCATGACCTTATGAAGGGCGGAAACCTAGGATGTAGAGGCAAACAAAGGGCTCCTAGAAGGATTGCAAAAATACAGGCACATCATGTATGTGTGTGTGTATGTGTGTGCGTGCACGTGTGTGTGTGTGTGTGTGTGTGTGTGTGTGTGTGTGTGTGTGTGTGTGTGTGTGTGTGTGTGTGTGTGTGTGTGTAGAGTGCTCGTATCCAGCTGCCAAACCCTCATAGATGTGTGTGTGTGTGTGTGTGTGTGTAGAGTGCTCGTATCCAGCTGCCAAACCCTCATAGACGTTCCTCTACTAGCGAAGTGTGTGTGTGTGTGTGTGTGTGTGTGTGTGTGTGTGTGTGTGTGTGTGTGTGTGTTGAACGATCATCCTGTGTCAGTGTTGAGCCGGTTAGGGCGAGTGGAAATGGCGGTATCCGAATTCCCTTCGGTCGGGTAAGTGTGTGTGTGTGTGTGTGTGTGTGTGTGTGTGTGCATGTATGTGTGTGTGTGTGTGTGTGTGTAGAGTGCTCGTATCCAGCTGCCAAACCCTCATAGACGTTCCTCTACTAGCGAAGTGTGTGTGTGTGTGTGTGTGTTGAACGATCATCCTGTGTCAGTGTTGAGCCGGTTAGGGCGAGTGGAAATGGCGGTATCCGAATTCCCTTCGGTCGGGTAAGCAAGGAGAGAGTGAAATGCATCTACAACAAATGCGCCATGTAGGACCCACTTATGCATAAGTAACAAGATAGGGTATCCACCAAAACTCGATACCTAATGCCCATGTGCAAGTGATGAAGGCATCCACATGTCCTTAATCAGAGGTGGGTTATGCATATGTAACCAGATAGGGTATCCACCTGTTTACAGCTCCAGCTAAGCCAAAAGACACATCATCAAATATCGTGAGTTGCGTAGGAGAATATGTAAAGCATTTAGTAAACCAAGCCATTATCGATCGTGCATGTGTGTGGGGAAAGAGAAGGGGCTCGAAAGTAGTTCAAAGACGGATAATGTGGTCTTCTCTAAAGACTCGGTAAAATTTTTTTAGAGCATAGCATCTTTAGGTTAGCACACCAAAAAGGGAAGCTGTCAGCCAAGGGTTAGCCAACAACTTGTCAGCTAGATAAGTGTGTGTGTGTGTGTGTGTGTGTGTGAGAGAGAGAGAGAGAGAGAGAGAGAGAGAGAATGTGGCTTCCATGTTCTTCTTCTATTTGTACATGAAGTGTGTTTTCCTCACTTCAAGGTTTCCCACTTGTAAATTAATCCAAATTGATATACAAAAAAAGTATGTGTGGCTTTTGTGGGTTTGAGTGCTTTTGTGTGGTGGGTTTCTCTTCAACATCATTTTGTGCATTATCACAAAGCATCTTGTCAAACTAACTACATGGCAATGTGTTCCATTGGGGGAGAATTTAGAATGCTAGAGCTTTAGGCTATGGTCACGTGAGGCTTAGTTATCGTTTATTTAGACTGATAACTAAGCCTCAATCTTGGTCACATGCAAAGAAGAGCACTAAATGAATAACTATGCTTACCCTTTTGTAACTATGCCGATTTGGGCATAGTTGTGAAGTTCAAGGCATAGTTGGGAGGATGAATGAATAACTAAGCCTTGTGTGACCATGCAAGAGGCTTAGTTATTCATTTAATGCTTTGCAAGGGCATAGTTGGCATAGCTATCTATAACCGATAACTAAAGGCTATGGTCACGTGAGGTTTAGTTATTATCAGTTATTGATAACTATGCCAAATATGCCCAAACATAGCTTTAAATGAATAACTAAGCCTTTTGCATGGTCACACAAGGCTTAGTTATTCATTCATCCTCCCAACTATGCCTTGAACTTCACAATTATGCCACAATCGGCATAGTTACAAACAGTAGGCATAGTGACTCATTTAATGCTCCTTTTTGTGTGTGACCAAGAATGAGGCTTATAGGCTATAGTCACGTGAGGCTTAGTTTCCTCTGACCCACTTTGACGGCGAACAACTTTCCACCGGCATAGTTCTGTAACTATGCCAAAAAAGGCATAGTTACAAAACTATATCGGTCCATTACCGGCCATCCCATGAATCTCTCTCTTGTATTCACTTTGCTTTCCCTCTTTCTACCTACTGCTCACTGTGACGCCCTCAGCCCCTCTGAGACGATGTCGCAGGCCTACATAAGATAACCAAGCATGAGTGACCATAGCTTTAGTTATTTGTTCACATAACTGATAACTAAGCCTAGCTTGACCATAGCCTTACTAGTTTCTCTTCATTTAAAGTATCAAATAAAGATGACAGATGTAACATTACTAGCTCTCTATCGAATGTACTGTCCAATGCTGTAGGGAAGGGAGCCGTTATGAGAAAAGATCCTAGCCGTGGGTGAGATTGATCGGACGATCGACACTCGGTTACTGTTGGCAAAATGTATCCGTTAAGGGACCGTCTGAGAAAACCGCGAGCATGCAAATTCGCAAACCAAGCTCGGCAACCACGACTAGCTCCGTCAAGCGCCAGTTGCTCCTGCTAACCTAATCATCATCATCAACTTCCTCTCATCAGAGTTCTACCGCACCCTCCCCCCGACAGGGCACCTGCTTCAGGTCTCGTCCGTACTCCTTTGTCGAGCTCGCCATTGGACCTTCTGCGATCGTTGCAGCGTACGTTCGGGCAATTGGGTTACTCTTCTTTGACTTTCCTGCCCACAACGTCTGCTGCTATCGTGAGATGTAGATTAGGGATCTCGAACGTGGGCAATTCTGTATCAATTCGGCAAGATCAAGCTGCTTGGCTTCGGGTTATTGCATTTGAAAGGAAAGTTGGCAGGTAAATAAAGGAGAGGTAGCAAAATTGAGTGCTGCCATTGAAATTAACCATAAAGATCAACTGTGATCTCACGATCGCACGGCATGTATGAAAGACGGGTAAGCTATCGTTTGCCATTACATACATTATCTGCAGAGTATCATCAAAGATTCATGTACTCTTGTTGCTAGCAAATATTTCTGTGCTCATTTCTTTTCTTTTGATATGTAGCGTCTGCGGGCGGCTGCACAGACTCTTCAAAATGAGAACACCCATCAAGCGCAGGCTAAGACCCATTTGATGAACAAAGGTGAATAATTAAATGAGAATCGATCATTTTTTCCTTAATTGGAGACAACTAATTCAGTTGTGGAGGATATTAGCACCTACAGACCCATATTTAAATTTGAGGCAGAAATTTGGCATGCTGGCTAGGGTGGCTGCAAATCTCATTGGTGGGCAGATTATGGATTATGCTGTTTTTTCCTGTGTGGTGCAGGGGTCCCTCATGCTCAGAAGAGCGACAACATGAAAGGCCAAGTCCTTGCTGTGAACAACAGACGGGCTCTTGGAGAGATAGGAAACCTAGTTGGTGCTCTCTCTGCTCGTTGTACCGTGAGCAAGGATGGCCTGCCACAACAGCAAGAGTAATAATCTTGCTAGCTTTGTTGATGTGGATGCAATTAGTAGAGATCTTGTTTACATGCTTCCCATCGAGATATTGAGATTTGTTTGCATGCTTTCCCATTGAGATATTGAGATGAGATTCTTACCTTTATTTGTTGTCAGAAATCTTACAAAGAGCACCGCTGTTGACCTCAATGCAAAAGCTGAGCGTCCCATCACAAGGTTTTTGTCTGAGTGTTTCAGTAGTTTTGATCACCATGTTGTGTGGATTAGCTGAATTTTCCCATTGACAGAAAATTTGGGGCGAACTTAGCCAGTAATGTGCAGCTGCCACATTCTCATTTAGTGGTAAGAAGACCAGATGCTCCAGGACTTTTTGTCCACATCTTGCACATTTTAACACTCTTTAACAGTAATATTTTACTTTGAATATTTTGCAGCCTGGACTTCACCCTCTGGAGGACACTGGAATTGGGTCCCATCTTCCCCACAACGATGCACCACTCTCATGGCGCTCAAAGCAAAGACGTACCATGGGGCAACCAGCCGCCCGCTCAAGGCTCTCTTTCACGGGCTCAAACCAACCAGCAGTGGAACATATAAGTGCAGAATTGCCTCCTACTTATGCACAGCACCGTATGCTATACAGAGCTCCTGCAAACAATGGAAATTTGATGCCTGCGGTGAAGAAGAGGCAGACACTGACAGCAATTCTTACAGCACGAAGTGAGGTCAGCCTTGCTCTCTGGTTATTACTATCTATTTAAGTCTTAAGCTGCAGCATCGATGCAGAAAACAGGGAGTGCAACGAGAGTATAATGTTGATTGGCTTGTAATTGGTATTGACAGGCAGCATGCGGAGGGTTTGAGGTGGAGATGGAAGAAGCAGAAGAACCGCTGCCAAACATAGACATACATGATGTTGGAAACCAGTTGGCAGTACTGGACTATGTGGAAGACATCTACTCTTTTTACAGAAAAGCAGAGGTAATTTAGTTGCTATTCTGACAAAAACTTTGCCACATGCATCAGCAAGGGTCTGAACAAGGATAATCATATGTGACTTATGGCTGGTCAACAGATACAGAGCTGTGTATCACCCGAATATATGGCCCGTCAGTCTGATATCAATGAGAAAATGAGGGCGATTTTAAATGATTGGCTGATTGAAGTGAGTGCTTCTGCCATATGGCCTCCTGAATTGCAGGTTCTAAGCATGACAGCCAGCGACTAAAAGGATGCAATGACTGTGCAGGTGCATCTCAAATTCAAGTTAATGCCTGAAACCCTGTACTTGACCATCAACCTTATCGACCGATTTCTGGCTTGTAATCTTGTGATGCGCAAGAACTTGCAACTTGTGGGTGTTACTGCCATGCTGTTGGCATGCAAGTATGAAGAGATTTGGGCTCCTGAGATTAAAGACTTTGTTAAAATCTGCGACAAGGCATACACAAGAGAGCAGCTTCTTGAAATGGTAAGCAATGCATTGCCCCTGCCCGTGTATGATTTGGTACGCTGCTTCTATTCCTCACGTGTTTGGGTTTTTGTGTTTAACAGGAGAAACTGATGTTGAACAAGCTCAAGTTCAACCTTACCGTTCCTACTCCATATGTGTTCTTGGTCCGCTTCCTTAAGGCTGCCAGTTCAGACACTCAAGTGAGTTATTGCAGAAGTTATAATATGATTAGGCACCTTGGTTACACTGATTCAGCACATTGCCTATGCCTACATAGCTGGCATACACATGTACTTTCCTAGTTATGACAGACGGCCACAAGATAAATGAAAATTTTAACCATATTGACAAGTGATTGCTTTACTCGATCCTGTGCTGAAAAATTTAACTTGTAATGCAGCTGGAGATGCTGGCGTTTTTCTTGACAGAACTCTGTCTGCCAGAATACAGCATGATCAAATACTGCCCATCTCTTCTTGCAGCCGCTGCTGTTTACACAGCCCAGCTAACAATTGGGCGGTCACCACGGTGGAGTACAATTCTTCAGCGTCACTCCGGATACACAGAGATGCACCTACGGTAAGAAGCAGTAAAATCTGCATTGCAAAGGTTATGGTACTGTTTTATGATACGTTGATACAGCCTAAAGGCTTTAATAAAAACAAGGAAACAGCATATTTGGATATATATGTCTGCATTGAACTTTTGATTTGGCACAGAAATGCTATGTTTGTGCTTGCACTGAATTTTGATTTACTCAGATACAATCATATAATGATAGAAGGATGGATATAAGGAAGATATGTGTGTGCTTGCATTAGACTCCTTTTTCACTCAGCATATAAGAACAAGGATGCAAGGTTATAAGGAATGCACTTTGTATGTGCAGGGATTGCTCTGTGCAAATGGTGGGCTTCCATAAATCAGCGGGTGTTATTCCTCTCACCGCAGTGTACAAGAAGTACGCCAATGCAAAGTTCTGCTCAGTGGCCGTTCTAGAGCCAGCAGCTCTCTCTTAAACAAACTGACCATTAACCAACTCTCTAACCAGTTTTGGGTCTCCTCAAGCTCCTAGAGATTAGAATCGATTCATTTCATTCTTTCTAACATGACATAGTTTTGAGCAACACACACATACCACATCCCACACATATGGCCCATCAAAGCCGCAAATAGCTGCCATTTTTTAAGTACATATGGGCAATCCAGCTCTGGAATTGTTCTCAATAAAAATTGGCAAAATGCCATTTGTTTTTGGTGCATGCATGTCACAAACATTCAGTCATTTCACCCTCAAATAAAGGGAAATGCAGCAATGCAGCAAGTCATGCACACCAGCATATTTGTATTTGATTAAATGAATGGGAAAAGCACAGCTTCCTCGAGGACTTCATGGCCATAGCCAGCCGAATTGGAGTGCAAAGAAATGAGTGGATAGTGTGTTTTCATAGAGAACATATACAAGGGACAGTTATTTTTCCTTTAGCAAGGCATTGGTTATTTTTGGCTAGTCATTTTGGTGGGAGCTGAACTAATGAAGTACAAGTTATTTTGATATCACTCTCCCTCGGATCTCAACAGTTGGGCAGGAGGACAAGGCACCCTTTTGAAAGTCTCTCTCTCTCTCTCTCTCTCTCTCTCTCTCTCTCTCTCTCTCTTGAATAACAGGTCTTGAGTTCAACTCTCCTCGTCGGATAGATCTTTAAGGTCTCTTGGGATAGTTTCCGACAACGTTAAAACAATCTTCTTCTTCTTCTCTCTCTCTTCCACCCATTATACAAGGATTCACAAGGATAAATAAAACACACTCATGAATGCCTTCTATTTAGTAAAGCTTGGCAAACAGAAATATAAAGGGTATTAGCTAGTTAGCTTGGTACCAACCTCTCTGTCCATATTATGGACTTCCTTCCTCCAAAGTTCATGACACCCACGAGGCATGTATGGCCAGCATCAATATTCTGGCCTCACCTCAAGTTGCACCTTATCTCTACCATTACAAGTGCTCCCCCCATGTAAATAGGGCATTGGCACTTTTGCAATTCTTGGGCCCTTTTAAAAGCCTGTAATGCTTATTCTATAAGCCCTTCATTTTTGAAAGGCCCTCAAGCAGCCCTATGAGCATGCATTTTCTTATTAGAAGGCTATTATCACCTTTTAGGATACTCTATTTTATAGATCCCTAGAATTATGCCTGGCCATTCAAGCAAAGCGTAGCTTATCTAAAACTTTCAAGAGTGCTCCACTTCTCCACTTTAGGTTAATGCCTACTACTACATAGTTTTTGTGTTTTCCTGTGGATGTATGGCACAGCTAATTCCCATATTTAATGGCCCAAGAGCTATAAACTACAACTTTGCTTCGATTTGCTAGGCATAAAATTCTAGAGAGCTCTCCTAACTCTTAAGAAAACATCTCAAGGAGCCCTTTGGTATTCAAGAAAAGCAACATTGGTTCACTCTCTACTTCAAATCTTAAGTCAATGTTCACTCTCTACTTCAAATCTTAAGTCAATAAACTACAACTTTGCTTCGATTTGCTAGGCATAATTCTAGAGAGTACCCCTAACTCTTAAGACAACATCTCAAGGAGCCCTTTGGTATTCAAGAAAAGCAACATTGGTTCACTCTCTAATTCAAATCTTAAGTCAATAAACTACAACTTTGCTTCGATTTGCTAGGCATAATTCTAGAGAGTACCCCTAACTCTTAAGACAACATCTCAAGGAGCCCTTTGGTATTCAAGAAAAGCAACATTGGTTCACTCTCTAATTCAAATCTTAAGTCAATTGGAGCTTGCAACTAATACCACATGTCATGGTAGATTACCACTTTTAGAAAGCACTTCATTTAGGTATAACTCCTCATTCAAGACTGTTAACATCTCAAGGAGCCCTTTGTTATTCAAGAAAAGCAAGTTTGGTTCAATTTTTAATGCAAATCTCGAAGTCGATTGGAGCTTTCAATTGTCACCATGTCAAGGTAGTGATGTGTATGAACGCGCTTAGGACACCCACGGAACTTTTTTCCCTCTTTAGGAGGTTCTTTTCCCCAACTTGTGTATATGCCCGTCACCCTAGGGCAAGCATCATCTGTTGTATGCTCTTGAGTATCTCCTTCATCTTCTCCATCCTCACGAGCATTCTTGCAGTCGTATTTTCAACAAGTGGTATCAGAGCGCATGCTTCAAGATCCAATGTAGCATCACCAACACTCTTCCAGGTCACATTCTTTGATTGAAGTGATTTTTGGTCAGTGTTTGCACGGCAACATAATCCTTCAAGCGAGATCTCAAATTTTAGATCTGTCGAAACTTGGTTTCATACCCACTTGGAACTCTATTTCCACTATTGGCATCCTTGCGAACATAATTTCATCCTTTTGTACAAGTTTTTCAATAATACAGGTTTTCACATGTTAGCAAAATTGTACTCTAATGTGGATTGTGCTATATAGTACATGTTAGTTTTGTGCAATTTTTCTTCGATACATGCAGGAACTGCATCAAGTGCAATCATTGACTATGACTGACAACAATGATATTTTTAGCATGCTATCTGCTTAGGACAACTTGGATGGGGAAAAAAACATTTAATTGCATTTGGTGATATCATTCCTAATAGCTACAGAGAGTAAACCTGATGAAGTGAAGTTTGATTATCTTGTCTTTGTAGTATTATTGCAAGAGAGAGAATCCAAAAAAATAATGGCTAAGTAGCGTGATGTTGAATAGGAACTTGTTGCTACACAACAAATAAAAAATGCTATTGTTTTCGCTTTCCTCACAAGTGCTGCTTTTTCAAACATCACTAGGTCTGAGAAGTGTGGTGATAAAGGCAAAAGAATTTGAAATGTCATTATTGTGGGATAATTCATCATCGCAACAGACAACGATGTAAGCTTAGTGTGGTGATAAAGACAAAAGAAGTGAAAATGTCATTGTTGTGGGATAATTTATCATCTCATCAGACAATGTTGTAAGCTTAAGGTTAAAAGGGCTCAAAAGAAAGAGGCAAATATAGCCATTGGAGATGCTTCTCTTATGCAGACAAACATTGTGCAAGCTGTCGGATGGGCTTAGTGGGCAAATTCAATATGACCCATTTGTTCATGATGCATGTATTGCAAAATCTGTGGATCATGTGTGGTACTTTGACATGGTGTAACTAAGCGCAATGCGTCTCAACGTGACTCATTCACTTCTCTTGAGACTATCCCTAATGGGAATATTGTCATGTGTGCCAAGAATGCCTATTATCCAGTTGAAAGGAATTTAAAAGACGCGAGTGGTAGCTATTTCACACTTCTGGATGCTTTGTATGTACGTGGGATCAAGAAGACTCAGTAGTGTCGTCAAGCTTGTGGATTATAGATGCACTATGCATGTTCTCAATTTTGGTAATACTATTGTGGGATTTGAAAGATTCAACATGTGCAACTTCAGATTTAAGGGCTATTTTAGATACAAAACTTTGGCATGCTTTCTTTGGTCATTTGATTTTTATTAGCTTACTGTATTTGTAGAAATCTTATATCGTTGCTTTGTTGCCCCCTCTTGAGGCACCATTGAAACATGTATGTGAAGGCTATATTTGGGGCAAAATTCATCATTCTAAGTTTCAAGAGGATGGTTATGAGTAGGCTAGTTGCAAATTTCAACTTGTAAAAATGACGTTTGTGGTCCAATGCACAACCCTTCTTTTGAGAATCATTTGTACTTTGTGACTTTCATTGATGACTACTCAAAGCCAAAGTTTTTGACCTTTAAGTACTTTTTGCTTATGTCATAAAATCTAATATCTAACCAACCCAAATGATTTTCTCATATTAAATTGATCACTTAATGTGGGAGAATAAACGGGAACAAGTGTTAAGATATAGATATGTGCTTATAGATCTATCTCAACACGGGGCCAATAGTAAAGGGGCCCAAATGGGAGATGGTCTATCAAGAGCAAGGCTAACCAATGGAGCATAAGACCTTAGGGTTAGCTTCATTGAAGACCTCCAATAATGTGTGTAAAAGTCCTTTGACCTTAGGTAAGCTAGGGCTGAGCTTGAGGTGGGAACCCGGCCCAAGCTCGAGGTGTTTGTCCTGCTTGAGGTGCTTGATTAAGGTGCTTGAGGTGCTTGACTTACTCCATGCTTGAGGTGCTTGACTTGCCGCTTGATTAAGGTGCTTGAAGTGCCTTGACATGCTTGCCTGAGATGCTTGTGGGAATACCCCCTAGTCCAAGTGCTTTGTCATGCTTGATGACTAAGGTTCTTGAGCTCCTAAAGTCAAAAGCATCCCTACAAGAGGGGGGGCGAGCCCTTTTCCTAGGGATTAGAGAGAGAACACACACTCACACTCACAAGGGAAGCCCCAGCTTGAAGAGGCAGCAAGGACACATGTCAGGTCCCTACCCATGTTACCTTCATGTGTTGCTTGAAGCCTATTGGCTAGGCTTCAAAGGGGTCCAATGATAAATTACTTGAATTATCTAATTGTTTTTGCATTTATCAAGTCCTCTCTCTCAAAGGGGAAAGGGGGACACTTGTCCCAAGGCTACCCATGTTGCTTGTAATGGCTCCTGCTTGTGATTGGCTAGGCCTGGAGGGGTCCAATGAGCTTCAAGCATGAGCTACAAGGGGGGGTCGACCCAAGCAAGCTAGGGGGGTGCTTAGGGGGTATACTCACCCACACACACTCACAAACACTCTCATTGTGTACTATGCAAAGTCCAAGAGCTCCCTCTCCTTCTCCAAGCAAGTAGAGGTTGAGAGCCTACACCAACACTCTTGGCTATGGAGTGCAAATCCATCCAAGAGCCATGCTTCAATGCTTGAGCTTGCCATCTATTTCTTCTTCATTACTATGCTATTATGTATGCTAGCACAAGAGTTGTGATAAGTGAGGAACTAGCTCTTTCTCGTATGAAATGTTTCTTCTTCCTCTTCCCTACCCTCATTCCCTGCTAGCTCTCTCCACCTTCGAAGGTGTTTGAGGTCTTGGGACTGAGGCTTGGTATAGTTAAAGCTTTCTTCAAGTTTAGGTTATGCTATGATGGTGATGCATGAAGCTTTCCATCTTCATTGCTTCACCTAGGTCACAAGGAACACAAAGAATGTATTGTAACAAGTCTCTCTTTATGGGAGAAATCATAATACAAATACCTATTGGAGGGGGGACCGGCTCCACATAAATCCGGTCCTCAACTGTTGTCATGTTCTCTAAATTCTCTCTCTTGCAAAATTATTGTCCATGCCAAGTTAACTAATTGCTATGATTATGTTGCTATCTTCAATTATGTCTACCCGCTATGCTCACAAAATCATTTCTTGAAAGTACTCTCATTAAATTCCGCTACTCTCAAATTGAATAGGCAAATTCCATTACATTGGTATCAGAGCATTTGGTTTCTCTTTTCTTGCTTAAGAAGAGAGGTCCTTAAGTAGCCTATAAATGGTTGATGTTGTTAATTATAATAGAGTAAGTGGAACTGGGATCTAATATCGGTTTTGTTAAGCCCACTATGTGGGGGATGGTGCACACCTCGGGAGCTTTGGACGTAATAATGGAGTCTTTTTAGACTTGCCTACGGCTTTACCATTATTGAGCCATAAGAAGTCCGAAAGGAGCTAGCCCTTGGCAACTCTGCTATGTTAGACCTACTCCTCTACTCTCTATAATTAACCACTTTGAGCCGTGGGTGTAGATACTTAAGAGCCGATTTTCAAAGGCTAAGAGGAGTGGCAACTAAGGTTTTGAACTGCCAAAGCATACACTAAGTATAAACATAAATTTTGTTAACATGGCTGACAATAATCAAGAGAGTAGAATGAACATTGATAGCTTTGATTTTGCACATGAAGGTGCTAATGATGATGCTCCCGTGTTTGTGAATTATCTCGTCGCTAGGTTGTAGCAAGCTATGGGCAACCCTACTTTGCAAGCCGAAGTTACTCAACAACTTCGTGCTTATGGAATTTCCCTTCCTCTCCCAGAGGAGAGAGAGCTTAGGAGGCCTCTTGAAGAGACCCCCAAAAGAAGACTCTCTCCCATTCGAGAGGAGGAATCCAAAGAGAAAGAAAGCAATGAAAGTCTAAGTTCTGCTGAAGAGGTGGCTCCACGAAGACGGCGGTCTAGACGATCGCCTACTCCTCCCAAGAGGAAAAGAGCAACCTATAGTCCTTCTCCTCATCACTGTGAAAGACAAGAGAGGAAACAAAGGAAGAAAAGGGCTAGGAAGAGGTCACCCTCTTCTCCTTCTTCTTCACCTTCCTCCTCTTCCGATGAAAGTTATGGATATTCTCCTAGAGAATACAAGAGGGGAGGACATCGCAAATCATTTCTTGCATGGCGAAGGTCACAAAAGCTAAAGAAGTTCGGAGGAAAGAGTATCTCTTTTCTCACCTATGATGGCACCTTTGGTGCTACCGACAAATTGTTGGCCTTCATCCAGCAATTTGATGCGTCCTTTGGGGACGAGGGCTTCACAGAGTCCTCCAAGCTACGCCATGTAGCTATGCACTTCCAAAAATCAGCTCGTCAATGGTGGGATAGCCTTCGTGGCAATGGAGAAGCCCCAAAGACATGGAAAACTCTACGAGTTTCCATCATGAAGCAATTTCTTCCAAGCGATACTAAAGATAAAGTTCTTATCGAATGGCGCGGCTTGAAGCTTCTCTCTCATGAGTCTATCAACAAGTATGTAGACAAGTTTTGGGATTTACATCTCAAAGCTACTGTCTTTCAAAAGATAGACTTTGCCGAGCAAAGACAACAATTTTGGGCGGGATTACCTGAAGAGATGGCCGAATACATCAACTCTCAACGGCCTGGTACTATTACCGAAGTAATCCATCACACCATGGTTGCTTCACGCATCAATTTCCATCAAGGGGCTAGACGTAATGTCAAGCCCATGGAAAACAAAGATAAAAATGATGCAAAGGGGAAATCCAATGCACAAAATAATTCCCAAGGCACTTCCAACAACAACAATAACAACAACAACAATCGGTCCAAGGAGAAGGGAGTTTACAAAGGTAAAAACAAACTCTCTCCTGAAGAGCTTGAAGCTTTTCGCAAGGACCATAAATGTTTCAAGTGTGGGGAGCAAGGACATGGCTATCGTTCTTGCCCCAAGAAGAATACTCGCAATGAGACTCCTAGGGCTTCCACCATCGAAGCTCCAAAAGAGGATGCTCATTGCAAAGGATCATCACTCTCCTATGCTTGGGGAAAGGTAAGAGAGCATGATGCCTTCATCTTGTTTGACCCTGGCTCTACTCTCAACTTCATATCAATAGAGTTGGCCACCAAGTTGGGCATTCAAGCTTTTGAGATGGGAGATATAGTAACAGTTGATGCAGCTTTCAAGGGACAACAAGCCTCCGATACTCCCTTGATTGGGAAGTTGAGGCTTCATGTCCAAAGCTATGTCGACAAAGAAGACTTCTTCATCTCTCCTCTCCAACATCAGGATGTTATCCTAGGGGCACCATGGTTTGATCGCATTGCTGCCAACATGAAGTTCCCTGAAAGGAGAATTTACTTCACCTACAAGGGAAAGAACATGTATATAGATGCTAGTGAGCGTGGTCGCACTATTCCACTTGTAAATCCTCTTTCTTTTGATAAATCAATGAAGAGCTCAGTTTCTATGTACATGATTTATGTCAAAGAGTCTCTAAAAGCTAATAATGTTTCATCAAATGAAAATGATAGGAATCAAGAAGAGTTAGACTTTTCTACTTTTCTAAAAGGATTCCAAGATGTGTTCATCGATGATATCCCTATGGACCTACCTCCAAAACGAGGGGATGATGACCATCATATTGAGCTCCTTCCAGGAAGCTCACCACCTAACAAACCTCCTTATCGAGTCTCACAAGCTCAACAAGAGGAGAATATGAGGCAAGTACAGGAATTGGTAGACAAAGGGATGGTGAGGCCTAGTTCCTCTCCCTTTTGTTCTCCAGTCCTTTTAGTGCAAAAGAAAGATGGTACATACCGTATGTGTGTGGACTATTGAGCACTAAACCACTATCAAAAACTGTTAAGTATGGAGCCCGATTTACCCTTGTAATTTTCAGTGGTAAAAGCGCAAATTTGTAAGGCCCCCATTATGAGGAGAAGCCATCGTGCGTGAAGGAAAATCACTCACCGGAAACCAAAATTTTCACGGACAAGAATCAGGGGCAACTTTAAAGGCCTCGGGGGCGGAGGCCCCCGAGACTTTTTTTTTCGCCGGAATATTATGGCCGGACGGCGGCCGGAAAGTGGTCGGAAAACAACCGGTCGGTTGGCCGGTGGCCGGTAGTCAATGGCCGATGGCCGGTGGTCGGAAGTCAATGGCCGGTGGCCGGTGGTCGGAAGTCAATGGCCGGTGGCCGGTGGCCGAATTCAATGGCCGGTGGCCGAATTCAAAAGCGGACTTGTCTTCTCAAGGGCGGCCACACATGGGCGGATTGGAGGGTCCGATTTGGACTTATTCCCACAAGGGCGGCTACACATGGCTGTCTCTCATAAGAGAGGGCAGCCCTTTTGGCCTATAAAAGGAGGTCATTTCTACACACATTTCATAGTGTGAAGTTGATGCAACAAGGTGAGTGTGAGGTGGTGAGAGTGAAGCAAGGCGGGAGCTCCATTAAGGGTATAATCCCTTTGTAAATTACTTCTTGTTTTGAAGTACTAAAGCCATTGAGTGGCTGCTTTCCCGTGGACGTAGCCCACATTGGGTGAACCACGTATATCGTGTGTACTCTCTCTCTCTCTCTCTCTCTACTCTATAATCTCGTGTATGTAAATCTGTCTTTCTTAATTAAGTAATATACTCAATTATCTATTTAGCTACGTCTTATTTCCTAACAACTGGTATCAGAGCAAGGTTTGCTCGTAGCTAAATTATCTCAAGGAAAGGATTCCTTGAATTGAGTGGGAGTTATGGCGGAGGAAGGGAAGCTCAAGATTGAGAAGTTCAATGGCAAAAACTACCAACATTGGAAGATGCAGATTGAAGACTATCTCTACCAGAAGGACCTCTATTTGCCACTAGGCGGTCTTGCGAAGAAGCCCGCAACAATGGCAGATGAAGCATGGATTGTCCTTGATCGAAAGGCACTGGGAACAATCCGGTTAAGCTTGGCGTCAACGGTGGCCTTCAATGTTTCGGAGATGAAGACCACGGAGGACTTGATGAAGTCACTTGACGACTTCTACGAGAAACCATCGGCATCCAATAAGGTATTTCTTATGAAGCGCTTGTTCAATCTAAAGATGTCAGAGAATGGTTCAGTTGCAGAACACCTAAATGACTTTAACACAAACATAAGTCAACTTCGATCAGTGAAAATCAATTTCGATGACGAAGTACGAGCTCTCCTTATACTATCATCTCTACCGGATAGTTAGGACAGCCTTGTGATGGCTGTAAGTAATTCTATCTCTGGCACAAATACTCTTAAGTTTGATGATGTTGTGGGTGTTCTCCTAAGCGAGGAAATGCGAAGGAGAAGCACAGGAGAATCATCAAGTGCTGCACTATCAGTGGAAACAAGAGGAAGGCCTAAGGAGAGGTTCAAAAACCAAAAGGGTCGTGATCGCTCAAGGCGGAGCAAGTCACGCACAAAGTCAGTTCTTGAATGTTGGAACTGCGGCAAGAAAGGCCACGTCAAGAAGGATTGCTGGTCCAAGAAGAAGAAGGAGACAGAGTCTCAAGACAACAAGCCAACATCGGAGGCCAATGTGGCAGGTAAAGTAGAGCAAGATGCTCTAATTCTCTCATTAGACAATGTGTCTAATTCCTGGATAGTAGATTCCGGGGCTTCATTCCATGCGACACCACACAAGCAATATTTCCAAGACTACACTAAAGGTAATTTTGGGTATGTATACTTGGGAGATGATGAAGCTTGTGAGATTGTCGGCAAGGGTACAGTTTCTGTCAAAACTGCTAACGGAAATGAATGGAAGCTTAAAGATGTTAGGCATGTTCCTTCTCTTCGCAAAAATTTGATCTCTACAGGACAATTGGACGATGAAGGTCACAACATTGCATTCGGAAACAAACGGTGGAAGATCTCAAAGGGATCTTTGGTGGTTGCCAAGGGTGAAAAAGTCGGTACACTTTACTTGTGTACTGTTAGCACGCAACCTTCAGCTTGTGCAGCAACTACAGAAGTTGACAGTGTGGTGTGGCACTACCGACTTGGGCATATGAGTGCCAAAGGAATGCAAATCCTTCAAACAAAGAAGCTTCTACCAGGTTTGAAAGAAGTGGACTTAGAGTTCTGTGAAGATTGTGTTTATGGTAAACAAAAGAGGGTAAATTTCAAAAATCAGGAAATGAAAGAAAGAATAAAAAACTTGAGTTGGTTCATTCTGATGTTTGGGGTCCTGCAAGTACACCATCACTTGGTGGCTCATTGTACTATGTAACATTCATAGACGATGCGACTAGAAAAACATGGGTTTATGTCATGAAGAATAAATCCAATGTATTTTCCATATTTCAAAGGTGGAAAGCCTTTGTGGAGAATGAAACAGGTACCAAGGTTAAATGCCTCAGATCCGACAATGGAGGCGAATATTGCAGCCAAGCTTTTGAAAGCTTTTGTGCTAGCAATGGCATTCCGAGGCAAAGGACAACCCCAAGGACACCTCAACAAAATGGGATATCGGAAAGGATGAACAGGACAATCATGGAACGAGCACGAAGCATGCGGCTACATGCAGGCCTACCGCTTGAACTTTGGGCAGAAGCTGTAAGTACGTCTGTGTACTTAATCAATCGGTCACCCTCAACGGCATTGGATGGGGGAGTTCCAGAAGAGGCATGGACAGGTAAACCGGTGAATTATGCATTTCTCAAAGTGTTTGGGTGTGAGGCTTTCATGCACATAGATAGAAGCCTAAGATCAAAGTTAGATGCAAAGTCCAAAAAGTGTTTCTTCATTGGCTATGGAGAAGGAGACTTTGGGTATCGCCTATGGAATCCTGAAGATGGTAAAATCTTAAGGAGTAGGGATGTAATTTTTAACGAACAAAATATGTACAAAGATTACTTGGAAAGAAAACAAACAAAAGAAACAGGTGATGAGTACATGGAGCTTGAGGACAGTGAAGACTCAAGGACTGCAAACGGTGACAATGTGCAACAACGTCAACCAAATGAGGAGCCTCAACCTATTCCCCGAAGATCTACAAGAGCAAGTAGACCTCCAGAAAGGTTTGTTCCTTCCTTCAACCATCTCTTGATCTCAGATTCTGGAGAGCCGGAATCATATGAAGAAGCTATGCAACTTGAATCCAAAGAAGAATGGACGAAGAGCATGCAAGTGGAGATGGACTCACTACATCACAACCAAACATGGGAGTTGGTTGAGTTGCCTAAAGGTAAGCGGGCACTTCAAAACAAATGGGTGTACAAGATAAAGGAAGAAGAAGGTGGGAAGAAAAGGTACAAGTCTAAGCTTGTGGTAAAAGGTTTTTCTCAAAAGAAAGGTATTGACTTCAATGAAATATTTTCTCCTGTTGTAAAAATGAACTCAATTAGGCTTGTCTTAAGCCTTGTGGCTGCTCATGATCTAAATCTCGAGCAAATGGATGTAAATACGGCATTCCCTCACGGTGACTTAGAGGAGGAAATCTACATGCTTCAACCAAAGGGGTATGAAGTAAAAGGTAAGCAGAAAATGGTTTGCAGATTAAAGAAGAGCTTGTATGGTTTAAAGCAAGCATCAAGACAATGGTACTTGAAGTTTGATCGATGGATGTTGGATCATGGATTCACAAGATGCAACTCGGATCACTGCGTCTACACGAAGAATTTGGGAGATGGGAAATTCATCATCCTAATGTTGTATGTTGATGACATGTTGATTGCAAGTGCTAACATGCAGGACATCAAAGACCTAAAAGAGGAGCTGTCCAAATCTTTTTCAATGAAAGATTTAGGTGCTGCAAAGAGGATACTTGGTATGAAAATATCAAGGGACAGGACGAAGAAAACAATAAAGCTATCTCAAGAAGATTACATCAAGAAGGTACTAGAAAGGTTTGCAATGCAAAATGCAAAACCAGTTTCTACACCTTTGGCTGGTCATTTTAAACTAACGAAGGATATGTGTCCAAAGACACAAGAGGAGATAGCCTATATGTCTAAAGTTCCATATGCTGCAGCGGTAGGTTCTCTAATGTATGCTATGGTCTGGACAAGGCCAGACATTGCACATGCAGTGGGAGTTGTGAGTAGGTTCATGGACAACCCAGGTAAAGAGCATTGGCAAGCTGTGAAGTGGATACTTAGGTATCTAAAAGGGACAACAACAAATGCTTTGTATTTTGGAGGAAGGTGCAGATATGGCAGGTGACAAAGATACTCGAAGGAGCACTACTGGCTATGTGTTCACGGTTGGAGGCACAGCAATAAGCTGGGCTTCAAAGCTGCAGAAAGTGGTTTCACTTTCTACCACGGAAGCAGAGTATGTAGCAATGACGGAGGCAAGCAAAGAAATTCTGTGGCTTCACAGATTCTTAGAAGAGCTTGGATTCAAACAAGACAATTGTGTCTTGTACAGTGATAGCCAAAGCGCTATCCATCTTGCGAAGAACTCAGCCTTTCATTCAAGGACAAAGCACATTGAGGTGAGATATCACTTCATATGCACTCTTTTGGAAGAGGGACAACTAAAGCTAGGAAAGGTGCATACAAGTGAAAATCCTGCAGACATGTTTACAAAGGTGGTCAACAAGGAGAAGTTGAGCTTTTGCTCATCTTCAATCGGCATTCAAGGATAAGAAGCCAGAATGGAAAGCAGTCACAGGTTTGGTTTGGAGATCAGTCTCCAAGTGGGAGATTGTTAAGTATGGAGCCCGATTTACCCTTGTAATTTTCAGTGGTAAAAGCGCAAATTTGTAAGGCCCCCATTATGAGGAGAAGCCATCGTGCGTGAAGGAAAATCACTCACCGGAAACCAAAATTTTCACGGACAAGAATCAGGGGCCGGAATATTCTTTTTCGCCGGAATATTATGGCCGGATGGCGGCCGGAAAGTGGTCGGAAAACAACCGGTCGGTTGTCCGGTGGCCGGTAGTCAATGGCCGATGGCCGGTGGTCGGAAGTCAATGGCCGGTGGCCGGTGGTCGGAAGTCAATGGCCGGTGGCCGGTGGCCGAATTCAAAAGCGGACTTGTCTTCTCAAGGGTGGCCACACATGGGCGGATTGGAGGGTCCGATTTGGACTTATTCCCACAAGGGCGGCTACACATGGCTGTCTCTCATAAGAGAGGGCAGCCCTTTTGGCCTATAAAAGGAGGTCATTTCTACACACATTTCATAGTGTGAAGTTGATGCAACAAGGTGAGTGTGAGGTGGTGAGAGTGAAGCAAGGCGGGAGCTCCATTAAGGGTATAATCCCTTTGTAAATTACTTCTTGTTTTGAAGTACTAAAGCCATTGAGTGGCTGCTTTCCCGTGGACGTAGCCCACATTGGGTGAACCACGTATATCGTGTGTACTCTCTCTCTCTCTCTCTCTCTCTACTCTATAATCTCGTGTATGTAAATCTGTCTTTCTTAATTAAGTAATCTACTCAATTATCTATTTAGCTACGTCTTATTTCCTAACAAAAACAGATTTCCCGTGCTTCGGGTAGAAGATCTGTTTGATAAGCTACAAGGCTCTACCTACTTCAGTAGGATTGACCTTAAGAGTGGCTATCATCAAATAAGGATAGTGGATGAAGATATCCTAAAGACCGCGTTTCGCACAACATTTGGTCTTTATGAATATCTAGTCATGCCTTTTGGCTTGACTAATGAACCAGCTACTTTCAATCGTCTCATGGAGAAAATTTTTAGACCATATCGTAAATTCACTGGAGTGTTCTTTGATGATATCATCATCTACTCCAAGTCTTTGGAGGAACATAAGCAACATCTCCAAGTGATTTTTCAAGCCTTGAGGGAGAACAAACTTTTTCTCAACCAAAAGAAAAGTGAATTCTTCCTTCAAGAGATTCAATATCTAGGTCATATTATCTCTCACGATGGTATTCGTATGGATCCATCAAAGTTAGAGGTAATAAAATCATGGCCTAACCCAAGGAATCTACATGAGCTAAGAAGCTTTATTGATATGTGTGCATACTATAGACGCTTCATAGCAAAATTCTCTCAAGTAGCAGGACCACTACACGACTTAACAAAGAAGAACGTTAAGTTTGTATGGACTGCTAAGGAGAAAAATGCTTTTGAAGAACTCAAAGAGAAGCTTACTTCCCAACCAGTCCTCGTGCTTCCGGATCTCTCAAAGCCATTTGAGGTCCAATGTGATGCGTGTGGTGATTGCCTTGGAGCGGTTTTGCTTCAAGAAGGGCATGCCATAGCATATGAGAGCCGAAGGCTCAATAGTGATGAACGAGTTTTGGGCATTTATGAGAAAGAGCTTTTAGCTGTTCTACATGCCCCAGACACATGGAAGCACTACCTATTGGGGAATCCATTTATCCTACGAACCGACCACCAAAGTCTCAAGTATTTCATGACGCAAACCAAGCTTTCCGACAAACAAATGAGGTGGGCAAATTTTCTTTCGCAATTTAATTTCCATATTGCTCACATAGCTGGTAAGCACAATCAAGTTGCCGATGCACTTTCACGACGACCAAAAGTTAATGCGGTGTCTATAGCTACTCACAATGATCTATCCTCTATGATAGATGAGTATGCTACTGACCCTGACTTTAGAGACATAATGTCAGCCCTTGCTTTGGGGAAGAAAGAGGAACCATTCACCTTGCAGGATGGTTATCTTCTCCACGGCAATAGGCTATGTGTTACCCATTCCCTTCGTGAGAAGGTTATGTATGAATCCCATGCTCCTCCATATGCAGGGCATAGAGGTATTCAACCTACTCTCCGAGGAGTAGAGACGTATTTCTATTGGCCTACCATGAAAGTGGACATACAAGAGTATGTTTCAAAATGTGTAGTATGCCAAAAGAACAAGTATGATAGAGGGAAGCAACCTGGATTACTCCAGCCATTGCCTATTCCAAATTCACCATGGGAGAGTATATCCATGGATTTCATCTTTGGATTACCCAAGTCTATCCATGGGAATACAGGAATATGGACAATAGTCGACAGGTTTAGCAAGCAAGCACATTTTATTCCTGTCAAAAAGACTATTAAGGCACATCAAATGGCAACTCTCTTCATATCTCAGATTTTCAAGCACCATGGATTACCCACATCCATCGTGTCAGATAGAGATCCTAGAATGACCAGTAATTTCTGGAAAGGTCTCTTTGAAAATCTAGGAACAAGATTGAATTTCTCTTCGGCCTATCACCCACAAACGGATGGCCAAAGTGAGATAGCCAATCTTACGATACTCGATCTACTCAAGACTTATGTTACCGAAGTAGATCAACGCTCACAATGGGAAAAGTATTTACCTCTAGTAGAGTATGCCTACAATAATACTGTACATACTTCTACGGGGAAAGCACCTTTCGAGATCATAGAGGGAAGACCTAAAAGTCCCTTGCTACTCAAAGTACATGGGAAGATCTTCGCCGCCGATGAGTGTAGCCGTGACCTACAAGAATCTTTTCAAAAGATTAGGGAGGCTATAGCCATCTCTCAACAAAGGCAAAAAGTTGTTGCTGATAAGCATAGAAGAGCCTTAATGTTCAAAGAAAATGATTGGGTCTTACTCAAGTTTCCTAAGGCTCGATTAAGGCAAACGACGGGCAAAAATCCTACGGGCCATCAAAAGTATTATGCTAAACTAGCAAAAAGATACTATGGTCCTTTCCAAATCTAGAAGCCCATCAATGAGATGGCTTATCAACTCAAGTTGCCCAACCATTGGCTTATACACAATGCCTTTCATGTAAGCCTACTTAAGCCCTACAAAGGAGAGCCACCAACTGAACCAATTATTGAAGACCCTCCCAAAGTTGAAGACCAAGAAGAGGTGCTACAACCCGAAGCTGTCCTTCGGCATGAAGACAAGGTACTACGACATGGTAAGATAATCCGACGGTATCTTATTAAGTTAAAAAATTATCCTTTTGAAGATGCTAAATGGATGCAAGGAGTACAACTTAAGGATAGTATGAACCTTGTCAATGCTTACAATGCTACATTAGAGTAAGCAAATGTACAACTCTCTTTTAAATGACTCATGTTTTTGTCTTATAAGACTAATCCTCTTTTTAATTGTGCACAAATTTAACTAGTATGCATGCTTAGAATCATGTTTGTGATGACGACGTCTCTCAAACACCAAGTAGAATTTGTCACTCTACTTTGGGAGAATGAAATGGACTAAAGAGCAGACATGCTTGCGGCAGCTATGTCTCCCAAGCACCAAATGGATTAGTCATCCATCTTGGAAAGATGTCGTAGGGTAAAAAAGGGATCCTCTACCCGCTAAGTACGATTGACTAATGACTAAGGCTTTATCTCTTCTACCTCATAGTCGAGGACGACTATGATTTCAAGAGAGAGGCAATGTCATAAAATCTAATATCTAACCAACCCAAATGATTTTCTCATATTAAATTGATCACTTAATGTGGGAGAATAAACGGGAACAAGTGTTAAGATATAGATATGTGCTTATAGATCTATCTCAACACGGGGCCAATAGTAAAGGGGCCCAAATGGGAGATGGTCTATCAAGAGCAAGGCTAACCAATGGAGCATAAGACCTTAGGGTTAGCTTCATTGAAGACCTCCAATAATGTGTTTAAAAGTCCTTTGACCTTAGGTAAGCTAGGGCTGAGCTTGAGGTGGGAACCCGGCCCAAGCTCGAGGTGTTTGTCCTGCTTGAGGTGCTTGTCGTGCTTGAGGTGTTTGTCCTGCTTGAGGTGCTTGATTAAGGTGCTTGAGGTGCTTGAATTACTCCATGCTTGAGGTGCTTGACTTGCCACTTGATTAAGGTGCTTGAAGTGCCTTGACATGCTTGCCTGAGATGCTTGTGGGAATACCCCCTAGTCCAAGTGCTTTGTCATGCTTGATGACTAAGGTTCTTGAGCTCCTAAAGTCAAAAGCATCCCTACAAGAGGGGGGGCGAGCCCTTTTCCTAGGGATTAGAGAGAGAACACACACTCACACTCACAAGGGAAGCCCCAGCTTGAAGAGGCAGCAAGGACACATGTCAGGTCCCTACCCATGTTACCTTCATGTGTTGCTTGAAGCCTATTGGCTAGGCTTCAAAGGGGTCCAATGATAAATTACTTGAATTATCTAATTGTTTTTGCATTTATCAAGTCCTCTCTCTCAAAGGGGAAAGGGGGACACTTGTCCCAAGGCTACCCATGTTGCTTGTAAGGGCTCCTGCTTGTGATTGGCTAGGCCTGGAGGGGTCCAATGAGCTTCAAGCATGAGCTACAAGGGGGGGTCGACCCAAGCAAGCTAGGGGGGTTCTTAGGGGGTATACTCACCCACACACACTCACAAACACTCTCATTGTGTACTATGCAAAGTCCAAGAGCTCCCTCTCCTTCTCCAAGCAAGTAGAGGTTGAGAGCCTACACCAACACTCTTGGCTATGGAGTGCAAATCCATCCAAGAGCCATGCTTCAATGCTTGAGCTTGCCATCTATTTCTTCTTCATTACTATGCTATTATGTATGCTAGCACAAGAGTTGTGATAAGTGAGGAACTAGCTCTTTCTCGTATGAAATGTTTCTTCTTCCTCTTCCCTACCCTCATTCCCTGCTAGCTCTCTCCACCTTCGAAGGTGTTTGAGGTCTTGGGACTGAGGCTTGGTATAGTTAAAGCTTTCTTCAAGTTTAGGTTATGCTATGATGGTGATGCATGAAGCTTTCCATCTTCATTGCTTCACCTAGGTCACAAGGAACACAAAGAATGTATTGTAACAAGTCTCTCTTTATGGGAGAAATCATAATACAAATGCCTATTGGAGGGGGGACCGGCTCCACATAAATCCGGTCCTCAACTGTTGTCATGTTCTCTAAATTCTCTCTCTTGCAAAAGTATTGTCCATGCCAAGTTAACTAATTGCTATAATTATGTTGCTATCTTCAATTATGTCTACCCGCTATGCTCACAAAATCATTTCTTGAAAGTACTCTCATTAAATTCCGCTACTCTCAAATTGAATAGGCAAATTCCATTACAGCTTATGATTGTAGTTGTACAGTGGGCATACTTTATTATGCTCAATGGGGAGAGTATATGCCTAAAGAGTTCAATGCATTTCTGGCTAGAACAAAAATGTAATTGCCATATATCCCTCAGGAAAAAGGCATTGCAAAGGGAAAAAATAAGTCACTTATGGAAATGGCACGATGTATGGTCAAAAGCCAACTTTTGCCACATGCATTTGGCTTGAGGCTGCCATGCGTGCTCCATATGAACTTAATAGGTGTCCCACTAAAGCATTGCAATGTGTTTTGGCTTGAGGATGCCATGCGTGCTCCATATGTACTTAATAATTGTCCCACTAAAGCATTGCAATCTATCACTCCTTATGAGTCTTAACATGGCAAGAAGCCATCCATTAGTCACTTGCATGTGTTTGGTTGCTTTGCTTATGCTACAAACGGATGGCGTGGAAGGCGCTGAGAACATGACTATGGGTGCAATCTCCCCCCGTGCAAGAGTGAGCATTTCCCTCTTGCACGTATTTCATTTATAGATTCTTCAATGCTAAAAAATGAATATACATTGGTCGGCTGGCACAAATGACCATAGCTCCTAATGAGCACTTGAGTAATGAATGTACATATCATTTATCCATAACAGCTTATGCTTTGATGTGTGAGCAACAACGCAAAAAACTTGATGATAAGGTTGTGAAATGTGTTTTTGTTGTTTACATTTTAGAAAACAAAGGTTATAGGCTGCATCACCCACAAGTGAAGTGTATCTTGATTAGTCAAGAAGATGTTTTTATGGAAGATGCAGTTCAATCCTTGTTGGCATGTACAAGGAGACCATATATAAGCTCACAGAATGTTTATGATATGTTATTTCCTCTATTCAATGGTGGCAGTACAAATGTAAGTCACATTGATGAGGATAGCGCAAAAACGAGTAGGCTAGAGGTATGCCAAGATAATTGGTGCGCGTGCCAATAAAGTGGACGCACCTTTGTCTACTAGTACTCATTCAAGTATTCAACATGGCTCTTATGCATTCAAATTGTTATGTTTTGGCTATCTAGTATGTATGATGAGGAAGCGCCTTTGTCATTTGATGAAACACAAAATTCAAAGAACTTGTTGGTTGCAATGCAATATGAGTATGCTATTGTGAAGAATGGGACCTGGTCTTTGTGTGACTTGCCTCCTGGTGAAAAGGCCATTAGTACTAAATGGGTATTAAAGTTGAAACATAAGCCTGATGGTAGTGTGGATTGCTTTAAGACTAGACTTATTCACTTTTCATGTCTCATTGTGAATTGTCTTGCCCATGTTGACATCTTATGTAAGACCACAACGCTTCCAAGTGCAAGAGTAGGTGATTTTCATTTGGAGAGAGGCCTTCCCTTCGCATCCACTAGTGAAAGCAGCGCAATGCTTCCATGCCATGACCATAATAGGCATCTTGATATTACCTCGTTCCAAGAGACTCCATTTCAATAGAAAGCTCATCTGCCATTGACTAGCACTCTCACATGTAAACTTCTTGTGTGAGGCCATAGGTCATCAATGTACAAGCATAGGTGATTGCATTTGGAGAAAGGAATTCCATTTAATTGCCAAGAACAACATCTAGAGAAAGGCCTTCCTTTTGCATCCAATAAAAAGATTACAATGCTTCCTTGCCACATCCATAACGGGCATTTTGCAACCAACTCCCTTTCAGAGATGGTGTTTTGGACAAAGGCTCATCTAGGACTTTTTATGCTCTCATGAGGGTACTTTGACATACATATTGAGCAGTCCCTGACTAGCAATCTCATCATGAATACTCTCACCATGTCAGCGTCTTGTAGAAGGACATAGGCCTACAAGGTACAGGCACAAATAATCTTCTTCATGCTCCTTTGTTCGAGGCTTGAATTGTTTAGCGACTATTGCTTCTTTTCTAAATTTGTCAGTGAATGGAAAGAGTGCAAAATGTTGGGTGATCCTAATTTGTAGGTGGCACGAGAGCTAGAAATGGGACTACGATAGAGCGAACTATTTGGGCCCTTGGATGACATGGTCACAAGACAATTGCACACCTTTCAGTAAAAAAAACTCAATCACGAATGTTGGCTAGAGGACGTTCTTGATGCTAGGTGAGGAGTTTGAGTTCAACCAACACACTTGGTCACAAACAAATTCTTCATTTTTGTCGCACCTTCCCCACCTCAAGATCTATGGAGGCGCGTCCTTGCCGTCGTAGATTCCATCTGCCACATATTGGAAGATGGAGACGTGCGACCCAGCGCTTACCTGGGTTTGTGCCCTGTGAGATTTTGCACTGCTTCTTTGGCCGATGCATTGACACGCGGAGGGACACGTGTCGCAGGCTTATTGACACGCATTTGCGATGGCAAAAGTATTTTGCTGGAAGGCAACGGCGTCGCAGACGGAGTCATTTTCTGCAAAGTATGTCGTCTGATCATCAGAAGGAGGTAGGGCATGGCACCTTGCAGGATCCCAAGAATGAAGGTAAGCGTCTCACAGAGAGAGAGAGAGAGAGAGAGAGAGAGAGAGAGAGAGAGAGAGAGAATCTCTGTGTGTGTGTTTGTGTTGGTGATCTATTTGCTCATTTTGCATACAGCACACCAAGCCCAGCATGACAAGAAGACCTTGGTGGAGGAACGCCCATTTACGTCGCCCCAATCTGTCCAGAAGGTGAATCTCCCTGCACCTTTGTCGTATGCATCATCCGATGCTCCTCAAATGGCCTCTAAGACACAGGTTCAACCTCAGCCACAGGGTCCTCTCGACTCGAGCAAAGTTTCCATAGCGAGCGACGAGCTTGGCACTGGCTATGAAGAAGATTCGGAAGCTTCATCTGCAGCATAAAAATGGTGTTTTATGTGTTGGGATCGTCGCATGGCATAGACTTGGTAACGGTAGCTAATTTCTTCTGCAGGATAAAGACATCCAACTTACCAAGGCCCCAGGTTTCTTGCCGAGGGTGAAAGAGGAAGTAGAAGCGGTCGGTGAAGCCGTGCTGGAGGGTGTAGGCATTAAGCCTTCGCACTAATTCGCATCAAATGTCTTGAAATCTTCATAAATTGGAATATGAAGACATTAGAATACAAAATGCTTGCAGAGACCATTATCAACAAGTAGAGATGTTGAGGCAATCACAGGCTTTGTCATGAATGATCTTCTCTCTTTGAACTTACTGTTGTATTAAGTGTTTTATCTTGCTTTACCGCACATAATTGGAAGTGTCCAGCCGCACTTTTGGATGTGTGCGGAAGGTGTGTTCGAAAGGAGGAATTTGCTGATTGGATTGATTGAAAGGAGTTGCTAATTAGCTGATTGATTCTGGTAAGTCTGAGATTATTGTGGGTACTGCAGATTTAAGTAGGAAAACATGATCATGATCATGTGAACTTCAGATCATCTATTTTTGTTTAGAATGAAATAGCGCGCATTAGTTTTTCTTGTGTGCCTTCCTTGTGTGCTTTTGTGCATGTTTTAGCCCTTGTAATTCGACACTGATCAGCATTTACTGCCTTATTTTAGCATTCAACCCTGTATAATTGTTTGCGGTCGTTCTCGCAAACTGTTGTATTATGCATCTCATGAACTTCCTATGTTCATTGCAAATGGGCATATCTCAAGGTTAATTTCTCAATATTAAAATTTAGAAATATTTATAAGCCTTGGTTGAGGATTTTTAAATCTCGCTAAACTTTAATTGTGCATCTAAAAGTTGAAAGAACTTCTAATATCCTCACTAAGAAGTCACTAATTTTCCATATCATTTGTCCATTGCCTTGTTCAACGATTCCACGATTCCTCATGTACATTTTTTTACATAAAACAATCCATTTTTCTATCTGATTTGCGAATAAACATGGTTGGTCTTGTTACAAATGTGAAAATTTGGAGAAATAATTCTAGTTGGTGAACTGAAGTGCTACATCTGTATAAGTGACATCCCCCCCTCTTTTTCTTTCAATGAAGACTATGAAATGTACGAAAGGATGGATACTCTTGGGTGTCCTCAAGCCTCTTATCTCACATGCACCATTCAATATATTTAAACCACCTTCATGGCCATCACTAATGAGTCGCATAAATGATAATATTCTCTACAAAGTCTACCAAATATCGATTGGTCTCCATGCATGTGATTTGGAGGAATGTGATTGTACACCGATTGTTGGGTTGTACAATATCCATTGATTTGCATGTAAACATATGCACATTACATGATAATAGAGAGAAGTATTATGATTTATAAGTGTTTTGTCACGATGGCACTATAACCATTGATTTTCAAGTAAACATGTTGAATACATGATAACAGGGAAAACATTCATGGGTTACAATGGCTCTTTTAAGTGTGTGATAAAATAGTAGCACAGTTGAATTTTGTATTAACTAGAAGTAGAGTAAAAATTAGATAATAGGGAGATTCAAAATTTTAATTACTAAGAGAAATAACATCAACCGTAGCGGAATTATATTGATAAGAGAGTTTCATTAAGGAGATTTGTTATGAGAGAGAGAAGAGTGCTTGGTTGGATTCTACAACAAGAAACAATGTAACTAGATAGTTTGGCATGAACAATAACTTGAAATAGAGAGAGATTATGATTGACAACAGTTGAGGATTGAATTTACTTGGAGTCGGTTCCCCCTCCAAAAGAATTTGTATTATTCTCTCCCATTGAGAGAGACTTGTTTACAATACAATCTTTATGCTCTTCAAAGCCCATTTGATGCCATGAATACGGAAACCTTCACGCACCAACAATTACATTTGGTTTGGCCTCAATCCAAAACCTCAAACACCTTCAAAGGTGGAGAGAGCTAGTGAGGAGTGAGGATGGAGAAGAAGAAGTATTCTTACCAGAAAGAATTATTCTTCTCACATTAGTTCACTCATAGAGCATAGCATAACTTAGTAATGGAGATGGAGGAGAAGATAAGCATGCTTGGAGCTTGACACTTGCTTGGATTTGCATTCCATAGCCAAGTGATGTTGTAGGCTTCTCCACTTCTCTCACACATGAGAAGGTGACTTTCACCTCGTGAGTGTGCTTGTGTGTGGTGCAAGAGAGTATTTTCATTAATTTTTCCAAGAATACATTAGCTTGAAGGCTATTGGTCCACACCAGGGGCTAGCCAATGAATGGCTTTCTTCATATCAAGCAAAAGAATTAGTCTTGTGACAAACGTCTTTTATTCCCTCTTTGAAAAGAGAGCTTAATTATTTAATTTAATGAAATTGTTATTGGATCTGAAGGTAGGCTATCCAATGAGATTTAAGTTAGCTCATGAGGATGCTCGATTCTCATTGGTTCCCTTAGAAGGCCATCCAATGGGATCAACGCTAGCTCATGTGGGGCTCAATTCTTATTGGTTCTCTTTGTGGGCTATCCAATGAGAGTTAAGCTTTCTTTTATAAATCTTATTTTCTCATTGGCTCTTCATATTGGCTAGCCAATAGGAGTTAGGTTTGGTTGTGGACAACATAGCTAGGATCGTAACATGTGTCCTTAATGCCTTAATTGAAAGAGGTGACTTCGCGAGTGTGTGTGTGTGTGTGTGTGTGTTTTCTCTCTTATCTCCCTACATGTAGGGCTCACCCCTTGCAAGTGGAGGGTGCTACTTGCCCACTTGGGGTCTCATGGTAACCTTAGGAAACATTTTAGATAGTCTAAAATACCTAGAGTTGGCATTATACTTTCCCATTAATCCCAAGCCGAATGGACTTTAGTACTATCCTTTTGAAGGCTTAATGAAGCTTACTCTAAGGTCATTTCAAGCTATATTGGGTTCACATTGCTTTTTGGTAGACTATCTCTCCTCTTGGTTCCCTATTGAGATAAGTCTAACAACACATATTCTAACTCTTGTTCTCATTATCTTCCGACTTTAAATGGCCAGTTTAAGATGAGAAAATCATTTGAGAAATTTAGATATTAAATTTTATGATGGGCTACAATACATATATTTCCTCATACAAATGACCATTCAAAAGTGCATTCTTTATGCCCAACGAATGTATGTTTCAACCATTATGAGCTACCAATGCACAAATGTTGTGAATGGTGGTGCAAAGTCGAATATGAATTGGATACAAAGTATGTAGCAACGGCTTCTTTTATAAAGTTGGGAGAGAGATTTCTAATGACTTAAGCTAGAGAGGGTTCTCACTCATGGTGGTGTGGTTGTGTCACACACCCCAACAACGTTAGGAACTCCTGGGTACGGAAAGCAACTTGTGGGTCTTTGTGGTTGATTTCTCGATGATGCCTTCCACGGTGTTGTCCACTTGGTATGTTGGCAAAAGGTGACACCCCTGTTAAAATGGCACATACACTTTTCATTACTTTGTTCAATTCTTGGGGGGTGCAGTCAAAAAAATGTAGAATAGGATGTGAGTTCAAAAGGAGGGGTTAATTTCTTTTATAAACTTACAAAAGAAATATATATAGAAGGGTGTTTTTAATTAAAAAAGTGAAAATTTGGATACATAAGGGGTCTCTTTATACTTCCAAAAATGTAGAATAGAGGGTTTTTTAAATACCTCTTGAACTCACGTGCTATACAAGATCTCTACATAGTGACCCCCTTGAGGCTCAATTTCAATTTATGTGACACTTATGATAAAGCACGCTTGTTAAGGCTTAAAATGTGACATAACCAAAAAATTGTTAATAAAATTGCTAATCATCAATAGCCGTGGGAAAAACATCATGTAATTGGCAAAGATTTGGTGGACTTTGTCTATTCCTATGAAATTAGGAAAGTTCTTGATGAGCTAAAAATATGATGTCTTGAAACACGTTTATTTATGCGCAACACGGCTATGGCAAAGAAGCTCTATGTTTTTTAAACCACATGCAAAGAAAAGGCCTCTCTCTAGATGCAAATCAACTAAGATGTTTAAAATGTAGACAACCTCACCAGAAATTGGAGTGCCCAAGGTTTATGTGAGGCAGGGAGAAAGACACCAGTAATATAGAGTAATGTACAAATTATTGAGGTTGATGAGGAAAGTCATAACGTAGCCAATAAGGAGAACGCACAAGTTTGAGGGAGTGGTGTGTAAGTGCAAGTCAGATGCATGCCAAAAAGTTGTTACCATTTTTTTCTTACATGGCATCCGCCTCCTAATTTGGTCACGGATTGTTTGTATGGTTTCTTGTATTGTGGATGTCCTTAGGCAAGAAGGGAGTTAATCAAGCAAGAGCCCATTGATTATGAAAAATCTCTAGTTATGGCAGAATGCCTGGCTCATCAACACATCCACAGTGGTGCCATGTGGGGAAGTGGTGTGGGCATGCATGTTCTTACAACCAAGCTAAGATAAGGAATATGGTGCCCGATGCGAATGGTCTTAGCAATGCATTACTTGATATGTACAAGAATTGTGGAACCCTTATGAAAGTTGTTGATGAGCTTTTGTTCCAAATATTATCTCTTGAAAAGACATTTAATATAAAGGATATGCCCATCATGGCTGTAACAAGGAAGCTCTGTGTTGTTTTCACTAGTTGCGAAAGGAAGGTCTCTCTCCATACGCAATCATTTATGCTCATCTATGCTTTCCAAGCATTCCAATAAGTGAGAGACTTCACAATGAGACCTTGGTAAGAGATGTCCCATTCGTCCCAAGAAATGTAAAGAAACGTTGCATTGGATTCCTAAAAAACTATTGGAAGCCCAAGGCTAGTATGAAGGAAATGATCAAACTGGGTGCCAAAACGTAAATTGTGCTCTTACTTGTCACCGGGCCCATGTGAGCTCAATCCTGTGGCTCCAAAACAAATTGAAGATTGTGGAAAGGAAAAAATCACTTAATGTTACACACCCGCTCTAGAACTAGTTTGGGTACCAAAGAAAGAACGATTTGTTCCACCTAGCTCAGGAACAAGGAAATCAAATCAATCTTCTTGCTCTTCATGTAGTTCGTATATAGAAATACAAGCTTCGGCACAACCTCCACCTACCATTGTACATATCCATACAAGCAAGGAAGAGTTTTCACCTCCTGTTGTAAGTTCACCACCTACAACAATGTTGCAAATAAAATCATGGAAGAGTACCTTACCACCCTTGCAACTAGATGAAACGCATAGGGCGGTCGAAAACTTTTGGTTAAAGCCTTCACATGTAACAACTTGGAACAACTGTTTTCAAAAGGTGACGACATCATTCCAAAAGGTATGATCTACCCAAGGAAGGAGTGTTTGATGACATCCATCATTCACTTGCTTATCTCTCAACCTTCCTCCCTAACCTCTCAATATCCCAATCTTAGGGAATGTATATATAAAGCCTTATACTCACAAAAACAAGATAAAAAAGTAAAAGAGAAAGAGACATAGCACAAAATCATAAAAAAATATTATGCACAAGAACACGACCCTTGTAATATTTACACTCTAACCATCATTTATGTGCATGTACAGATATGGCTAGTATGCTAGAGTCATCCACTCTTGCCTTGGGTGAGAGGTACCCTCGTTACTTTTCACAAATGTTTCACATGGTCTTTCCGGTGCTTGCCTGTGAATGGGATTTGGTAGGTACGCTAGCATGTGAGAGGAATTTCGAGGAGTTAGAATGGCTGATACGTCTCTTGACCATGACTAATCCATACTTAGTAGAGAGCGTATCTCCCATTGCACAAGCCTACCCTTTTGACCAAGATGACTATAGGCATCTAGTGACCTTCTTAGTAAACATGGGTACCTATGATGAAGAAGAAGATTTACATGACTACAGAGATGGCACATATGGTCTCATGGATGATGACTTTGTTTATCTCGACGATGAGGATAGCCGTTTAGCCTTAGGGTTTCCCCCCAATCTCTACAATATCCTATTCCCTTGACTCTCTAGGGGGAGTGAAAATAATTAGGTTAGGGTTCCTTAGGTTTTTTTTTTTGTGTTCAATAAGTGTTGGTAGCTTTTCCCACTGATATGCCTCCTAGAGGTATTCTTTGTGTTTTCCTAGTGTGTACAGGAACGTGTTGCTGTGGTTAGGATTTGGACCTTTATGGGATTTTTCTCTCATTCACACTTCAAATCAAGTGCGACCATCGACACAAACAGGTGTTTCTTATCCATTAGCATTGCCCCTTATCTTTTTGCATCCATGTTTGTCTGCTTTAATTGTGATTGGTAGCATAATATTCAGTGCATTTGCTTAGTATCAAACATTTAATTCAATGTAATTTTTTGTCATAATCACTTGTCTAGAGTTAAAAATCAAGCAGCCCAACTAAGCTAGTTTGACCAAGTTAGGTGTTAGAGATCTTCTCTTATTACCATGGGGAATGCCTTCCTAATAATCAATGGTTACTTAGGTTCTTAATCTGATTTAGGCAGCATTGTGTGAAATATACTAGGGCTTTCTAGTGGACTTAGTCCCTATTGACTTTTAACTTAAGTATTATAAAGGGAGTTTACTAGTGTGATGAGCCTGGGGAGGGTAACGGTGTTATATGACCCCCCAAAGTGACAAAATTAAAATGTTGAAAAATAAAATAAAATCAAAGTGTCACAATGTAAAATCTTAAGCTGGAAGAGAAACCTCAGCTTGATTTGGTACTTCACTCACATGTATCGCCTATGGTAATAGAGCCCTAGAGGTTCCCAGTGTGGGCGCTTTTCCTTGAGAAGCAAAAAACCCAAGGTATACAAAATAAGCACACACATCAAAAGTAAATCAATGAGAAAAGACTTTTGGGGAGTTAAAGAAAAGGTAATCAGTTAGGCGATGATTTCATGAGAAATTCCTTTTATTGTAGCTTAACTACAAGGTCTTCTAGGTATAACCTCTAGTCAGTCCTCGAACATGAAATACTTGGCTCTCACGATTAAACAACTTAATTGACCAGAGAAAATTGAGAATCTTACCCATGGTATTAATAGTCAATCTTTAGTGCCTTTCGATTGTTAAATTACGACCCCAGACTTGTTTAATTTTTTACCTTTACAACTGTTTATGCGTTTGATTATATTGCAATTTAATGTTTATTGCTGACAAATGGTTTAAAATTCTGTTACCAATCAAATTGTCTGCCTACAACTGCATATGCTTTTTAATTGTATATGAGAATGCAATTACTGTGCCAATGTTGTTTGATTTTGCAGTGGCTGAAGAAGGCTAAGGACATTCATCTCAAATGCTCTTCCACCTCGATGAACGAGCTGCAACTCAATAGCTTCCGAGGACGGAATCTACATCAGGAAGAGGGGCATGTTAACCCTCACGGCTCACGGACACCCTATCACCTACGATGGACGTTGTATTATTTACTTGGTAGAGTCAGGTACCGGGCTTGTCGGTCCAATAGAAAAAGGATAAGAGTGATCGCCGATGAGAGGCGCACTCTAACACTGGAACGTATAATGTTTGGGTAAGATTGGCTAAGTGTGGGCGCCCAAGTGTGAATGGGGCGAGCTCATATAAAAGTCAACTAAACCTAAAATTCACTCATTCTCTCATTTGTGCAATTGAAAAGTGCTCTTGCTCCATCTCCATCTTCTTCTTCTTCATCTCCTTGTGTGTGTGTGTGTGTGTGTGTGTATGTGTGAGAGAGAGAGAGAGAGAGTGTGTGTGTGTGTGTGTGCGATCGAGCATTGCGATGGCACAACGACGGCGAGGCGGTTGAGCGCGGCATAGCGGCGTCTCCTTCTTCTTTGCGGGGAGGAATCCTCCACGAAAGGAAGCGTAGAGCGGTGAGTGACACACCAACGCCATCTTTGAGCTTTCTAGTTTAGGCTTATTGTGTGCTTGGAGCCATTTGCGGCTCACACGCGGTGTATCGGCAAGTTCCTTGCATTGACACGTGCGGCATACGCACACACAAAGCTTAGCCAATCACAACTAAAAGAAGCATAATTGACAGCCTTGTGACATGTGTCCCCCTTTCCCCTTTTGTGAGAGATTTAGGTATTTAAATTTTTCAATTAAACTCTCATTGGACCCCTTAGTCTTTTGGCCAATAGGAATCAGGCAAGCCATTGGGCTGCTGAATGCTCATTGGACCCCTTGCGCCAATAATCTTCTTGAGAGATTAATTTCTATTGATTCTTTTATCAAGTGTTTTTAAATGATTTAAACTAAATTTACTCTAGGCTAATCCTCATTGGTCCACCTCTATGGCCATCCAATAGGATTTGAATGCACCTTGGGGGAAACTGGGCTAGGGAGCTGACATGTGTCCACTATGCCCTTTGTGTAAAGGGAACTTGCAAGTGTGTGTGTGTGTGTGTTTCTCTCTCATCCCCTACTAAAAGGAATTGCCACCTTAAGGATAGGGATGTGGGAAGACTTTTGAGTCTTCCCACAAGCATCCAATTTACCCTAAGTTTGACCATTGGACATAACCTTTGAATTTTGGAACCTTAGCATTTTTGAAGTCTTAATGGGCTGAAGCTTAGGGTCTTTGAAGCCCATTGATGCACATTGCTCTTTTGTAGATGGCCCCCCCTTTGGATCCCTATTTTCCCTCCTTTGGATCCTACTGTGACCGGTCTGCCAGCCTAACCAATATTTTAGCTTTTTCTCCCCTGATACTTCCCCATATTAAATGATCAGTTTAACATGAGAAAATTATTTAGGAAAATTAGATATTAGTATTATAACATTACCTCTCTCTTGAAATCATAGTCGTCCTCGACTATGGGATAGAGAAGATAAAGCGTAGTCATTAGTCCTTTTTCTAGCGGGTAGAGGATCCCTATTTTACCCTACGACATCGTTCCAGAATGGATGACTAATTCATTTGGTGCTTCAGAGCCAAGCTTCCGAAAGCATGTCTGTGCATTAGTCCTATTGTCATAAAATCTAATATCTAGCCAACCCAAATGATTTTATCATATTAAACTGATCATGTAATGTGGGAGAATAAACAAGAACAAGGGTTAGAATATAGATATGTGTTTATGGATCTGTCTCAACACGGGGCCAAGGGTAAAAGGGGTCCAAATGAGAGATGGTATGTTAAAGAGAAATGCTACTTAATGGAGCTTGAAGACCGTAGGGTTAGCTTCATTAAAGACATCCCAAAAGTTAGTATTCAAAGGTCCTTTGACCTTAGGCAATCTAGGGCTAACCTTGAGGTGGGAATCCTACCCAAGCATGAGGTGCTTGTTGGCTTGCTAAGTGTTAGTGGAAACTTTACCCAAAAGCTTGAGGTGTTTCTCACATGATTAAATGACTAAAGTTCTTGAAGTATTCAATTCAAAGATAACTCTCTAGAGACATGAATGTGTCATGCTTGATTGACTAAGTCTTTGAAGTATTCAATTCAACCAAATGACTTAATAAGCATAAAAGACACATGTTCAAATGATCCTCCACATGTGGCTCTCAGGATGTGTTTGAATGCTATTGGATAAGTTTTAAAGGGGTCCAATGAGAATTTAGAAATATAAAATTAAATAATTAAAGTTCTTTCTCTCAAAGAGGAAAAAGAGGACACATGTCCAAATGAAATAATAAAAGAATACGAGAGAGAGAGAGAGAGAGAGAGAGAGAGAGGGAGAGAGGTGGACCAAGCATGAGAGGGGGGGGGGGAGGGTACACTCTCCCACACACACACACACACATTCTCTCATTGTGTGGAGTGCAAAATGCAAGAGCTTCATCTCCTTCTCCAAGTTTGTTGAGAAGTGGAGAGCCAACACTCTTGGCTATGGAATGCAAATCAAACCAAGAGCCATGCTTCAATGATTAAGCTTGTCATCTTCTTCATCTTCATTAATACGCTATTATGCTATGCTAAGCAAGAAGAGTGATGATAAGTGAGGAACTATTTCTTTCTCCTACGGAGTGTTTCTTCTTCCTCTTTCCTACTCATAGGCCATTTACATTATGTTGGTATCACAGTATTTGGTTTCTCTTTTCTTGCTTAAGAAGAGAGGTCCTTAAGTAGCCTATTAATGGTTGATTTTGTTAATTATATTAGGGTAAGTGGGTGTGGGATCTATTATCGGTTTTGTTGAGTCCACTATGTGGGATATGGTGCACACCATGGGAGCTTTGGTCTTAATAATGGGGTCTTTTTAGACTTGCCTAAGTCTGAAAGGTCAAGAAAGAGGTCACCCTCGTCTCCTTCTTCTTCACCTTCCTCCTCTCCCGACAAAATCTATTCTATTCTCCTAGAGAATACAAGAGGGGAGGACATCACAAATCATACCCTGCATGGCGAAGATCACAAAAGCTCAAGAAGTTCAAAGAGGGAATAAAGAGTATCTCTTTTCTCACCTATGACGGCACCTTTGGTGCCACCAACAAAGTATTGGCCTTCATCCAACAATTTGATGTGGCCTTTGGAGATAAGGGCTTCATGGAGTCCTTCAAGCTACGCCATGTAGCTATGCACTTCCAAAAATCATCTTGTCAATGGTGGGCTAGCCTGCATGGCAATGGTGAAGCCCCAAAGACATGGAAAACTCTAGAAGTTTCCATCATGAAGCAATTCCTTACCAGCGATGCAAAGGACAAAGTACTTACCGATAGCACAGTTTGAAACTTCTCTCACGTGAGTCTATTCACAAATATATGGACAAGTTTTGGAATTTACATCTCAAGGCTACTGTCTTCCAAACGATAGACTTTGTCGAGAAAAAGCAACAATTTTGTGCGGGGTTACGTGAAGAAATGGCCGAGTATGTCAACTCCCAATGGCCTGGTTCTATAACCCAAGTAATCCACCACACCGTGGTTGCTTCCTGCATCAATTTCCAACAAGGGGCTAGACGGAATGTCAAACCCATGGAAAACAAAGACAAAAATGATACAAAGGTGAAACCCAATGCCCAAAATTCTTCCCAAGGCACTTCCTACAACTAGAACAACAATAAGTCCAAGGAGAAGGGAGTTTACAAAGGTTAAAAAAAACTCTCTCATGAAGAGCTTAAAGCTTTTTGCAAGGACCATAAGTGTTTTAAGTGTGGGGAGCAAGGACATGGCTATTATTCTTGCCCTTAGAAAAATGCTTGGAATGAGACTCCTAGGGATTCCACCATCAAAGCTCCAAAAGAGGATGCTCATTGCAAAGGATCATCTCTCTCCTATGCTTGGGGAAAGTTAAGGGAGCATGATGCCTTCATCTTGTTTGACCTTGGATCTACTCAAAACTTCATATCAATGGAGTTGGCCACCAAGTTGGGCATTCAAGATTTTGAGATGGGAGATATTGTATTGACTGACAAAACTTTCAAGGGACAGTAAGCCTCAGTTACTCCCTTGATTGAAAAGTTGAGGCTTCATGTCTAAAGCTATGTTGACAAAGAAGACTTTTTCATCTCTCCTCTCCAACATGAGGATACTATCCTAAAGACGCCATGGTTTGATTGCATGGCTACCAACATGAAGTTCCCTGAGAGAAGAATCTACTTCACCTATAGGGAAAAGAACATGTCTATAGATGCTAATGAGTCTGGTCGTACTATACCACTTGTAAATTCACCATCTTTTGATAAGTCAATGAAAAGCTCAATTTTTGCATACATGATTTTTGTCAAAGAATCCACTAATGATGCTAATGGTTTATCAAATGAAAATGGTAGGAATCAAGAAGAGTTCTAAAAGGATTCCAAGATGTATTCATCGATGATATCCCTATGGACTTACCTCCAAAACGAGGGGATGATGACCATCAAATTGCGCTTGTATCAAAAGCTCACCGCCTAACAAGCCTCCTTATTGAGTTTTCCAAGCTCAACAAGAGGATATTATGAGGCAAGTACAAGAATTGGTAGACAAAGGGATGGTGGGGCGCTCATCTCCCTTTTGTTCTCCAGTCCTTTTGGTGCAAAAGAAAGATGGAACATACCGCATGTGTGTGGACTATCGCGCACTAAACCATATCACTATCAAAAATAGATTTCCAGTACCTCGGGTAGAAGATCTATTTGATAAGCTACAAGGTTCTACCTACTTCACTAGGATTGACCTTAAAAGTGGCTATCATCAAATAAGGATAGTGGAGGACGATATCCTAAAGACCGCGTTTCGTAGAATGTTTGGCCTTTATGAATATCCAGTCATACGTTTTGGATTGACCAATGCACCTGCCACATTCAATCGTTTGATGGAGAAAATATTTAGACCCAATTGCAAGTCCTTGGAGGAACACAAGCAACATCTCAAAGTGATTTTTCAAGCATTGAGGGAGAACAAGCTTTTTCTCAACCAAAAGAAAAGCGAATATTTTCTTCAAGAGATTCAATACTTAGATCATATTATCTCTCAAGATGGTATCCGTATGGACCCATCAAAATTAGAGGTAATAAAATCATGGCCTAATCCAAGGAATCTACATGAGCTAAGAAGCTTTATTGGTATGTGTGCATACTATAGATGCTTCATAGCAAAATTTTCTCAAATAGCAGGACCATTACATGACTTAACAAAGAAGAACGTTAAGTATTCATGGACTGCTAAGGAGCAAAAAGCTTTTGACAAGATAAAAGAGAAGCTTACCTCTCAACCAATCCTCATGCTTTCGGATCTCTCGAAGCCATTTGAGGTCCAATGTGATGCATGTGGTGATTGCCTTGGAGCAGTCTTGCTTCAAAAAGGGCATGCCGTAGCATATGAGAGTTGAAGGCTCAATACGGATGAACAAGTCTTGGGCATTTATGAGAAAGAGGTTTTAGTTGTTCTACATGCCCTAGACACATGGAAGCACTATTTATTGGGGACTCCATTTATTTTATGAACAGACCATCAAAGTCTCAAGTACTTCATGACGCAAACAAAGATTCTGATAAACAAATGAGGTGGGAAATTTGTTTTGCAATTTAATTTTCATATTGCTCACATTGTTGGCAATCAAGTGGCCAATGCACTATCACGACGACCAAAAGTTAATGTTGTGATAGCAACTCACAATGATCTATCTTCCATGATGGATGAGTATGCTATTGAACCTGACCTTAAAACACAATGTCAACCCTTGCTTTGGGAAAGAAAGAGGAACCATTCACCTTGCAGGATGGTTATCTTCTCCATGGCAATAGGCTATGTGTTACCCAATCTCTTTGTGAAAAGTCATGTATGAATCCCAGGCTCCTCCCTACACGGGGCATAGAGGCATTCAACCTACTCTTTGAGGAGTAGAGACGTATTCCTATTGGCCTACCATGAAAGTGGACATACAAGAGTATGTTTCAAAATGTGTGGTATGCCAAAAGACTAAATATGATAGAGGGAAAAAACCTGGATTACTCCAGCCATTGCCCATCCCTAATTCACCATGGAAGAGTATATCCATGGATTTTATCTTTGGATTATCCAAGTCTATCCATGGGAATATGGGAATATGGGAATATGGACAATAGTCAACAGGTTTAGCAAGCAAGAACACTTTATTCCTGTCAAAAAGACTATTAAGGCACACCAAATGGCCATGGATTACCAATATCCATTGTGTTAGATAGAGATCCTAGAATGACTAGTAATTTTTTGAAAGGTCTCTAAAAATCTAGGTACAAGATTGAATTTCTCTTCGGCCTACCACCCACAAACGGATGGCCAAAGTGAGATAGCCAATCTTATGATACTTGATCTACTAAAGAATTATGTTACAGAAGTAAATCAACTATCACAATGGGAGAAGTACTTACCCCTTGTAGAGTATGCGTACAATAATACTATCCATACTACTACAGGAAAAGCACCTTTTCAGATCATAGAGGGAAGACCTAAAAGTCCCTTGCTACTTGAAGTACATGGGAATATCTTTGCTACTGATGAGTATAGCCGTGACCTACAAGAATCTTTTCAAAAGGTTAAGGAGGCTATATACATCTCTCAACAAAGGCAAAAAGATGTTACTAACAAGATTAAAAGAGCCTTAACATTCAAAGAAAATGATGGGGTCTTACTTAAGTTTCCCAAGGCTCGATTGAGGCAAACGACAGGCAAAAATCCTACGGGCCATCAAAAGTATTATGCTAAATTAGCAAAAAGATACTATGGTCCTTTTCAAATCTTGAAGCCAATCAATGACATGGCTTATCAGCTCAAGTTTCGCAACAATTGGCTCATACACAATGCTTTTCATGTGAGCCTACTTAAGCCCTCAAAGGAGAGCCACCAATAGAACCAATTATTGAAGACCCTCCAGAAATCGAAGACCAAGAAGAGGTGCTACTACTCGAAGCTATCCTTCATCATGAAGACAAGGTACTATGGAATGGTAAGATTATCTGACGGTATCTTATTAAGTTCAAATATTATCCATTTTAAGATGCTAGATGGATGCAAGGAATACAGCTTAAGGATAGTATGAACCTTGTCAATGCTTACAAGGTTGCACTACAGTAAGCAAATGTAAATGCTTTCTTAATGAACAATGTTTTTGTCTTAAAAGACTAATCCTCTTATGTGCACAAATTTAAATAGTATGCATGCTTAGAATCATGTTTGTCATGACGACGTCATTCAAACACCAAGTAGAATTTGTCACTCTACTTTGGTAGTATGATATGGACTAAAGAGAAGACACGCTTGCGGTAGCTACGTCTCCCAAGCACCAAATGGACTAGTCATCCATTTTAGAATGATGTCACAGGGTTAAAAAGATCCTCTACTCACTAAGAAACATAGAATAATGACTAAGACTTTATCTCTTCTATCTCATAGTTGAGGATGACTATGATTTCAAGAGAGAGGTAATGTCATAAAATCTAATATATAATCAACCCAAATGATCTTCTCATATTAAATTGATCATTTAATGTGGGAGAATAAGCAAGAACAAGGGTTAAAATACAGACATGTGTTTATGGATCTATCTCAAAACGGGGCCAAGGGTAAAATGGGTTCAAATGAGAGATGGTATGTTAAAGAGAAATGTTACCTAATGGAGCTTGTAGACCGTAGGGTTAGCTTTATTAAAGACCTCCAAAAGTTAGTGTTCAAAAGTCCTTTGACCTTAGGCAAGCTAGGGTTGACCTTGAGGTGGGAATCCTACCCAAGCATGAGGTGCTTGTTGGCTTGCTAAGTGTTAGTGGGAACTTTACCCAGAAGATTGAGGTGTTTCTCACATGCTTAAATGACTAAAGTTCTTGAAGTATTCAATTCAAAGATAACTCTCAAGAGACATGAAAGTGCCATGCTTGATTGACTAAGTCTTTGAAGTATTCAATTCAACCAAATGACTTAATAAGCATAAAAGACACATGTTCAAATGATCCTCCACATGTAGCCCTCATGATGTGTTTGAATGCTATTGGATAGGTTTTAAAGGGGTCCAATGAGAGTTTAGATACATAAAAATAAATAATTAAGTTCTTTCTTAGAGAAAAAAGAGGACACGTCTAAATGAAATAATAAAATAATACGAGAGAGAGAGAGAGAGAGAGAGAGAGAGAGAGAGAGAGAGGTGTGGACCAAGCATGAGGGGGGGTGGGGGGGGTATACTCCCCCTCACACACACACACATTCTCTCATTGTGTGGAGTGAAAAATGCAAGAGCTCCATCTCCTTCTCCAAGTTTGTTGAGAAGTGGAGAGCCTACATTAACACTCTTGGCTATGGAATGCAAATCCAACAAAGAGCCATGATTCAATGCTTAAGCTTGCCATCTTCTTCATCTTCATTACTATGCTATTATGCTATGCTAAGTAAGAAGAGTAATTATAAGTGAGGAACTATTTCTTTCTCCTTTGGAATGTTTCTTCTTCCTCTTCCCTACCCTCATTCCCCGCTAGCTCTCTCCACCTTCAAAGGTGTTTGAGGCTGTGGGAGGACTGAGGCTTGGGATAGTTAATTATTTTTGCAAAGTTTATGTTAATCTCATGATGCATGAAGCTTTCCATCTTCATAGCATCACCAAGGTCACAAGGAACACAAAGATTGTATTGTAACAAAGTATCTCTTGATGGGAGAATCTATAATACAAACGCATTTTGGAGGGGGGACCGGCTCCAAGTAAATCCGGTCCTCATCTATTATCATGTTCTCTAATACTCTCTCTTTTGCAAAAGTATTGTTCATGCCAAGTTAAGTAAGTACTATTTCTACGTTGCTACCATCAATTAAGTTCACCCTCCAAGTTAATTAAGTACTATTTCTACGTTGCTACCATCAATTAAGTTCACCCTCCAAATTCTCAACGTAATCTTACAAAAATGCTCACTCTAATTTTCTTAATTCCGCTATCCTCAAAGTTCATAGGCCATTTACATTACACCTATCAATCTTCCATAGTAGAGTGACAAGATCTACTTGGTGTTTTGGAAGATGTCGCCTCCGCAAACTTGATCCTAAGCATGTATACTTCTTAACATTTGTGCACAATAAAGAAAAGAGAGTCTTATAAGACAAAAACTTTGTTTATTTTAAACATTCTTACATTTTCTTACTCTAGGGAAGCATTGTAAGCATTGACAAGGTTTAGGTTATCCTTTAATTATATGCCTTGCATCCATATAGCATCTTCAAAAGGATAGTTCTTAAACTTAATAAGATACTGTTGGATAATCTTACCGCCTCTCAATACCTTGTCTTCATGTCGAAGAATGGACTCGGGCTGCAATACCTCTTCTTGGTCCTCGATCTCCGGTGGGTCTTCAGTATTTTGTTATTGAGGTGGATTTCCTTTGTAAGGCTTTAGTAGGCTCACATGGAAAGCATTGTGTATGAGCCAATGACTAGGCAACTTGAGTTGATAGGCCATCTCATTGATTGGTCTAAGAATCTAGAAGGGACCATAGTACCGTTTTGCTAACTTAGCGTACTTTTGGTGTCCCGTAGGATTCTTGCCCGTCGTTTGCCTTAATCGAGCCTTGGGAAATTTAAGCAAGACCCAATAATTTTCTTTAAAGGCTTTGGCTCTTCTGTGATTATCAGCAACAGCCTTTTGCCTTTGCTGTGAGATAGAGATAGCATCCTTAATCTTTTGGAAAGATTCTTGTAGGTCTCGGCTATACTCATCTACAGCGAAGATCTTCCCGTGTACCTTAAGTAGCAGGGGACTTTTGGATCTTCCCTCAATTACCTGAAAGGTGCTTTTACCGTGGAAGTATGTATTGTATTATTGTAGGCATACTCCACTAGGTGTAAGTACTTCTCCCATTGGGACCTTTAATCTACTTCCGTTGCGTAGGCTTTTAGTAGATCAAGAATTTTTAGGTTAGATATTTCACTTTGGCCATCTGTTTGCGGGTGATAGGACAAAGAGAAGTTTAGCCTTGTCTTTAAATTCTCAAAGAGACCCTTCCAAATATTACTAGTCATTCTAGGATCTCTATCCGACACTATGGACATTGGCAAGCCATGGTACTTGAAGATTTGTTATATGAAGAGGGTTGCCATTTGATGGGCTTTAATAGTCTTTTTGATAGGTATAAAATGAGCTTGTTTGTTGAACCTGCCTAGTATCATCCATATTTGTATATTTCCATGGATAGACTTAGGTAATCCAAAGATAAAATCCATGGATATGCTCTCCATGGTGAATTAGGGATAGGCAAAGGTTGAAGCAATCCAGGTTGCTTCCCTCTATCAAACTTTGTCTTTTGGCATACCACACATTTAGAAATACACTCTTGTATGTTTGCTTTCATGGTAGGCCAATAGAAATATATTTCTATCCCTTTTAGGGTAGAACAAATCCTCTATGCCCCACATAAGGAGGAGCATGAGATTCATATATTACTTTCTCACGTAGTGAATTATAACACATAGTCTATTGCCATAGACTAGATAACCATCTTGTAAGGTAAATGGTTCCTCTTTCTTCCCTAGTGCAAGGGTTGAAATCACATCTTTAAAATCGGTATCAATAGCGTACTCATCTATCATAGAAGATAGATCATTGTGAGTTGCTATGGAAACCGCATTCACTCTCGGCCATCTTCAGAGTGCATCGGCTACTTGATTATGCTTGCCAGCAATGTGAGCAATATGAAAATGAAATTGCGAAAGGAAATTTTCCCACCTCATTTGTTTTTCGGAGAGCTTGGTCTGCATCATGAAGTACTTAAGGCTTTGGTGATCCGTCCGTAGAATGAAAGGAGTCCCCAGTAAATAGTGCTTCCACAAGTCTAAGGCATGTAGAAATGCGAAGAGTTCCTTTTCATATATGCCTAGAGATTGCTCAATAGGGTCGAGCCTTTGACTTTCATAGGCTATGGTGTGCCCTTCTTGGAGCAAAACAGCTCCAAGGCAATTACCACAAGCATCACATTGGACCTCAAATGGCTTTGAGAGATCCGACAGTGTAAGCACAGGTTGAGAGATAAGATTTTCTTTAATCTTTTTGAAAGCATTGGTCTCCTTGGCAGACCATGTATACCTAACGTTTTTCTTTGTTAGGTCATGTAAAGGTCCCGTGATTTGTGAGACCTTTTCTATGAAGCATCTATAGTATGCACACATACCTATAAAGCTTCTGAATTCATGTTGTTCCTTAAATTAGGCCATCCTTTTATTACCTCTAGCTTTGATGGATCCATTTGGATGCCATCTTGAGAGATAATGTGACCTAAATACTGAATCTCTTGTAAGAAAAACTCCTTTTATTACCTCTAGCTTTGATGGATCCTTTTGGATGCCATCTTGAGAGATAATGTGACCTAAATACTCCCTCTCTTTCGATTAATATAGAGTTTATTCTCTCGTAAGACTTGAAATATTACTTGGAGGTCTTGCGTGTGTTTGTCTAGTGAATTAGAGTAGATGATTATATCATCAAAGAACACTCCAATAAAGGTTTAGTGAGGCCTGAATAGCTTCTCCATCAAGCGGTTGAATGTGGCTGGTGCATTGGTCAAGCCAAAAGGCAAGACAATGTATTCATAAAGACCAAACGTAGTGCAAAATTCGGTCTTTATAATATCTTGATCAACTATCCTTATTTGATGGTAGCCACTTTTCAGGTCAATCCTATTGAAGTAGGTCAACCCTTACAGCTTATCAACTAGGTCTTCTACCTTTGGAACAGGAAACCTATTCTTGATAGTGATCCTATTTAGTGCTCTATAGCTGACAGACATAAAATATGTGCCGTCTTTCTTTTGCACTAATAACACGGGTGAACAAAATGGAGATTAGCTAGGCCTAACCATTCCCTTCTCAACTAACTCATGCACTTGCCACATAATCTCCTCTTGTTGACTTGAGAAACTCTATAAGGAGGTTTATTAGGCGGTGAACTTCCTGGAAGAAGTTTAGTTGCATGGTCATCATTGCCTCGTTTAGGAGGTAGTTCACAAGGGATGTTGTCAATAAAAACATCTTGAAATCCTTTGAGAAAATTGGATAACTCTAATTGCTTGTGATTGTTTATATTTTCTTTTGCTAAAGCATTAGGTTTATTTTGAGAATCTTTAACAAAAATCATGTACACGGAAATAGAGATTTTTATTGACTTATTGAAATCTTGCATATGTACAATGGGTATGGTGTTACCCAACTCCTTTTCATCTATGTACATATCTTTTTCCCTGAACCTAAAGTCAATTTGCCTTTCAGGGAATTTAACATTGGTAGCCATGCGATCAAACCATGGTGCCCCTAGGATTACATCATCGTGCTTGAGAGGAGAGATAAAGAAGTCCTCCTTGTCCACATAGCTTTGGACATAGAGCCTCAGTTTCCCAATTGAGGAAGTGAACGAAGCTTCTTGCCCCTTGAAAGCACCATCGGGGGGTACGACATCTCCCATGTCATAGGCTTGGATGCCTAGCTTGGTGGCCAACTCTGTGGATATGAAATTGTGAGTAGAACCAAGGTCAAAGAGAATAAAAGCATCATGTTCTCTTACCTTTCCCCAAGCATGGCATAGAGAAGATCCTTTGTGGTGAGCATCCTCTTCTTGAATTTTAACCAAGGTAGCTCTAGGAGGCTCATTTTGTGTATTCTTGTGGGGACAAGCACGATAGGCATGCCCTTGCTCCCCGCACTTGAAACAACGGTTATCTTTACGATAACGCTCAAGCTCTTCAGCAGAGAGTTTATTTTTGCCTTTATAAACTCCCTTCTCCTTAGCTTTGTTGGCATTGGCGTTGGCGTTGTTGTTAGGAAACTTTTGGACAGTGCCCTTCCCCTTAGGGTCAATTATGGTCCTTGTTCTCCGTGGGCTTAAGATTTCTGTTAGCCCCTTGTTGGAAATTGATCTGTGAAGCCACCGTGGTATGATGTATGACCACAGATATGGTGTGTGGCCTTTGGGAGTTCACATGATTTCCATGTTCGGGGAGCTTCACCATTTTCCCGTAGGCTAGACCACCATTGTCTGGCGGACTTTTGAAAATGCATAGCTACATGGTGTAGCTTAGAGGTCTCCGTGAAGACCTCATCTCCAAACTCCACATCGAATTGTTGGATGAAGGCCAAGAATTTGTCCTTAGCACCAAAGGTGCCATTGTAGGTAAGGAAAGAGATCTTCTTTCCTCCCTCTTTGAACTTTTTGAGCTTGGATGACCTCTTCCACGCGGCATAGGATTTTCTATGGCCTCTTTTTTTGGGTTTGAAAATTGCACCATCACTTTCTTAAGAGAAGGAAGAATTTGAGGAGGATGGAGAAGAGATTGATCTCTTTCTTGCCTTTTTATTCCCTTGTTCCTCCTTGTATCTACCATCACTTTCTTCATAAGAGGAAGAGGATGAAGAAGATGGAGAAGAGGGTGACCTTTTTCTCGCCTTTTTCTTCTCTTGTTTTCTGTCGTCCCTCTTCGAATTATGGTGTGGGGAAGTGTGCGACGGTCTTATCCATTTAGGGGGTGTTGGAGAGCGTTTTGTCCACCGTCTTCGTGGAGCCATCTCCGCCAAGGTGACAGGAGACTCACTTCTTTCTCGCTCTTTTGGTGGGGGCTCTACCATTGAAACTGAGTTCTCCTTTAGGAAGGAGACGCATCCTCACGTAGTAGATTTTTGAGCCCTTTGTACGGATCCTCTTCTTCTTTCCTTATCGAAGAGAGGCCTCTTTTGGAAGTCTCACAAGGAGGATTCCTAGGTACTCTCTCTTCTTGGTGGGGAGTTTGGAGAATCCCATGAGCACGTAGCTGTTGTTGCACTTCACTTTGGAGGGATGGAGTGCCCATGGCTTGTTAAAGCTTAGAAACAAGGTAATTAGCAAGCATATGGGCATCATTAGTAGCATGCTCATTAGCAAAATCAAAGCTATCAACATTAATTGCACTCTCTTTACTATTCTCATCCATGTTAACAACTTTTAGGTGTAAATTTTTTTTAGGTGTACTTTGGTACTTCAAGCCCTAGTTGCTACTCCTCTTAACTCCTTTAGAAAAGCACTCAAGCTCTTGTACCTGTGGCTCAAATATCATTAATTGCAAGGAATCGAAGAGAGGGTCTTTCAACACCAAAACAGTACCGGCTCCTGTCAAGATTCTAATAGCTCAATAATGGTTAAGCCGTAGGCAAGCCCCATAGGACTCCACTATTAAGACCATAGCTCTCGACGGTGATGCTCTGTTATCTGCACAAAGCAGGCGGACTGCAAGGCGGAAAAATCCCTATTCTACTTAATCAATTGCAATTAACAATACCAACCATTTATAGTTAGCCTTGAGGACCTCTCTTCTTGAGCAAGAAAAGAGAAACCTTGTGCTCTAATACCAATGTAATATTTAATGGTCTAGTAACTTGTGTGTAGCAGAAAATAACATAGACATAGTGAGCATTTCATTAGAATAGATTCCTAATGAGCATAGCAAGAGTGCTTGGATGGAGAGAGCAACAAAAGCATTAACACCTAGTTAGATAGGCATGAACAATACTTCAAAAAGAGAGAGAAATTAAGCTATTGACAACAGTTGAGGACTGGATTTACATGGAGCCGTCCTCCCTCCAAAAGGCTTTGTAATATAGGTTTCCCCCATCAAGGGAGACATTTTATAATACCCTACTTTGTGTTCCTTCAATAACTTGCTGGTGCAATGAAGATGGAAGCTTCAAGCACCAAGATCACACTTATAAAACACAACATCAATTCCCTCACGGTCTCAGACCCAAGACCTCACACACCTTTGAAGATGGTGAGGGCTAGCGGGGTATGAGAGGGCTAGCGGGGTATGAGAGTAGATCAAGAGGAAGAAGGAGTATTCTTCATAGAAAGAAGTATGTCTCCTCACATAATCGCTAATAATAGCTTAGCATAGCTTAGTAATTAGCATGGTAGAGGAGATGAGCATGCATTGGAGCTTGGCTCTTGGTTGGATTTGCATCACAAAGCCAAGAGTTGTTGGTGTAGGCCTCCCTTCTCACAAGCTTAGAGTAGATCATGAGCTTTTTATTAAAGCTTGAGAAAGGGATAGTCTTCTTTACTCCACACATGAGCTTGTGTGAGTGTGTAAGTGATAATGTCAATGACAATTAAGAAGCATAAGTGATAGCCTTGTGACATGTGTCCCCCTTTCCCCTTTTGTTAACCCTCATGGCTCACGGACACCCCATCACCTACGACGGACGTGTATTATGTATTTGGTAGAGTCAGGTACCGGGCTTGTCAGACCAATAGGAAAAGGGTAAGAGTGATCACCGATGAGAGGCACACTCTAACTGGGACATTCAAGGGATTAGTTGGCTAAGCATGGGCGCCCAAGTGTGAATGGGGTGAGCTCATATAAAAGCCAACTAAACCTAAAATTCACTTATTCTCTCATTTGTGCAATAGAAGAGTGCTCTTGCTCCATCTCCATCTCCATCTTCTTCTTCTTCACCTCCTCGTGTGTGTGTGTGTGTATGTGTGTGTGTGTGTGTGTGTGTGTGTGTGTGTGTGTGTGTGTGTGTGTGTGTGTGTGTGTGTGAGAGAGAGAGAGAGAGAGAGAGAGAGAGAGAGAGAGAGAGAGAGAGAGAGAGAGAGTGTGCGATCGAGCATTACGAAGGCACGACGGCGGCGAAGCGGTTGAGCGCGGCACGACTGCAGCTTCTTCTTCATCGCGGCGAGGAATCCTCCACGGCAGGAGCATAGAGCGGTGAGTGACACACCATTGCCCTCTTTTGAGCTTGCTAGATTAGTCTTATTGTGTGCTTGGAGCCATTTGTGGCTCGCACACGGTGTATCGGCAAGTCCCTTGCTTCGACAGTGCGGCAAGGAGCGCACATTTTTGGCGCCGTTGCCGGGGAATCGCCCTGCACTAAGACCAAGAGGCACTTTGTGCTTCTCCTATGAGTTGTTTGTAGTAGGAAAGAAGAGGAAGAGGAAGAGGAATGAGTTGTTTTTCTGTATGTTGTTAATTTCTGTGTTGTCTCCAAGTTCTATGATTTCTGCATAATGTTGTGTTTTCTGTTTGCACACAGTCTTTGCACAATTAGTAGTCGTTAGCTTGGTTGCAGTGAATGAATAAGTAGGAAGGTAGTTAACAATTTCTGTTTGCACACAGTTCTGCACATAGTTTTCTGTCAAGGTTTGGCTGCACACAGTGTTTGCACAGCAGGTAGTGAGAGAGGAAGTAGGTGGACAGTTAGCTCACTGTCAGCAAGCAGTTAACAGATTAGTTAGTAGATTAGTTAGTGGTTAGCAGCACAGTTAGTAAGTAGATAATTATGGTAGTGAGCTGTCTGTGAGCTGTTGACTGGGAGGTCAGGTAGGTGAGAGTGTGTGTGGCCAAGAATGGGTCACCAAATCCACGCGCGGTCGTCGCCCAAAAAAAAAAAACCCCCCCGAAAATATTTAAGCGTGAGTGATTGGGGGGCTACACTAAAATTTTGATCGGGATCGGGATCATTTCCCCAAGCCCAAGCCCAAGCCCAAGCCCAAGCCCAAGCCCAGGCCCAGGCCTCAGTCCTCAATCCTATGATATATACTAGACTCACTCTTATATATATACCCTACTCCCTCAAGAGGGAATGAGAGCATGTGGGGCAAGTCCTCCACTCTCCTCCCTTCTCTTCCCACTTGCACCCTTAGACTTTCTAATTCGGGCCTAGTTCCTTACTAGAAATTGACGGTTTTATGGATTCCGAGGGCATAAAGTGACCAAACGGAGGGCTGTAAAGCACGGCACGTCCCTCTGACCGAGACGCTCGTTTTGAGCTATCATACGTTCTATTCTATAGCTGGGTCAGAAAAAAAGGACCAAAAAATCAAAAAATAAGAAAAGACTTGGGTTGCAAAACACCCAAAATTACTAGGTGAGCAGCCTTCACGGGCCTTCACTGACACTTCTAGGGGATCCAAGTCATATAAACCTACGCTATGGATGAGTGTTAGAGCACGAGCATATTGGTAGTGCCTCCATTTACGCGGGCACCCATTATTCCTCCACCCTAGGTTCTGGACCTTCGGCCAGGACTCAAGGTAGCGCGACCCAAGATCCTCATATTGCGTCTAGTGATTCTTCCTCTGACTACGAAGTCATGGAGGGGTATCCTACACCAAACCCTGATAGTTCAAGTCAAGAAATGCATGCCATGGGCCCACGGCCTGGGTCCAGCATGTTTAGCCACTTAAAAGAGACCCTTAGTAGAGCTACTCGCTTCGAACATGCGGTTAATGAAATAAATGAAGGGAGTGGGGAAGTAAATTCGTCATTCATGCCTAAAATGGACCCTATGCTTCTTGAGAGTGTGCATGTGAATGTTCCATCCACTGCACCTCCGGATCCTTTAGGACTATCTCCCTCTGAGGTTTTACTACCCGATGGTAGGAGTCTTGCCGAAGTGCAAGAGATCGAACGCTATATGCAAGCAACAAGGGAGAGGGAAATTGAGAACCTACGAGGGCTAGAACAAAGTCGAGCCCTGAAAGCAAAGGCTCCTATGACAACAATCATGCCAGTCGAGCAACCGAGTGCTCCCAAGGTAGCAGTCACGGAGGGGCAAGCTATGGTGAGCAATAGTGCTTCCACTTCAAGGGAAACCTCCAGCACGCCCGGCCTAGATGGGATATTCCTAAACGAAAATTGGGAGTATGACCTACAAGCAGAAGCTTTAACTGATCGGTACATAGGACACACCTATCATGTGGGTTGGTTAGATGTTCTACAATCCACATCGGGTGCTACTAGCATAGATGAGCAACAACAGAAAGTCTGTGATGTCCTCCATAGGATTGTCGAGTTAGAAAGACAGAACATAGGGATCAACATGCCTTCAACAGGCCTAATGAGATTCTTGGATACGGGAAAGGCCAACCAACCAACCCTGTCACAAATGGAGACTCCCTCAGTGAGCCCCATTGATCCTCCATATGTTGTTTCGCCAGGAGCCTCAGTACAATCTGAGCCCACAAGTGGCATCTTTACCTTCCCAGATCTATCTCATCTTTCTCTTAATGACACTACGGCTACCATGCATATCCCAGTGGTGAGCATGACAAGAAGTACACCATGCAGTTCATTTGTTAACACTGCGCCGATGCCTAGTAGCACAGTGCCCCCAACTATACCTACATGTATGTATCAATCATGTGCACCTGTCGTACCTCAGCCTCATGTAGCTCCTACACCTCCGATTATTCCAAGAGCTTACAATCCACAATGGAATTATCCAAGCTCTTATAAAAGTGGAGCCATGCCATTTAATAATAACATGCCATATCAGGCACCCCCTATGCCTAGGGCCACGCCTGTAAACTTTGGACCACCGTCTGGTACACCACCATACGAAATTTGGGACCCAAGAGCCGCGCGTATGCCAAGGCAAGGCCAACTCCCATCTCACATGTGGTTCCAGGAGCACATATACCCATTATACGTGCTCAAATAGGAGATTTGGCAGCATTTGCTCAAACTATCGGTCGCTCTATTGCAGAAAACATGCGTAGTGCACCTGATAGAGAGCCTAGGAGCAAGGCAGTTCAAGTAGCTAAGCTCACACAGAAATTCAATGGAGACGGAGATGCTAGAAAGCATATGGAAGTCTTTGAACATGTGTGCGATTCCTTGGAAGAGCACAATGAGCTACATAAGTGTAAGGCTTTGAGTTTGACCCTAAGCGGAAAGGCTGGAGATTGGTATAGAACCTTAAGAGTAGAAGAAAAAACGATCTACTCTACTCTTAGGAGACTGTTCTTAAAAGAATACATACGAGAGGGAGTACTTCGGGGTGTAGCCTCTCAGCTCCAGAAAGCCCAACGAGAAGAAGGTGAATCCGTGAGAGACTTCATTAGTCGCCTAAAGAATTTGAACTCTCGATGCAATCCAAACGAGCGATTCAACAACAACCAATTGCTCGATAGATTCATTAGGGGACTACGACATGAAAGTATCTATAATGGCCTAGTCATTAGAGGTATCACTACTTGGGAAGCAGTCACCATGAATGCAATCCAATTGGAGGATAATTTAATGATTGCAGGAGAAAGAGTGTCTGCTGAGCCGAAGTCTAGTAGCTCGCAAGCATCAAGGCATGAGCCAATGAAGATAAAGCCAATCGTGAAAGAGCAAACGATATCTGAGATGACTTTGGCAGATCTCACCAAGGCCATCCAAGAAAGCCTTAGGGGTAATCGTGCTCCACAAAACACTCATATGTATCCAAGAAGGGAGCAACAATGGTGCTCAATTTGCTTGGGCCCACATACTACGAGTGAATGCCCTACTTTCAGAGTAAAGTTCAACGGGACTTGTAACGCGTGTGGTAGGTATGGCCATCAAGCGAAGGATTGCCTAATGCTTAAACGCATCATGGAAAATAGACCGCCTATAGCTTGGGCAGACTCACCTCGAGTTCCTGCATTGATGCCTACCCCACCCATGGAGCAACAGTTGCCATTACAACACATGGTCCCTAGAACCCAAAATGTGGTCCAAACCACACTGTTTCCACCTCCAGTGCTAGGACCGCAACCCCCTCATCCAAGAGTTACACCTATGAACCAAATAGGTTGCGAGTCATCTAGTACTTATGTAGATTGCGAAGAGGACATAGACTCTAGTATCACCTATGGAGTCGACATGCTTAAGGAGTGTCCCATGTACTATATGGAAGACCATTGGGGACAAATCAAACCGGTATATCAAGCTACTGCGCTAGCAGCAAGAGGCCAAAACATTAATAGTTTTGCCAGGAGACCACCTCTTCAGTGCTACGAATGTGGTGGACCACATCAAGTAGCTGAGTGCCCCATTAGAATACAAAAGAATGCTGCGCTAATGCAAACAAGTCAAGGGAGTGCATTGGCAATGCCAATACTCACTTGTAATCGTTGTGGCATAGATCATTTGATCGCACAGTGTCCTAACAATCCAAACGCACCGAAAATCACACCATTGAACATAATAGAGATTGTTGATGGGACACCACCAACTATAAACATAGCACCAGTGAATGCACTCACACGGTCGATGCTCCAAAAGCAAAATTACATCCTCGAAGAGAGAGATGCTGCATCCATTGGCCGAGCGAGAAAGAAGAAAACACGAAGAAAGAAATCCCTTAATGCTTCTAGCTCAAAACCTAGTTCAAAGACTAACATAGGGACAGGAGAGGATCCCTTGTATATGAATGACCCTGAGGATGACTCAGATTCGATAGAGACCACGGAGACCAAAACTGTTACTACAAAGGAAAAAGCCAGTGAGGAGGATCACGAGAGGGAATTACGACGAGCACCAAAAGAGTATTCAAAGTTAAACTATCCACTTGCGAACCCCAAGATAAGCCACGAGAGACAAAAAATGAGGATTGCAAGAGAAAGATTGGAACCTATCCAAACCCAACAGTGGAAATTGAACGAGTCCAACAACTGAGGGGTTTGGTGGAAGAAACTCAACGAACATTAGAACCTGAACCCAAACATATCCAGATGTCGGACACAGTGTTTCCCACACAAGTTCAACCTCACAAGAACTACAGGCCGTTAGCTATACCCAGTATCATTCGGGAAGAGAGTGAGGGTAGGACATCTGAAAGTGAACACACACCTTTCCTACTAGAGAGAATGTTTGGTGAGGGAATGCCCGACCCCCTTGAGGAAGTGGAGATTCCATCTTCACCATTCTCTTGTTAGGGTCCTACATCCCACAAGATGCCATTAAATGTTGCCAAATTGATGGATTTCATGTCTTCAGAAGTTAGAACCACCATCATGTCCAAACTATATAAAGACCCCGAGCTAGTCTCAACTCTTCGAGCCTTCCTCAATGGAGAATTACAGGCCGGATTACCACAGTTTGCACATATGAACAAACCTAACTCGGTAATGAATGATGAGGAACATTTAGCACCACCATCTGACCTAGCGGGACATGAATCTGTAATTGAAGTACCCGTTAACAAGTTGGGGCAATACTTTGAAGGTGATGAATCTAATGCTACTCTGTCAATCACTACTAAAGGATTAACTGTAAAGGGAGTCCTTGACGGTGGTGCGGGAGTCAGCATGGTGACAAAGCGTGGTTGGGAGTCTATGGGGCGACCTCACCTTGAAGCCACAAGCGTAGTGGTGAAAATGGCTTATGGATCTATTGTTACACCTATTGGAATGCTAAAGGATCTCAGAATCAAGGTCTTGGGACACAAGGTAAGGCAGACTTTCATTGTTATGGATTTTTTCAAGCATCCTATGTCATTTGAGATGATCTTAGGGCGTCCATTCATGAGGGAAGCAAAAATGGTGCATGACTGGTCCAAAAACCACGTCTACTTACAGTTCCAAGACTCTGTCATTCGAGTTGATCTTTTAAGTGGTCGAACGCATCCTCTAAGAAATAAATTCATCATTCATAATCGATCAGACACAACAATTCACTCAACTCCATTACAGTATTGTTACACGTGTAACGAAGACACGGATATTGGGGAGAACTCTCCTCATATGGATATCCTACTCGGAATGGCTGAGTCAGACAATGTCGATTGGGTACACCTAGCGGTAACTATAGATACACCTAGCGGTAACACCAGATGGGGAAGAGATACCACACATTGCACCAGTAAACATGTTAGGTGTAGCGCATGTAACATCCGATGATAAGATAGAGGCACACCTACCTGAGAGTGAAACAGATGATTCCTCAAAGGCTTCAGGCCAATACACATCAGAAACGGAATCTCAGGGAGAAATGGATTCAGAACCTGAGGAGACATCGAGTGAGCCAAGTATAGAAACTGAACACTCAAGGTCTAGTACAACCATCTATGGTAATTTATATGAGAGTGAAGAAGATACAAGCGAAGACCTATCAAGCGATTCGAGTTCAAACATTTACCAAAATCAAAACCTTAACAAGAAACAAAGGTCATATAAGAGACGACGGTATCGAGCAAATGTGAGAGCTAGGATAAACAAGGAAAGATCTACTACAGAATGGCTTAGCTATCTAGGGGCATGTGATGCTCATCGAAAGCTAGTAGACAATTGGGGTGAACATCTCCAGAGTGTCATGTGGTGCAGCCCGCGACCCATTGACCTCGCTCAATTGGAGGTTATAGAGCCGAAATTGAGTCGAACAATAAGAAGACGTCAAAACCAAGGGTTAGCACAACAACAAAAGGAGGCAGAACTAAAAGAAAGGTCTCCGTCAGGACAAGAGCCTGCTGACTTACATACGGCTCCTGAAAATTTTAAATCTTATACCACGGGGGAGCGAAAGGTTGTGTATGCCAAAGCCCAACGAATACCTACCAATGAAAGCAGTGGAGTCTATGATGGTCCAGTGGTAGTTAAGGAGATAGAATTAGCAGAACCAGGTGAGGAGTCTAAACTCGTCTTTATTGCTCAAGACCTTACCAAAACTGAAGAGGCTGTACTTAAGGAGCTCCTCAAGGAATACAGGGATATCTTTGCTTGGACATATCATGACATGAAGGGCGTTCCACCTTCTGTGGTGCAACATACAATTTCCATGATCAACACTGCTAAACCCGTCTAGCAACGACCCTATCCAATGAATCCTATGTACGCCAAAATTGTACAAGAGGAGATTGAAAAACTTATCCAATGTGGATTCATATACCCTATTGAGCACTCAAAATGGGTTTCTCCAATAGTCATTGTGCCAAAAAAGAATGGGAAACTAAGAGTGTGCGTGGACCTCAAGAAAGTTAATGCAGCCACTAGGAGAGATCATTATCCCTTGCCATATTCAGAACATGTGCTTGAAAGAGTTGCGGGCAAGGAAGCTTATAGCTTTTTAGATGGGTACTCTGGTTACAATCAAATCACAATTGCATTAGAGGACCAAGCTAAAACTGCTTTTATCACAGAGTTTGGAGTGTTTGCATTTCGTGTTATGGCTTTTGGCTTAACAAATGCCCCTGCTACATTCCAACGATTAATAAACACTGCGTTTAAAGAATTTCTAAGGGAGTTTTGTGAAGCTTTCCTAGACGACCTTTGTGTTTATTCTTCTTGGGAGAAACATTTGTTATATCTACGAAAAATATTTGAAAGGTGCAGATTTTATTGCATCTCATTGAACCCTTTCAAATGCCAATTTTGGGTTAAGCATGGAGTCATTCTAGGGCATATAGTGTCCAAGAACGGGATATCCACAGATGAGAGTAAGATTAAAGCCATTGCCGATTTGCCACCACCTACGAACTATAAAGGAGTTCAAAGATTTATGGGCCATGTTGGTTATTATCGAAGATTTATTTTAAACTTTGCCGAGATAGCGCGTCCATTGTACAAGCTTCTTATCGAGTTTCACTGGACGGAAGAATGTCATCAATCTTATGAGTTATTAAAGAAGGCCCTAACAAGTGCTCCAATCCTGCGAACACCTGATTGGAATGTACCTTTTCATGTGCATATTGATGCATCAAATTTTGCTATTGGGTGTGTTCTAACTCAACCAGGAGAACATAAATTGGACTACCCTATTAGCTTTGCAAGTCGCCAATTAAATGATGCCGAGATGAACTACACTACTACAGAGCGCGAAGGTCTAGCTATGATTTACGCAGTAAAGAAATTTCGCTATTACCTTCTTGCTACCAAGTTTGTGTTTTATGTTGATCATCAAGAATTGTTATATTTGGTAAACAAGCCTTGTTCCACAGGTCGAATTACACGATGGTTGTTAATTCTTCTTGAATTTGACTTCACCGTTGTTGTGAGGCCTGGGAGGAAACATGTCATGGCGGATCATTTATCTCGTATCCCTAATGGCGAAGCTCCTAAGGGGGTTGATGATGAATTGCTTGATACTCCTTTGTTCATTGTTGAGACAATGCCTGAATGGAGTGAAAAGATTGTTAACTTCTTAGTTAATGGTTTTCCACCCAAAGAACTGCGAAAAGATATAGCTCGAAAATTAATCAAGGAATGCGAACCCTATTGCTTATTGGCTGGAACTCTCTATAAGAGAGGAAAAGATGATGTTCTTAGACGCTGTGCCCGCGAGGATGAGTATTTATATATTCTACAAGAGGCACACATGGGCGTAGCTAGTGGTCACTTTTCAGGAAACTTGACTGCCCGAAAGATCTTACAGTCAGGCTATTGGTGGCCCACTCTGTTTAAGGATGCATCACTTTTTGCAAAGGGATGTGATGAATGCCAACGCTTCAAGAAGCCACAAAGAAGTGATAGGATGCCTCTACATCCCATCAAGGTAACCCAACCATTTGAAAAGTGGGGCTTAGACTTTGTAGGACCGATTAGTCCGGCTGCACGTAACACGCAATCACGATATATCATTGTGGCTACCGACTATGTAACCAAATGGGCTGAAGCAAAAGCAACACGGAAGGCGGATGCAAAAACAACAGCTAAGTTCCTCTTTGAGAACATTATCACACGTTTTGGATGCCCCTTTGAACTTGTGAGTGACAATGGAACTCACACCACAAGTCTACACCCTATTATCCCCAAGCAAATGGCCAAGCTGAGAGTACCAACAAAACTCTCATCTCCATTTTAACAAAGACAGTTGAGGCTCATCGCACTGATTGGGACCTAAATCTTACATCAGCTTTATGGGCTTATCGTACTGCGTATAAAGTTTCTATTAATTGCACACCGTTTAAGATGGTGTATGGCCAAGAAGTAGTTATGCCATGGGAGTTTGTCATTCCTAGTCTTCGAGTAGCTTCTCAAGAAGGTTGAGATGGTAACCCCTTAGTGGAGTGATTATATATCCTGGAAAGGCTAGATGAAGAGAGGCAATTAGCTGTGCGAAATACTCTAGTGGAGAAGGATAGGAGAAAGAAGTGGTTTGATAGCCATTTAAAGGATAAAGACATCAAGGTTGGTGATAAAGTTCTTATGTACGGGGTACGTAATGAAAAGAAGAAATTGAAATACGCTGGTAAGGGGCCATATCGAGTGTGTGAAATTATCCCGCAAGGTACCATTCGTGTGGAGACTCTAGATGGAGTTGAAACCATTGGATTCCTTAATGGGAGTAAATTCAAAAGATATTATGATCCTCTAAGCCAGGAAGAGTTGCAAGCCATCCATCAAAAGAAGGTTGCCAAGGAACAAGCAAAGCTTAAAAAAATCCAAGCAAGAGTTGAGGCTCGAGAACGACAACAACGTCTTAGACGCCAACGAGAGGCTAATCTGGGAATCACACAAGCATTTTGCGAGGACACAGATGAGGACTCATTAGAATCTGAGCCACCCCTACGATACCCAATTGAGCTAAATAGCCCCTATGGGAAAGTACTATACAATGCCTTATTAGATACGGGAGCTAAACACAATTTGTTATCCTATGGAGTTTGGTGTCAATTAGGGAAACCGACCCTATCCCCGAGTACGATGCAAATCAAGGGCATTAATAAAAAGAAAACTGCTATTCTTGGAGTCCTTCAGACCCCTATTGTCTATCACAATGGAAGCATAGTGCAGAGGTTTCTAGTCATGCCCGTGGGAGCTATGGAAGGCAACGTAAACCTGGGACGCACGTGGATGTTGGCAACCAAATGCATTATTGATTGGGATACTGGTAGTATCACGACGCGACCACCGACTCTTACCCCTATCATTCAAGCAAAGTCACCTACGTTGCAAACTCTAGCAAAGTTGAAGGATAGCCAACATTCACAAGCCAAGGTGGTTAACTCGTCTTTGCCGGCTATCCATGAACCTAGCACTTCAACACTTGTAGTTGCAGAAAGCAGTAATATTGCAAGTACTCAACCTACACGACCTAAGAGTACATATCAATGGGTCTCCAAGGCCTTACTTCCAACTACCTCAACCCTCCCATCCATTCCAAGAAAACATTTCCCGGGAAAACCAAGAGCGCGCCCTAGAAGAGTCAAGACCAAATCACGATGGATTCCAAAACAACTATTAGAAGACCAAGGCTACTATGAAAATGAGCAAATTTGGGTACCTAAACGTAAAATGTGTCCTTTCCTATCGACAACAAACCCATATGAGACAAACAGTGTAACGTTAAAGCCAATGGCAGACCGTGGGAAGGGAAAGATCAAAGAATGCTACACACCTAGTCCAGAGCTAGTTTGGGCTCCAAGGCAAAACCAATTTATTCCACCTAGCTCAGGAAGGGGGGAGTTCCATGAAGCTTCTAGCTCCTCATGTAATACATCCATAGAGGTAAAAGCTTCTACACAGCCTCCATCTATAGTAGTGGACCTCCATGAAGCTACAAAAGAATCCACACCTCCCAGTGTTCAAGAATCACCTGATGAACCACTTCAAGTTCGATCTTGGGAGAGCACCTTACCACCCTTGCAACTTGACGAGGCACCTAGGGTAATAGAAAACTACTGGCAAAAATCCTCACCTATTACCAAGATCTACCCAAATTCTTTTACCAATCAATTTGTCTACCTAAAACTGCATATGCTTTTTAATCACTTATGAGAATACAATTACTGTGCCAATGTTGTTTGATTTTGCAGTGACTGAAAAAGGCTAAGGACATTCATCTCAAATGCTCTTCCACCTCGACGAACGAGCTTCAACTCAATAGTTTTTGAGGACGGAATCTACATCAAGAAGGGGGGCATGTTAACCCTCACGGCTCACGGACACCCCATCATCTACGACGGACGTGTATTATATATTTGGTAGAGTCAGGTACCGGGCTTGTCGGACCAATAGGAAAAGGGAAAGAGTGATCGCCGATGAGAGGCGCACTCTAACTGGGACATTCAAGGGATTAGTTGGCTAAGCATGGGCGCCCAAGTGTGAATGGGGTGAGCTCATATAAAAGCCAACTAAACCTAAAATTCACTTATTCTCTCATTTGTGCAATAGAAGAGTGCTCTTGCTCCATCTCCATCTCCATCTTCTTCTTCTTCACCTCCTCGTGTGTGTGTATGTGTGTGTGAGAGAGAGAGAGAGGGAGAGTGTGTGTGCGATCGAGCATTACGAAGGCACGACGGCGGTGAAGCGGTTGAGCGCGGCATGACTGCAACTTCTTCTTCATCGCGGCGAGGAATCCTCCACGGCAGGAGCATAGAGCGGTGAGTGACACACCATTGCCCTCTTTTGAGCTTGCTAGATTAGTCTTATTGTGTGCTTGGAGCCATTTGTGGCTCGCACACCGTGTATCGGCAAGTCCCTTGCTTCGACAGTGCGGCAAGGAGCGCACACCTTTGTTGAGAGCTTTAGGTATTTAAATAATGCAATTAAACTCTCAGTGGACCCCTTAGTCTTCTGGCCAATAGGAATCAGGCAAGTCATTTGGTTGTTGAATGCTCATTGGACCCCTTAGGAGACTGCCCAATAGTCTGCTAGAGAGCTTAATTTCTATTGGTTCTTTTATCAAGTGTTTTTAAATTAATTAAACTAAATTTACTCTAGCCTAATTCTCATTGGTCCACCTCTATGGCCATCCAATAGGGTTTGAATGCACCTTGGGGGCAAGTGGGCTAGGGAGCTGACATGTGTCCACTATGCCCTTTGTGTAAAGGGAGCTTGCAAGAGTGTGTGTGTGTGTGTGTGTGTGTGTGTGTGTGTGTGTGTGTGTATGTGTGTGTGTTTCTCTTTCATCCCCTACTAAAAGGGCTTGCCCCCTCAAGGATAGGGATGTGGGAAGACTTTTAAGTCTTCCCACAAGCATCCAATTTACCCTAAGCTTGACCATTGGACATATTATCTTTGAATTTTGGAACCTTAGCATTCTGGAAGTCTCAATGGATTGGACCTTAGGGTATTTAAATCCCATTGATGCACATTTCTCTATTGCAGATGGCCCCCCCTTTGGATCCCTATTTTCCCTCCTTTGGATCCCTACTGTGACCGGTCTGCCAGCCTAACCAATATTCTAGCTTTTTCTCCCTTGGTACTTCCCCATATTAAATGATCAGTTTAACATGAGAAAATCATTTAGGAGAATTAGATATTAAGTATTATGAAAATTTCAAAAACATGTGGTTGGAGAGGGGAGATTTCATGAGACTTTCTATTTTCCATGAACTTGTGTACTGGAGTGACTTGCTGATTAATCATTTGCTCGACCCAATGCACATCTTCAAGAATGTTGGGGAGATCATATGGAAAACCATCACCAAAAAAAGAGAGAGCAAGGTCCAAAGAGATGACCTACAGGTTGTGGGTTGAATGGCAGAGATGTGGTCTCGACTTAAACCAAATGGAAAGTTTTCTATACCAAAAGGTCCATGGGTTTTGAGTCGTGCAGAAGAGAAACACGTGAAGAAGACTATATGTTCATTCAAGACTCCCATTGGACGTATGGATGTTTGAAAACGGCTTTTACGAGAGATGACAATCTTAGTGGTCTTAAGTCCCACGATTGGCACAAATTTTTATAGTTTATCTTACCAATTTCCATAAAGGATTGTTTGACAGATGATATTCGAAGAAAAATCTATAAAATCAGTGAGTTGGTACGCTGGATTAGTTCAAAAGAGATAAGAAAAGACAGCATCGGTGCAACACGTTTAAATGCTATTGAAGCAGTGTTGTGTATGGTGGAGAAGTACTTTCCAACAAACATTCTTACCATCCAAATGCAGCATGTAGTTGTGCATGTGGTCGATGAAGTTGCAATTGCTGGGGTAGTCCATAGCAGGTGGATGTTCTTCTTGGAGAGATTCATGAAGACTTTAAAGGGGTTCGTTCGTCAAAGGGCTCGCCCCCCAAGGTAGCATGGCCAAAAGATGGCTTGTACAAGAGTCTCTTGTCCTCATCAGTGAATTTTTTGGCTCAATTGATCCAGAGATGCCTCAAATGTGGACTATTGAGGTCAACATCAAGGTGACAGGGGACGAGCCACAAGGACAAAGCATCATTAGGAAGATGGATATCATAATGCAAGAAAAGGTTATGAGATTTTTCCTTCTCAACTTAGACATCATGCAAAAGTGGCTAGAGAGGTACGAAGGAGAAAAGGCACAATGTTTGACAGGTCGCTTGCAATTCAAGCGCAACCATGCCACTAGAAACCTTCCCTTTTCAGATCATCTTTAGAAGTTGCCTGACTTTCTAATTGGACAGTGGTTAGATGCGACAATCTCAAAGGTAAAGAGGAATGGAGTGTTGAGTACTGAAGAGTAAGAGGAGATGTCAAGGGGTTTCTCTTGGCATGTAAATTTTCAAAACTTCCTTTTCGAGCTCCACATGATCACATTACTCCAGTAACTTTAAGTTTGTTTCAATTGTATGGCTGCATAATCACAAATATGGAGCTTTGTGTCTCATGGGAGACACTTTAGATAGACGAACAAAGGGTCACCTTCAATAGTGGTGTTAGGGTAAGCTTCATCCAAGAAAGTAGGAGAGGGATGAGAACACAATGACTAGCTAGCTTGAATACTTTGGCTACATCCAAGACATCTTAAAGATTAGCTTTAAAAAGTTCAATATTTTTATCTTTGATGTCAAGTGGTTCAAAGCTATTACCAGCGGCCCCAATGCAAATGTGTGCAAAGATAAGAGTGGATTGATTCAAGTGAACTCTAGGTGGGTGTGAACAGATGTGTGGGATACGTTCATACTTTCGCAGCATTATGAACACGTTGTGCTCACACTAGATCCACTATGGAGAGAAAATGATGAAAAAGATATGCCTAAACTACATTGGATTTATGTTGTTCAAGTTGCTCCACGAAGCAAGCAAGTGTGTGAAGGATTGGAAGTTGAGGTCGAAGAGCTTCATGAACAAAGTGCAAGGCCAACGAATGATGTAAGTTTGGATTTTGAGCTGGAGGTTAGTGGTGAGCAGATGCCTGAACCTAAAAATGAGCTTTCAAATTCTGAAGTTGATGCGTAGAGCGACGGAGAAGTGGAGTTTGATGACAAAGATGTAGAAGTACAGATTGAATAGACATCTTTGGTGCATCAACTCTCAATGGAGATGAGAGATTGACTACTAATTTTTCCTAGGAACTCTTTTGTAAAACTCTTTTTATTAGTCCACAATACTGGATAGATTCATTGAGTTGTGTTGTATATTTTTTTTTTTGTTATTTGCATTGCTTAAGTGTTTTATTTTGTAAACAAATGTATTATATATGTGTTATTTGTGTATTTGTAGCCATGGCCGATGATTATGATACATACTCTCCTAGTTTTAGTTTTCTTGTCACTCCAGTCGGCGTGTCACCCGAGTAGATGGGATCCTTTTGGACACAGTTCACACCAGAGAAGATTAGTTATGCACAAAACCTTTGGGCAGCTGGTTCCTCTAGACCTATTATGGTCCACCCTATGTCTAGGACTAGTGTTCCCCCTACACCGACCGGCCTTACACCTGAGTCGAGTGTGCCCCCTACATCGACATCATCTTCAAGACGAGGTAGGCGTCATTCTGGAGATGGTGGTTGCTGTGGTAGCAGTTCCATCGATGCGTCCACACCACCAAGAGAGCATCCACCACTCCCTTCAGTAGATATTTCACCGATTGGCACACCACGTACACCTTGGGGATCACACAAGCATGATCCTAGCAAGGTGTACAAGAGCAAGAATGGGGCTATTATGACAGATAGGGTTGGAAAGGCCATGCGATAGAGGATTTGGCAGCTTTGTACAGTTCAATTTGGCCACTTTGTGATAGAGATTTGGGATAATCAAGATTGTGAAAGAAAGAGTCACATCGTCGATGCCATTCACAGAGAGTACAGGCCGGTAGAGGGGTACGATCCAGTCTTATGACAGAGGATTTGGCAGCTCTGTACAGTTCAGTTTGGCCACTCTGTGATGGAGATTTGGGATAATCAAGATTGTGAAAGAAAGAGTCACATCGTCGATGCCATTCACAGAGAGTACATGCCGGTAGAGGGGTACGATCCAGTCTTGAATGACTGGATTTTGGGCGTGGCGAGGGCCACAATGTCACACAGCCGGTCAAAGGCAAGAGATAGGTACAAGAACGGCAGTCCAAAGCTAGCATGGTTAGATGCAGAGGAGTGTGTGAGGATTGCACGAGAAACACAAGACAATCCTGAGAGATTTTAGCAGGCAGAAAGATGCAGCCAAAGCACGTTTGAAGTTTGTTGGAGCATCACATCTTGGGAGTGGAGGCTATGACACACTTTTCCATGAGTTTGTAAGTATTATACAAATGCTTTAAATGATCAAAAATGTATATGTTATTTGAAGCTTTATCTAATGATTAAACTATAATTTTGCAAGAAGTTGCCATGAAGCGCCCTCTGACATGCCGAGAGGAGAAGTATGGGTACAAGCATGGACTTGTGGCCATTTTGACCCAGCTAACAGGAGGAGGGAGAGGCCGTCAACTAGGAGGCATTACCATGAGGGTGACATCCTCTATATTTTTTTTTGTGTAGTTGTTGTCTTCTTGATACAGTTGTACTCATTCATTGTATACATGTACAGTTTCACGCTTATGTTTATGGTTTTGCATTCCGTTTGCAATTATGATTGTGGTATGATCAGGTTATGGTTATGGTTATGTTTTTGCAATTATGGTATGGCACAGAGGTTATTGTTTTTCAATTATGGTATGGCACAAAGGTTACGGTTATGGTTTGGCAATCAAGTTATAGTTATGGTTTTGCAATGATAGTATGGCAATCATGGTATGGTTAGGGTTTGGCAATCAAGTTATGGTTATGGATTTGCAATGATAGTATGACAATCATGTTATGGTTGTGGTTTGACAATCAAGTTATGGTTATGGTTATGATTTTGCAATGATGGTATGGCTGTTATGGTTATGGCTATGGTATGGCAAGTGGGTTATGTTTATGGTTGTGCATTTTTTGAGTCATGTTTTGATTATGGCTATAAAATCTTCATGCCATTGTGCCTATGGTTTGAGAGTCGACGTTATGGTTATGCTTTTGGGAATTTGTCATGATTAAGCTTTTGATTTTGTGGTTTTGTTCTTCTCAAAATTTTGCTAATCTATATACGCTCTTTAGCATCAAACTGTAGGTGGAGTGCAGTTGCTTGTTCACTCTTCCTTTGGGCAAAGAGGGCTGTTTTTTGTTGTTGCAGTACATGCAACATCAGTTCCCATACCTTTTTGCCCAAAAATAATTTGCAAGTTTTGTCGTCGTCGGTACAAGTCTTGGTATACACATTGTTATAAGCCTTTGAATAGACGTCGGTATACAAAAATTTCATATCAACACGTATTAAGGTGCGTATTCTGGCATACATTTCATTGCATATTTTGAGGTTAATATATCGGTGCATATACCGACGACACGATGTCGACAACTATTCCGATGCTTATTCCAGTGCATTTTACTTTTAAAACAAGCTTTGAGTCCTTGGTATCCGTGTCGATTTTTGCACGGCATGTTGTAGTGAGGGGTTAAATGCCTTTTGGAAAATAATTTAGAGGTTTTAAAGGAAGAGGGGACTTTCAAGAACCTTGGAGGAGGTTGCACTTCAAGTGAGGTGAGAACCAAATAATGGTGGGTAGTTCATGTAGTTCAACCATGGAAACTCCACCCATTTACAAGGCCAAGAATAACATAAAAATCTTTTGTGTGTGTGTGTGTGTGTGTGTGTGTGTGTGTGTGTGTTTATGATTGATTATCTAACAATAGTTTGATTTAACAAACTATTGAACCATAGAATGGGACTATAGACCAGATAAGGGTTACATGAATATATAAAAATATGTCTTTATAGTAAAAAATGATAGAGGCTAGATTGTGCAAATGACAACATTTCAGACTAGATGTATTGCATATATATACTTATCAAAGAAATGTTTACATGTACAAAACCAAACACTAAATGATCTCCAACTATTACTACAGTTCCCTTTGTAATCCCAAGGAAGGAACCTCTTACCTGCCCACCACCATCCAAGAACACAAGCACATCAGTACTGGCATTACATGGGAAGAAGGTGTCAATGACCCCTTCCCCTTGTTATCAGTGTCCAAAATTACAAAGAAACTAACAGCTAAGCAGAGATTAGATTTATGATAAAAATAAATTGAACCACATTCTGGATATTTTTAAGAATATGTATACTTATCAAATTTTGTTCAAAATCTGCAAAACTCATCTTACTTATATGTTATAAAATGTCCATGTAGGCCACAATCCCCACAATAGTCTAAAGGCAAGAATTTTTTGACATTTATGTACCATTCCATCTTCTAGGTTACCAATCTCGCAAAAGTAAAAATTTGGACAACATCTCCTTCGTACAGCTGATATAATTTCAAATTTCCAGTCAAAGCCATCTCTTGTTGAGACCCTCACAGGAGGTTAACGGCATCAGAAAAAAGAAAAAAAAGTTCAAAAATATGTTATGTACTATTTCATCTATTAGTTTACCAATCTCTAAAAGGTATAAATTTGGGCAGCATTTCCTTTGTAAAATGGACAAATTCTCAAATATCCAATCCATGCCATCTCTGTTGAGACCCTCACAAGAGGTTTAAGGCTTCTAGCAACAAATACAAAGCTCAATTATTCAAAAGTAAAACAATGTACATGTGTTACTTTCAAGTAAAAAACCATCAAGCCAAATCTCAAGTTAAATTGTTGAATCTATTTTACAAAGCAAAGTGCTTTGCCAAGAATTTATAAGAAGCAAGGCTTCTAACCCATGCCAAGATCCTGCCGTTGACTTCACTCAACGACATTGGCACATAGTTCTAGGCATTTGACAACATGAGGATATGAGCTCACAATTTAAGTATGACAATGTCAAATTGTGATGTATCCTTGCACAATCGTGCAAGGCACTTCTGGTATCGTCTCAATTTGTAGGGCTGTCAATGTCGCCAAGGACTTACACCTCTGCGTGCATGGCATGCCAATGAGATTGACATAATTCCATCTCGTTATTATTTATGCTTCCTCTATAACAGTAACTACCCTATCAAGGAAAGGTAAGTGACTAGTATCATAAAATATTTTTTATGTTTATTCACAGGAAAAGTGCAGTATTGAAGTCACCTTGATACAGTCACGCTCACATACAAGGTAGGTGGGTTAAGATGTGACTTATGGTATCTCTCTCTATGAGAGTATTGTATACGCACATTGTCATATGCTTGTAGAATAAGCTATGATTCAAACCATGTTTGCACACAAGCATTCGTAAGGGGCACACAACACATAAGGATAAGGGGTTTTTCTCATCCCAACATTTTCTCTCTCTCTCTCTCTGTCTCTCTCTCTCTCTCTCTCTCTCTCTCTCTCTCTCTCTCTCTCTCTCTCTCTCTCTCTCTTCTATGATGGAAAGGTGAAACTAGGCAAGATTTTATGTCAATGTTGTAACATGAAGGGTTAAGAGACAATAGGAAGGGCTAAGAGCCATCTATCGCCACCTATTTTGGAATAATTGTTTGGCGGACGAATCAACGAAGCAAGGGTCTCCAGAGAAAGAGTCACATTTTTCAGGGAATCTACCTTTTTGCCAAAATCTCATCCTTTTGTAAAAGAGCTTCTCTAAGCCGAGAACTTGTAAAGAAATTTTTGATTATTTTTCCGAGAGCATTTGTATAGTGGAGATCCAGTTAGAAGTTTAGGACTTTTTTGGCCGGACAACCCATTTGTAAAGACCTAAACTATAAAGGTTAGCTTTGTAAGTTTGAACATAATCCTCTTTTATGTGAAGAAAGACAACGTACATTTGAGAGCTCTATCTTGCTCCAACTTGTAATCTTCGCTACTGTGGCTACGGTAATCCGAATTCAGATTTGTTTATTGCATTGTGTTTCTCTTACTTTGCTCTTCCATTCAAGTGTAATCATTCAAGATTTGGTGTAGGTTTTCAACTACGTGTTTGGAGCTTAAAATCGCTGTTTTGAGTGCTTATATGCGTATTTTATGTTGTTTTGACCCTAGGAGAGTCTTTAGGGACCCTAAAACGACCCTTTGGGATCACGTGTTCACTGTTTTTGCTGACTTTGGGATGAACGATTGCGATCTTTGTACCTCTCTAGAATGTTGTGATAGTGATAGGATAGATTCTAAATAGTCCTCTGAAGCTCCCCTTCAAGTTTCATGCGATTCCGACATGATTTGCATGGTAAACGGGCATGATGACTGTAGAGCTGTGCAGAAGGACATAGGCAGATTACTTGGCTTTAGTGCGTATGATTTGCTTGCACAGTTAGTAGTTGCATCTCATTGAGTTAACTTCATTAGGAATGACACCCTAGTGAGTTTCCATGCCTCATCCTGGTCGCTTCCCTTGTATTGATATTTTATGTTGATGCGTGAGAGCTATGCTATGGACGTCCATCGCGGTGACCCACAAACATTGGCACCGTTGCCGAGGAATGCACCTTTGGTGATGAGTGACCGAGTGCGCAGTTAGCTTCCTTAAAAGAAGATCAATCCACAAATCCATATTACACCTCAGTTAGGCTGCTAGACAGGGGTTTAGAGCTTAGGGGAGTCTAGAGTCAGTGGACTGGCTAGATCCTCTCTTAGGAGATTTAGGGAGCTGTGAGTGAGAGTGTTCAAAGCATTTTTGCTCTTCAATTTCTCTAATTCGATTGAGTACTGAAATCTCACCCGAAATCCGTCTTGTTTGTTTTGTTTGATTCATTTCTTTATATTCTTTCATTTCTGTACTTAGGAGTAGGATAAGTAATTTGGATTCTAGTCAGATTTGGGGCAAAAATTAGAGTCGAGAAACCAAGAAACCATAACTTTGGCAAAAAGGCCATAAGACTCTGAAATTTAGAAAATCTGACCAAACAGGGTTGATATTGATTCAAATCACCAAGTGGTAGCACAAAACACTGTAAAACACTTGTCAGAGGGAGCAGACTAAATTTCATCAGATTTGGCTCTGGTACTACGATCGTGATCGATGTACCTCAGTGTCAGAATTGTACAAGATTTGACATGTGCCTTCCTGATAAGATTCTATGGCAAGTTTCTAAAGCAACCACACCCAAAAACATCAAAAATCAAGGAAATCAGGCCACTTGGGTAAAACTAGCCTGACAGACCCAGAAACTGTTAAATCTTGACTTTTGGTGATCCAAATGCAAAAAGACTTGGGGGATAGCCTTAAAACATCAGTGTCTACAAGCATGCCTAATTTGGTTGAATTTGGTCTCAGAACTACGATCGCGATCGATGTACCTAAGTGCCAAATTTTGACCAGATTTCATCTGTGAGATCCTCATGTGTATATAAACATAAAAGTATACAGGACCAAGAGTCGGAAACCTCAAAATACCTATCAAATCATCTGAGTATTGATCCAAGTCGAAAATTGATATACTGACATAGAAATTGACTTTCATCAGGATCATATACATCAAATTGGGTATAGACTATACAGAGGAAGAGCATGTACACAGGAAAATCCGAGATAGCTTCCATATCCCAAAACAAACACCAAAATCAAGTCAAACTGACAGATTCAAGAAAACAGACACTTCCAACCAAGAACTGGTAGAAGCTTGACTTTTTGGGGTTTTAATACAAAAGTATTTGGTGGGTAGCCTTAAAAAGCCTAGTGAGCAAGCTGGTGAAGTTTCATCAAATTTGGGCACTGTACTACGATCGCGATCGGTGTACCTCTGTGCCAGAATTGACTCATTTTTGAACTATTCATAGACCTAGACTATTTAAGATATCAGGAGTTGTAAAAACCTAAATTGGACATACTGTCAATAATCTGCAAGCAAAATTGTGTTGAAGTCGTTGTGAAGTTGTTGAATCTGCTGACAGTTGGAATGATACAGTGATCTCATAGCCATCAAGTGTATTCATTTGCAGAGACCGATCAAGTAACAATCCATGCAGTCGTGAGAGTTGGAAGATCACTCCATCCCCAGGTAAGAGGTTTGGATTCAATCGGTAAATTCCACTTTCTTCATGTTTTTGAGATCGGAAAAACAAATCAACAACCAACACCGAAATTTAGCGGATCAAGCAAGTGTTTTATCAACAGAAGAGAGTGTAAACTAAGGTGTAGTACGACCGTTAGAGCCGATCCTTGAAGAAAGTATTTTTGATACTTCTTCAGAGAGATCTTACAAGTATTTCAGGGAACACTTGGGACATTTAAAACTAAACGAAAGAGAAAACATGGCAGCAAGACCATCAAACCCTTCAGCCACAATGAAGCTATTGTTCATCAAGTATCCGTATGACAACAAGCAAGGTGCCAAGATCTACAAAGATGGTATGGACCACTACTGTGTGAAAATAGAAGATAGACCAAGTGAGTTCAAGGACTTAGTGCCTGTGAGCTATAGCGGAGATAGGTACCTAGATGACGAAGGTATCATGTACTTGGTAGTCCTGAATCCTAACATTGTGGACAAGTGGGGATTGATGGGCACAAAAGCCAAAGTAGATGAGGAACCTGAGGAGAAAGCACCAACAATAAGCTTCCCTGATGCGAGGTTAAGGCGAGAAAACGAAACTTTGAGAGTCAACACAGACAACGTCTACTTGGGGTTATATAAGTATAATAATGGAGAGCAAGATCTCTATTATAGATGCGTGGAACCCTGCGTCGAAGAGTTGACAGAGCAGAAAAGACTTTATGTCTTCACCTACACAGAGGGATCAGAAACAAAAATCGCCACATACGACAAATATGGAAGACGATACACAACAATTGATATAAAGGAGTTGGAAGGATATACGTACTTTGGGGGACCACTCCACCAGTATTATGTCACTCCACCAGTATTATGTCACTCCAAGCCCATTGAGACCAACACCTACAAATGTCATGCCAGACCCGATGGAAACAGGTGGAGAGAGGACTCATGTAGCTGATTCTTTTAGTCGACCTCAGTATTCTATGCCAAACTCCATGGGAACATTACATTCTAGAGAACCAATGGCTACGAATCGAGGTAGTGCGGTTCCTATCTCTACACATACTGCAATAGGTCCGACATTTGCAGCAACACCATCACATTTGCCTCCTAGTAGTAGATTCGTAGCAGGGGAGCCAACGAGAGCAACCCACGACATCCATGATGTATGAGAACGATTAAATCGAGACACGGGAGCATTGAGATTGGTCGCACACCATCGACGGATGAGGCCATCCCAGGTAGCGAAATGCATGCCAAAGAAGTATAGCGGATCAGGGGATCCATATGCCCATGTGTCGCTCTTTAGCAAGTCTTAAGAGCAGAGCAGATCACTGATTTCCGTACTCAATATGAGGGACTCGGTCTGACCTTGGAAGGGACGGCCTTAACATGGTTTCAACCTTTGAACCCTGAAACTTGTCCGAATATTGAACATGTATTGCGGGAGTTTGCGAAAGAATTCTAAAAATGGGATATAAAGCATAATATTGTATCACAGATATATACTTTTAAACAAAAGGAAAACGAAAAAGTGAAGGAAGCATCCTTGAGATTCAAGCAATACATTGAGAGGTGCCCAAGGAGAGAATTACAGCAGGACGAGAGATTGTCTGTGCTCTTCATTAAAGGACTTAGAAACGAAACCTTGAAAAAGGACCTTCACTTGAAAGCCTGTACCACATTTGAACAGGTTACAAGAGAAGCATTATATCTTGTTGATAACTGCAAAGCATATGGGGAAGTGTCAGAGGATACTGATTCAGTAACCAGTTTCTCTTCATCTATTAAGAGTGAACCCTCTACCAAGAAAGATGCTCAGGCTTCTTTGATGCCAACAGCTGACCAAATGATAGAGGAAGTAACGAAGAGAATGCAACAACATATGAGATCAAATACGGTGATGAGACAGTCTCAGATGAGGAAATGTGACATATGTGGTGGGGATCACCCGACGCCGTGGTGCACACAACAACCAAAAGCACAAGTTGCGAATGGACGAGTACTGAAATGGTGCACCATAGAGCAAAAATGGACGAACCATGGGACAGATGAGTGTTTTTACAACAAAAACTATGTGAGGGAAAGGCCGTATGGACCTCCAGCAGGACCACCCTAGCCACCTCCTCCAAGATATCAAGTTGGGCCAAATGTGAAGATGGTAGCAGGAGCAGACAGACCTCAACCTGTGTTGGGTCAACAACCTCCTTTACCACAGGAAAATAGGGCCATAATTAGGTATGCTCAACCTTACGAAGAATCACCAAGAACAAATAATACACCTCAAATTTCTTATTACGAGGAACCGAATGAGCCTTACGTAACTGAACCTGAACCACAAATGTACGCAGACAGACCTCAACCTGTGTTGGGTCAACAACCTCCTTTACCACAGGAAAATAGGGCCATAATTAGGTATGCTCAACCTTACGAAGAATCACCAGGAACAAATAATACACCTCAAATTTCTTATTACAAGGAACCGAATGAGCCTTACGTAATTGAACCTGAACCACAAATGTACGCAGACGAAGCCTATCAATCATGGGGAAATAACGAGGGTATGGCACCACCAACATATGTAGCACAACCTTCGAGGAATCAATATTTGGTGGACGAAAGAACGCTAATGTTCATTGCGAGCCAGAACTACAAACCAAGAGGATATCCTAATAGGGCGGGACAACCTATGGGACCACCTCCTCAAAATCAACCACCAATTGGACCGTGCTATAACTATGGAAGTACAGATCATTGGGAGCATAGTTGTCCTTTCAAAGGCGAAAGAGTGAAAATTTTTGGGTTTTGTGACGGTTGTGGTGTGAATCACATACTGCCAGATTGCCCAAGGAATCCGGACAACAAGGGAAAATCAACTATGAATATTGTGGGGGTGTTACCGAGTGCAAGCAGTGGATCAACAATCAAACCCATGATCCAAATCAATGCAGTAACGAGAGCCCAAGCCAAGGACTTAGAGAAAAACAAACCATTGGAAGAAAAGGTCGAGTTGCCAATACCCACAGAAAACAAAGTTTATTTGTGATAACACATCGGAAATCTTGGAAGGCGAAACAACACATAATGAAAACAAGAAGGATAAAAACCCAAATTGCCATGCAAAATGAGTTACATGAAACGAAAGAGCAACTGAAACAAGAGAGAGATAGTAAAACTACTGAGGACAACAACAAGCCGAGGAAAGCATCCTCAGGGGGATCAGTCTTGGTCGAGAAAGTGCTAGAGCCTTTAGATGCTCTATTACAAGTGTATGAAGCAAGGCTAAAAACAAACCAAACATTAGAGTAGAGATAGTTGACTTATCCTCAACCAAAAGTGGAAACGAAGCGTTTGGAAATGTGTAAACACCTCATTGAAACAACCCAGGCATTGATGGAACCTAATGCGATTAGAACCCCAGAACAAGAAGTGCTGATTCACAAAGAGCGAGAAAAACTGAAGATCGATGAATTAGAACATGTAAACGGACTCAGGCCTGAAACTATATCCTCATTGAATCACCGAGTGGTGCCGAACACCACTGATGATGCTAAGTCAATGACTATAATGCCAATTCTAGAAGTGGAAGAACCATGGCCACAACACTTATGGGAAACCATTAGAAATAGAAAGAACGGAAGTGGGACGTTACAGTCTGCACCAATTCCTGAGGTTAACATGGACAACGAATTTTATCCAAGAGATATACAATCGTTGTATGGAGATGCAGGAACGGAGGCTTCGATGGAAAGCAAAGCTCAATCCCTGAAAACCCTGCCTTCATTTATAAGTGAACACGAGGCACAATTGGAGATAAGATTAGTTCCATCCTAGCTGAGAGCTATTCCACAAATGATTGACTCAAAAAGTCTTCAAGAGATGCTGTCGACACCTGTAACATGCACAATCACACTGTCAGAACTCTTGAGAGTCAAACCACACTTATGGAAAGACATGGGAAAACATTTAGAGAACAAAGGAATAAAGATTCCTCTTCAGAAAAACCCTACGGTAGAAGAAAACAAACGGGAAGGTCAACCCAAAGCCCAATCTGTGCCCATAAACAAGGTCGGAGATTACTGTGAAGGTGAAGAAGGTAATACAACCTTACCTGTCGATATATCAGACGATAGCTATCCTAGACAGTGGAGCGGGAGTTGCGATTGCGACAAAGCAAATCTGGGAGAAATGGGGCCGTCCAGCTCTCAGAAAGACGAGAATGAAACTGCAACTCGTAGATGGGTATGTAGAGAGACCATTGGGAGTCCTGGACCAAATAGTTGTAACTTCGTGTGGAATTAACTATGAGCACACCTTTGCCGTGGTAGATTTCAGAAAAACGAACAACTTTGACGTTATTTTGGGGCGACCTTTTATGCATCAACTCAAAATGATACAAGATTGGGGGTACGACCAAATTTACCTAAGGCATGAGGAGCTAATAACAAAAATCAACATGAAGGATCACATCCATCGAGACGTTGCAAAAACACCAGTGCAAGAATTTGATTCAACCACAGTGAATGAAAAAGAAATACCTACGTGGTTAAAAACGAAAGCACATCTCTGGATGTATGGAGCATCTGATTGTGGAGACTTAATCAAAGAGGAATGTGTGTTGGAAAGGTTAGTAGAAGACGAGGCTTATCTCCCATAACCTTTCCCTAAACACTTATTTGAGCCATTTGGGTGGAGTCAAATATTGTTAACCTTGGATGTATGTGTTAACAAATGCACACCTAAAAAATTTTGTGACGATGAAGGATACGACCTAGTAGCGTTGCAAATGGCTAGCGTCATCCTTGAGTCAGGATCAGAGAGAGAAGAACAAGAAGAACCACTACGTGAGAGTGAGTGTAAGAGAATAGTTGATGAGATATCTATAGTGGACGATAGGAATCGAACAGAGGAGGAATTCATAGATTCACTAAGCGGTGACCTTCCATCACCGGGTGATGAAATCCAAATGATAGATGCTGATGACGAAAGATCAAGTGGATCAGAGATGAATAGGAAGTATATGTCCAGGCCGGACAGGTTTTACGAGTTTCCTAACCAAAAACCTAGTCGACAAGAGCGGTATAGATCAAAGAGAACATGGAAATCAAGAGCAAATAAGCATAAACCCATGCCTCTTGTCAATGACAAAACAGGATATCTAAAACGGAAACAGAGTACAATAAGCTCAAACGGACCCTCAAAGACATATGGACAACTGAAATGGAAACAGATAAGGACACGAATTTTGACAAGATGGATGTGCCGTCCCATTATAAGAAGTATACCATACAAAATAGAAAAATCATAGTGCAACAAGCGATGAGGGAATTGAAGGAACCTAGTACATCATACGACGGTCCTGAAAAAGCAAAACGAATAGATCTAGCGGAGCCAGGAGAAGATTGTGGTTTCACTGATTGTGGTGGTCCCTAAGAAAAATGGAAAGTTGAGAGTATGCGTCAATCTCAAGAAGGTAAACGCTGCTACAATTCAGGACAACTATCCCCTACCCATTATTGATCATGTAATAGAAAGAGTGGCAGGAAAAGAAGTTTACAATTTCTTAGATGGCTTTTTGGGCTACAACCAACTGGCAATAAAGCCAGAGAATCAGCACAAGACAGCTTTTGCAACTGAATGGGGCATTTTTGCATTCAGGGTAATGACTTTTGGCTTAACGAATGCACCAGCCACATTTCAAAGGCTGATGGGTCATGCTTTTAAAGAATATCTAAGACAGTTCTTAGAAATTTACATGGATGACTTGTGCGTTCACTCTCTCGTAAGATTAGAGCACATAGAGCACTTGACCAAAGTGTTCAAAAAATGCAGACTGTATCGGATTTGGCTGAATTCGGAGAAATGTGTCTTCATGGTAAGACAAGGCAAAATATTGGGACATATAGTGTCCAAAAATGGTATTTTGACAGACATGGAGAAGATTAGCGTAATTATTGATCTACCACGACCAGTAAAGGTAAAGGAGGTACAGTCATTTATGGGCCATTGTGGATATTATCACAGATTTATCTACCTTACGCGTGGATAACTAAATTTGAGTGGACAGATGAGTGCGAGAAAGGTTTTCAAACTTTGAAGCAAAGATTGATATCCGCTCCATTTTTGAAGGCTCCGGATTGGGAAAAGATATTCCACGTCCACGTAGATGCATCAGCATATGCTATAGGATGCATACTTGCACAACCTGGAGAAAAAAACATGGATTTTCCAATCAGTTACTCCAGTAGACAACTAAACAGTGCAGAGAAGAATTACACAACAACTGAAAGGGAGGGTTTGGGTATGATCTGTGCTGTGAAAAAGTTTAGACATTACCTACTTTCCAATAAATTTGTATTCTTTGTTGATCACCAAGCACTGTACTTGGTAAAAAAGCCTTGCAGTACAGGGCGGATTGTATGATGGTTCATCACACTGCTTGAGTTTGACTTCACGATTGTAGTAAAAAAAGGAACTACACACCAAAGAGCGGATCACTTATATAGAATGGTGCATGGAGAAAATCCTGTACGAGTGGATGGAAATGGTTCCAAGATGGAGCGAGGATGTAATTCCTTTGTTGACTATTGGGTCATTGAATTTGACAAGACAACCATCTACCATTGCAGCATCTAGATCATTGGTAATGCTGGCTGGAAGTCTTTACAAACACGGATCGGATCAAATCCTTAGGCTTTGTGTTGAATCAAGTGAACAGAACTTGTATCTAAACCAGGCTCATGTACAAACAACGGGGATTCACAATGTGCATGCACAGACGTATCAAAGATTGATGAGAATGGGTGTATATTGGCCGAAAATGCAACAAAGTGTTCATAAGCATATCAAATCATGTGTTATCTGCACTTTTCAAAAGCCGATAGAACATGCGACTCTATTCAAATTATTTGTAGCACCCAGATGGAGTAACTACATTGTAGAATACCTCACCATCGGGATACCAATCCCTATGTTGGTCTTTTAACTGGGGTATGACTTCGCTGATTTTTGCGATCTCTTCCTTTGTGTTTTCTTCTTCACCTAAGATTGGGCAATTGATGCTGTGTCTCTTTCCTCAAGAATATATTTTTGTTTTGGAGCATCAACCGTGTGAGTACATTTACTAGTACCACATGTGTACTTTGTGATGGCTCCTCAGTAACCTCAATCAAGTTTAATGGCGTGATCGTTGGTGCATTGGATTATTCGGACATCGGGCAATCAAATGATCTATGCCACATCGATTACACATGAGTATTGGCATTGTAGACGTGCTCACTTGATTGGTTTGCATTAGTGTAGAATTATTTGTAGCCTAATAGTACACTCGGCTACATGATGTGGAACTCCACACTCATAGCATTGAAGAGGTGGTCTCTTGGCAGTGTAATTGATACTTTGGCCTCTTGCAGCAAGAGCAGCTACTTGATAGACAAGTTTTACTTGTCCCCAATAGTCCTCTATGTAGTATTGTGGACTTTCTTCATCAATCCCATAGGCAATATAAGGGTCTATATATTTCTCACAGCCTTCCAAACAAGCAATAAATGACTCACAAACCACTTGATTCACAGAACTAGTGATTCTCAGATGTGGTGGTTGCGGTCCTAGCACTGGAGGTGGTAAGGATGTTGTTTGAACAACATTTTGGGCCCTAGGGACCATGTGTTGTTGCGACGTTTGTTCAAGAGGTGGGCTCGGCATCAATGTAGGCACTCGAGGTGTGTCCGTCCATGCTAAGGTTGGTCTATTGGCCATCGCGCGCTTAAATACTATGCAATCCTTAGCTTGATGACCATACCTCCGACAAGCATTGCAATTCCAATTAAATTTTACTCTAAACGTAGGGCATTCACTGGTACTATGTGGGCCATAGAAAACTGAGCACCATTGTCGCTCCCTTCTTGGATACATATGGTTGTTTTGTGGAGCACGATTGTCTCTAAGACTCTCTTGAATGGCCTTGGTGAGATTTGCTAAAGTCATCTCAAATATCTTTGGCTCCTTAGCAATAGGCTTTAGGGTCATTGGCTAATGCCCCACCGATGCTTGCGAGCTAGTAGATTTAGGCTCAACAGACGCTCTCTCTCCTTGAATCATTAAATTATCCTCCAATTGGATCGTATTGGTGGAGATGACTGCTTCCCAGGTGGTGATACCTCTAATGACTAGGCCATTGTAGATATCCTCATGTCATAATCCCCTGATCAATCTATCAAGCAATTTGTTGAGCCAGCAGAGGATCACACCCACATTTTTGCTCACACTCATCATTTTTGTAACCATTGATTGTAATAAATGTCTTTCCGACATTGATTTTGAATTGAGCCATTCATTAAGTAACGGGACTCAATTGAGTTTCCAGCTTGTAATCCCGAAGTAATTTCACTTGCTGATGTAATTAGTTAGAGATGTTCTCAGCTCCAAGGCTGAGGTATATAAGCCAAAGTTTTGTAACCTAAGAAAATTCAGATTATTAATCAAGGTGAGTTTTTGAGCGCCGTGACTGTGTCTGAGAGAGAGTGAGAGAGAGAGAGAGTCTTATCTACTTGCTACGCGAGCTACGAAGCCGCCATTGGAGAAGCGACACCGCCATTGTGTTAGCAACGGCGAGAGCTACGCACTGATACCAAGAGTGTGCGCTATCGGCTTCTATGTGTGGTAAGTTCCTACGAGCTTCGGTGTGAGTTTTCTTCCAACTCGTGTGTCGGAATAGAGCGTGCAGCATATCTATAGAACCACAACGAGTAGAGCTACACATTAGTACCATCGGGGTCAAGTTTCGGTCACCTGTATTTTTCGGCCTGTCTTCATACGCGTTTACCGCACGGAGTGGTTATAGGTTGATTTTGCATTTCAAGTCTTAAGGGTGTTGTTCTTACCTAGTGTATGGACTTCCCCTTGAGTTTGAGATAGATTCAATGATTCTAGATCCTGTTTCGTATAGCATTCGTTCGTAGTACGGATTTCAGTCACTTGTGTATTTTAGAACTTAGATTTGATTTCCTTAGTAGTGATTGTCATTAGAAGGTCGAGTAGGTGATTTGACACCCACCTAGTTGTTTCCATGCGCCTGCGGGTCAAGCTTCGTCCTCGTCTGACAAATTCTGTTGTTGGTTGAGTTCTCGCTATTTAGCTTCCGCTATCGGCGTAACCGCCTTAACATTTGGCGCCGTTGCCGGGGACGAGAGCCCTAAGTAGGTGACCTTAGACTAATCCTACGAGGTGAGTCGTATAAACTACTTTGTATACTTTAGTTAGAAAAGATCTAGGAGTGGTGGACTCCGAAGATCTCGAGAGATACTAGGAAGTGGGGTATTCCTGGGTCTTCCGTGTTGACAGTATTTTTAGTTTAGCTTAGATTTGTTTGTTGTTTTGTTGGTGTTGAGTAGTTGTTGATAGAAGAAGAATTTGCTAGTCCGTGAGTGACAGTGGATATCTTTAAAGTCACAATTACCAAACCCATTTTATGATTAGGAATAGCTTAGGTAGGACTTCATTTGATCCTGATCTAGAGCTAATAATCATTGGAGTATTTGCTTGATGTGGTTGATTGCATGTTAGATCACTAAACCGTCGAGTTAGTAGTGAAACTTGCAATAAACAAAAGTCAGAGAAATTTTTTGTGTATCTGTGAGTTGCTGAGCACTAGAGAAAGCTTTAGGAAGGATTCTGTGCCAAAAAACTGGAAATCTGCAACTTTAGACATCATACGCGTATGATGTCTAAATGACCAAACAGAGACCAAAACAGAAATTTTGACTTTACCAGAGTGTTCAAAAGGGGGGTTATACCCTAATTTCAACTTAAAACAAGAGCATTAACACTCAAAGAAACCCAAAAAGACAAGTCAGAGTCCAAGAAACGCAAAGAATAGGAAATTTTGGATTCAGATCTTGTTTTTACATTCAAACCTGACAAAAACACTTGAAACTCAATTATAAACATTGGAGAAGGCTTAAAACCAAGAATAGTCAAAATCTGGGACAAAAGACATCATACGCGTATAATGTCTTTTGGCACATCCACTGCTTATTTTTGATATCTGACCTGACAAGATTGTTACAAGCACTGTAGGAAGCATAAATATCAAGTTTTGACCTAAATTGATGAAAAAGACATCATACGCGTATGATGTCTTTGACCTAATTTTGGACATATTTTGATACTTTGCTAACACAGATCCATTGTAATAGCTGTCTAGAGGTTATATTTCAAGTTTCATCCCATTTGGATCACAATTGACCCAAAAAACAAGTCAAAAGCGGAAAATTGCCAAGAAAAGCCTAAATTAGCCATAACTTGCTCAAACAGAGTTCAAACTGAATTTTGTGAGTGGAAAGAGCATAAGGGGGCTACTGAGAGTGAGCATAACCAAAATAGTCTAAATCTGTGAAAAAAGACATCATACGCGTATAATGTCTTTTTCAGCATAACTGCAACAAAATTCTCACTTGATGAAACAGAAGTTGTCCAACTGACAAGATTAAACAATTGACCAAGTATCAATCAGTTTGGATCAATTCTGACCACAAAAACTTGGGAAAAACAAATTGCCGAGACGGAAAAGTTAAAGTCCTTTAGGGGAATTGATGAATTTGAGATCGGGCAGGAACCTCCAGAATAACCAACCAAAACAAGGGGAACCAGCAAGTGTCATATCAACCGAGGGAAGTGTAAACCAAAGTTGGGTGCAACCATTAGAGCCGATCTTTGAAGGAAGTGTCTCTGATACTTCTTCGGAGAGATCTTACGAGATTTTCACCGAACACTTGGAACACTTGAACCTGAACAACAGAGAAAATATGGAGCAGGATCATCAAACCCTTCCGCCACAATGAAGCTATTGTTCATAAAATACCAGTACGACAATGAGCAAGGTGCCAAGATCTACAAAGATGGAATGGACCGCTATTGTGTAAAGATAGAGGAGAGACCTAGTGAGTTCAAGGACTTAGTGCCTGTGAGCTATAGCGGAGATAGATATCTAGATGACGAGGGTACCATGTACTTGGTAGTCCTAAACCCTAACATTGTGGACAAGTGGGGATTGATGGGCACCAAAGCCAAAGTAGATGAAGAACTTGAGGAGAAAGCACCAATAATGAACTTCCCTGATGCGAGGTTAAGAAAAGAGAATGAAACTACAAGGATCAACACTGATAACATCTATGTGGGGCTATACAAATATAATAATGGGGAGCAGGATCTCTATTATAGATGTGAAGAACCCTACATTGGAGAGTTGACAGACCAAAAAAGACTTTATGTCTTTACCTACACAGAGGGATCGGAAGTGAAAATTGCCGCTTACGACAAGTATGGCAGGCAATACTCAACAATGGGCAAGAAAGAATTAGAAGGATATACATACTTTGGGGGACCACTACATCAGTATTATGTTACTTCTAGCTCACAAAGACCAGCACCAACAAATGGAGGGCAAAACCCAATGACGACAGGAGGACAAAGAACTCAGGCTGCTGACTCTTTCAGTCAACCTCAGTACTCGAAGCCCAGACCAATGGGATCATTACATTCCAGAGAGTCAATGGATACGAATCGAGGTAGTGCAGTTCCAATCCCCACGTATACCACTCCAGGTCCAAGGTTCGAAGCGGAACCATCACATTTACCTCCTAGTAGTAGATTCAGGGCGGGGGAACCGACAAGGGTAACCCATGAAGTCCATGATGCTAGAGAAAGCTTTAGCCGGGACACAGGAGCAATGAGATTGGTAGCAGACCATAGACGTATGAGACCATCTCAAGTAGCGAAGTGTATGCCAAAGAAGTATGGTGGTTCAGGAGATCCGTATGCACATGTGTCACTCTTTAAGCAAGTCTTAAGAGCTGAGCAGATAACAGATTTCCATACACAATACGAGGGATTTGGTCTTACTCTAGAAGGTACGGCATTGACATGGTTTCAACCACTGAACATAGGGGGATTCCATGACATTGACCATTTGCTAAGAGAGTTTGCTGAGGAATTCTCAAAACGAGGGATTAAGCACAATACGGTCTCACAAATATATGCTTTTAAACAGAGAGAACACGAAAAAGTGAAGGAAGCTTCACTTCGCTTCAAACAATACGTTGAGAGATGTCCAGTACGTGAACGACCACAAGATGACAGACTATCTGTTCTCTTTATTGAGGGACTGAGAAACGACACTCTCAAGAAGACTTGCACTTGAAAGCTTGTACAAGTTTCGAGCAAGTAACGAGAGAGGCATTGTACTTAGTGGATAACTGTACGGTTTATGGAGAGGTGTCAGCGGATACAGATTTTGCATCCAGTAGCTCCTCCTCCGTAGCGAGCGAGACTACCACTAAAAAGAATGTTCAAACAACAACCATGCCAAATGTAGAGCAAATGATAGAAGATGCTCTAAAAAGGATGGCACCATACCAAAAACCATTGCCAAAACCAATGAAATGGTGTGCTATAGAACAAAAATGGACAAACCATCCAACAGAGGAGTGCTATTACAACAAAGGGTATGTAAGGGAGCGTCAGTATGCACCTCCTGCTCAATTAGCACCACCTCAAGTACATCCAGTACCTCGATACCCAACGGCAAATGTGCCAGGACCTATGGGGATAGAAAGACCGCAACCGGTATTGGGACAACAACCACCTTTACCAGGAGCAAGACCACTAGGCATTAGATATACACCAACCTTAGAGAATCAGGAAGAACAAGCCCTAGTGCCTGTTCAAGCCTATTATGAAGAATCTGGTGCACACATGTCTCCAACTGTGTATTACCCACCAGAAGAACCCAAACAACTAGAACCATGGGGCATGATTGGGAATGTTGGAATACCAACAATTACAAGTGCTTCTGATGAAGAGAGATACAATTTGGACGCAAGAACATTGATGTTCATAGCTCATGGAGGGTTAACAGGACAAAGACCATCCTATCCACAAAGGACGAATCAAATGGGACCAAGACCAGCACTAGGACCCTGTTACAAGTGTGGAGGTGACCATCTGATGAATGTTTGTCCACATACGGAAATCATTAGAATTAACGCTTATTGCACTGAGTGTGGGGTTACTCACTTCATTGAGGATTGTTCAAATAATCCAAACAAAGTGCAAAAGACGACATTGAATATGCTAGAAACTATTCCTACCAGCAGTGGGTCTGAAAATGAAACTCTGATACCAACGCAAGTTGTTACTAGAGCTCAAGCTAAGAAAACCACTAGAGAACCTGAGAATGGAAAGTTAGCGACTGAAATGGTTAGTCCAGGACCGCGGAGTCAGAAAAACACATGGAAAGCTAGAAAAGCACGCATGAAGTTGAGAAAAGAACGTGAAGACGCTATTCTAGCTGAGGAACTAAAGCGAACTAAAGATAGATTAGAAAAACTTGAGAGTCAAAACGGGAAACGAGAGATGAGTCCGGAAAGAACGAAACAAAAGAGTATCAAAGAAACAACGAGCTTAAGCTCAGGGGGATCAGTGCTAGTCGACAAAGTACACGAACCATTGGACGCACTGATGAGAGCTTACGAAGCTAGGTTAAAGAACAACCAAACACAAGAACAGAGGTGGATGACATACCCAAACGCGGAATTGGAAAAGCAGAGACTTGAAATGTGCCAGAGAATGATCGAGACTGCACAAGCCTTATTAGAACCACCAAAAGAAACAATGAATTGTGGGAGACTATCGTTTCACGGGTAGCTGAAAAGACTCCCAGTGCACAAAATCCTGAAAATACACACAAGGATGACCTCATAGTGTTGAACACAACCGATCAGGAGATAGAGAGTTTTCATCCATTCATACAGAGGTCTTACGGAAGAGATGAGGATTACAATGAATTTTGGAAACAAGTGAGAGAGGCAAACTTTGCAAACGAGCTAAGTTGCCAAGCTAATCAGACAAATTGGGAAAAGGACATCAGGAACCCTCCCATAGTGGAATTTGAGGCAGGATCTCAAGTGGACTTGGATCTGCAATCTTACTGGGGAGATGGGGGCTCTGTTAGAACAACGGAGAGCAAACCTCACTCATTGAATACCTTACCTTCATACTTAGGAGAGTATGAAGCAAAATCCGAGACTAGAGCACTTCCCTCACGAAGAATCTCATCAGAAAAAGTCATGGACTCGCAAGGATTGATAGAGATCTTGTCAACACCAGTGACATGCACTATCACTCTAGCTGAGCTTTTGAGGCTAAGACCACATATGTGGACCACTGTAGGAAAATGCCTGGAGAAATTCGGGATAAAAGACCCAACATCGAGACTGAAAGAGGGTATACAAGAGCTGAGTAAACCACAAAAGAACGCTAAGCCTGTACCCTTAAACAAGGTCGGAGAGTATTGCGAAGGTGAAGAGGGGAATACAACCTTACCAGTTGAATTCCAAGGAGTAAACACGATGGCAATACTAGACAGTGGAGCTGGGGTAGCCATTTCTACAAAAGAAATCTGGAAAAAATGGGGGAAACCAGCAATAAGGAAGACTAGGTTGAAACTCCAATTAGCAGATGGACACATGGAGAAACCTATGGGGTTATTAGAGAAAGTTGTAGTGACTTCTTGCGGCATTGAATACGAACATACTTTTGCTATTGTCGATTTTTGCAAGGAGAATAACTATGATATCATATTGGGAAAACCATTCATGAGACAGTTGAAAATGGTCCAGGATTGCGGCTACGATCACATATACCTGAGAAATATGGAAACCACTACACGTGTGAACCTGAAAGACCATAGCTACAAAGATGTGAACCGAACACCGGTAGAGGAGTTTGATTCAGCTACTTTGGCGGGATCCAAATTTCCAGCTTGGTTAGGTAAACCCAAGGAGTTATGGATGTGTGGAGCTTCGAAATGTGGAAGTCTGAAACGAGAAGAATGTGTTTTAGAAAGGGCTATCGAAGACGAAACTTATATAGGAGAACCCTTTCCAGAGGACACGCTTGAACCATTAGAATGGACACACATTCTAGCAACCCTAGATGTTTTTGCAATTCCGGATGGTCCCACAACAAAATTTTGCGACAAGGACGGGTACGACGTGGTTCCGTATTTCATGTTGAGAACTGTACTCGAAAAAGAAACTGAAAAGAACGATACACTGGAAAAGGAAGATGAAGAGGAGGTATTTCACGACATTCCCGATCATCCTGAGTGGGGAAATGAAGCAGACAACGAGTCAACGGACAATTCAAGAGGAAACGAAGAAACTATAACGGATGTCCGATTTTATGATTTTCCGAACCAAACTAAACAACGCCAGAAACGCTATAGAGCAAAGAGAAAAACAAAGGGGGTTAGAACCAATCCGATGCCTAGAATAAGAGGAAAAAATCAATTCCTAATGCTAGTAAAGACGGAAGATTGTGTTAAGGACAAGATTTCTAGAAGAATGAGAGGCAATGATCAAAAGAGCTTACGAAAAGACAAAAAAGGCTCAAGAAATCAAGTTCAAAGGAATGGAACGAAAATAGAAACAGAAAAATCAGAAAAGAACAAGCGCAACAGAGAACACACGGAGTCCAAGTTAGAACGTAGAAACAAGTACAGAGAGCTCAAGAGAACTCTGAAAGAAGTTTGGACGACAGAAATTGAGAGTGGAGAGGACAAAAACGCCAAAATCAAGGAAAACATGGATGTTCCCTCTCACTATAGGAAATTCACAATAGAGGATAGGAAGGTGATATTAACCCCACCTATTCGAGAGAGGAAGGAGAACGAATCTTATGACGGACCGGAGGATGCAAAAAAAGTTGATTTAGCAGCTCCAAGTGAGCCACCTAGACCGGTGTACATAGCCACAGATTTGTCTCCAGGCGAGGAAGAGAGACTTTTGAGTCTTCTCAGAGAGTATAGGGATGTGTTTGCATGGTCTTATAAGGACTTAAAGGGAGTTGACCCATCGATATGCCAACACACAATCCCACTGAAACAAGACGCAAAGCCTAGCAGACAGAGACCATACACATATAATGATACGTTTGCTAAGCGAATCAAAGAAGAGATAGATAAGCTAATGGAAGCTGAATTCATATACGAGATTGAACACACCGATTGGGTATCTCCAATTGTGGTAGTACCCAAGAAGAACGAAAACTCCGAGTGTGTGTCAACTTAAAGAAAGTGAATGCTGCAACAATCAGGGACAATTATCCCTTGCCGATAACTGATCATGTTCTAGAGCGTGTATCAGGGAAAACAGCATACTCTTTTCTTGATGGTTTTTCAGGATATAACCAGCTAGCCATAGCACTGGAAGATCAACATAAAACAGCTTTTGCAACGGAGTGGGGAATTTATGCTTATCGGGTTATGCCTTTTGGTCTAACCAATGCTCCCGCAACCTTCCAGAGGCTGATGACGCATGCTTTCAAGGAATACTTAAGGTTGTTTCTAGAAATATACATGGATGACTTGTGTGTACATTCTCTTCTGAGAGATGAGCATCTAGAACACCTAAGAAAAGTATTTGAGAAATGTAGGACATATCGCATTTGTCTCAATCCTGAGAAATGTGTGTTTATGGTCCGACAGGGCAGAATTCTGGGACATATTGTCTCACAAAACGGAATATCCACGGATTTAGAGAAGATAAAAGTTATAGTGGATATGCCTAGACCAACCAATGCGAAACAAGTACAGAGCTTTATGGGACATTGCGGATATTATAGACGATTCATTTACATGTACGCTATAATAGGCCAACCACTTTACAGGCTAATAGTGAACTTTGAATGGACAGAGGAGTGTGAGGAATCGTTCAAGAAATTGAAAGAGGCACTCATTACTGCTCCAGTCTTGAAATCACCAGATTGGGAGAAGATATTCCATGTGCATATAGATGCTTCGGCATATGCAATAGGATGCATTCTGGCTCAGCCAGAAGAAGGAAACATGGATTTTCCTATCTGTTACGCCAGTCGACAGCTCAACAATGCAGAGAAGAATTACACCACAACAGAGCGAGAGGGATTAGGAATGATATATGCTGTGAAGAAATTTCGGCATTATCTTCTAGCCAACAAGTTTGTGTTTTTTACGGATCACCAAGCCTTGCTCTACCTAGTGAATAAACCATGCAATACCGGGAGAATAGTGAGATGGTTCATTATCTTACTGGAATTCGACTTCACGGTAGTAGTAAAGAAAGGAAAAACACATCTTAGAGCTGATCATCTTTCGCGATTGACGAATGGAGAAGACCCTATAGGAGTAGATGACGACATGCCAGACGCGTACTTGTTCAACATAGAAATGATACCGAAGTGGTCTCAAAATGTCGTTAACCTATTAACCTATGGAGGAGAGTTCGATAGAAGAGAATACAACCAGAAACATATTGCTATTCAGCAATCCAAGAATCTTCAATTGGTTGCAGGAAGGTTGTATCAATTGGGAAATGATCATGTTTTACGACTATGCATCAATCCTGAGGAATATAATATATATCTGCGCGAAGCACATGTTCAGGAATGTGCATTTCATTGTTCAAGAAGGAACACATATAGGAATTTGTTACAATTGGGAGTCTATTGGCCAGGAATGAAAGAAAGCGTACATGAATATGTCACTGTATGTATTGTATGTTCATCAAAACCGCCAGCAAGTATTCGACATTATATCAGATAATGATCGCTCCAGAATGGAGTCAGTATATTGTTGAATATCTCACAAATAGAACTTTCCCAGAAGGAACGTCAAAAGCTCGTCAGAAATCTGTAGAGACAGAAGCTAGAGATTACGCTTTAATAGGAGATCAACTCTATAAGAGAGGTAAAGACAACCAGCTTAGGATTTGCGCATCAGAGTCTGAGTATGTGATAATCCTGGAGCAAGCTCATGGAGGAGTAGGTGGAGGCCATTTCTCAGGTGATAAGACAACAAAACTTGTCTTAGCCGCAGGAATATGGTGGCCAACATTACATATGGACGCTGAGGAATACGTTAAACGGTGTGATGACTGTCAGCGGACCAAAGTACCACTTAAAAGAGATGATATGCCGCTTAGACCAATGATGGGGGCAAGAGCTTTTGCAAAATGGGGGATTGATTATGTCGGACCCATTTCACCTCCTGCATATAAGACTCATGCACAATACATCATTGTGGCTACAGACTATCTAACAAAGTGGGTCGAAGCAAAGGCAACTCAAAAAGCAGATGCCAGGACCACGGCACAATTTCTGTATGAATACGTCTTTGTACGATATGGATTGCCAATAGAAATTGTGAGTGATCGAGGCACACATTTTATAAATGAAGTGATAAAGATCCTTCTAGATGAATTCATGGTAATCCATAGGAAATCAGCCCCGTATCATCCACAAGCAAACGGACAAGCTGAAGCAACAAACAAAACCATATGCACGGTCCTCACGAAGATTGTATCTGAGTCGAGAACTGACTGGGACCAGAAGTTGCATTCAACATTATGGGCATATAGGGTAGCATATAAAACATCAATAGGAACGACCCCATATAACATGGTTTTTGGGCTAAATGCTATCTTACCAATAGAATTCTTGATTTCAACCTTAAGGGTGGCTAAGGATCTAGAGTGGACAGGGCACGAGCTTTCTGATAGAATAGATGACCTGGAAAAGCTAGACGAGCTTCGCCTAAAAGCAGTAGCTTCTATCTACGCTCAAAAAAGGCGACAAAAGGAATTTTTTGATAAGCATGTGCGGACTAAAGAGTTTAAGGTTGGGGACTATGTCCTAGTTTACACTCTGAAACAACATGCTAAGAAGCTTAAAAAGCGAGGGATGGGACCTCTGGTGATTAAAGATCTATCACCAAGTGGAGCCGTCAAGCTTGCTACATTAGACGGAGAAGAAATGCCCAATTGGATTAGTGGATGCAGAGTGAAAAAGTATCTTTTGCCGCTAACCCAAGACATGCTTCTCAAAATACATCAAGAAAAGCTGCGTGTCCAGAAAAAGAAAAAGATTGAGGAGGAAGCGCAAGCCGAGGCGAAGGAAAGAATGGAGAAAAGAAGACTACTGCGTCAGAAACAGCGCAATGAAGGAGCAATACGAATAAACGCAGTCAGTATAACAGAAATGGATAATGACAAAGAAGAACCCATCATTGAATGCAAAGTAGGAACCAACCAAATCAAAGCCAGAGCACTATTGGATTCAGGAGCTCAAGCTAACCTACTTTCACTCAGTTTGTATAGACAATTGACAAATGACACTAAACTACAAACTGCCAAGCAAGAGTTAAAGAGTTACTCTGAGAATTCAATCAAAACTGTCGGATGCACAGTTTTACATATACAGATTAACCATTATGTGTATCCTCATATGTTTTACGTGGTTGAAGACCAAGCTACACAACATCCATTATTGCTAGGACAACCATGGCAGAAGCAATACAATGCAATGATTGACTGGAGTTCTAAATCAGTGCTTATCAAATACGAAGGTGAAAGTCAATCAGTTAAGTTCACCAAAGGATCAGAGACAACTCCAAAGGAAGAATCCAAGAACAAAGGTAAACAACAACCAGAGAAAAAGAAGAAGCAATGGCAACCAAAAGTTTCTATACAACCGGATTACTCTTCGACGAGGAATTCTCAACAGTGGATAAGGAAGACAAGCAATAATATAACAGCTCAACCTTGGGAAAAACGGAGTCAAAGTTGGTATGGAGACCAAAAAAGGTTGTGCCAGAGAACACAAAGGTGGAAAGCAGAGTCTTCAATACCAGACAACAGAGTGATTCCAGACAATCAAGGACAGTGAAACAGATCTGGATTCCAAAGAAGTTCATGACGGCACAAAGCTATAGCAAGCAAATTTGGATCCCAAAGATTTGTAAACAGGAACTCCCTTCAGTACAATCAACGGAAACTCCTAGGTATTTCAAGGCGAGGAAATCAACACACGGAACAAAGCAGGTTTGGGTCGCAAAGAGTTTGTGGCAAGCACAAGCAAAGCGGAAGCAGATTTGGATTGTGAAAAAGAACAACAAGGTAAAGAAGAATCCATCTACTGATTCTACTACCAAAGTGCCAAAACCAACCCAAAACCCGACCACCAATCCTTCAATCAAACAAAGAGCAGCTTTATTGGAAAGACTGTTGTATCATCGCTCTACATTGCATTGGGAACTTATGACCAAAACAACTACAATGCTTCGCCCACAGACACTTCATAGTCGTCCAGGAGGACTCAGACTAGGAGGGGGGGAGGTATACAGGTATACAGGAGTTACAAAGCAGCTACAAGCGCCAAAAACAAAGAAAAACAAACATTATATTACAAGGGCAGTGTCTTACATGATTTTGCAATTTTTATGTTTGATTGCAGATATTGATAATATTTATGCCCTTATATACCTTGTTTTGCAACAAGAAGAGATCAAATGATGAATTTGGGTCTCTAGACGTGTAAATATCACTAAATAAGAGTGTTTTTGGAGCAAAAAAGTAAAAAAAAGTGATAATCCAAGTCCAGAAATCACAAATAAGTGTATATTCATATACACAGGGTTACCAGCTATTTATTGTGTATGTTTGGAATTTTTTGGCTTCAATTTGCTATTTTCTTTTATTTTTTATGATTTTCTTGATAAAAGTAAAAGAAAAATAAAAAAGCAGGTGAAACGAGATCGGAAAAAAGAAAAGAATAGACGGTGATGGTCCTAATGACAAGGGCAACCCATGGTAAAAATTGGGTACAATTCTGAAAAAGTTGCGGAAAGCCCGAAATGACAGAATTTTGGCAAAGTGGACAGATTTCTCAGAAACAGGTCAAACGGAGTCCAAATTGAGAAATTTCAAATCCTAAAGTGCATTTCACGACGAGATAGGAGCACATGTCAAATTTGGTAACAAGTGATCCGGGAAGTCCGAAGTTAAGTATTTTTCACATCACTTTCAAGCTCATTTCCACTATTATAATCCTTCTTGGAGAGAGCAAAGAGCACACAGGAGCATCCGACCTTCTACCGCCTTCTACGACTGCTACGAGAGCTTAGAGGACACTAGACATGAGAGGTAGACTCGTTGCCATAAGCTTTTGATGCTTATCGTTAACTTTTGTCGCGAAAACTGACCAAAACCAAGAAACAAGAGCAAACGGGGAATGGGGAGGAACGCTAGGTAGGGGCACAACCGCCTAACCAAACCTTGCAAGAACTTAGAGGTGGGTTACCCTAACATAGAAGATGGGTTTCTAACACTCAAAGCTCGAGAAAAAACGACTTGAAAAACCCTAGGTCAACAGAGTCTGCAAGAGGCAAACAGAAAAAAAGTTGTCGAAACGACACAAAACTTCTCAGGAAGCTTAACAACATCGAGGGCAATGCAACCATGGAGTATCTCCGGGTTTGGATCACCAAAAGTAGGTCGGAACAACCGATTCGGCTGCGGACACACAAAGCGTCATTTTGGCATAACGGCTAAAATTGACGACGAAATGACATGAAACTTCACAAGCAGCCTTCGAATATACATGGATGACTTATGTTTGCAAGCAAAACCCAAAAGGAAGCTGATTCACTTACCGATGGTGAAAAAGACCCTTTCGGGCAACCAAATGGAGAAAGATGGAGAACGGGGAGCCAAAGTCAAGTTCAACCAAATAGGTGGCTTCACAACATATCCAATGAGCTGGAAATGCAACTCTCGAGAAGAAAAGTTGAAGAAATTCAACTCCAAGGCAAAAAGACGACTTCGGAGACTGAAATGCCTATAAGGGGGCTTTTTAGCTAAACTAATGACTTTTTAAGTTGAAAACTAGTTAGCAGGGCTTAGGGCACGGCTTAGGGCACTAGCACAAAGCATTCTTTGCACAAAAAGACCAACATTTCAAGAAAAGACATCATACGCGTATGATGTCTCACAGCATGATTTTCACATCCATTTCAACATTTGAGTGCATAGCCTCATTCCACATGTTAATCACATCCTATGAACCAAGTATCATGAGAATTGGAGTTAGAAAACCCAAGGAAAACCAAAAAGACGCAAAGTAGGCCATAAAATTGATTTTTGGTCCTAATTTTGTCAAAATAACTCCAAACTCATTGAAACTTTGTAGGATTGTTGATTAACACATCTATAAGCTATCTGGAACCAAAAAGCACCATTTTGACACAAAAGACATCATACGCGTATGATGTCTATTTGCACTTACAGAGCCAAAACTGCTCATTTGTCATCATACATCCATTATATATATCTAATACATGCTACATATGAAGTTTGGAACCATTTGGTCAAGTGGATCACCCCATTAGCCCAATTGAGGGAAAATCCTTCATCCAAAGCTTATTTTTGGCCCCAAATTCAACATACTCAAGTCCAAACCAAGATTTGAGTAGAGACAGTCCTTCACTAGTACATGGGGAGTCCACAGAATCAATCCCATGAAAAATTGATGAAAAAGACATCATACGCGTATGATGTCTCCAGAGCCATTTTTTAGCCCAAAATCTATCCAAAATTCATAAATCCACTGAATAAGCCTATCTAAAGCCATATCCAAGCTTATAGAGAAATTTGGTCCAAAAATACACTAAAAGACATCATACGCGTATGATGTCTCACTATGTGATTTTGGCACCTCAGGGCTTCAACCACCAAACAGAAGTGATCTACATGCCATTTGAAGGTGAACCACCAAGTTTTATTCAATTTGGATCATAAAATCCAATTCCCTTTCAAAATTTTGCCAAGAGCCTGATCTGGACTAAACTGGCCAAAACTTGACCAAATGGGATCCAAACTCAAATCCAAGCATATGATACTCATGTATACACTATCAGCTACAAGCACAACCAATATGAAGTCATTTTGACACAAAAGACATCATACGCGTATGATGTCTGCAGCATGATTCTGAGCCCAGTTTGCATATTTTTTCACCTACCCTGCATCCTTAGGCCCTGAATAGCTCATGTTTCAATTTTCAAGTCATTTGAATAGTTAAAAGCTTCATTTCGGCTTTCAGTACTAAAAAGACGCTAAATTCTGAAATTGGAGTTACAGGATCCATGGATTCCGCCAAGTTATCGGCAACGAAGAGAAAAAGACCGACAATCAAAGATGCTCTTGCAGAAGCGGAACCCTTTGACATTCCAGCAGAAACCCTCAAGCCAACCAAAACTTGGGTGGAGGAAGCAGTACTGGAACAAGAGGGAAACTAGATCTACCAGGGGACTTTCAGAGATCCTCAAGGGCAAGCGGTGGATATACCGATGATCCCACAAGAATTGGTGGATTATAGCAGGTCAGAAAACATCAGCAGGTACTTGGAAAGGGCAGACTTGCACAGATTCTTCACCTCGAAACCATCATGTGTAGATACAAGAAGAGTGTATGAGTTGGCAACCTCCATTCAGAAGGATGGGAAAGCCACATTGACAGCAATAGATGGAGAGAAAGTAGAGGTACAGATCACTCCACAGCTCATTGCAGATGCATTGAAGCTGAACAACAAAGGGAGCTCTGTCAGGGAAAGAAGGGAGGCTATAGAGGTTTATGGGTCCAAGAAACAGAATGCAACTTATGGAGATATGGCAGACCAAAGAGCGGCAACCCTTTGCCGACTGTACAACCAATTTCTCCATATTTGCAGTAAAAGACCGCAAAAGTATACGACACCGCCCCATGCCATTGCAACTACCATCACATGGGCATTGAAGAGCAATATGCCAAAAGAGGTGAATTACGCTCAACACATCCACGAGCAAGTAATTGCCATGCACAACGAGAAGCCAAAGTATATAGGAGGAGCTGAAGTTCTGACAAGAATAGCTTATGAAGCTATTGGAGCCAGAGATCAATGGCCAAAGGTTCCCTCCCAGAATGAGTGGCTTAGAGAAGCCGATGAGGAGGAAGAACAGCCTGAAGTATCCAAGAGGGCATCCACAAGAGCACGCAGGAAACTAGAAATAGTTTCAGAACCTGAAGAGAATGTGGATGAGCCGATTATGAAGAAATCAAAGAAGAAGGTTGCTCCCAAGCAAACCAAAAGTCAGAAAGCGGCACGAATGGAAAGACTAGTGGAGCAGTTTAGAGCGGAAAGAGCTCTAAAGGGGGACTTTGAAGAAAAGTGGGTGCCAGACCCCACTAAAGTCGGAACTAGCTCAGCCAGGCCACATGTTGATCAATATGATCAATATATTAGAGCTTATGAGGAGTCAGAGGCAATACTGGAGCAGCAACCTGTCGAGCCATACACTGAAGAGGAAGTACAGCTTTTAAAAGCTGAGCTGCAAAAGGACGACAAGGGGAAGAAGAAAGTAGATGAGTCTACTGAACCTCAAGAGAAAGACGGGCAAGCAAACAAAGGGAAAGCCAAGATGACTGAGGACAATCAGCCCTCCTTTACTGATGTACCCAGCCCGAAGAAGACGGAAATCATTGTGGAAGAGACCACAGTAGAGATGGACACGGCTGGTATGGAAAAGCCGGAGGCCGGGACCAAGGAAAAGGAGATAGATCCAATTCAGCAAAAGAAAAACGATTATGAGGATCTGGTAGCGATAGGGTACACTGAAGAAGAGGCCCTTGAGGCGGTTTATGGGATCACCCTACAAAAACGAGATGATCGGAGAGGGACAGAGGAAAATACAAAGAGTACAAAAGAAAGTGATGAAAAACTGGAAGAGCAGAACGTACTAGAAGAGCCGAAGCCACTGGAGGTGGTGGCCAAAAAAGCTTTAGAGTTGACAGATGAAGATGAAAAAGACATGCACATGGTGCATGAACTGCTCAACAAGATCAAAGAAAGATCCAAGGCAAAGGAAGCGGAGATTGAGATAGCCAAACAAAGGGAAGCCGAGTTGCAGAGGAAATTAGAGGATGCTATGACTGAATCTGAAAGTCATAAAGCATCACTCTACGATGCGGAAAACGAGAGAGACGGCTTGATACTCCAGCTAGCTGAGACCTCAAGAGAAGTAACAAGTGCACAGGAAGCAAGGGAGCGGATGGAAGACGACTTGGAGGCGGCTAAAGATGAGCTCATTGAGCTAAGGGAAAGAGTCGAGCTCCAAGAAAGAACAATCACTAGACTCAGGACTACCCCTAGAGCTAGCAGAGCAGGAACCGAACAAGAGGGAGCTCTTGTACCAGCTCTGGAAGACCAGGTCCGAAGCTTACAAAGAGAGCTAAGATTAGAGCAAGTGCAAAGGTTGCACATTGCGGAGGGATCATTGGCAGCAGAGGAGAGGCTCACTTTAGAAAATCAAACACTAAGAACAGAGAATGAGACCCTCCGCAAACAGCTCCAAGATCTACAAGAGCAACAAAGAAGAGAGACAGAGACACCACAAGAAGAATCAGGTGGAGCATCCATAGAACTACCAGAAACTGGAGAGGCAACCACAATTGAAGATCCAGCCCCAGTTCACGAGGTGACCTCAACTTCAGGAATCTCTGAAGAAGAAGAACAAAGGCTCCATGACCAAATAGAAAAGTCAGCAGAGGAGAGTGCCAAGGCGGAAATGGAATGGGAGAGGAGACTCCTAATCTCCATTAGACTTCAGGGATTAGACACAAAAGTGCTCCATGAAGAGTGGATGCAACCCAGCCTGCCTTTCCCTTTGATGAAGTTTGAAGTGATAAAAACGAAAAAGAGAATAGAGGAGGAGCAGTATGTCGCTCTTTACGAAGGCGACATCACAAAAGAGGAACAATCAAAGAAGATTGTAGATTCGCAGCCTAGATGGAGGAAAGGTTGGTTGAACAAATACCCAGCCTATCTCATCTACTTGGTGGAGGAACCAAAGGAGATTCGGGAGAATGCAACCTTCTGCCCGGTGCCAAGAGTCAGAAGCTGGAAAGAGCATGGCAGGATTGTAGAAAAGAAGCCAAATTGGCTTAATTACCCCAGGATGCCCGGATCAAAGGCAGGAGAGAGAATAGGTAAAGCCTACATGGTGAAAACCCTAACGGGCACCATCAAGCTCTTTACTGGCTCTCCTGACCTTTCGTGTCAGATGCTCAAGAAAATTTGCAGGACTCTCTTAGATTGCATTGAAGTGTTCGCGCCAGATAAAGCCACGACCTCGAGTCTACTATCGACGGCCGACACAGTGACTGATATGATGTATGATCTTTCATTGCAGCCTTCTCCAAAAGTGTTGCACCTCCTATACCAGAGGATTATGTTTTTGCCTAGCTTCCACATGCAAACATTCGAAGAAGCTTTCTACACCGGCTTTTTCACCCACGAAAGAAAAATATTTGGCCCAACCTTGACCATCGGCAACCTGCGATACGAATCACATTTGCAGATGCTCAAGACGACAGGACTTTATTGACCAAGCATAAAGGTCATGTCAGGGACGACATGAACGCGGAGGGGGGGAGTGTTGAGCCAGCAGAGGATCACACCCACATTTTTGCTCACACTCATCATTTTTGTAACCATTGATTGTAATAAATGTCTTTCCGACATTGATTTTGAATTGAGCCATTCATTAAGTAACGGGACTCAATTGAGTTTCCAGCTTGTAATCCCGAAGTAATTTCACTTGCTGATGTAATTAGTTAGAGATGTTCTCACCTCCAAGGCTGAGGTATATAAGCCAAAGTTTTGTAACCTAAGAAAATTCAGATTATTAATCAAGGTGAGTTTTTGAGCGCCGTGACTGTGTCTGAGAGAGAGTGAGAGAGAGAGAGAGTCTTATCTACTTGCTACGCGAGCTACGGAGCCGCCATTGGAGAAGCGACACCGCCATTGTGTTAGCAACGGCGAGAGCTACGCACTGATACCAAGAGTGCGCGCTATCGGCTTCTATGTGTGGTAAGTTCCTACGAGCTTCGGTGTGAGTTTTCTTCCAACTCGCGTGTCGGAATAGAGCGTGCAGCATATCTATAGAACCACAACGAGTAGAGCTACACATTAGTACCATCGGGGTCAAGTTTCGGTCACCTGTATTTTTCGGCCTGTCTTCATACGCGTTTACCGCACGGAGTGGTTATAGGTTGATTTTGCAGTTCAAGTCTTAAGGGTGTTGTTCTTACCTAGTGTATAGACTTCCCCTTGAGTTTGAGATCGATTCAATGATTCTAGATCCTGTTTCGTATAGCATTCGTTCGTAGTATGGATTTCAGTCACTTGCGTATTTTAGAACTTAGATTTGATTTCCTTAGTAGTGATTGTCATTAGAAGGTCAAGTAGGTGATTTGACACCCACCTAGTTGTTTCCATGCGCCTGCGGGTCAAGCTTCATCCTCGTCTAACAAATTCTGTTGTTGGTTGAGTTCTCGCTATTTAGCTTCCGCTAGCGGCGTAACCGCCTTAACACAATTGGTTATGATTGAAGCACTCATTTGGATTACAACGAGAATTCAAATGCTTCAAGTGACGAATACAGTCTCTCACGGACTCTCCTTCCTCTCGTTGGGCTTTATGGAGCTGAGATGCTACATCCCAAAGCACTGACGGGAGCAAAGTGAACCCCGAATCCCCGACGGCCTCTAAAACACCGGGGACCGAATGGCGCGCCTCGAGCCTGTCATGGTAAAGCAAACAGGGGGCACCACCTAGCTTCAGCGGCTAGGACGCAAACAACACACCACCATAACAAAGTTTTCATACAAGAGAGATGGATGCTTGGGAGTAATGATGAAGAGGAAAGGGAATGAGATCAAGTGAGAGAGAGAGAGAGAGAGAGTGAGGGAGGGGGTATAGTGGCTTAGTACTTAGGCACCACAAAAGGATGGCGAATCCGCACACCTTTCACACATACACAAACTCACTCCAAACACAAGACTAGGTGGCGATTCCGCACACCTCACATGGGCAAAACATTTCAAGAAAACATACTCACAAAACCTCAAGCTTTATTTAGAGAATAAGGCGATGAAATGGGGAGCATAGGGTAGGGGAATGAGAAGGGAGAGCGTGGTAGAGCACATGGCGGATAGGTGGGAGTTGATGGCGAAGACTCGCGCGAGGGTTACGGCCATCATCCTTCATTTAGTTTCCCTTCATCTTCCATAGCCCAAGGGTGTAGAGGTCATGCTCAAGACGAGCATGGTGATTGCGGTGATGGTGATGGTGATGGTGATGGTGATGGTGATGGTGATGGTGATGGTGATGGTGATGGTGATGGTGTGGGTGTGTGTGTGTGTGTACTAGGCACACACAGTGCATAGTGTGTTCTTTGGTGATGTTGTGTGTGTTTATGTGATGGTGATCCCTCTTTATATAGGGGAGGAGGGAGGAGAAATTCTAGAATTTAGAAATGAAAAAAACATTATCTACATAGGCCATGCGACTGTGGGCCCCACTTGTCTGGCTGTGTATATGTGCCAAAACAGCAGTCTCATGAGAGAGAGACTAAGAGAGAGAGATAGGCTGATGAAAAAAAGTGAGAGGTGACATGGAGAATAAAGTAATTACAAGAGGGGAGAGAGGGGAGTGTGTTCAGAGGTGAATCTGTGTGCAGATGTGTGTGAACACAAGAAAAATCAGGTAACCACCGGGTGGGGATGGGTCTGTGGACACCTTTTTCAGTGAAACTGAGTGTGTGTGAGTGTGGGGGAGGTTATTTAGCTACAAGACAAGAGACATGGCGCTCTTTAGAGAGAGAGGGGGGTATTTGGGTCATGGGATATGATAGGAGAGAGAAAGGGGGGGTGGGGTATACTATTTTGGAAGATATGATAAGTTGCATGTGAGTTAGGGTGCATTATTGGTGAGTTAGAATGCATTATTGGTGAGAGGTGGGGTAGCTTGAGGGGAGAGAGAAAGGAGAAAGAACAAGGGGAAGAGAGAGGGGGTTGACCTTTTGAGTGGAGGAGAGGAAAAGGGACACACGGCGGGGCAACAGTGAAGAAAAAGGAGGCAAGGTGGGGATAGGCTGCCCCGCAGGCATGAGGTGGCCTATTTTACCTTTCTCATATATTTACATAATCATACTTTATTTTTTCCTTACTTTTTCCAATGTCTTTTATCACTCCCTCCCTAAGAGGGGGTTTTCATGGGGTGGGGACGAGAGAAGAGGGGTATGGGAGCTTGGCTTGTGAAAAGCCCCCATCAGCACTACCTCTTGTATGTATTCTTTCAATAACAGTCTCTTAAGAGTAGGGTAAATTTTTTTTTCTTCCACCCTTAGAGTTCTATACCAATCCCCAGCCTTCCTACTAAAGGTTACGCTTAAATCATTACTCTTATACAGGTCATTTTTTTCTCCTAGAGAATCGCATATTTGTTCAAACACTTCGATATGCTTTCTCACATCCCCATCTCCACTAAATTTTTGTGTGAGCTTGGCTATTTGTAGTGCTATACTTCTAGGCTCTATCAAGCATGTTATGCATATTCTCAGCAACAGATCCACCGATAGCTTGAGCAAATGTTGTCAAGTCACCTAAGTGAGCAGGCACCATGGGTGAAGGCGCTCCAAAGACTACATGTGGAGTAGGTATTGGCATTGGGCTTGGCCCATAGGAAGCCCTTGGGTTCCAAGTTTGGTACGGTGTTGTGCCATGTGGCAGCCCAAAGTTTATATGTGTGGTCCTAGGCATAGCGGACGTCAGATGTGACGTGCTAATGCTAGTCCGGTATTGTCCCATTGAAATAATAGCTTGGGTGTTGTGGTTGTGGAGCATAAGTTGTTGAAACAATGGGAGGGGTAGTAGCTACATGAGTACAAGGACCCATAGGTGTATATGATTGGTACACACTTATAGGTATTGTTGCAGGCATTGAGCTACCATGTAGTGGTGATTTACTAACAAAAGAGGTCCATGGTGTGTTTCTTGGCATGCCCATCACTGGGGTAGGCATGGTAGCCGTGGTGTCATCAAGAGAAAGATGAGCTAGACTTGGAAAGGTATCACTTGTGGGCTCAGATTTTACTGAGACCCCTGACAAAACAACATATAGAGGATCCATTGGACTTATCGACGGAGTCTCCATTTGCAATAAGGTTGGTTGCCAAGAATCTCATGAGACCCCGTTGAAGGCATGTGGATCACCTTGTTCTATCTTTCCAGCTCAATAACCCTATGGATGATCTCGCAAACTCTTTGTTGTTGATCCTCTACACTAGTAGCACCTTGTGCATTGTAGGACATCTAACCAAACCAAGTGATAGGTGTGACATGTGTATAGGTCGGTTAAAGTCTCCGTTTGTAGTTCATACTCCCTATTTTCATTTAGAAATGCTCCATCTAGGATTGAGGTGCTAGGGTGGTCCTTTGAACTAGATGCAATGTGGCTCTCTATGGGTTGACACTTAGTAGTCGCTAATTCAGGAGCACTTGATTTCTCGCCTCGCATGGATGTTGACATAGGGACTTACGCTTTTAACTCTCTTCATTGCTCTCCCTACGTGAGCTCTCGATTTCCTTTTCCTTAGCCACAATGATATACCACTCAACCTCTTGCACTTTGGCAAGGCTTCTACCATGAGATAATAAAACCTCGGAGGGGAACATCTCTAAAGAGTCAGGGGTTGCAGTGAATGGAGTATTCACATGGTCATTCTCTAGGAGCATGGGGTCTACGTTGGTCATCAATGGAGAATTTACTTCCCCACCCCCCTCATTTACATCGTTAGCTCCATGTTCGGAGCGAGTGGCTCTACTAAAGGTTTCCTTCAAGTGGCTAAGCACGCTCGGTCCGGGCTGTGGACATATGGCATGCATGTCTTGGCTTGAGCTATCAGTATTCGGCATTGGGTAACCCTCCAAGACATCGTAGTCAGAGGAAGAGTCACTAGACTCAATATGTGGATCCTGAGTGGTACAGCCTTGGGTTCCCATTGAGGGCCTAGAGCCTAAGGTAAATGGAGACACTCTCTATGTGCTCGTCCTCTAGCACACAATCAGAGCATAGGTGCATGTGACCTTAACACTCTAGAGGTGTTGGTGAGTGCCCGTGAAGGCTGCTCACCTAGTTTTTTAGGTGTTTACAACCCAAAATTTTATTATTTTTGGTCCCTTTTTTAAACCAAGCCACAAAATATGATGTGTAATAGCTCAAAACAAGCCTTTTGGCTACGGAGACATGTCGTGCTTTAGAGTCTCCAATTCGGTTACCTAATCCTAAAACTAGTCTTTTCCTAGGTAGGGAGAGGGCTAGATTTAGTAAGTCCAAAGAGTGAGTGTGATGGGGATGGTGGAGGACTTGAGGAACTTCTCCAACATGCCCTACCTTTACTTGAGGTCCTAGTCTTTATATGTAAAGTGGTGTGTATAGTACATCATAAGACTGAGGATTGAGGCCTAGGCCTGGGCCTGGGCTTGGGCTTGTGCTTGGGCTTGGGCAAAGATCCCGATCCCGATTCCTTCCTTTTAAGATGAGTTTTTTTTATAAAATTTTTGTTTTGAGTTTTCTTTTTAGTCCCAAATATCTCGAGCGTTTTTTAATTATTATTTTTTACTTTTTTTTCTATTTTTGAGGATAATGTGGTCGTGTGGACGACGAGCTCCCACGTGCACATAACAGCTCTTGCGAGCTCTCTCTAACCTCTTTTTACCTAACAGAGCTAATTAACATTAACTACCTCTACTAACACATTGTCAAACACAGTACACTGCACACTCACAGACACTCACAGACAGTCGACTCTACTACTCGCTGTCTACTCTACTTCTCACTGTCTACACTCACTAACAAATCTACTAATACTTGCACATTACAAATCTTGCAAATCTAACAAAAACGAGTACAATGCAGCACTAACAGAGCTTACAGCCACTTAACAAAAGCTGACAAAAACCTGCTAATCTGCCCATTGCAACCACTTAATAGTTCTCACACAAAACAACATAAAACAAAAAACAAATGGAAGAAAGGCTTCCGAAGGTAGCAACAATCAGTGATCCTTAAGCTTAATGCAAAGCATTTCTTGACAACGGTGCCAAAAATGTACGCTTTGCTCCATACGTGTCGAAGCTGGGAACTTTCCTACGTATTATGTGAGCCTCGAAATACTGCAAACACAGAACTAGAAGAGCCTAGCAAGCTCAAAGGGGTAGGGGTGTGTCACTCACCACTCAATGCTTTTGTCGTGAAGAATCATGTGCTACGAAGAAGAAGGACCAACCGTCGATGCCGTCGCAATGCTCAATTTCTCTCTCTCTCTCTCTCTCTCTCTCTCTCTCTCTCTCTCTCTCTCTCTCTCTCTCTCTCTCTCTCTCTCTCTCTCTCTCGCATACACACACACACACACACACACACACACCTGTGAGCACATGAAGGAGAAGGAGACAGAGATGGAGCAAAAGCACTTCTTAGCTTACACCTCATAGAATGAGGATTTTTAGGTCAAATGGACCTTTTATAAGAGTTCGATCCATTCACACATGGACACCCACAGTGGCCGGTCGTTGCAAAACTACTAAAAAAATAAGATAAGTGGTGCGCCTTTCATCGGCAATCACCTACACACCTATTGGACCGACAAACCCGGTACATGACTCAATGAAATAGATAATATGCATCTGTTGAAGGTGATAGGCTGTCCGTGAGGGTTAACAACTCCATGCTTGATTTTCATCCGTGTGTTTGTCATGTCTCCTTGGCTCTTCTTCTTCTTCATGTCTTTGTGTCATTCATGTTTTTGTCCTTCATGTACAAATGCATGAATTTTATGATAATGAAACCATCTCCGTATTGGAGCACAAGTAGATTCATGTTCACTTTTATTTCGATGCAAAATATGAAAAATTTAAGGGAGATGCTTAATGCAAATTTGGGGGTCTTACCACCGGAGATAATCATCCAATGTGGTAGTGTCTATGCCCGATTACACAATTTAGCAATGCAAAAGTGGATATAATTTTGGTAGAAGGGCTTTGGTGCTACCTTGGAGATTTCAACACTAAAATCACCCTTTATGAGAGTTTTGGCCAATCTTGATGCAAAGCAATGGGAGTCCATTGTAAGGTTGTGGGTGGATTGAGTTCTCCAGTTTGCCCATGGAAAAAGGGCTCTTTTCTTTCTAGAGTAGAGTCATCTATGAAAGTCAAGAAATATAATGTCCCTAGAGACTTATGCGGCATAGGCCTGCATAGATGCGTAGGTCACTCTGAACCAAATCTAGAGGACTTCCTAGATTCCTATCCAATGGCAATGAGGTAAGCCTAGTCTATTTACCGTATATGCAATGCTCACACAAACTAAAATCAGAATAGGAATATAGCCAAAATATCGTAACTATTTCATTTCTTTCTGACTCATATGACCAGGCCGGCTACTCAATAGAAGGCAACTTAGCTACATAGATAGAATTCTCTTTTATAAAAGAGACATACAACTACATCTGACAATTGCACCACATCAAGAAAAACATCAACATGTAGAGACTTAATGACATTGAGCTCCTCTATCTTCACACTGCTCTTAGGAGGTGTAGAACTTGCGAAAATGGATTTACCCCTTTTTCTTTGCAACAAACAACAATCTTGCTTCATGTGTCCTTTCGTGTGACAATGGTAGCATTCAATGTTTCTCGTGCCACATCCACAACTCTTGCTACGTCCACTCTTGCAAGCCTAATAATGGTCGCACCTATGACTATGACCTCTCTGTCTTTGATTGTTCCTCTGGCTTTCCATATACACATCACAATGCCCACTAGTGTCAAGAGATTGATGTCGAATCTCTTTTATGAGCAAAGCAATGGTAACATCACTAAAAAAAATCTTGCCCTTTGAGGTGGAGTTGCTAATGATAGTGTTAAATGTATCCCATGATGCAAGCAAAGAACATAGCAAGAAAATGGCTTTCTTTTCATCATCAAAATTAAGCCCCTCTAATGCAATTGATTAAACACACTATTAAATTGGGGTCGTCACCAGTCGTCTTTTAACTAGGGTATGACTTCGCTACTTTTTGCGATCTCTTCCTTTGTGTTTTCTTCTTCACCTAAGACTGGGCAATTGATGCCGTGTCTCTTTCCTCAAGAATATAATTTTGTTTTTGGAGCATCAACCGTGTGAGCACATTTACTGGTACCACATGTGTACTTTGTGATGGCTCCTCGGTAACCTCAATCAAGTTTAATGGCGTGATCTTTGGCGCATTTGGATTATTCTGACATTGGACAATCAAATGATCTATGCAACATCGATTACACATGAGTATTGGCATTGTAGACATGCTTGCTTGATTGGTTTGCATTAGTGTAGCAATCTTTTGTAGCCTACATTAAGAATTCTCTGCTTCCATAGAACTTCTTAATGTAGTAATCTTCTTTCTCAGAAGATCCAACCATACTAACAAGAGCTAATTGCAAGAGAGTAATGCTAAGAACTTATACATTTTCTATATAAGATTTTGACAGAGTCTCTCTGGACGGAGATCATAATCTCAACTAGAAACTCAGAAAAATAAATACAATGTCAATGCAGGTTGAAAGAAAACTAGAGGACTCACGAGAAAAATCTAGTAGAGTCTCCTTTGTACAAAGATTAAGTTCTCAAGCAAAACTTTGCAAATTAATGCACAAATTGTAAACGGAGTACTAACAAGCCATAGACTGACATCTATTGCTTAAAGAAACTATCAAAATACTACCAACTTGGTGTCAAAGCACCTATACCCATCTTTACAAGTCCTATGGTGAGGCCACGAATGGGGATTCTAACACCTATACCCGTCTTTACATGTCCTATTGGTGTCAAAGCACCTATACTCGTATTTACATGTCTTATGGTGAGGCCACGAATGGGGATTACTAACAGCCTAGTCCACCTCACACTGGGTAGCTCGGCCCCCAGTTCTTGGCTTCAAAAAACCTCATGCAAACATCCTCACAAAAGGCTATGCAGTATGACTAGCCACAATTTCAAAAAGGGCTCTTTTGGGTCAAGTCTCAAAAATGGTCAGGATTGTCAAACCAAGCCAAAATTGGTCCACAATGAGGTACAATGGAAATATTTGCAATATAGCATACATCCAAAATGTAAAACTGACATTGCAAGACCTCAGGAATGTGCTTTAATATCCACCAATGAGATACAAGCAAAATCTAGACCGAAATGAGCTATCTGCGGGGAGTAAGAACTACTCAATAGATCACAAGCACACACAAGGTGCTAATCACACATATCCATATGCATAAAAATTCCAAAGAGAAGCAATCACTGGTCAAAAATCTCTCGCAAAAACTAAATCTATCACTCACAAACCTTGTCAATTGTAGCCAACTAGGCTAGGCAAATCAAAACCACATATGTCATACATACAATAATCCGCCAACACTTATCATGTGTAGAAACAACAGATCCACATTAGGAATGCCTACCAAGAGAACATGTAAACTTGTAGCTGTGTAGACCTCTTAGTTTGACAAACTAATAAAATAGGTAACCTCTGAGCCGTCAAAAGATAAGCATCACAAAACCATACCATAATCAAGATTTGTGCAAAAAAGGCACTAAGAAGCCCAAGCAATAACTATCAACATTTCTCTCTTTGATGATGCCATGAAATTGTTATGTCAATATCGACGTCGATGTCAACCTTTTCACCATCTCGTCTGTCAAGATGGTGCCAATGTGTCACTCCTCTAAAGAAGAGGCACCTCACGCGTGCACAACGATATCAAAGGAAACTGGGTGTCTATGTTTCCTTTCACTGTTGGATGGAAGCATATTGCCTACTCAAAGATGTCGGAGTCATCGAGCCAAAAATCAAAGTATGTGTGTGTATCTGATAGCAAAAATGTTGATTGAAAACTACCTTCTCCTATGTTGCTCAAATGGAGATTTTAAAACCATAAACGGCTTCAAAAGGGGGTAAAATGTAAAGACACCTAAAGGAAATACTCACGAAACGGTGTAGAAGCTGTAGCAACAATTGAAACAAAGATTTGGCCTAAAACTATGTATGCAAATGCAAATCTTGGGTCTCTCTCTCTCTCTCTCTCTCTCTCTCTCTCTCTCTCTCTCACACACACACACACACACACACACACACACACGCACGCACACAGACACCTGTTTTGATCTCTCTACTTTACTATGGTGTACTTGATTCAAGATCTGAAGCTCCTCTGTTCAAGCTTTTACACAATCTACAAAAGCTTTGCACGTTGTAATATATTTGTTGTATCCTTCACCTAAGTTTGCAAGCCTTAGCTGATGCTGAAGCTCATGCACAAGGTGGGGAAGGAAGACACCACCATAGCTCTGATACCACTAGTAGAGTGCACGGCGTGTGTAGAGTGCAAGGGAGAGGAAGAGTAGACACAGCATGAGGATTAACCCCTCACCTCTCCTTATTGTTCTATATGATCAAAAGAATAGATAAAGTTAGTACGGTCAGTGTGATGGGTGTCCAACTAGTTGGCATGAACCCTAATACTTTTGATGATGATTGCTTAAATGTAGAAGCAATCATGGAGTGGATTAAGTAATAATGAAGGGCAAGAGAGTATCAAGTAAGGGCAAAATTTGAGAAAGCAATAAAAACAAGGTGAGGAGTCACGATGGCCTTCTGAAGGTAAGGGGGAGAGGAAGATTTATTGAAAGTAGGTCTCAATCAGTTGTGCAATTGTATTGTTTTGATATAGAATTGTATTGTCTATATACACACATAATTAGGCCCCTATCACACTGGGCCACGTGTCCATCATGAGTTGGATGACCATGATCAGCATGCCCTTGCATGAGAAGAGTTTGGATTACAATAGCTAGCACAAATGCTGTCACATTGAGCGCGTGCAAGAAATTAGAAAAGTTGCTACTACGCGTCCAATCAAACGACAGGATTAGTGTTGGGTTTGAAGTTGGGCGGGCATGGGAGGGCGATACAATTTTGGAAAAAGTGTGTCGCTAAGCTAGACGGCCAACTAAGTTGGGGAAACATGGACAGCATCCTTGTGTGACAGGTGACTCCGTTGGCACATACGTTGATTGGTTGGGAAGAGAATAAACGTTGTCTGCATGTCCCAATGTGACACACGCATTAGAAACTAGCGGTTCCAAACTAGCCTATCGATCGGTATGGCCCCCACCACTGCCTTCGACAACCGATTATGGATATGGGAAATGCACTTTTCCTTTGTCCCCAGCCCCCCCACACAAATGCACACACATTTACATAGAGGTGAAATGGTCAACAAATAGTGAGGTTAAAGTTTGTGTAAATGTTTAATTTTTTGGGCTGTTCAATATAATTCACTCACAATTGTGAGTTTTGCTCTATAAAAAAAAAAGTTTGTGTAAATGTTGAAAGAAAAGGGGAGTTTTTTATGGCCTTCAAATTGAAAAAAATTGAATCATCCTTAAAATGACACTTATTTTTTTCCAAACTCTATAAAGAAGTAGTAGAGATGCCTTGTTTGTTATGATGAATCTACTTAAACAAGGTGAAAAGATCACATTGACATTTTAAGATAAAATAAAGTAAAAAAGTAAAATAAAAATTTTAAAAAGACAACAAAATAAAGAGCCCCCATTACAAACTAAAAAGTAGATCTAATAAGCATAGATAGTAATTAAACAAATTCTTAAGAAAAAGTAGGTTCAATAAAAATAAAAAATAAAAAAATATTTTCATGAAATGTCCTTTTAGGAGGTCTTAAATGAAAAGATTCTTTTACAAATCAAAATATTATATTATTTCACATCATGTCCTTTTATGAGGTCTTAAATGAAAAAAAAATACAAATCAAAATATTACATTATCATCATGTCCTTTTAGGAGGTCTTAGATGAAAAGGTTTTTTTACAAATCAAAATATTACAATATTTCACATCATAGGATCAAAATTCTATGAATGTACTACTAATGCTTTGTTCTTTAAGGTTTTGTAAAGCAGTCTAAATAAACAAAGACAAAATAATTTTTTCAATGAAATGGAGCCCATGTTCTTAAATGAAATGATTTGTTTACAAACTAAAATAACAAAAAAAAGTGGAAGAGGACGAAAAAGACTTTGTGTGACCCAATTTTCACTAATCCTCTTTAAAAAAAGAGGTACACAAATGTCACCACCTTTCACAAAAACCTAAAAAAAATGTTAAAAAACAAGCAATTGTATATGTGTCCTCTATCTGATCAACTTACATCCACGGTCCACAATTTGCACCCAAAATCCACCCACCTCACTATGGTCTTCTGCATACCAACAAAAATCATTGGAAGGGAGAGGTAGCATTACTGATGTTGATTGATATAGATTGCTTCGAAAGTAAAGGATGAGGCCTATAGAGGAATATAGGATACACTTGTAAAATCAAAAGGGCATTTACAACATTTAACCAAAGATCTAATTGGCATGTTAAATGCCTTAGTATCCATATGGGTGAAGGCCATTCAATTCTAATTGTTTGACTTGTGTTTTTCAAGAGAGCCTTAAAACATCTCCTTTCAAATGCTACTTTCAAAAATTGCATTATTTTTGGCTTTCTAAAAGAAGCCTTAGAGGAGACTAAGGAGAGTTGAGTTAGGGATACTTTCAATAGTTTCAGTGATGATTGAGACTTACTTGAATATCAAATGGATCTATTTATTTCACCTTTCATTTCACATCCTCACATGGCTTGACTTCTTTTGCATTGTATTCTTTTAAAATGCTAAAGTGAAGCATCACCATGCATAATTCTAGTATATTCTATACATAAATACATATACATGAACACATACATAATATATATATATATATATATATATATATATATATATATATATATATACACACACACACACACACACACACACACATACACATATATATACAAGCTCCTTTCATTTTATGTGTGTGTATGTGTGTGTATTAATGATTGAGACTTACTTAAATATCAAATGGATTTATATATTTCACCTTTCATTTCACATCCTCACATGGCTTGACTTCTCTTGCATTTTACTCTTTTAAAATGCTAAAGTGAAGCATCATCTTGCATAATTCTAGTATATTCTATACATATATACATATAGATGAACACACACACACATATATATACGAGCTTCTTTTATTTTATGTGTGTGTGTATATATACACACACATAGACACACATATGAATGAGTTCCTTTTATTTTATGTGTGTGTGTGTATATGTGTGTGTGTGTGTATTAATGAGCAAACCATCATAAAGGGAAGAAAAATCAAGGGAATATGGGAGAGCTAGGTTCAAAAATCCTACAAATTTTTTAAAAAAAAGTATTTTTGGTTTGCTTCTTTGCAAAGAGGAAACTCAGTTGCTTAATAAAAGAGATATTTTTGAACACTGCTTCACCTTATATAATTCTAGTTAAACTCAACTTAATGATTTTATCACCTTTTTTTTCTTTGCAAAAATCACATTTGTAATTGAATTATATTAGCAACCCAAAAGAATTATAGATATTAGTCATGCTCGTGTCGACCCATGACGTCTTCTAGCAACCATAGTTACATTGGCTAATAGGAGGGCCACTGCACGGCAAAGGCAAGACACTTGGCTAGACAAGAATCATATACTCACAACCTTGTTTCACTCATCAGTGTTCCTCCATTTCCCATTGGCAATAATCGCTTCCTTGATTTTCATAATGATCTTTGTGAACCTAGTTGTTGCAAGGGCGTTCTCAAATAGTTGACAGTTCCTGGCCTTCCACACATGTTCAAAGTAGCAAAAGCTGACAATTTACGTACTCAAGTAGTGATTGGCTCTCAAACACCTTCCCACCCAGGAAAATATCATTCTTGAAGAATACAATCTTCCATGTCTTTTGAACCCACTTGCAAATCTTTCATGCCAGACCACAGACTCATTCCTTAAATAAGTGGGGAAGGTCCTCACTTGCCCATCTTCATTAGGAGCATTTATCTGGACCAATACCTCTAGCTAGGACCTTCACACCAGTCGGCAAGGCCACCCAAAGCACCTCCATAGAAAGACCTTCATCCCAAGCAACCATTGTGGACACCAGATGTTATTTACAATTGTCACCCATCTTGATTTCGGCCATTGCTTGCCCCACTACTTGTTCAAGGGGGAGAACCAATCCACTGAGACCAAGAGGGTGTTTTGCAGGTCCTTGCTATGTGGTTTCCAAAAGTGTCTGTCTGTGGGCCACTACCATGCTTTCCTCTTAAACCTAGACTTGCAAGTCGGCAGGCATCATCTGTCAAGGTGTTTTAAGACTATTTGCTAGCAGTCTTTCAGTCCCATTTCACTTTCTTATTGTTTTAGAAAGCCACCGTGACCCTTTCACTTGTTTGGACTACATAAGTAGTCCATAGTAAGGGTTGGATTTTGGGTGCATCTCTAGACCATTGGATAAAGAGCAAGCTAATGATAATAAATTTTATTTTTTTACATTATTTCTTTAAGGCCCTTGTGAGAGGGTGTTTACATTTGTGTGCCTCTCTCTTAAAGAGATCCATTGAGTATTGTGTCAAACATTATTTTTATGCTTTTGAATTATTTTGAAATATAAATAGTTCATTGTTACATATTTTTGGCCTCTAGGTTGAGTATCCATACGGATGAAGGTCTTTCACTTCTTGGTGCTTGACCTCAAAAGTCTTCAAGAGAATTAAAGAGAAAGGACTTTCAAATTATCTTTCCCAAACCTGTATTCTGCTTTTGTTGGTTTGGTTGCAACAAATGAGGTTTTGTTGGAGAGGGTGCAATAAATGACTTGAAGTTTGAACATAACAATTTTTTCCAAACTGTAAATTTTTTTCTTGTGTATCACAAACCATTTTAAACTAAAGAAGTAAACTAAATTCCACAAAAGCCTGGCACATTGCATATAGGCCACCTCTTTATATAAAGAAAAATAAAAGTTTTTTGACTTCCCATTTGCAAGAAGCTTTTCATTTTTTACAACCCTTCACTTTTGCATTTTAGATATTTTGAAACACATTGAAAGTAGTATTTGACCCACACGTAGTTGCAAAAAAAAGGACTTGTCATAGCAAAAAAGGACTTGTTTTTTTACAACACCTTCTCCCCCAAAAAAGGAACAACACATGTGCATTCTGTGTACACCCATAATGACTGCCAATTGATAATTGGCATTCCATTGCCAAAGATAGTATGAATGTTTCTCCTTGGGCTAAATCTATTAACTAGCAATAGTGACATGTAAGTAGCAAAAAAAGGTGAAGCTACGATAGATTAGTTGCATACATATACACAAAATGAGCAGTTTTCAGAGGTGGGTAGGAATGGATAGATGCCAAGATGGATATCGGAGTCCTACCTCAAACTAGAGAAACTTCTCCTCATAAGCTAAAATGAATGGCCATTGCCCTAATTTGCACATGCTAGCACCTTATCTTTGAGTGTAATCAAAGAAGTCCTTCAAATAGGAAAATGACTTTTGCTTCACACGTACTATTGTGTGTGTGTGTGTGTGTGTGTGTGTGTGTGTGTGTGTGTGTTCATTCTTGGCCTCGTGCTCCCATCCTCTCTGTACTAGCTTGGATGTTGTCATTGCCCCTATCAGATGAGCTCCATCCCTTGACCACATGTGCACACACAAACACACAGGCCATTGCAACTTGACAAAAAAAATTCTTAGTCTCATGTGACTTCAAATATAGAACTTTGACATCAACTTTGAATGGCTACTCATGTTTCTACAATTGAAAACCACATCAAAGCCTCCTTTACATCATAAGCTATTGAAAGAGCTTATAGCATATTTTTTAGATTAAAATGAGAACTAAAATTTGCACCACGATTTTCATTGGGCATTTTGACAATCGTATTTATCAACCAGCTGCCCATTACATACCAAGCCACCATTTGATCGCACAAAATTCTACCCCTTATGTAATGCAAATCTCAACCGGTATTTTTTCAATCTTTGACTACGGGGAGCACCAACTAGTCCATGATGATTCCTTCATATTAGATAAATGCATGGGCGAATCTTTTGCAAATCATAACTTTGTATGCTTTCCAGTACTAAAGATCATAAGTTTGTCATCATGAATTTGTTTTCTCGAGTCTACTCTTTGGATTGTGTTGAACCAAAGCAATGCAAGCATGCCATTTTTCTCCCAAAGCCTTGGACAAACCATATCTTTAAGGATATGTTTTCCTATATCAACCTTGCATAAAGCCACATGCTTTCAAGATGCAAGCATGTTGGAAGACAAACCATCTCTTAATATTCATTGGGTATAGCAAGTGCTTCACAACCTTTCCTTTCCAAACATATCCTCCAACCAATGCATTCTCAGGGATAGGATCCGCACATAAAGCTCATCAAGCACTTACTCTGCTTTGGTGAGTAGGCCACAATCGGTAAACACACCAAAAACCAATCGTAGCGTTTTGTGGAAGCCCATAACTACCAATCTTATGATGAGTTTATCCTCCCATGTCAAGTTCTTGTATATTATTACATTTGAATAGATCCTCTCATTGCAATCCTTGAAAACATATCTATGTGCTTCCTATACATCAATACTTATTGGGAAAAACCATTCACTCAATGGACTTCAAGAGATGGAAATTTGAATGCAGAGCACTTTTTATGCTTTGGGATGTTTAAATTTCATGATAAGAAAAGCAATTCCAATCATCAGATTTGTGGACGATTGTGTGACCAACAATCTCATCCTAAAAGCCTTCAAGTCTCAAGGTGACAACGCAGGTGATTGCATCAAAGGATGTACGATCACTTCAAATTCTCTCTCAAGAGCCGAGTGCTTCCTTTCTTGTCATACTTGGCATAACTTGTCGTTAAATACACTTAAGGCAGAATTCTACACCCACGGCTCGAATTGGTTAATTATAGAGGTCGAGTGGGTCTAACATAGCAGAGTTGCCGAGAGATAGCTCCTTTCAGACTTCTTATGGCTCAATAATGGCAAATCCGTAGGCACGTCTAAAAATACTCCATTATTAAGACCAAAGCTCCCAAGGTGTGCACCATATCCCACATAGTGGGCTCAACAAAACCGATAATAGATCCCAGTTCCACTTACCGTAATATAATTAACAAAGTCAACCATTGATAGGCTACTTAAGGACCTCTCTTCTTAAGCAAGAAAAGAGAAACCAGATGCTCTGATACCAATGTAATGGAAACGGCCTATGAACTTTGAGAGTAGCGGAATTGGGAAATTAGTGAAGCACTTTTGTGAGATTATTTTGTAAGCATAACGGGTGAACTTAAATGATGGTAGCAACTTAAACATGGTACTTTGTTAACTTGGCATGAACAATACTTTTGCAAGAGAGAGAGTTTAGAGAACATGACAATAGTTGAGGACCGGATTCATATGGAGCCGGTCCCCCCTCCAATAGGCATTTGTATTATAGTTTCTCCCATCAAGAGAGACTTGGTACAATACAATCTTTGTGTTCCTTGTTACCTAGGTGATGCAATGAATATAGAAAGCTTCATGCATCACAAGCATAACATAAACTTTGTAGAAAGCATTAACTATCCCAAGCCTCAGTCCCAAGGCTTTAAACACCTTTGAAGGTGGAGAGAGCTAGCGGGGAATGAGGATAGGGAAGAGGAAGAAGAGACATTCCATAGGAGAAAGAAATAGTTCCTCACTTATCATTACTCTTCTTGCTAGCATACATAATAACATAGTAATGAAGATGGAGAAGATGGCAAGCTTAAGCATTAAATCATGGCTCTTGGTTGGATTTGCATTCCATAGCCAAGAGTGCTGATGTAGGCTCTCACTTCTCACAAGCTTGGAGAAGGAGGTGGTGTTTCTCAATTTTCACCAAGTGAGAATGGTCCACAAAATGAGTGTGTGTGTGTGGTGTATATCCCACTAGCACCCCCCTTGCTTGCTTGCGGCGAGTTGCAACTTTTCTGCATGTTGCAAGCTCATTGGACCCCTCTCCCCCTAGCCAATCACATGCAGCATGCAGTCAAGTACATGGGTAGTCTTTTGACAAGTGTCCTCCTTACGCCTTACAGAGAGAGAGAGCTTGAAAATATCTTGATATTTGTTGGATGAAACTAGAATCTCATTGGACCCTCTTTAGCCCAACCAATAGCATTCAAGCACACCATGTGGTTAAGCTTAGTGAGAGTCTGACATGTGTGCCATGTGCCCTTTTAGCAAAAGGGGTGCCCTTTAGGTGAGTGGAAGGTTAGGTCAAAGATTCCCCTAACTTTGGGACTTTCATGCATAGGAGGCTTCTCAAGAAACTTCCTCATTAAGTTTGTAGGGTCTCTTTTTGACTCAAGCACCTTATCCCCCATGCATAGGAAGCTTCTCAAGAAGCTTCCTCATTAAGTTTGTAGGGTCTCTTTTTGACTCAAACACCTTACCCCCCATGCATAGGAAGCATCTCAAGGAGCTTCCTCATTAAGTTTGTAGCATGTCTTCTTGACTCAAGCACCTTACCCCCCATGCATAGGAAGCTTCTCAAGCACCTTCTTCATTAAGTATGACAAATACCTCAAGTACCTTAGTCATCAAGCATGACAAGCACCTTAGATGGAGTTTCCACCTCAAGCTCAGCCATAGCTTGCCTAATACCAAAGCAAGTTTCGTTGGGTTCCCACCTCAAGCTCAGCCCTAGCTTCAGCCCTAGCTTGCCTAAGGTCAAAGGTAAGTTTAGGTTGGATTCCCACCTCAAGCTCAGCCCTAGCTTGCCTAAGGTCAAAGGACTTTTAACATTAACCATTGAAGGTCTTTAATGAAGCTAACCCTAACGTCTTTTAAGCTCCATTAGATGCACATTTCTCTTTGATAGACTACCTCCTTTTGGACCTCTATTGAGATGTAAATATCTCTCCTCTTGGTCCCCTACTGAGGTAAGTCTAGAAGCGCTTATTGCACATTGCTATTTGATAGACCATCTCCTTTTGGACCCCTATTGAGATGCAACCATCTCTCCTTTTGATCCCGTGTTGAGATAGGTCTAGAAGCACATGTCTCTATTCTAACTCTTGTTCCCATTTATTCTCCCACATTAAATGATTAGTTTAATATGAGAAAATCATTTGCTAATGTTAGATATTATATTTTATGACAAGAGCATACTCCCACCTACTCATTTTTGTTTTGATTTTTTCAAGAACCCACTCAAATCTTTTCTTGTGAGTTACGTCCACCCCCAAGGGGGCTCTCAAATGTTAGAAGATATTCCCTTTTGTGACAATCTCCCCCGACCAGTCAGAAGGGTCAAATGAGTCATTTTTTGATAGGGAGATCAGCCTTGACTTCTCTATATTACAGTGGGACCCCGAAGCTACTGAGGATATTTGTGCAATCTCTAGAGCTTTCCTGATGACCTGGGGGAACGCCTTCAAGAAGAGGAGAGAATCATCTACAAAAAGTCTTGCTAGGAGTTGGCTATTTCTTGGTAAATCCAGGCCTTGCAGCTCCCCTCGTTCCGCACTAGCTTCGAGCGTCATGATTAAAGGATGTGATCCTATGGCGAAAAGCAAGGGCGACCAGAGGGCAACCCTGCTTAATAGATCTTTTGACCTCAAAAGAGCCCACAAATCTATCGTTGAATAGGAGCTCTAACTGGCTTCCAGGCCCTAATACACTTACCAGATGACATAGGCAAGGCCCAAATCCCAGAGCTTCCATGACTGCTTCTATATATGTCCAAGTTATTCTGTCATAAGCCTTATCAGGTCCAACTGGAGAAGAATACACTCTTGCTTTGTGACAGTTGCGTATTGGATGCCCACCATTGCTGCCAAGATGTTATCATAAATGGAGCTTCCTTTGATGAATCCATGTTGATGGGGAGAGATGATCTTGGTTAGTAAGGGGGCTAGTCTGAGGACTACAGCTTTAGCAATAATTTTTTAGGCCATCGACATCATCGTTATAGGGTGTCAATGTTTCAGTTGAGAATAGAAGATCTGTTTTGGGATGGGTTTGATAAGCCCTCTCTTTACACTTATCTCCAACGACCCTTCGACAATGGCTTTATTGGCCAACCTTGTGATTGGGACCTTGATATCGTCCCAAAATTCTGTGAGGTCCCCACCCTGCCGTATCAAACAGCGGATCTGATGGTGAACTTGGTGGCCACTAGATCTATAGCGGAAGCAAACAAAGTGGTTCAGGGTTCAACTACCGGACAATCTCTCATCACAAAGTGAGTCGAGTTCGAGCCTACTAGTAATGAGATATAGCTCCACCTCGCAGGGGAAGCGTACTTAACCTATCTAGCGATCCTAAGACCCACCTTCCAAGAGGGGAGAAACCTCGAGTGCCTTTTTCCCCATGTTTCCGAGGCACGTACACTTGAGACTTCGCCGCTCTAGGGGCAATGAGTATTACAAGTATCAATTTTAACACTATGGGGACAGAGAGTTCCCGACCAATCGGGACCACCCTTCTCATAGGCATTGGCAACCTGAGCCAAGCCCCCACTTTCCACCCCCACACTCACACTTCCTTGTGTGTCCTAATTACTACCACAATGGTTTTTCAACATAAATGTTCATAATTAGATTCCGATTCACAAGGTTCGTTAAGACAGCCCTTCAATCAGTATTGCAAAGCGGCACCAAGACAGAGTTCTAGTAAAAATTCTACTCAAACTTATTCATTAAAATTCCAATGTTCTGGAGGTACAACATCCCCCCTTCAGCGAGAGTTTACTCCTCCCGTTGTCGCCTAGCTGCCCATACAACTAGGTATGTCCACCGCATAGAAAGCACGACATGGACATTCCCACCGCTTAACCAGCAGACGTGGGTTCCCACCGCTTAACCAGTAGACGTGAGTATCCACCGCTTAACCAGTAGTCGTGGATTCAAGAGCCCTTAACCAAGAACTCTACTCCCTGTGATCAATAGGGGGATGAGGACTAGTTCAACATTGGAAATAGAATGAACATGCCGAGCTAAATTTTCCCTAGCAGACATTCTTTCCTATTGCAAACAGTATATCCGTCAATCATTTCCTTCCTACTTTAGGCTTTAATATACAAATGAATTCAAATGCCGAGGTTTTCAGCGTATTTCTCCAACATGTTTGGGGTATGTTCTTTCCTAGCTAAACGTGTGCAATGTTAAATTAAACAACTTGAATAAAATTGCGACCTACCTCTTCCATTTCTTCGTCAATGGCTCGTGAGATGGCCGGTGCTTGCTCGTCCATGGGAGCTTTTCCTTTCCCATTCACATTGCTCGTTCCCACCTCGCGGTCGTGCGCACCACCGAAGCGAGTTCTCTTAACCGGGGCCATTTTATACTCACTGTTTTAAATGATAACTTGGAGAAAAGAGCGTGATTAGGGGCTGAAAATCCTCTCGATTTTCTGATCCAATTGAGTTCTCAAGATGAGAATTCGGCAGCACCTCCCTCCTTGCTTCTCCTTCAAAAACTGTGTGCCGACAGCACCTCCCCAAGGTGTGTGTGTGTGTGTGTGTGTGTGTGTGTGTGTGTGTGTGTGTGTGTGTGTGTGTGTGTGTGTGTGTGTGTAGGGTGTGTGTGTGTGGGTGTGTGTGTGTGTGTGAGAGAGCACACCTTTAAATAGGCTCCTCAAAGCTGAAAATCGAACCTAGCTGCTATAAGCATCTGAGTGAGCTCTCACATCATGCATGGCAAGTCTAGTTTCCTGCCTACCAAGTGTCCAATTAGCTAGTCTAACTGGCTCTCACACTCACTCTCAAGCTTGGAAACTCTCCCACAACTCCCATAAGACAAGAGGGCGCCCCCTAGCTGCTAAAGCAAGCTCTGAGTGGCCTGGAACCTGTTCCCACACAGCCTCGAGCCCCGGTGCCTCCCTGCACAACTTTAGGAAAAATTGGTTTTAGGCTAAAACGGCCCATAGGAGTCGGAATTTAATGCCGTAAATTGCTATACTGAGCTCTAACTAAGGCGTACTGGTTCGAGTACCTGCCATATTTAGCAGCCCCCGGGGTCCGAAAATGCATTTTTTTAAATTCAGGGTACAGGTGCAGTTTTTCGAGACGGTCAAAACTGGACGGGTCGGGTGACCAAAAACTTACTATTTTTGGAATTTTTTTACAAAAATTATTTTAATTCATATCTCGAAGCTTTAAAACATTCTAAACATCATGGCACTAACAGAATTCGAAAAACTGCTAAAAATAGTAACTTTTTTCCAATATGTTCATTTCATGGTCCAAGGGTGCCCTTTTTGGTCGGGTCAGAGACCTTACAAATTCTCTTTAGAATTCCACCGTCATCCCATCCCAACCAGGGACTTTTCCTTGCCAAGGGCTTGTAATGCGAGTGAACATTCGTCTTCGGAAAATGCCCTTTCCAAGAAAGTAGCTTCTGAGTGGGGAATCTTCTTCTTGACACTCCGAAGTAAGGTCCTTCTGGCTTCTTCCACTTCTTGGGACTGGATCTCTAGCCGTCCAATGATTTGAAGAAGATAGCTTAGCATCAGACCAGCCATCTCGTCATGGGTATGAATTGTTGTCCCTTTCTCATCATAAAGCAAGCGGACGTGTTCGGCTCTTCTTGATTTTTAAAGCCCTAAAACACTGAGCTTGATTAGAGGCTTCAGGTTGAAAGAAAGTCTTTCTGGAGAGAATCCTTGCCTTTTTGATATCTTCTAACTGCTCATTAGCAAGGTTAGATTTGGCTTCGATCCATTGTTTGTGCTCATCCTCAGTAGCAAGCCCATTGGCTTTTTTGGAGGTAAGCAATTGTACCTCTGTTGTAAGATGCAGAAGGTGTACCTCCCTAACTTTCTTGATTTGGGGGCCCAAGGTTTTGATTGGTTTCTGGATGCTCTAAGAAAAGAGGTCCCACGCATTGTGTTTGTTCAGGTCGACATTTTTTTTTAGCTTACCCAGTGCTTTCTTGGTTAGATTCCTGAAAAGAGGGTCTTTGAATAGGTGTGCCGCTGTTACTAACAGTTTTTTCCCACCTCTTGGGGTCTGCTCCTCCCCTGTATTCTTCTTAAAATGTATGTGCAAAGGTATGTGATCCGAAAGGATTTTTGTTGGGACTACCTTCTTCTCTATCAATGATGGCATCCAATCAGCTTGGTGTGAGCAATAGCATCTGTCCAGCCTGGATGCGGGCATACTGGAGGCTTGTGTAGGTGAAACCAGGTGTGCTGTTCCATGGGCTGACTTCCCATAAGTCGATCATCGCCCATTTTTTGCACAAACTTTGTCATTTATACCTTTTCGAGCCAGCCAGCATACTGAAGGATCCTATTCTATCCCTGCTCTTTTCTACCATATTGAAGCCGCCAACCAACAGCCACACACCTTCAATGGGAGTATCTCTAAGATGCATCCATAGTTTAGCTCTATCTTTTGCATTGCAAGGGCCGTACACATTCACAATGGTGAAGGGATGCCCTTCCCATCTGATTCTAATCCCCAGGATTCTGTCGGATGGGTGGTTTAGAACCAACTTCGGCTCCAATACTCTATCTGCAATGTTGAGGAAGCCACTGAAACCATTACGTCCTTCTCCATAGAATACTAGTTTCTTTCCTAGGACCTGCTTTCTCTTGCTTTGAGCATCTAAGTGATGTTCTTAGATGGCCCAACAGTTGACTGCCTTCTCCTTTTTTATTTCCTCCCAGAATAGGGTACTCTTCTTATGGGTTTTCAACCCCTTTACGTTCCAAGATTGGATAGTGAGTGACTCCATCATTAATGAGGGGTTCATTGGGAAAGAGGAACAAATTCTTCAGCATCCGAATCATCCCCCCCCCCCCCCCCCCCCCCTCCCCTCCCTTGGTCTCAAGAGAATCCGGGGGTTCGAAGTCAGGGGATTTCTTTTCTTGCAGTGCTGCAAATGGATTGTGTAGTGGGACAGTGAACTCCCCTCCTTTCAATGGGGTGGAGGACAAATTGAAGTACTTTGGAGTCTCTTGCCATTGCCTTCACCCTTTTGGCTCTTTTCAGACCAAGGACTTGAACAGCCGTCACGGTTGTCACTGTCCTAAATTTTGGGGTAGCAGCAGGAGTAATGATCTTATTATTATTGCATACACCTTTGGAAATTTGTTGTATGAGGATTGATTCCTCCACAATCTTTTCTATCCATCATACCTTCTTTATCCTTCCCTACATTTGCCCCTTCGTTATTGCCTCCTTGCTTCTCCAGCCCTTCCATAGGGGTTTCCATTTCACTAGGGGCCTGTACTGCCGGAGTTGTAGTACCATGAGACTTCAAGGGGAAATCCTTGGCGAAGTGTCCAAAGTTGTTGCATTCAAAACATGCAACACTTGATTAAGAGAATTTTGCAAGAAGAAAAATGTTGTTAATTAGTGTCATCTTCATGAAATATTATATTGTTAACTTAAATTTTCACACAAAATTACTTAGGCCCATCATTCCTTTGAAGATGTTTCTATAACGCAATGATCAATGTCATTTGATCATACTTTGATGTCATTTAAATGCCAATATTAACTCTAAAAATCACAACCTATATTGAAATAATCACATTGGTTTCTTTACATACTTCACTACAATATTTATCTCAAAAAACAAGAAACTAAACTTCTAAGTTCGGCCAAATTACAAGTAACTTCTCTATGTTTACCACTAAAACAACTTGACCTACACCTACTAATCACTTTTTGCGATATATCTATTACTCCCTTTGTAATATACTCTCTCTACAACCTTTCAAAATATTTGTTGTGAGAAAATAAATCCTACAAACACAACTCTCATCTACTTTTGCATTACATTTCCTTAGCAGGCCACCGTGATTCTTCACCAGTCCTTGTTAATACTAGTATATGACCCGCGCATTGCTGCAGCTAATTAGAAGCAAGTCTTAACTCTGTGAAGTCTTCTCTAGTGCTTGAAAAAAACCTAGCTTTAGTGTAATCCCTAAGAGTTGAGTTAGACTTGTTAGATGATCTCTAAGATCATGGGAGGTTTTTTTCAACAATATTAGAAATTCTCCTCATGGATCTGTGTGTGCGTGTGTATACATTTCCACACACACACACACACACACATACACTTATGGTGATATCGGCATGTCTCTCTCTCTCTCTCTCTCTCTCTCTCTCTCTCTCTCTCTCTTATGGTGATAGTGGCCTATCTATCGTCCCAAAAGATAATTCATCCAAGCAGACGTGCTCCTTCCAAATCTCACAATGGACTATCCATGACTCTCCTCTAGTTGCAATCTCTCTCTCTCTCTCTCTCTCTCTCTCTCTCTCTCTCTCTCTCTCTCTCTATATATATATATATATATATATATATATATATATATATATATGACAAACTTGAGCTACATCTAGAGCTAGTCCATGGATGGCCCAACTTTGCCGTAAGCGGGAAAGCCCCCCTCTCTTCATAAAAATATACTCAATGTTTGAGTTTTCATTTGTGTTTGCCATGTGTGTACACGTACAAAAAGGGGGGGAGACACCAACATAGGTGCGCAATGTTTAGCAATTTTCAAACACTTTAAGAAAGGGTATAGAAACATCTCTTTATGGTTATTTTTTAAATTTTAAAAACATAAACTTGTACAAATTTTTAAAAAATCTCAATATTGGTCTTGAAAAAAGGCCCTTGAAAAAACAAAGGCAAATATTTCTTCAAAAACGGAAAAGGGAGGGAGGGGGGGACACCAACATAGGTGCCTAATGTTCAGCAATTTTTCAAGCACTATAAGAAAGGGTATAGAAACATTTCTTTATGGTTATTTTAAAAATTTTAAAATATAAACTCTTATAATTTTTTACAAATATCAATATTGGTCTTAAAAAAAGCCTCTTGAAAAAACAAAGACAAATATATCTTCAAAAATTAGATTTCCATTAATTGATAAGATCTTCATCAAAATTGATCATTTTTTGTTATGTGCACTTAAGATTGTACCAGTATGTGACCCGCGCGTTGCCGCGGTTAGAAAATGCATGTTTTCTATTCTTACAACTATAAAGGTGGAAAATTATATAGATTCTATTTTCTAACATGTATTCACTCTTTTGCGTTTCAAAAAAATGATTCACAACATCTCTCTATGGATTCTCAAAAAAAAAAATACATGCAAGAGGCAGTAAATATTCCTTTATTACCAAGCTTAGCAGGTTCTCACATGTTACGTAGGTTCGGCTGTAAACCTCTATCCCTCAAGGCTCGGACTAAGATTGAGGCTGATTTCTATATCTGTTGGAGACTATATAATACAATCACTCACAATTGTGAGCTTTGCGAAAAAAAAGGATTTTCTAGCCCTTATTCAATGGATCTAGGAGTGTTTTATAGCTATTGAAGAGACCATAGAGAGAGAGAGAGAGTGGTTGATATTTATATTCTCTTCCTCATCCTCCTTCTCTTTGTTTAATTGGATAGCTCTCTAGGTTGCTTGTAATTGTTTAATTTTCTCTACTCTCTCTCTCTCTCTCTCTCTCTCTCTCTCTCTCTCTCTCTCTCTCTAACCCCGTGCACGCCCAAAAAAAGAACATTAAATACTAAATATCTTCATATTGTATAGGTTTTCTTACCTTCTAATTTATGGATTAGAGGTAGCGTTTTAGAATTTGTAGGTGACATTCCACTTTTTTCTCAAGATTTGCTCAAGTCATGAAGTCTCCAACGGTTATGGTGCTTGTTGTACACTGCACACACACACACACACACACACACACACATAGTCTAATTTTTTGAGAAAAAAGAGAGCTACATAGGGCCTTCCAACTCCATGATGAAGGAGAATTTAACCTTAAATAGCTTCTCCAAGGAGCTATTGCACATCTTTGGCCAACATGGAAGACAATCATTCCTATGTACCACATCTGAGAGATGCAATTGGCCATGGACATGCAGAAGATGTGTATGTTGGAATTAGGGTTGCAGAGAAACACACACAGCTTGGAGAAGATGAAGGAAGCTCAAGGCACACAATAGAGAGTGTGTTACTTAGTGCGCAATGGAAAGATAGATAGCCCTAGAGTGATGGGCGTATATACAATGCACGGGGGAAAAAACCTCCTAAAGAGGGAAAAAATGCCCCGGCGGTCCTAGTGTGTTCACACACATCACTACCACATGTATATGGTAACAAATCCCCCCTGGAGTGATGCGGTGAACGAGAGCTGGCACATGAGTAAAGGGAAGTGCCATGCCCTGAGGACAGGATCAGTCCACAAAGGGGAGTAAGCCCAAAGCTTTGCGGAAAGCTTCAAGCTTCTCACGAGACAATGCCTTTGTGAAAAGATCTGCAAGTTTGTCCTGTGTTGGCACATAAGCCAAGCTGATCTCTCCTGCTGAGAGCCTCTCCCTGACATAGTGGTAATGCACCTCAATGTGCTTTGTGCGAGCATGAAAAACTGGGTTCCTCGCAACTGCCAATGCGCTCTGACTGTCAGTGTAGATAGTGTTGGCAGTGTCCTGTCCAACACCCAAGTCAGCCATAAGGCGTCTGAGCCATACACACTCAACCGTAGCTGTGAAGACTGCCCTGTACTCAGCCTCACAACTCGAAGTGGCCACAGTAGGTTGCTTCTTGCTCAACCATGATATACATGAACTGCCAAGCATGAAACAAAAACCACTTGTGGACACTCGCGTGTCAAAACAACCAGCCCAATCTGAGTCCGAAAAAGCATGTAAGTCTGGCGGCAATGATCCCCCCTTGGGATAAAACAAGCCAAGATGTAAAGTGCCACTAAGGTAGCGGAAAATCCTCTTGACAGCCTGCCAATGCTTAGACCCTGGGCTATGCATAAATCTGCTGACCTGCGAGACTGCAAACTGAATATCTGGCCTCGTGTTGCATACATAAATGAGGCAGCCAACAGCATTTTGGTAAAGAGTGACATCAGCAGGATCGCCAGCATCATGTAGACTCAACTTCAAACCTGTTTCCATGGGAGTGGCAATAGGTTTGCAATCCTCAAGTCCAAACTTACATAGCAATGTCTCTATGTAACTTTTCTGACACAAGGCAATACCACCATCACACTGCTTAAACTGTATACCCAAGTAATGATGCAACATCCCCAAATCTTTCATCTTGAAAGTAGCATTCAAATCAGCCTTAAATTCAGCAATATGTCTCTCATTTGGTCCAGTGATCAGCAAATCATCAACATAAAGAACCACAATGAGAAATACATCATCCTCACGCTTTACATACAATGTGCTTTCTGTTGGACTGTTACGAAAGCCTCGTTTAACCAAATGAGTGTCAGCTTTCTCATACCAAGCACGAGGAGATTGCTTCAACCCATACAAAGCCTTCTTACATTTGCACACTTTGTCCTCTTGTCCTTTTATGACAAAACCGCGAGGCTGCGTTACATAAACTTCCTCAAATATGTCACCATTCAAGAAAGCAGTAACAATGTCTGATTGATGTACATCCCAACCAAAATGAGCTGCCAATGCACATAGAAAACGCACAGTAGTCATACAACAAGTGGGAGCAAAAGTCTCTTCATAATCTATGCCTTTTTGTTGTGCATAACCCTTTGCAACAAGTCGAGCCTTATGGCGATCGATCTCACCATCCGGCTTGCGTTTCAACTTGTAAACCCACTTCGTACCAATGGGTTTTTTGCCAGGAGGCAAATCACATAAAGTCCATGTGTCATTCTCTATAAGTGCATCATATTCTGATTTCATGGCAGCAATCCAATTTTCTGAATTCTGTGCTTCATCAAAAGACAGAGGCTCCTCAACATCATGTAAACTAGACACAGCCAAAGCATAACAATCTGATGCATAAGATGCATGGCGAGAGCCTGAACGAGTACGACTAGATAAAGGTGCATCCAATTTACTGTCACGCAAAGTGTGCACCAGCCATTTTGGCATACCTCTAGCCTGCTCATTTTCAGCCCTTTCCTCATCAAGTACATCATGTACATCTGCATCAGTAATAGGCTGTTCTAAAACATTTTCAGAAACCCCCATAGGCTGTACATTTGCGTCATTGGAACTTACATTCGTATTTCCACCACTGAAAAGAGGCAACAAAGTGTCATAAATGTCCTGTGAGCTTACATTACTGTCTCTAGTACATGACAGCAAGGGTTGAACAGAATCTTCCACAAACACTACATCCCGTGAAACCAAAATACGTTTTGTTTGCGGATGATACAACCTGTAACCTTTGCTTTCAGCACTATAACCAACAAAAATACATTTGACAGCCTTATCATCCAATTTTCTGCGCTGCACTTGTGGCACCAAAGCATATGCCAAACAGCCAAAAACACGCATGTGCTCAATAGAAGGTTTTCTATCATGCCATGCTTCATATGGAGTAATAGACTGCAAAGCTTTCGTAGGACACCTGTTAAGTACATAAGTGGCACACATGATGGCCTCAAGCCAAAAAGAATGCGGCAAAGCTTGACTTTTGACCATACATCGTGCCATTTCCGTTAGTGACCTGTTTTTCCTCTCAGCAACACCATTTTGCTGAGGTGTATAAGGCACTGTACATTGGTGTTTTATCCCACGACTAGCCAGAAATGCATTAAATTCATGAGACATATACTCCCCCCCTCGATCGGAACGGAGGGTGCCCATAGTACATTTTGAGACATTTTCAGCCATAGCCAAAAATTGTTTGAAGCACATAAAAACTTCGGACTTCGCTTTAAGCGGAAATACCCACGCATGCCTGGAGTAATCATCAATGAAAGTCACGAAGTACAGGTAATTGCCCAAGGACGGAGTTTGCATGGGCCCACAAACGTCACTATGCACAAGCTGCAACCTGCATGTGGCCCTAACTGAACCATCCTTTGGAAACTTAGAACGCTGCATTTTACCCAGAATACAGCCTTCACAAACATGTTTGATAGGTGCTTCAAGAGGAGGCAAAGAAGCAACCATATCAGAATTCTGCAAACGCAGCAAACTGGCAAAATTCAGATGACCAAAACGTGCATGCCAAAGTTTTGCATCTGAAATAGCCCTTGAATCTGCAACAGCATTTGCAAAATTTTGTCCACACTTGTCATACAAAGTGAGCTTATACAGCCCACGGCACAAAAGCCCAGATGCAACAATTTCATCACCAAAACTGAGATCATGAACTGTACATCTGTCATCCACAAATTTGACTACAAGTCCAAGTCTAGCAAGTGCGGATACAGACAATAGATTCTTCTTGATCCCAGGTACATAAAGTGCATCAACAAGTGTGAAGGAACTGCCATTAGCAGCAGTGAGCACAATCTTTCCAACTCCCTGAACTGGATAAGAGGCGTTGTTGGCACAAGTGACTGAATTCCCATGAGGGACAGACTCGAGAGAGGTAAACAATTCATGATGTGAGGTAATGTGCTTTGTAGCACCACTGTCGAAATACCACACATGTGAATCTGCAGCAACTGACAAGCATGCATCATGGACAGCAGGATTGTAAGTGCACTCTGCGCTAAAAGCCCATTCTGCATCAACATCAGCATCACAATCTCCTTTCACAGAAGACTCAACAATGGCTGCATTTGTAGTGGAACCAGCATTTGCAGTGGAACCACCCTCTTTCTTCTTAGCCTCTTTGGCCTTCAACTTAGGACACGACTTGATCAAGTGATCATTGGCTTTACAATAATGGCAACGCATCTTCTTTTTGCCCTTATCACCAGAATTGCCAGACGAAGTGCTGCCAGCAGAAGCATTAGGAACATAATTTTTGCCACTCGTAGCAGAACCATAAGAAGTGGCTGCATTACTGTTACCACCCTTTCTTTGAGAAGCAATAAAAGCCTGTTCAACTGCACGCTGCCTAGTCCTGTTTTTTCTAGAAAGTGACTCTTGCAACAGCAATGTGCATAATGCATCAAACTTGACAACTTCAGGATTTCCTTGGGTCATCAGTCTCCAAGTACTAGCAAAAGTCTGGTAGGAATCTGGTAAGGCATCAAGAACAGTCTGCACAAGGGAACTGTCAGAAATGACTTCACCTGCAGAAATGAGTTGCTCATTGATATCCTTGACACTAGCAAGGAAAGTGTCCATATCATCTTCCTCATGCATAATCTTCGACTCTAGCTCTTTACGCAGCAAAGCAATTTTAGCCTCATTGCGGCTTGCATAAAGACCTGCTAGAATATCCCAAGCCTGTTTTGCAGATTTTGCTGAACGGATGTGAGGAATAATGGTGCGCTTCACAGACAACGCAATCAATGCATGAGCCTGCGCATCCTTAACATCCCAACGAGCTTGTTCTGCTGTAGGCAAAACAACTCTAACAGCTGCAATCCTTGCAGCAAGACCTGCAACATCCTCAATATCGCCTACATCTTCAGAACCAGGACGTACATCAATGCCCTGCACAATGTTCCAGACACCTTTTGACACAAGAACGTGTTGCATCATATAAGCCCACATAGGGTAGTTGTCCCCATCCAACCTGTCCTCAGCAGCAAACATCTTGAACACATCTGTGTTGTTGTTGTCAGCCATGGTAAATGCTGCACCTGATGTGAAAACTGCCCGAAAATAGGAGAAATGGAGCGGGAACAACTTGTGCTATATAGCACAAACCGTAGAAGACTATAAGGCACCTGTTATGCAGAAAACGGCACTGACAGAAAATCTGCAGAAAATGACGAAATAGCCCGTGCAGTACTGCCCGTAGTGGAAACGGAGGCCGAAATGAGCCCAAATCAAAATTCTGAGCAGACCAAGCTCTTCAAGCTTTCCCAAAATATTTGTCGACCTGCGAACGCTCGCCAAAGCTCACTGAAATCGGAGAAAGTGAGCAGGCGTGTGCTGGAGCAGCTGGCGACTAAGCCCGGGAGGACGTGACCTGCTCTGATACCAATTGTTGGAATTAGGGTTGCAGAGAAACACACACAGCTTGGAGAAGACGAAGGAAGCTCAAGGCACACAATAGAGAGTGTGTTACTTAGTGCGCAATGGAAAGATAGATAGCCCTAGAGTGATGGGCGTATATACAATGCACGGGGGAAAAAACCTCCTAAAGAGGGAAAAAATGCCCCGGCGGTCCTAGTGTGTTCACACACATCACTACCACATGTATATGGTAACAGTGTAGTGTCATCACCACCCAATGAGCCATCTTGTGAGGAGTACCATCGCCACTTGGTTGCACTCACATCGAGCTCATATGCTAAAAATGGATGATTCCAAGCATTTAGAAGAGGTGAAAAGAAGCATAGCTCATGTTTTCTCATTGGATGACTTATACATCAGACTCGACATTCTCGAGTCCATGGGATTGGGACCTAACATGATGTAGGAAGAGATGAAGAATGGTTTACGAACATCGAAGCATGTTGTTGGGCTACTAGCCTTCAAAGGATCATCTCCATACCCATCCCACATTCAAGCAAACCCATAGTTCAAGAAACCATTAATGTGTTAGCCATCATGCACGGTCTAGATGATGGAGAATTTGCCTCTTCACCATCATTATTAGATGCTAGATCAGTGGCACCTTCAAAAAATAATGTGTAAGGCACTTTGACACCTTCCCTCCGTACTAAAAGTCTCAAAGCTTTCATCTCTTGTACATTGATTTTGTGTATTCCAATGTTGGAAAAACGGCTAGGTTTAGCATTAGGTGAAATTTAGCCTCACAAAGGAGCTCTTTAAGGAGTTTGACTTTACCTCTCTCTCTACCAAACGGATGCATAGATAAATTTTTGCAAACAAACTCCAAAGTTGGGAGAGGTTTGATAATTAGAATGTCCTCTTCAATCTCTATCTATTGATGTATAGCACGCCATGAGATTCCTCATATTTTAAAAGATTTTTTTTTTTTATTCACCTATTATGTGACAACTCTGTCGGAATCTAAGTGAATCAAAAAAAGAATCTTCTAAAATATGAGGAATCTCATGGCGTGCTATATATCAGTAGATAGAGTTTGAAGAGGACATTCTAAATGTGAGACCTCTGCCAACTTTGGAGTATGTTTGCAAAAATTTATGCATGCGTCCGTTTTGGTAGAGAGAGGTAAAGTCAAACTCTTTAAAGGACCCCTTTGTGAGTCCAAATTTCACCTAATGTGCAATCACAGCTAGAAATGTATTTGTGTGTACGCTTACTGTAATCATGTGTAGATTTTCTAAGTTTTTTGAAAAAAATATTGTGTATTTGAGTGTTTTAAAAAACCCTAGGTTTAGTGTGATCCCACTTGCAAAATAAAACCTACAAATATAATAAATTTGCCTTTAAAATTTCTCATACGTAGGTTTTCCAAGTTTTTGGGAGAAAGTATTGTGTACCTGAATGCTAAAGAAAAAACCTATGTTTACTGTAATCTAACCTACAAATTTTGAGATTTACCTCTAAATTCTAAATTTGAAGGTAATAACTTGTACAAAGTTTAGAATAAAACACATCAAATACAATAAATTTGCCTCTAAAATTTCTTATAAGTAGGTTTTTTCAAATCTTTGAAAAAAGCATCGTGTACCTGAGTGCTCAAAGAAAATCTAAGTTTGATGTAGATATAGTAAATTTACCTCCTAGAAAGTGACCCTAAAGAGTAAGAATCCCTAAGAATGGGGGTGCTAACGGTCACATAAGTGCATTTCAAGAGGCTAAATGTAAATATGGTGTACGTGTTGACCAAAACATTTTGTCTCAGGATGGTTTTTTTAAAGAGCCCATCAATAGCCATTTTAGTTTGCTTATACCAAATACTTGCATGATGCCACATGCCTTTCAGATATAAGGATACAAAATTGTATCCAAACACGAGCCCTCACCTTGCCTCATGTGAAAACTACTCAGAGCTTCCTTACCCTCACCCTTCTCCTTCCAGACATATGCGGCATCCTAAACTACAAACATTTATACCATCGAGAGCTTGTTGTGCGTTTTTCAAATCATGATCACACTTAGTGTACATGTTGTGTAAAGCATTTTCAACCATAATCTGTTTTTTGGGCTTCTCCAAGAGCCCTTGATATGAATCTCATCATGAATCCTTTCATTCATGTCAACTTCTTAAATGTTGGCATCAAATAATACTAACATATCTTCAAGGTGCAAGCTAGTGTTGACATTATTTAGCCCATTTAATAAGCAAAAAGAAGATGGTTGTGGTGGCACGCGAAGTGGTAACTTGGATGTAAGTTTTTAGGAAGGGAAGCTATGAGTGATGACTTCTCAAGTTCCTTAGTGAAAGTCCAAAGATTGACACTGAAAAAACACACTCTAGAGGGATCCACAAGGTAGAGAGCTTGAGCACTTGCAAGTATTGCTGACTTTGGGACCAAGTAGTAGGGATGAATTACAAATGAGAGAGGATGCATTCAATCATCATCATACAAATGAGAGAGGATGCATTCAATCATCATCATACATGCAAATCAAACTTGCAAACCTTCAGATATAGTAAATTTTCTTCTAAAATTTCTCGTACATAATAATTTTTTGTAGGATTGGTAGACGTTGGAAACCTCAAGATTTAGTAAAAATCTTCAAATTTTAGATGCACATCTCCAAGATTTTAAAGGAAAATTTTAGGAAAATTGTGTAAAAATCTTCAAATTTAGTACATTTGCCTCTAAAATTTCTCATATGGAGGTTTTCCAAGTATTTGAAAAAAAGCACTTTATATTCAAGTGCTCAAAAAAAAACACTAAGTTAAGTGTAATCCCACCTACAAATTTTGAGGTTTACCTCTACATTCTAGATTTGAAGGTGAGAAAACCTACAAAGCATAGAAATTAGCAAGATGAACTACATATCAAAGGAGAGGCATACAATCATCATCATACACACAAATTAAGAACTTCAAATATAAAAACCTTCAAATTTGTCTTTAAAAGTTTATTATATGTAGATTTTTCAAATTTCAATTTTTTGTGTGATTCTCCAAGAGCCCTTGATGGCAACCTCCAAATTTTGTATAAACCTTCAAATTTTAAGGGCAAATCTCCAAATTTTAGGAAAATCACAAAAAGACCTTCAAATATACTTTTCTCATATATAGGTTTTCTAAGTTTTTGAAAAAGAGCACTATATATCAGAGTGATAGTGCTAGGAAAAAGGTTAGGTTTAGTATAATCCCACCTACAAATTTTAAATTCTAGATTTGAAGGTGAGAAAACCCATGAAGTTTATAGAAAAGTACTATGTATCTGAGTGCTCAAAAAACCCTAGGTTTGGGATAATCCCACCTACAAATTTGTAGATTTAACTCTTTATTCTAATATAAAGGTGAGAATGTCTATGAAGTTAATGGGAAAAAACCTAGGTCTAGTGTAATCCCACCCACTAATTTTGAAATTTACCTTTAAATTCGAATTTGAAGTTGAGAACACCCACAAATTTCAAAGAAATTTATCGCAAAAACGTTTAAACAAAGTCAACAGTTTACTTCGCCTCTCGTATTTGTTAACATCCAATTGCTCGCCACCCGTCCTAGATTTTCTCCATGTCTTGGATTCATCCTAGCCAGATTTTAAGATCGCCATGAAGTAAATCGGAAAAATATTGATAGCGTACATACGTACAATTTATTCAGTTCTAAACTTTTATGACCATTGGCTTTCCCAAAACAAAGTTGAGCCACCCTTCAATTGGCTTTCAAAAGAAAAATGAAAGTCTGAAAAAGTAGAGTAAATGTTCGATTAAAATCAAAATTTAATGTATTAATTGCAAAATCCTAGCCAAATTTTAAGATCGTATTGATTAGTAGCGAACATACGAACAATTTCTTAAGTTCTAAATTTTTTTGCCCATTGGCTTTCCAAAAACAAAGCTGAGCCACCCTTCAATTGGCTTTCAAAAGAAAAATGAAAGTTTGAAAAGGTAGTGTCAATTTTTTTTTTAATTACTTGAAAGGTTAAAAGTTGAAAGGTTGAAAAGGTTCACAGACTCCAACATTCCAAATTTCAAAGAAATGAGAGATTTTATAAGGTTTTCTCTTAAGTGGAGCAGTGAATGACACATGGAGGGTCTCTCCTTCCTTGAAAAAATTAAGTTGCTTCATATATAGTATAGATATTTTCTTTATCTACACTATAAAGTAGAAAGTCTTTTGACTTTCCATTGCCACTAGTATGTGACCCGCGCGTTGCTGCGGTCAAGGAAACATGGCATGTATTCTCATAGGGCTATCTTATGTTCCAATCAGAACACTATTAGTACTCTGTTTCTACATGTATAGTCTATTGGATTTCTAAAAATGATGCATGACACAACCTCGTGATAGATTTTAACAAACATGATTATATGTAAGATGCTCAAAGCATTCTTTAAAACCAAACTTGGGAGCTTCTCATAAAAATTATCTTTCATGAGGTGCTAGCCTTTGTTCAAAAAACTTAGAATTGCTCTCCTTCTATTGGGGTGGGTAGAGAGAGAGAGAGAGAGAGAGAGAGAGAGAGAGAGAGAGAGAGTCCTCCTTTGGTCTATATGTAAGATGATGCAAAGCATACTTTAAAACCAAGCTTGGGAGCTTTCTCATAAACATTATCTTTCATGAGGTGCTAGCCTTTGTTCAGCAAACTTAGGAATGCTCTCCTTCTATTGGTGTGGGTAGAGAGAGAGAGAGAGTCCTCCTTTTGTTCTATCTTGATCTAGCAATGCTACCAAACTTGATTATAGAGATTAGATAAGCTAGCATGGTGTGTAGAGATGAATGCTAAGAGAAGTCAATATGAATAATTTTTTCTAAAAACGGAGTGGGTTCTAGAATTGGTTTCAATGATAGGACCATAATTGGATTCAATGTCTCTATTCCACTCTCTTACTTGCTTCTATCCTTGCATCGTTCTTATGAGCAAGACATGGTAGTAGTGCACATCATAATTGTCTATATATTGAGAAGGATTTCTTTTCCTTGGTCTACCTAGAGTTGACAAAAGTGCTACCAAGTCAAGCAGTACAAACTGGGTAAGCTAGCAAGTTATTAAAGATAAGGACCAATGGCTGCTACATTGTGTAAGAAAAGATTAGGGCTCATAATTTCCAAGGTACCACAAAAGTGTCAAGTTTCAATGAGATGAGTTAGATTTCTATTAATATTAAAATTGTGATTGACCCTTCCATATATGTTTCTCTCTAGATGACTCGCTTGCATCTCTATCTATTTTTTTGCACAAGCATAGTAATGGTTTAAATCATCGCCTAATCACAATAATGCATAAGCAGCTTAATACAATAAGGTTCATACTATTTGTTTATTTACACTTTCACATCATTTGCATCTTTGTGGTAGAACTGAAAGTAAAATAAGGTTGCTTAGTTGTTTATTTTTGTAAGAGTTTTGACCATTATGTTAAACTGAAGGATGTGGTGCAAAATGAAGTCGATGACCTGAAATCATGCATACCGTTGATCTTTCTCTCCCTCTCTCCTTGAATTACAAAAGCATGTTCCTCTTTGTGAGAGCATATTGTATTCAACCATTTACATGCTTGAGACTATTCCCTTATGCACAATCTATATTATACCAACCATTTCGCTTAGCTCCTTAGCTCCTACTCCCTTACATGTGAGACCAAACATTGAGGCAATGTAGGAGAGAGTCTTTTTGTATGCACATTATATCCTTTGAAAATTTGAGAGTATGAATACCATACCCTACTTTAGTGTTCAGATTTTGATCACGTCAAATTTATTTTATTACATTTCACGGCCTACATTTCTTTCTCTCCTAGAAAATTTATGGACTCAATTTGTTAGTTGCCACCATTATATCCATAGTAGGGGAGCATCTTCTTTATGGAAACTTGATGCCACCAATAAAGAAGATGTCACCATTGACATCATAATAAACTTGATGCCACCAATAAACAAGATGCCACCATTGACATCAATAAAGAGGTTATAGAATATTCTAACATCATAGAAAAAATCTCAAATTATTTCAAAATTTGAAGTTGTTAGGTAAAGGCGGTGTGCCTCACCGTGCTTTGCCGTGTTCGCCGGCCAGTGTCCGGCCACCTACATTTATCTCCTTATTCTTTATACATACAAAGAATAAGGATCTCTCACTCACATTCTCACATGGTACTTACACAGTGAGATTTGGAAGCTCCACCCCACATCCTGTGTCGTTCTCTCTCTCTCCTTCTCACTCTCGGCACACGCACCGCATCTAAACAATTCTATTATTTTTTATTCTTTTGAAATATATTGTAATCTAATTAATTCATTATTACACTTGTTTCCAAATAGTGTAATACTATATTGTCTATTGTGATAATAAATAAATTAATTAAATACTAGTGTCACTTTGTCATTTTTCCTCTCACAAAGAACCTTTTTATTCTTAAATTCCTCTCAATAGCATGATGTAGGCCATAGTGAACTTTCACCTTGTTTTGTTTCAATCTCATAAATCACGTGCAAGCGAAGTAAACGTCCTTATGGACGCACAGGTCACGTGATCACACTCGAATCTATGACTCGAGTCACGAAGGTCGAGTACTCAACCAGCCAAGCTAGCTCCTTATACGTTAAAAAAGGCCCCACTTAAACAACAAGGTAAAAGGCATACATTGGCATTTTTAAAAAATAATAAAATATTTAAAAAATTAAAATAAAAACAATAGAATAAAAAGATATATTCACAAACTAAAACAAAAGAATATTGTAATACTTTCATAAGAAAAGAATATAGTAACTAATAAAACACTTTAATAAAATGGAAGTCTATGAGACCCCTAAATGAAAGGACTCTTTTATAATTGAAAATAAATTTCAAAATTGAAGAAAATTTCATTGATTTCATCCTTCAAAGCATAGGATCAAGTTCTTATGAATGCACACTTTAATCTCTTATTCTCTACGGCCCTTTTTTTTTTAAAGCAAGCATTAAAAAACTACCTCCGGCTATATCATAACCTTCACGATATTAAATCCACCATCTTTTAAAAGAGGTTGGCATGGTCAAGTAATAACCTTGTACCAAAACTTGAATGGAAGCAAATTTGAATGCTCAATGGTATAGCTTTAGTGTTTTCAACAAAAATAGTATGTGACCAAAACGAAATCACACCTCAACTCATTCCAGAATCCACAATGACATGTGATACTTTTGTTAATTTTGGAACTCTTGGATACCTATTCCATGAAAAGGACTAACAAGTCATAGGCTCTAGCTACTCCCCACATTCTCATCAAACCAAGTGTAAATATGTCTCTGTCTCATAATTGGTCAAGAAGGCCATAAGGGAGTGGTAGAGAAAACGTGCAATTCCTCTTTGCACCTCACCATCCAATGGTCACCATCACATTAATTTTAATTGTTAACATTTCAAAACATTTGAAACAAGGTGATGGATCACGGGGGCCTGCTAATCGAAGGATTTGTGGAGGTGATTTTAGGATGTACGAGGAGGGGAGGATTGGAATGCGTTTTTGGAGTTTAGTGGGAGTAGCAAGTAAATAATGGAGTGGTCTAACCAGAACAAAAAGTTAGTGCCTATTGTTATGTTAGTGAAGGAATTTGTAGTCCAAATGTGATCCAAAGTTGAATCGTAGATTGTTGTGGTTTGGGTTATATGTTGTGTCATGTTGTGTGTGGAGAGAAGGTTAGAAAGTGCAAGGTATTCAGGTGTTTGGTATTTAGCATTGATATTGAAGTCACCGAGTAAAATGGTAGGGGTGTGTTGGAGGTGAGGTGTGAGTAGTGTGGTCAATGTTTGCAGGAGCAAAGGAAGTGGAGTTGAGGGTCTGCAGTACAATGTTATCAGGGTTATTGGTGGATTATGTGGCATGCTGAGGAGTGCTGTAATGCATTCTATTTCATTCGTGGAAATGATGTTGTGGTGTTGTAGATGTATGTTTTTGTTTGATGTGAAGAGGGATACTCCCATGGGGCCAGTTATTTGAGTGTGTGTGTGTGTGTGTGTGTAACCGTTTATGGGCACTGTGTTGGGATGTCGTAGTTTTGTTTCTTGGAGACAAAGAATGTGGGAGGCCATTAAGCTATTATCATGAATAAGGTTTTTGTAGTGTTTCTTTAGGGACACAATGTTAAGAGATTGTATTATCCAGTGATTGTTGGGCAAAGAGTGGAGGTTAAGCTGTGTAGGTTGCCAGGTGGCATGTATTTTGAGGCGGTGTAACTCAGTTAGAACTGTATGGTCTACTTTAATATGGTTGGAAGTTAATTTTTCTAGGAGGTAAAGGTTGTTGGGATCTCTTACGCGGGAGAGGGCAGTGTACACAAGGCCGTGACTTCGAATGCTGGTTGGATCGAAAGCCAAGGTGTCTAGCGTCAAGCCTTGTGCACGGTGTATGGTTCTAGCAGCTACAGGTTGAATTGGGAATTGTGTTCTAGTAATAGTGTTCAGGAAGTTCTTTCCTATTTGAAACTCACATGTTATTTTTTGGATTGGTATCCATTGCCTATCTATTGATGCAATGTATAGTTGCTAGTTTTCATACCTAGTTTTTTGGCCTATTTTAGTGGTTTGAAAGTGAATCCAGATGGTTTGTGTTGTGGAGGTCTATGTTATCGCTTTGAATATACCATCAGCTCCATTGACTAGGCCATCTAGAATGTCAATATTTCCAGCACAAAGTTCTACAATTAGGCCTAGTTTCAAGTGAAGTTTTGTGTGAAGACCTGCTGTCAATTTTGGATCTATTGGTATTTGAATAGTTTTGCTGCAATTTTTGGCCCTTGTGTCTTGTGCTTCAATAAATAGTGGTGTCCCTATGGTAGTGTTGAAAATATGTTGGTTGTGTAGGTCTTTATCTTTGTTTGCATAGTAAAGGTGGGAGACGATGGCTGGATGAGGTACTGCGCACATGTAATGTGTATTGAGGTACAAAATGTTTTCGTTGGTGTGCTTTGAAACATGTATCCTGTTGAGTATGTCAATGAATGTCTTATTAGTTTGTCTCATGGTGCTTGTTAACTCATAAGACTTTGTGTGGTCATGCCAGAAAGAGGGTGAGATAGCTTCGAGCAATTGATGTTTTCTGGAGAAAATCCAAGAGTCGCGCACAGGGCTCGCTTGACAAAGATCGCCACATAAAACAACGTCAACACCACCAAATGGAAGGTTGTAGTTGTTTTTTATTGCACGCTGGCGAGAGTATGCCATAGCAAAGACGCTGGTTCCAATCAAGGAGACTTCATCGAAAACGGCTAGCTGTAGGTCGCGGTAAAGTAGTCGCAGCTCATTCAGTTTCTCAGGTGATAGGGAAGTGTTAGATGATGTGAGTAGTGCCAAGTGGAGGGTTGAGTGGATAGTGGTTCCACCAATGTTAAAGGCAGCCTTGCCCATGTATGCCATTAGCAAAGCTTTTGTCGTTGTTGGGCTGGAATGTGATCTGTGGTTATAGAAACGTAGAACTCCTTGGACAATCAAAAGGAGGGTGAAATTTTTTCCTGTTCCTGTGCCTCCAGTCAGGAAAATATGGATTGGTTCTGTAGGAAATGTACATTTTCTTAGCATAATATCATCAAATATTAGCCTTTGTTGTGTATTAAGTAGTAGAATGCTCTTGTAATATATATCGTTTGGCTGCAATAGTATTTTTATGGTTGGTATAGTGTGTGTATGCAGCTGGTGGTGTTGGATATTTAGGTCTTCTGTGATGTCAACACGAATATGGGAGGAAATATTAGATAGTATTGTAGATGTCGAAGGTGAATTGGTGGCTAGTGAGTTGGTGTCAAGGTTCTCCTTTAGTATTGTGGTTTTGTTATATTTGGATTCATTTGTATCAATGGTAGGTTTATTTTGATTGTATACATCTTTCCATGTGAGCCCATCTGTTAGATGTTGAGTTTCATTATTTATCCATGGTAGAAATAAAAGACATTGTTCTCTATAATAATTATCTGGAATTTTTTGTGGAATTATATTTGACATATCATATAATCTTTGGTTTGGTACATTTTTTGTATGTGTTGCTTGTTGTATTGTATGTGGAGGCAAATTCTACCAATGATATGGCATTGAGCTGAGCAGGACGTGTACAGTATTTGTCTATGCCTGTCTCGTAAAAGATTTTTGTGCTGGTCGGGTCTATGTTTTGTAGGAGGTGTTTTCGCTTGAGAAGCATTGTTCTCTCGTTGGGAGGGTTTGTGTTTATGAACATAAATTCTCGGGTTGCGTTGTAGAGAGGTAGGGAAAGTACAATATATACTGCTTGTTGTGAGCTTATTTTCTGTGTGTTTAGTATTGTGTTTTCTATTTTTCGAAGTCTATCGTATGTAGTTGCATTGTTTTCAATGCAAGAGTCAAATTGTTCTTTGATTGCTTTGATGAGTGTGTTATCAAATTTTGTTATATATGAGGTGCAATAGGTAGCTGCTCCGTGTGTATTTAAAATGTATTGTATATCTGAATTCGCATCCCATAGCTTTGAAATGGTTGGATTGAAGTTATTTGTGTAGATATCTTTGATATTTCTTTTCAACAGAAGTGTTGGGCATGAGATTCTGGATGATATAGCTTCGATGTAATCGTCAAATCGAAGGTCCATAGATAGGATCCATTGTTTGAATGTAATATTCGCTTTATAATCTAGTAGTAGCAGATTATCTTTGATTTGTTTGTGTTTCTTTCTTTTGTATTGCATATTGTTATCTAGAGAACGGTAGGGTTCTAAAATCATAGTAAAAGGCATTGGGTAGCGAGAAAAGTCAAATCGGCATCCCTTGCGTTTTTTGAAGCAAGTCTTCCTATGCTTGTGTGTTTGAATTTCTTGTAAATCTGCAGGAAGGAGCATGGATTCAATTGTTATGTACTTATCAATGAAATCCACAACATCTTTGTTGGGATCTTTCCCATAGATGGGAGCATTTTCTATCCATAGGAGCCCATGATCATGCTAGCTACCTCGGCTCTGAAACTCAGTTGCAAAAACTTAATCTTTGAGTTTTCCCAATATGGTTATATCCTTGGTTAGTAATTTCTTCATCCTGTTAAATCGGTTCAAGTAAAAGCGGTCTGTTGTTACAGGGTCGGCAAATCTCGTATGTATGACGCTTCTGTCTGTGTGCTTGCACGCGTGATGGGGCTGAGCTTAGTAAGTGCTGTAATCAGAGGCTTCCAATGTTTCTCAGCCGTAGAAAATGTGATGAAGAATGTTGGTGGTCCAAGTTGTCTAATCATAGCAAAGGCGTTTTTTTTTAGTTTCTCTTTGTAGTCAGGTGATGTTCGCAATGGCTCGAAGTCACGATATCCAAGTTGGGAAGACAAGACCTTCTCAATGTTAGTATCTCCAACAACCTATGCGGCCACTAGTGTATTCTGGTTTAGCTTGCCATTGCGCATACGTATCCTAATGGATCCCAATATTTTTTGAGTCATGACTTTGACTGTTTTGAAAAAAAGATTCTCTAAATTTAGTGAGAACCTTCTATCACTATGCATAAGCTCCCACTGGGCCACGTGTTGGAATTTATGCTTAGCAAGTGTATGGTATTTACGGGGCTCACCATAGAAAATAGTAGGGAAACTAAGTTCTTCACAATATTCATCTTTGAAAATACTCAAAGGATTATTTCCCTCGGTAGGAGCTACAAAGAAGATTTTGTCGTTGTGATCTACTACTTGTTGTGATGATTCAATTCCATGGAGCATGACATCTGTAGCTAGATCATCTTCTGATGGTTGATTGTCGTCGGCAAAATCATCAAGCAAAGGACAATGGAGACTATAGAAATGGCTTACCCACTCGTTGTTCAGAGTAATATTTTCGTTCTTGTATAAAGATGTTTGTAATATTTGAGCAGTGGCTTTCATTGTAAGCAATGGTCAAACAACGCCGGAAAGGTAGCAATGATTGTACTGTAGACGGCGCTTAATGCCCACTATTATCGAGGCTTCATCATGAATAAACCTTGGCAATATTTGTTGTGTTTTCCCCAAGGATGCCAAAACATTAACAATGCTACCTCGCAAGCCAAATTGACCATCGTATGTAAGCTCCCTAATTTTGGTGAAAGTAGTCTAGGACTTACAAGGCGGCTTTCTAAATTATTTAGCTTCTCTACTGTGGCCAAGGGGAGGTTAAATCCTATGGAATTCAATTGGGTGAGTAGTGCACCATGTTCTTGCCTTCTACGACAGCATGAAGTACAAACATAGTTTTCGTGTATCTCGTTGCTTCTAGACCTCCCAAGTGCCGACTTACGCCCTTTTTGAGCTAACTGGGAAAAAAACATTAACCGTCCACATTTATAACATCGATATATAGGAACATTGTTTGCTGTTTTTGTGTACTGTTGTATAGCTTTATCTGATGGGGAGGCTTGTTGAATGTTTATGTTGGATGGAGTTGTGGGGTGTATTTTTTTAAAAGTTTTTTAATTTTTGATGTTATTGCACCTATTTCTCGGATGGTTCTATCACCTAAGCAAGAAAATTGTCTCGCAATGGAGATAGGGAGTTCATTTGGTTGCTGGAGAATCAAAGCTGTCAACGACTCTGTCTTGTTTTTGTCCCAGGTACGAGGTTTGCGTTTGTGTGAGGATTGGTTGCCCCCCAAGTAAAAAAATAGGTTGCCACTTCTATCAACAATGATGATTTTCTGAAATGTCGTTGGATCGGCTCCACTATTGAATGTTGTGTTTTTTACTGAAGTTATTGGTACACCGTAAATATAAACATCACATGAAATACTGAATCTAAAAGAGAACACATGGATAATATCAAGCACAATACTAATAGATGATGTGTGGCTATTTAATACTTGGGTCAAAATGGAGGAATCATGTCTACTGGAAGTCAAATGCGCTAGAGAAGGTGTGATCATTGGTGTTTCATCCAATGATACTCTCATTGCCTCTATCATGATGTTGATGATTTTTTGCAATAACGAGCGCGACTTTATTATTTTATTGAGCACATGGAAAACATTATTATTCCATGGGTGATCAGCAAGGAAAGCACTATCAATATTATTTTGAATGAGTTGTTCAAAAGATGCATTATGGTTGCTTGAGGAAGCCATGTGCATGCAGTTTTTCCTCTCCTTACGGAATGGGGTGGAAGGAAGATAAGTAAATGAAACACGCACACACTGAGAGAGAGAGAGAGGGGGGGGGAAAGAGGCAGAAAGAGACAAAGATGGAGATCTACAAGATGAGTAATGGATGAAAGCAATATAATATAAAGAGTGTTCTTTGGTGTGGAGGTGATGGAGCTTCAATGTTGTAGAGGAGCACTACTTTGTCTCTTCGACAACAGATGTGATGAGGCGTAATTTGTTGACAGTGAATTTGCCAATACGAACAAGGAGACTAGTAGCCCACGTGCATCTAGCACATCATAAGCATATAAGTCAATAAAGTTTGTCAAGGTGCAATACTTTGTCGACTATGTCACCCACTAAGAAATATTAGTTGGGGAAGCTTTGTTGGCCAAAATCTTTCCTTCAAGCTTGGGCACCAAAACAATAGTTGTAGATTTTGAGCAAATAGAGCAAAATTCCACCTCTTGTTGGTGGTGAATCTTAGTAGATTTGCATTGACCGCAAGAAAATTACACCAAAATTGAGTTCACATTCACAAAGTGCAGTGTGCTAGTTATCTATGTATAGGCACCTGATGAGTTAGAGCTTTCTTGAGTTATTGTGGTGAAAAAGGAAAAGCAAGATCAATACTTAGTTCTTGATTGTGACCAACATCAAGAATATGGGCCTTATATTCTTCCTCCAAATGGTGCTTGAGATGAGGACTTTTGATGTGTGCTAGGATAGCAATATCCAAGACTGAGAGTGTATTGCTTCAACTTATGAAGGAACTTATGTTTCGTGCAACAAACGTAGGATGCACATCAGTCTCCAAAGCACGAAAAATACCGTGGCAATCGTCTTTACGTGCATTCACGAAGGTAAGTATTGCCAACTATGTTACCCGCTAAGGAAACACCAATTGGGGAAGCTTTGTTGGCCAAAATCTTCCCTTCAAGCTGGGGCACCAAAACAATAGTTGTAGATTTTGAGCAAATAGCGCAAAAGTCTACCTTTTTTTGGTGTTGAATCTTAGTAGATTTGCATTGAACGCAAGAACGTTCCACAAAAATTGAGTTCACATTCACAAAGTGCAGTGTGCCAGTTACCTATATATAGGCACCTGATGAGTTAGAGATTTCTTGAGTTATTGCGGTGAAAAAGGAAAAGCAAGATCAATACTTACTTCTTGATTGTGAGCAACATCAAGAATATGGGCCTTATATCCTTCCTCCAAACGGTGCTTGAGACGAGAACTTTTGACGTGTGCTAGGATAGTAATATCTAAGACTGAGAGTGTATTGCTTCGACTTGTGAAAGAACCTATGTTTTGTGCAACAAAGATAGCATGCAGATCGGTCTATAGAGCACAAAAAATAGCATGGTAATCGTCTTCACATGCATTCACGCAGCTAAGCTGTGATGGCAAGAGAGAGAAAATATTAGAAGGCTGCAAGTCTATAGGAAGGTGAAGATAAGTAAGCCTTACAGTGGTATTGTGCTCAGCTGTTGGCCGATTCACAACAACAAGATCACCTCGGGAAAGACTAGATTTTGAAGTGCTACCATGGCCCTATATAACAACAAAAGCTACGGTTGCAAAGTGTGTACAGGTGCCTTGTGCATGCAAAGACTATGCCTCATTCAAAAATTGATGCACTTTGCTCTTTGGGTAGAAACTAAGGCTGACTTCAAAAGGATTTGTTTTTGCTACAACCGTGCAAGCATTGAAAAATAGTACATAAGGAGATGTGCAATCGTCTAACTTAGTTTGTCTTAATATCGTGTTGTTTCCAATTTAAAAAGTGGCGGTTGAGGGCATGGAAAAAGGAGAAATGTCGCCCCAAAATAGACAAAAATAGTGTAAAAATTTAAAAAAGCAGCGTAATTTTTTGAAATTTTCTAGGAGCACTACTTTTTCTCTTCGACAAAAGATGTGATGAGGCCTAATTTGTTGACAGTGAATTTCCCAGTGCGAACAAGGGAGGCTAGTAGCTCACGTGCATCTAGCACATTAGAAGCATATAAGTCAACAAAGTTTTTGTCAAGGTGCAATACTTTGTCGACTATGTCACCCGCTAAGGAAACATCAATTGGGGAAGCTTTGTTGGCCAAAATCTTTCCTTCAAGATTGGGCACCAAAACAATAGTTGTAGATTTTGAGCAAATACAGCAAAAAGTCCACCTCTTGTTGGTGGTGAATCTTAGTAGATTTGCATTGACCGCAAAAACGTTCCACCAAAATTGAGTTCACATTCACAAAGTGCAGTGTACCAGTTACCTATGTATAGACGCCTGGCAAGTTAGAGCTTTGTTGAGTTATTGCGGTGAAAAAGTAAAAGCAAGATCAATACTTACTTCTTGATTGTGGCCAACATCAAGAATATGAGCCTTATATGCTTCCTCTAAACGATGCTTGAGACGAGGGCTTTTGACGTGTGCTAGGATAGTAATATCCAAGACTGAGAGTGTATTGCTTCGACCTGTGAAGGAACCTATGTTTCGTGCAACAAACATAGGATGCACATCGGTCTCCAAAGCACGAAAAATAGCGTGGTAATCGTCTTTATGTGCATTCACGAAGCTAAGCTGCGATGACAAGAGAGGGAAAACATTAGAAAGCTGCAAATCTATAGAAGGGCGAAGATAAGCAAGCCTTACAGTGGCACGATCCTTGGGCACTGGCCCATCTGCAACAATAAGATCACCTTGGGAAAGACCAGCTTTTGAAGTGCTAGCATGGCCCTGTATAACAACAAAAGCTACAGTTCCAAAGTGTGTACGGGTGCCTTGTGCATGTAAGGACTGTGCCTCATCCAAAAATTGACGCACTTTGCTCTCTCGGTAGAAACTAAGGCTGACTTCAAAAGGCTTTGTTTTTTCTATAACCGTGGAAGCATTGAAAAATAGTACATGAGGAGATGTGCAACCATCTGACTTAGTTTTTTTTTTAACATTTACATTCTCAATGTGGACAAAGTCTCCTATAGTAAGGGTGTCAATGAATTGCTCAATAAATTGATCGCTAATAGTGCAAGTGATGGTGTCAGTGTTGAGTGGATCAACTAGGTCTACCTTAAGGTAACGCATATACTTAGCGACCTTTGGGCTTTGTTTGTAGGTTCCATATCGATTAAGTATGCACCCCTCAAATGCGAAACGAGGGCAAGTTTCAATGATGTCAACAATCCGCAATAGAGGGATCTTAGTGGGAATATAAGGCACAAGAGAAGATGAACCAGCGGGAATTACATTCTCATGGGAACACTCATTACCAATATGTGCTTCTAGTTTGGCACCCTCCCCAACGCTCTCTTTTTTTGCAATTACAAGTGGTGGTCCCCCCAATAAAGGTTTGGCTGCCACAAGGAAAAACAAAACTCGTAAGGGTTGGATACAACAATACAATATCTTTGTGGTGCAAGCAAGTCTTACTTAGTTCCGTTGTCGCCTCACACGTCTTGGAAAGTGTACATGCTATTGCCCCACTTTGTTCCACATGCTTGAGGAATTTGGACCCAACGCCAAGAGAAGAAGAAACATCAACCTTACGTAGGCTCGAAGCGCTCCTTGTGCGGAGTGGAGACACACGATCAAGAACGAGGGCACTATCGAGTCCCAAAAAGATGCAGTTGTATCACGATGCACTATCTTGTGTAACTCTGTAAAAACAAAAAGAAAAGTCACATTATTCCCAAGCATATATCAATCATTTTCTATAAGTTAGCAAGCTATTGAGTCACCATTTTCAAACTCCATCGAGCGAACATCACTAGATTCATCGCACATGGGTTCAATGTTGTCATCGTAGCCATCGTGATGTCCATCGAGTGGATTTCGCGAGGAAGAAGAGGCAGCCATATTAAGAGAGGATGGTAAATAATGTTCACACAATTATTACTTGCTTTAGCTAAAGGATGAATAAGTTCATACAAATAATACTTCACACAGTCACAAGCATCTTAGGATAAGTAAGGGAGAGGAATGTTTTTGAACTGATTTTTGAAGCACCAAGCCCACTTATATACTACAAGCTCCCTTGCCTTTCTCAACGGTTCACTATATCTTAAAGCTAACCTACTATCACATCTATCAAATGGATTTGACTCATTTAGACACATGCAAAGGTGACATCAAATTCAAAGGGATTAATGAACTATTGGACAAGTGTGTGTTGGTGGTCTAGCGTTCCCACCACACTCATGTGTTGAACACCATAGAAATAATGAATGAACGAGCCTAAAATTTTCCCTTGAGAAACTCGGCGAAAAGAAATTTTCATGCTCAAGAAAATGATTTTTCATGAGCACTTGGTGGAGAAAAGATTTTCGAAAACTAGTACTCGTTACAAATTGTGTGTCGTCTTAATAGTGTGCCGGTTTCAATTTCGAAAACGCCGCTCGAGGGCACGATAGTATTTGGGAAAAAGGAAAAACATTGCCCTAGAATAGACAAAAAATAGTGTTGAAATTTTGTAAAGTAGCCTAACTTTTGGAAATTCGTCTCTAGTGTTCGGGGAAAATGTGTGTCGTCTTAATATTGTGTCGTTTCTAATTTTAAAACTACCGATTGAGGGCATGGAAAAAGGAGAAGTGCCGTCCCAAAATATACAAAAATAGTGTTAAAATATTAAAAGAATAGTCTAATTTTTTGAAGTTTCCTCTTGAAATATTTTCGTACCATAGCCTGAACATTGCCGAGCAATATTTGGGGAAAATATGCCTCGAGTTAACACCATACCATTTTGAATGTCAAAAATGCCGAGAAATTCTAAACACCGGGCTAATTTTTTGATGTATTTTTACACTATTTTTCTCTCTTTTGGGGTTGAGAGCATTTTCAAAATTGAAAACACTATGGTATTAGGTCAAGACACATTTCTCCCTAACAAAATTTTTCAAGAGGAAATTTTGAAAGATTAGGTACTAGTTTTTGCGTTTTTACATTATTTTTCTCTCTTTTGAGGTTGACAAGATTTTCCAAATCAAAAACAGCATGGTATTCAGTTGAGACACATTTTTTCGTGACAATGCCTACAACGAAACACTATCTCTCTATTGAGATTCACAGCATTTTCGAAATCGAAAACGATAGTCGGGATAAACCATTTTCCCAAACATGCAAAATACCTTTCCTTATTTTTGCAAAGAGGACAATTTAGAAAATTAGCTTAATTTTTAGGTTTTTACACTATTTTTCTCTATTTTCGGGCGGAATTTCTCCTTTTCCCCTTGCGCCCAACACTAAGCCCAACGCTTTAGCAGGTCAAAAACAAGAGCGGAAAGAAATTCCAGGAATGGTCCCCGTCGACGCTACACTTAAAGAGGCCGTGGGGTGATCGACAGGCGTCGGGGGCTGTTGGCGGCTGAAATGAGCGCATGGGTGGCTCCCCCGGCGCCGGGTCCAATGCAGAAATGCCCCCGTGGTTTCTTTTCTACTATGTTTTTTTACCTAATAATTTTCTCATTTTCGGCTAAGGACCAACCTGCAGATTTGCAGAATCCCGACTGCTTTCGCTAAGAAACCAGATAGGCCTATATAGGCGTTGAAAAAAGTGCAGTAGCACTGGCATGCATAGAATCAAGGCAGATCCAGCAGAGCTCGTGAGCAACAAGGCCAAAATTGATCAGGTGTAACACACACACACTCCCCCTTCCCCAGCTCGTCAAACTATCGACTGTGACTGCATGCCATTTTGATAGTTTGACAGTGGCAAAACTCATCATAGAGTGGAAAATTAAATATATTTTTTATTCTTGACTCACACGCTAATGTGTGCAAGGAGTGTGCAAAAGGCTATTCCCACTAATGCCCTCGACCACCCCCTCCCCTGACTCCTCGACCTCATAACTACCCCCACCCCCCTTGACACCTCGACCCTTCGGTTCTCACACCCTGGCTCACACACATGCCCAAGGATGAGAGAGAGAGAGAGAGAGAGAGAGAGAGAGAGAGAGAGAGAGAGAGTTCCTCTCAGCAAGGAAATGAGTGAGTGCAAGTGAAAGAAAGCGAGCATGTGACTTCCTATGGCACCACGTGCTGACATGGTGCTACAAGCAACTTTGCAAAAGACTTAAAGCCTCTTTGAAGATTCCTAAAATATCATGTGCCAACACATGGTGCTACAAGCATCTCCACAAAGAGCTTAAACTAACCTCTTTGAAATTTTCGTTTTAGCACCACATGTCGAGACATGGTGCTAGAGAAAACTCCACAAAGTGCTTAAATTAGCCTCTTGGAAACTTTCTTTAGCACCACGTCTCGACACATGGTGCTACAAGTAGGTCCACAAATCTCATAGATTAGCCTCTTTGAAGCTTCCTATAGGACCACATGGTGCTACATGGAGCTCCATAATGGGCTTAAATTTGCCATTAAATTTGCCATTATGAAGCTTCCTATAGCACTACGTACTGAACATGGTGCTATAGGAAGCTCCACAAAGCTCTTAAATTAGCTTCTTTGAAACTTCTTTTAGCACCATGTGTCAAGAAGCCTACAACGTGCCTAAATTAGCCTCTCAAAACTTCCTTTAGAACCACATGTCGACCCATGGTGCTACAGGCAACTCCACAAAGTGCTTAAATTAGCCTCCTTGAAGCTTCCTATAGCACAATGTGTCGGCACGTGGTGCTACAAGCAGGTCCATAAAGGGCTTAAATTATCCCTTATGAAGCTTCCAATAGCACCACGTGCCAACACGTGGTGCTACAAGCAACTCCACAAATGGTTAAAGCCCCTTTAAATATTCATATAGCACCACGTACCAACACGTGGTGATATTAAAAATTTCACAAAGTGCTTGAATTAATAGCTTTGAAACTTCCTTTAGCACCACGTGTCAAACACGTGGTGCTACAGGCAACTCCACAAATTGCTTAAATTAACCTCTTTGAAGCTTCTTATAGCACCACGTGCTGACAAGTGCTGCTACCAGTAGCTCCATAAATTGCTTAAATTAGCCCTTATGAAGCTTCCAATAGCACCATGTGCCAACACATGGTGCTATAAGCAACTCTAAAAATGCCTTAAAGTTTTTTTGAATATTTCTATAGCACCACATACCGACACGTGATGGTACAGGCAGGTTTAAAAATGCTTAATTTAGCCTCTTTGAAACTTCCTTTAGCACCACGTGTCGACACGTGGTGGTACAGGTAGCTCCACAAAGCACTAAAATTAACCTCTTAAAGCTTGCTAGAGTAGTATGTGCCAACACGTGGTGCTACAAGCAGCTTCATAAAGTGCTTAAATTAGCCCTTATGAAGCTTCCAATAACACCATGTGCCGCCGCGTGGTGCTACAAGCAACTTTACAAATGGTTTAAATCCCCTTTGGATATTCCTATAGCACCATGTTCCGACACGTGGTGCTACAGACAGCTCCACAAAGTACTTAAACTAGCGTCTTTGAAACTTCCTTTAGCACACGTGTCGACACATGGTGCTACATGCAATTCCACAAAGCGCTTAAATTAGGCTCTTTGAAAGTTCCTTTAGCACCACATGTCGACCCGTGGTGCTACAAGCAGCTCCACAAAGCGCTTAAATTGGCCTCTTTGAAACTTTCTTTAGCACCACGTGTCGACACGTGGTGCTACAAGAAACTCCACAAAGTGCTTAAATTAGCCTCTTTGAAACTTTCTTTAGCACCTCGTGTCGACATGTGGTGCTACATGATGCAACTCCACAAAACGCTTAAATTGTCCTCAATGAAACTTCCTATAGCACCACGTGTCGACAGGTGGTTCGACATGCGGTGCTACAAGCAACTCCAAAAAGCGCTTAACTTAGCCTCTTTGAACTTTCTTTAGCACCACATGTTGACACATGGTGCTAACGGCAACTCCACAAAGTGCTTAAATTAGCCTCTTTGAAACTTTGTTTAGCACCTCGTGTTGACATGTGGTGCTACATGCAACTCCACAAAGCGTTTAAATTAGCCTCTTTGATATTTCTTGTAGCTCCACATGTCGACAAGTGGTTCTACAAGCAGCTCCACAAATTAGCGTCTTTGAAAATTCCTTTAGCACCACGTGTCGCCACGTGGTGCTACAAGCAACTCCACAAAGCGCTTAAATTAGCCTTTTTGAAACTTTCTTTAACACCATGTGTCGACAGGTGGTGCTACATGCAACTTCACAAAGCACTTAAATTATCCTCTTTGAAACTTTCTGTAGCACCATGCATCGACACGTGGTGCTACAAGCAGCTCCACAAAGCACTTAAATTAGCCTCTTTGAAACTTTCTTTAGCACCACGTGTCAACACATGGTGCTAAATGCAACTCCACAAAGCACTTAAATTAGCCTCTTTAAAACTTTCTGTAGCACCTCGTGTCAACAAGTGGTGCTACAAGCAACTCCACAAACTGCTTATATTAGCCTCTTTGAAACTTCCTATAGCACCACATGCTAACAAGTGGTGCTACAAGCAGCTCTACAAAGCGCTTAAACTAGCCTCTTTGAAAATTCCTTTAGCACCACGTGTCACCACGTGGTGCTACAAGAAACTCCTTAAAGCGCTTAAATTAGCCTCTTTGAAACTTTCTTTAGCACCACGTGTCCACACATGGTGCTACATGCAACTCCACAAAGCGCTTAAATTAATCTCTCTAAAACTTCCTTTAGCACCATGTGTCTACACGTGGTGCTACAAGCAGCTCAACAAAGCGCTTAAATTGCCTCCTTGAAACTTTCTTTAGCACCACGTGTCGACACGTGGTGCTACAAGAAACTCCACAAAGTGCTTAAATTAGCCTCTTTGAAACTTTCTTTAGCACCTCGTGTCGACATGTGATGCTACATGCAACTCCACAAAACGCTTAAACTATCCTCTTTGAAACTTCCTATAGCACCACGTGTCGACACGTAGTGCTTCAAGAAACTCCAAAAAGCACTTAACTTAGCCTCTTTGAAACTTCCTTTAGCACCACGTGTCGACACGTGGTGCTACAAGTAGCTCCACAAAGCGCTTAAACTAGCCTTTTTTAAAATTCCTTTAGCACCACGTGTCACCACGTGGTGCTACAAGCAACTCCACAAAGCGCTTAAATTAGCCTCTTTGAAAATTCCTTTAGCACCATGTGTCGACACGTGTTGCTCCATGCAGCTCCATAAAGGGCTTAAATTAGCCCTTATGAAGACTCATATAGCACTACGTATGAACACGTGGTGCTATAGAAAGCTCCACAAAGATATTAAATTAGCCTCTTTGAAACTTCCTTTAGCACCACGTGTCGACATGTGGTGGTGCTATAGGCAACTCCACAAAGCACTTAAATTAGACTATTTGAAACTTCCTTTAGCACTAGGTGTTGACATGTGGTGCTACAAGAAGCTCCACAAAGCTCTTAAATTACCCTCTTTGAAGCTTCCAAGAGCACCAGGTGTCAACACGTGATGCTACAAGCAGCTCCATAAAGTGTTTAAATTAGCTCGTATGAATCTTCCAATAGCATTATGTATCAACACGCGGCACTACAAGCAACTTCGCAAATAGCTCCGTGATTTTCAACCGTATAATCAAACAAAGACATTTGTTTATGTTTTAGAGAGAGAGAGAGAGAGAGAGAGTACGTGCATCATGGTTCCCTATAATGCATACATGAAAGTTGCAGATAGGTCATGTGGAGCCTAGTATTTATCAGCATGTAGGACACAACTACCCTGCAATAGGCTATCGTTGAAGTGGTTGTTGGCGCAGTCGATGTGGAGTCACTTTTTTGTGTACTCCTTTTAGATGGTAACAACGTCATGCTAAAATGACAATATTTTTGTTGAGTGCATCAGGATTCAACCTCATTTTCAAGCTTAAAAATTCCCTAAAAATGGATCTTTTCATAATTGTACTAGCCATGGCATTGATTGTATTTTTTACAATAGTTGACTTTGCCTCATTATATAGCTACATTATGGCTTCCATGTTTTGCCCACTTAAATGAGTTTTCGGCCATCGGATCTTGGCATGTTGCTTGTGGGTGAATGACCCACGAGGAGCATACTTGAAAGTGTTTTTGTAGAATAAAGGTCCACCACTTTTTGTATTCTTTGTAATCTTCAAGTCGAGTTCTCTACAAAGACGAGACGTATTGTAGTACTTGTCATTCTTATGCAAATGAGAATCACAAACATTTTGTTCAAGCGCTCTAGAGAGATAAGAGAGAGAGAGAGAGAGAGAGAGAGAGACATTGTATTAATGTCATCAAAGGTCAAACATGACTTATGAGACCAAAGAAACATTTCTTATGCTATATTGAGATTATCAATGGGCACTTTGATGCTTCAGGACTATGGATGTATTGAGAGAAAAAAGCTTAAATACAACCAAATATGGACATGTGATACTTAAGGACCATGGATGTATTGAGAGTCCATGGGGTGGTTGTGAGAGAAAGGAATCTCGAGGGAGATCCAAGCTCAAAATGTGAAGGAGAAAATCTTGAAAATGTTGAAATGTGATCCTCACTCTAAAACTTGTAAGGGGCATAGTGAGCATATGTGTGTGCGTGGGCGTGCGCACGCGCACACACACACACACACGGATGGCACGCTGCTTTGTACAAGCCCAACAAAATTGCATGGTAACAATTCCTAGTTCCACACCTTGTGACTTATTGCGTTTATGAGGGCTCCTACTCTAAAAGGCTTGTACCTCATGTTCTATGAGGTACATTATACACACACATTCCGTTTTACCCAGATCTTGACATGAGAAAAATCAACCACATTATTGCTAAAGAGCCATCGTAATGGTTCATTTGTGAAATCCTTTGTCTCCTTTGCAAAGTGCTATCATCATCCATTCTCAACTTAATGTCCTCTAATAGCCAGACCTCTATCTTGGCTTGATTATTAAATTACGTAGAAGTATCTTGATTAGTTTGGGATTTTCAAAATCGTATATTGATAATTTTTGCTCGATTTAGTAATTGCTCGAAAAAACTCGCTCGGGATTTGGGATTCCTCTCATCTTGAACCCCAAAAGTTGAACTTGAGTCGAACTTGAAAATTGGGACCATATGCAATTTACAGTTAATTGTTAATCTCTAGCTCCTTGCCCTCACAGTTTTGCAACCTGAAAGAGATATTAGTGTCAACTCCTTTTGATTTTGCATCATCATCTAGAAAAAAAACACCCACACGCTCAACGTTACACATTATCAACCTCAAGGATCTCAATATAGATATAGATATAGAATACAATCTCTCTCTCTCTCTCTCTCTCTCTCTCTCTCTCTCTCTCTCTCTCTTCAGCATAAGGCATTGCATGGCTGCCTGCAAAATTTTGGTCAACAAAACGATGCTCGGCTCCCATTTCTTCATCTTTTTGAGAAGAAGGCATAGTACATTGAGAGAAAACACAGAAACTAGACACTTTGTACCATAGACATACATCTATTTAAATATACATATACATGCACAACTTCCAGATGGTAACTTCCAAATGCCTTAATGAGAGTTTACTCAATTCACGAGCTATGTTGGGGAGAGCTATCATGAGAGCAGATGGTTACATCCTAGCTATATCAAAGCAGAAGACGTCTATTGCAACTACTTACCTATTTTATTTTTAGATTGAGCTAAACATCAAAATTCATTTCCATATGTACATATTTATATAATTGGCCTCTATCAATTCTCTTTTTGAATCGTTCTATTTAAGTTGCGAGTAATGTATATAGATTAAAACTCCAACACACACACATAGGCACAAGATTCTAAATTGACTTGTCAATTTAGCACCGAGAGGTTGACAAAGGTACTTCATTATTAGAAATTTAAGTTCTTTGACCTAGATATCTAATAGGGATACCGACTCACAGTCATAATATCCTTGAATTAATTGGTTTACAGATAGTAGGTATCACCATCTTACCCTTTCTCTTGTTTCTCGGGTACCTTGCAATGGCAAGTATACTATCCAAATTTGGACCCTTCACGAGCCAAAAAAACTAGACACTATCAATGAAAAACTCAGAATGGCTTGTGCCAACGCTCGCAAACAAAACTTTAAACTACTTCTTTCTTACCCTATAAATAGAAACAAACCCTTTCTTGCTAGGGTTATTAAGAAAAATTAAACCTAATTTGTAAACCTTTTACTCTAATATAAGTTGATCTTTTTACTTTCAGAATGACTCCTTAGCCCTCAGGATGTAATTCCTGTCAAACTTCTTCTAAAGCAGGTGTCTATGTCTTATGTTGCATTGAAGATGCGACTGCTTCTAACCTTATTATCGGTTTGACTAATGTAGAATGTTATCCTCAAGGTTCAATACTCCAACTTTTTTCATTTAATGACTGGATCAAGCTTTTAGTACCTCTTGTTAGTCAAGGAGTACGAGCGGAAGTGCGACGCGAGAGAGAGAGAGTGCGAGAAGAAGAGCACGACGATATGGTGAACTCACTCTACTGTAATGTGTAGAGCATAGTGAGTTCTTATTAGGTTTTTACAAAAGAATATGTGTACATACCTGGTGGCCCGCCCACTTACCTGGGCGACCACATTGGGCTTTATACCCCAACAACCTCCCACTTAAAGTCCAATGTGGTACTTTAAGTGTGAGAGAAGCTAATATACAAGAGATGTAGAGAAGTGATGTACTACCCTACACCTAACTGCTTGCAAAAATGCGCAAAGCTCTCTGAAGAAAGTCCTTTTGTAAGTAGATCAGCAGGATTTTCTGTGGTGTGAACTTTGACAAGCTGAAGTTGCTTATCCTCGAGCATTTCCCTGATGAAATGATACTTCACATCCACATGCTTTGTCTTTGAGTGATAAACTGGATTGCGAGCCAATTGTATAGCACTTTGACTATCACAACATAACACAGGCATCTCTTCTTTGATTCCCAGATCTGTTACTAGTCGATTAAGCCAAAGTGATTCTTTGCATGCCTCTTATGCTGCAACATATTCAGCCTCTGTAGTAGACTGAGTAACACAATCTTGTAATCTAGAACGCCATGATACTGCTCCACCAGCCAATGTAAAGACATACCCTGACGTAGACCTTCGGCTGTCTACGTCACCTGCATAATCTGAGTCTATAAAACCCTTTACACTTAGCTCCTGACTCCCATAGCATATACGCATACTCTTTGTAGCGTTCAGGTATCTCAATATTCCTTTCACTGCCTCCCAATGTTTCTTGCCTGGGTTTGACATGTATCGACTTACTACTCCCACTGCAAATGCAATGTCTAGGCGAGTAGCAATCATTGCATACATCAAACTACCCACTACAGACGCATATGGAATCTTATCCATTTCAGCCTGTTCTTCCTCAGACATAGGACAATCTTGTTTGCTAAGTTTCACATATGGTGGCAATGGAACACTCAATGCCTTTCCCTTCTCCATATTGAAACGTTGCAAAACCTTGTCAATATACTCTGATTGAGATAACCAAATCAACTTCTTTGATCTGTCTCTCTCAATGCGCATACCAAGTATATGACTTGCCTCACCCATGTCTTTCATGTCAAACGATTTTGCCATCTTTGACTTCAAAGCTGAAATTTCTTCCAAGTGCTTGCCAGCAATCAACATGTCATCCACATACAAAATAAGGATCATCCAACTGCCATCCTTAGCCTTCTTTGTATATAGACAGTGATCGAACTCACTACGTTTGTAGCCTTGAGAAAGCATAAACTTGTGGAATTTATGGTACCATGCCCTCGGTGATTGTTTTAAGCCATAAAGACTCTTTAACAATTGGCATACCCAATCTTCCTTGCCTTTCTCAACAAACCCTTCTGGCTGCTGCATGTAAATTTCCACATCTAAATCACCATGCAAGAACGCTGTCTTGACATCCATTTGGTGCAACACCAAATCTAATATGGAAACCAATGCAAGAAAGCATCTCAATGTAGTCATCTTGACCACCGGAGAGAAGACTTCATCAAAGTCAATGCCTTGTTCTTGCTTAAAGCCCTTGGCAACAAGCCTTGCTTTGTACTTTGGCTGACTATCATGAGCGGTGATCTTATACCTGTAAACCCATTTACAGGGCAGAGCCTTTTTGCCCCGTGTTCTCCTCTGCATCGGCGACTCTTGGCCGACGGCGGGAGGTGGCATCGGTTTTGACACCGATTTTGACAATTTTCTTGGCATTCCTCCTCTACGGCTTTGAGCACCAGCTATTGGCATCAATTTACAACAAAGATTTAGCGGCTCGGCTTTAGCGTTCTTCTCAACATTTTGCATTGGATCGGCATCGGCCTCAATCATCGGTGATTAGCCGTCTTGACATTGGTTTCAACATGGCGGCTATTCGACTAGCCTACTTCCACGTAATGGCGAAAGACAACATCGATGATTTTCAACCTCGACACAGTAGGCAACCATAGAGCAAGAGCCGCATCCGCTTTCCTCTAGCGCCCATTTTGGAGCAAATTTGACTCCGATGTAGTCTCCAACACATCGACCTCAATGTTCTCCTAGTTTTCCAATCTTGACGGCACATACCGATATTTTTGGCTCCGAGTTGTGAGTGCACGTGTGTCAAATGCGTGCATGCGTGCAGGGAAGGGGAGAAGCACAAGACCATGTGTGGGTGGAGAAACCTCTAGAAGAGACTCTCTTTGCTCTTGGCTCTTTGCTGCAGATCCTCATTGTTGGCCTTTGAATGGTTGCCCGATTTTGATGAGATGCCCCAATTGCCCTGCTGTCCGGTTATGTCTACGGGCTTAATTTCCCCTCCCTTGCTTGAGTTCTCCTTGATTCCAAGACGCTTACGGTTCACCTTGCTCACAAGCTATCAAGCCTTCATGGATTCCCCCACTATGCTGCTCAACGGGGCTGCTTCACCCTCTCCTCGCTTTCTCTCGAATGTCTTGCCGACTTCCCCTCCTTGCTTAAGCCTTCCAAGCTTGCCTAAGCTCCTTGCTCAACTCACTAGATCTTTGTTTCCCTGCAAAGCTTCAAGATCTACCAAGATTACAAGCCTGATTGTCTACAGATCCACCAAAAGCTCCAAGATTCCCAAGATTTTCACGTTTAAGAGGGGCTACGCGCATTGAGTAGCTGCAAATCGCTGAGATGCTTGATCGGTGTCGGATCCACCCCGAATCAGCTCGATCCGATGTCATGAGGCACCAAGCTCTATCTGAGATTTGTCGCAGTCGTCTATCATTTGTGAGTGTGTGTGTGTGTGTGTGTGTGTGTGTGTGTGTGTGTGTGTGTGTGTGTGTGTGTGTGTGTGTGTGTGTGTGTGTGTGTGTGTGTGTGTGTGTGTGTGTGTAGTGCGTGCGAGAAATGGGAGAAACAAGAGACCGTGTGGGTGGAGGAGCCTCAAGAATAAGTGAGTGAGGTGCTCCTTATTCTCATGTATATGAAAAATAAAGATATGTACACATGTGAGCGGGAGACTGAGCATTGTATGCCAAGCCCGGGCAAACGACGGAGCACCTTTACCCCAACATTAAGCATAGAGTTTAGTCGAGTTTAAGAACAAAAACTTGACCTTAGCTCTCATGGTTCTGGAGAATTAAATTAAAAATGAGTAACTAGCCCCTTAGGAAAGAAAAAAATGCCAAACTGTGCAATATAGAGTAAGCCATCCACTTGAGTCAAGTGGAGGAGGACGAGTCCATGGCTTCAATATTCATCCATTTTTTTGCCACGAGAGTGGCTATTTAGATAAACTTGTATATCAACAGCTCCGAGATCGTGTACCTACGCTACGTTTGGACCTTTTGAGTTTTTACATCTTTTATATGGGCAATGATATTGACAGAGGGAATACGGCCACGTGTTTGCGTACAAATTGTTGCAAAGGCTATCAAGCAAAAAGTGACATGGCTCACAACAAAGAAGAAAAACACCTACGTTGAGTACGACCAGTAGCCGCCGCAGGGCAGTAGAATTTGCACAAAGCTAAGTGAGTATGCAAGTGTGTGAGAGAAAGTTTGTGTGTAACAAGTGCAGCGCACGCTGCACTTAAGTAATATGAGAAAAGAGTGTGTGTGTGTGTGTGTGTGTGTGTGTGTGTGTGTGTGTGTGTGTGTGTGTATGAGAGAGAGAGAGAGAGAAAGTGTGTGTGTGTGTAACAATTGCAGCACAAGGTGCACTTAAGTAGTATGAAGAATGTGTGTGTGTGTGTGTGTGTTATAGAGATAGATAGATTTTATTATCGTCCTCGGAGGTCAAATATGACCTATGGGACCAAAGTTACATGTGATGTAGTATGTGTATGGCTGATGAGTGACTCTCGATGCTCCAAAATTGTAGTGATGAGAGTCGCAATGGAGAGCCCACACTTTGGCTGGGAGAGGAAAGTGTGTAGGTCTAAGTTATGGCTGAAAATGTGAGAGAAGCAAGTTCGGATGTGATCAAAAGCTGAGCACTCTAGTAGTGTGTGGTACTCAGACTCTCGAACTTGCAGTAAGCATAATGTGCACAATCGATTTGACTCTTCTCCATTGCCCCAACGCCCTATCTCGCATCGAAGGAAATGGGAGCTAAGCCGCATTGCTGCGATAGTGCGTATCGCAGACAAGGGAATAGGCTCAAGCATGTAAGTGTGAGTACGGTTTCCTCTCTCAGCGAAGAACATGGTTTTGTAGTTGGGGGCAATATAGGTAGTGTAATGTATGAAGCGTGACCCACCGGATTTCTCCCAAGCCGTAATACATTGGCTTTGTAGAAAAGCTTCATTCACTTGAGAGTCAATTGAAGCATCATGTAGCAAGTGTAATGCATCCCATCTCCCAAACCACTTCTTTATGTCTTGCATCCATCCCGTGCTCAAGATCTTGCTTTTATGCGTCTTTTGAACTTTTTTGCTTGCTTCCCATGCAATTGTAGGAAGTCGATGTGAGGGGTTTTAACGCATCTTTATCATGTACTCCACAACCCTTTCCATGCCCATAACCTCAATTGGAAGAGATCCCGACTCAAGAAGTGGGAGCAGATATGGTGTTTGTATCTTAACTTGGAGAAATCTTGTAAGAAAATTTTGGACATTCTCAAACTCTTTTCAAGTAGACTTTGAGATGCTCCCACCCCACACTTCAACTCTGTAAAGAAGAACCGGTGTCACCAATGTGTCAAAAAAGTACTTCTTGAGAACCCAACACTTGATGATTCCCACATATGACACATGTTCTCAAATGCATAGTATGCTCTCTTTCTTGATTCCAAATGACACATAGCACATTCATGCCACTTGTGATTGGTCGGAACCTCAATGCCAAGGTACTTAAAGCTCTCAACAACTTCAAGTGTCTCGTTGTTGTACACAATGCATGGCTTCTCCTTATGGTTGGTTTTCACAAGCATAACCTTTGTTTTGGATTCATTTACAATCAGCCCACTATGCAAGCAAAAGTTCTCAAGGACAACCATAAGCTTTTGTGCATCTTCTAAAGTGTGTGCTAGAAGCACTACATCATCCGCATACAACAAAAGCATGATTACCGCATTGCAAATAGTGACCTCTTCAATGCCTTCTTCTTGCATAAAGTCAAGTACCATTTGTTCCAATTGATCGATGCATAGACCAAAGAGAGTTGGTGACAATGGACATCCTTGTTTAACCCCAATAGTGCTTACAAAAATTTCTGAAATTTCTCTTCCCATACGCAATTGACAAATCACCTTCTCATAGATTCGAGAAACCGCAAGCATAAACTCACTTGGCACTTGGATTTCTTCCATCCTTCTCCACAAATTGTTACGTGGAATCATATCAAAGGCTATCTTAAAGTCCACAAAACAACAATACAATCGCTTGCCTTTCAACCGACTTTCCTCCATGAGAACACGAAGAGTGACAAGATGATCAATGGTGCTATGGCATCGACGAAAACCCGCTTGTCCCTTTGCACGCTTGTCATTCTCTTCAGCCCAATCACTCAATTTCATCTCCATTATGCACCCAAACAACTTTGCCATAAGAGACTCAATCATTATAGTCCGGTAGTTGCTTACATTCTTTACATCCCCTCCTTTATGCAAAGGCTTAACCCAATTAGTACTCCAATCATAAGGCATACCATGTTGAAGTGCAAAGTTGAACATATCACACATCCACTCATGGGTAAAATCTCCCGTCCATTTGATCTGTGTTAGTGTCTACACAGGAAGGCACCAAAATCTGTTTTGCTAGCTCCAATCCAATTTGTTTTACCAAAAAATGCCACGGCAAAAGTGTGTGTGTGTGTGTGTGTGTGTGTGTGTGTGTGTGTGTACAAAAGCTATTTCTCCATCATCTTCTTTAGTATCCCCATTGCACCAATTGCAGGCATGCCAAAACAGCATGGCAAAGGTAATCGCTGGTATAGAAAATTCTAAAATTCTCAAAATCTAAAAATCATTCATGTCAATAAGATGAAAAATCCAAGGTATTGCTAGAAATATACAAATACCCTTCATGGTAATGTAAACTTAAAATTCTCTTGTTTATTAGGTCAAAATTTGAAACTTTTGCCAACTATACATTAAAACTTGCGTAAATTTTTTGGTTTTCTTAAAGGCAAGCATAAAATCTAATCAGGATTTTACAATTTTAGTCAGTTGAACAACACAAGACCTCTTTTTTTAAAAAAAACCGAGTGATCCAAGGTGGGTTTTTACTAGTAAAGGTAAGATTTGACTGTAACCTCATAGTTAAGTATGTCTTTTTTATTTCCAAGCTCAAGGTCCATATTTATGTATGGCAATAGGGCTAAATATTTAGTTAAAGACCAATGTGTGTGTGTGTGTGTGTGTGTGTGTGTGTGTGTGTGTGTGTGTGTGTGTGTGTGTGTGTGTGTGTGTTTTCGTCTGCTCCTGCCCAAGTCGAAGCACACTCACTCTTGTGTTTTTTGTTGCTTTTTAGCAGGTTAAAAACACTTTCCTCAAAATGAAATACTAATTCAAGATTTGCTTTGAATTTCCAATAGGAGAGAGACATTGAAAATGTGACGCGGTAGGTAAGTTTATTTTATTTTTTTAAAGTTTAGGACCAAAGTCCATAACAATGTTTGGATATAGGAGTTACCACTATGTTTTGTCCACGACCATTGTGTGTGTGTGTGTTCCCGCCCAAACCCAAGCACACTCACTCTTTAAGGCAGTAGACCCATAGAGTGGGGCATACTGCCCCATCAAAGTGATGATGGTATTTATGTTGGCGTTAGTTCCGGGCCATTCATTTTTCTTAAGAGATTGAATAATGGTATTCATTATTTTAGGTTTTAGAAACCCATTGTGCATAAATTTATTTATCAATTTAGAGATTTCTTCAAATGCTATGAAGGAATCACTCGAAGAGTACATAATGAGGTAGAGAACTCCTAAGAAAGTACTAATTGCATTTTTACACAGGCAATTACTTTTTTCTTTTATATATTCAATAGTAGTAAATTGAAATTCATCTCTTTTTCAACTATATCTTGTTGTAAAGTCCCTTGTATATGGTTCAAGTAACGTGATTTTTATCGTAAAATAAGTTGTACTAGTTGTAAAGGTACTCCATTTAGTGAAATATTGGAGTCAGAAGTATGCTCTATTTTAAGCACACCTTAGGGGTAAATGTTGACAAGTTGTTCTTTGAAAAATTTATTGTTCAAGCTAAGGATATCATCCATATAAATTGTGTAAGTTTTTTTTGTGCTTCAGAGTTATGTAATTGTCTGATCTACCATTTGTATTCAAAGTAAGCCAGGTAAAGCTTACATAGTACTGGTGAACAAGAGAATCCCATAGAAATTCCTTTTTGTTGTTTAAAAAATTTTTCTCCAAGTTGGATAAAACTATTGTTGAGAAGCCAATGGAGGTGAATTATTAATTCCATTTGGTTAAAGTGAAAAGGGGCATTGTGTGTGTATTTCTTAACCCATGTTGGTTCCCTAATGATAGAAATAGCCAAGGAATGCTTTTTTGCTCTATTTTTTAAAGATAGATCAATCAATTCTTCTAAGACAGACAGTAAACCATTAGGTCCAAAAATGGGAATATTTTCGTAGCATTGTGTAATGTCTACCGCATAGAATTGTGTAATTTGTTATGAGAGGTTTAAGAATAACTCGGTACTATTCTTAATTATCCAAAATGGATTGTAGTTGGTCCCAAGAAACTCACGAGTTGTTTTTTCTTTAGTTTCATAGTGGTGTTCTAATTCTGTCAGGACCAAATCAAGACATTTAGTCATGCAGTCAGTAATTTTTGTGTAAATTCCAATTGAAGCATCTGAGACCCATCTAAATTTATGTTTGTGTGCTTTGTAAGTTGAAAAAAGTATAGGAAGTTTTTTGTGACCAGGATTGTAACCAAGTTCTTGAAGTTGTGTTGTAAGCAACATCCGAGTATCATTAGGGTTAAGAGAGGAAATGTAGAATTTGTCCCCATTCAATATTTCTAGTGTTGCCAAGTGCACCAACTATTTACATATAATTGTAGCTTTATTTCCAGCCTTGTCCAATCCCACAATTAAGAATTTAGATGCTAGATCTCCAATTTTGTGAGTAGATCAAGAGTATGCCAAGTAGTTTCAGTACTAATCCACTGTGGGTTGAGGTTTACTACTTTATTTGAGAAGGTGTGAAAATGTAGTGAGAGAGGTTGTGGATCACCTTTGACTCCAGTTAGAGTTTAGTAATCAAGTCGGTTAAGCAATTAAGAAAGGTAGCAAAAGCTAAGTGAGGGTTGAGTGGAGGAAGGGGAATATGATTCAATCCTTTGTTAAGCAAAGCACAGATCTCATGATCCTCGCAGATGTCTAGGTTTGAAGTACAAATGTGTGATCCAAATTTATCAAATTGAGATGTAAACTCAGTATGATTGATGCAATCACAAGTACGTGTAATGTGTAGTCTTAAAAAGTCGATATTGTAGAACCAATTTTTTAGTGGATATGTGTACTTCCAACCAAACATAACTGAATTAAGTAGGGAAGTATTACCAAAACATTGATGAAAGACTTCCATAAAAATGGATTTAGATGGGTATAATTCCAAAAAAAAAATCACAAAAAGACAATGCACAAAAATCTGGTTCTGAGCCTCCTTCGTACTAATCAAGATCTTCTTGCTCACCAGGTTGGTAATTACCTGAAATACCAAGAAGATGTTTTACGAGAAGATTTTTGGCCCTCCTTCTACTGCTATAACTTTTAGTCTTTCCTCTACCAAATTTAGAACTAGAAGTAATAGAGAGAGTTGTTGGAATTAGGGTTGCAGAGAAACGCACACTGCTTGGAGAAGATGAAGGAAGCTCAAGGCACGCAATAGAGAGTGTGTTACTTAATGTGAAATGGAAAGATAGATAGCCCTAGAGTGATGGGCGTATATACAATGCTTGGAGGAAAAAACCTCCTAACGAGGGAAAAAATGCCCCGACAGTCCTAGTGTGTTCACACACATCACTACCACATGTATATGGTAACAAATCCCCACTGGAGTGATGCGGTGAACGAGAGCTGGCACATGAGTAAAGGGAAGTTCCATGCCCTGAGGACATGATCAGTCCACAAAGGAGAGTAAGCCCAAACCTTTACAGAAAGCTTCAAGCTTCTCACGAGACAATGCCTTTGTGAAAAGATCTGCAAGGTTGTCGTGTGTTGGCACATAATCCAAGCTGATCTCTCCTGCTGAGAGCCTCTCCCTGACATAGTGGTAATGCACCTCAATGTGCTTTGTGCGAGCATGAAAAACTGGGTTCCTCGCAATTGCCAATGTGCTCTGATTCTCAGTGTAGATAGTGTTGGCATAGTCCTGTCCAACATCCAAATCAGCCATAAGGCCTCTGAGCCATACCTAACAATCCTCGATCTACTAAAAGCCTATGTAACGGAAGTAGATCAAAGATGCCAATGGGAAAAGTACTTACCCTTCGTGGAGTATGCATACAATAACATTGTACATACTTCCACGGGAAAAGCACCTTTTGAGGTAATTGAGGGAAGATCAAAAAGTCCCTTGCTACTTAAAGTACACGGGAAGATCTTCGTTGCAGATGAGTATAGCCGAGACCTACAAGAATCTTTCCAAAAGATTAAGGATGCTATCTCTATCTCACAGCAAAGGCAAAAGGCTGTTGTTGACAAGCACAAAAGAGCCCAAACCTTTAAAGAAAATGATTGGGTCTTACTCAAATTTCCCAAGGCTCGATTAAGGCACATGACGGGCAAGAATCCTACAGGAGACCAAAAGTACTATGCTAAGTTAGCAAAAAAGTACTATGGTCCCTTCCAGATTCTTAGGCCAATCAATGAGATGGCCTATCAACTCAAGTTGCCCAACCATTGGATCATACACAATGCTTTCCATGTGAGCCTACTAAAGCCTTACAAAGGAGAGCCACCTCCAGAACCAACTATTGAAGACCCACCGGAGATCAAGGACCAAGAAGACGTGTTGCAGTCCGAGTCCATTCTCCGACATGAAGACAAGGTACTAAGAGGCGGTAAGACTATCCGACGATGTCTTATCAAGTTTAAGAATTATCCTTTTGAAGATGCTAGATGGATGCAAGGCATACAATTAAAGAATAACCTAAACATTGTCAATGCTTACAATGCTTCCCAAGAGTAAGCAAATGTACAAAATGTTAAAAATGAACAAAATTTTTGACTTATAAGACTCTCTTTTTCTTCATTGTGCACAAAAATGAAGTAGTATGCATGCTTAGATCAAGTTTGCGGAGACGACATCTCCCAAACACCAAGTAGAGCTTGTCACTCTACTATGGAAGATGATAGGACTAATGTGCATACATGCTTGCGGCAGCCTCAGGCTCTCAAGCACCAAATGGACTAGTCATCCATTGTGGAATGATGTCGTAGGGTAACATAGGGATCCTCTACCTGCTAGGAAAATGGACTAATGAATATGCCTTATCTTCTCTACCCCATAGTCGAGGAGGACTATGATTTCAAGAGAGAGGTAATGTCATAATAATCAATATCTAATTCTCCTAAATGATTTTCTCATGTTAAACTGATCATTTAATATGGGGAAGTGCCAAGGGAGAAAAAGCTAGAATACCAGTTAAGCTAGCAGACTGAGCCATAGTAGGGATCCAAAGGAGGGAAAATAGGGATCCAAAGAGGGGCCATCTACAAAAGAGCAATGTGCAACAATGGGCTTAAAAGACCCCTAGGTTCAGCCCATTAAGACTTCCAAAATGCTAAGGTTCCAAAATTCAAAGGTTGTGTCCAAAGGCCAAACACTAGGGAAATTGGATGCTTAGTGTGTGTCACAAAAAGTCTTTTTCAATCCCTACACAGGAGGGGGCGAGCCTTTGCAAGTAGGAGATGAGAGAGAAACTCACACACACACACACACAAGCTCCCTTTACACAAAGGGAATGAGGGACACATGTACGCTCCCTAGCCCAGATGCCCACAAGGTGTACCCAATTCCTATTGGATGGCCTTGGAGGTGGACCAATGAGAATTAGGCTAGAGTAAATCTAGTTTAATTAATTTAAAAACACTTAATAAAAAAACCAATAAGAATTAAGCTCTCTAGAAGACTATTGGACAGTCTCCCAAGGGGACCAATGAGCATTCAGCAGCCCAATGGCTTGCTTGATTCCTATTGTCCAGGAGACAAAGGGGTCCAATGAGAGTTTAGTTGAATTAAATAATTACCTAAAGCTCTCACAAAAGGGGAAAGGGGGACACATGTCAGAAGGTTATCACTTATGCTACTTAATTACCATTGGCTAAGCTTAGGGAGGTCCAATAGTATGCTAGCAAGAGAAAATATCAAGAGGGGTCGACCAAGAGAGAGAGAGAGAGGGGGATGATTTTTGCAAGGCATTATCACACACACACTCACACAATCTCATGTGTGAAGTAAAGAAGATTCTCTCTCCTTCTCAAGATTTAATGGAAAGCTTATCACCTAGTCCAAGCTTGTGAGAAGGGAGGCCTACACCAACAACTCTTGGCTTTGTGATGCAAATCCAACCAAGAGCCAAGCTTCAATGCATGTTCATCTCCTCTACCATGCTAATTACTAAGCTAAGCTATGCTAATATGAGTGAATATGTGAGGAGATGTACATCTTTCTCGTAAGAATACTCCTTCTTCCTCTCAATCTACTCTCATACCCCGCTAGCTCTCACCATCTTTGAAGGTGTGTGAGGTCTTGGGTTTGAGACCGTGAGGGAATTGATGTTGTGTTTGATAAGTGTTTTGCATAGTGCATGAAGTTTCCATCTTCATTGCACTATCTAGTATTGAAGGAACGCAAGAAATTGTATTGTAAAATGTCTCTCTTCATGGGAGAAACCATAATACAAAGCCTTTTGGAGGGGGGACCGGCTCCATGCAAATCCGGTCCTCAAGTGTTGTCAATTGCTCAATTTCTCTCTCTTTTTTTTTCATGCTATCTAACTAGGTGTTATGCTTTTTCTTGCTCCCTCACCCAAGCACTCTTGTTAATCTCATTAGGAATCTATTCTAATGAAATGCTCACTATGTTCATGCTATTTTCCACTACACACAAGTTACTAGGCCATTAAATGTTACATTGGTATCAGAGCACAAGGCTTCTCTTTTCTTGCTCAAGAGGGGAGGTCCTCAAGCTAGCTAAAAATGGTTGCTACTATTAATTGCATGTGAGTAAGTAGAATAGGGATTTTTCAGCCTTGCAGTGTGCCTGCGTTTGTGCAGTTAACGGGGCATCACCGTCGAGAGCTATGGTCTTAATAGTGGAGTCCTATGGGGCTTTCCTATGGCTTAACCACTATTGAGCTATTAGAAGCTTGAAAGGAGCCGGTGAAGTTTTGGTGTTGAACGACCCTCTCTTCTATTCCTTGTAATTAATGGTATTCGAGCCACGGGTACAGTAGCTAGAGTGCTTTTTCTAAAGGGGTAAAGAGGAGTAGCAACTAGGGCTTGAAGTGCGAGAGTACACCTAAAAGGTTTACACCTAAAAGTTGTTAGAATGGCTAAAAATAGTAAAGAGAGTGAAATTAATGTTGATAACTTTGATTTTGCTAATGAACAAGCTACTAATGATGCCCCGATGCTTGTTAACTATCTTGTTTCTAGGCTTCAACAAGCCATGGGCAATCCATCCCTCCAAAGTGAAGTGCAACGGCAGCTTCGTGCTCGTGGATTCTCCAAGCTCCTCACCATGACGAGAGAACACCTAGGCAACCTCCTTGTGAGACTTCCAAAAGAGGTCTCTCTCTGATTTGAGAAGAAGAAGAGGATCCCTATGAAGGGCTCAGAAATTTTCTCCTTGATGACGCATCTCCTTCTCAAAGGAGAATTCAAGAGCCTCCATCGAAGGAACGAGAAAGAAGTGAGTCTCCCGCCACCTCGGTGGAGATGGCTCCACGAAGATGGCGGGTTAAACGCTCTCCATCACCTCCAAAATGGAGAAGACCATCGCATACTTCTCCACACCATACTCCAAAGAGGGATGACAAAAAGCAAGAGAAGAAAAAGGGGAGAAAGAGGACACCCTCTTCTCCATCTTCTTCATCCTCTTCCTCTTATGAAAGTGATGGTGAAGACAAAGAAGATCAAGGAAAGAAAAAGGCGAGAAAGAGGTCACCCTCTTCTCTATCTTCCTCAAATTTGTCATCTTCTGAAGAAAGTGATGGTGCAACCTTTGAACCATCAAAAAGAAGAGGCCATAGGAAATCCTATGCCGTGTGGAAGAGGTCGTCCAAGCTCAAGAAATTCAAAGAGGGAGGGAAGAGCATCTCTTTCCTTACCTATGATGGCACTTTTGGTGCTACGGACAAACTCTTGGCCTTTATCCGACAATTTGATGCGGCGTTCGGAGATGAGGGCTTCACGGAGTCCTCTAAGCTACACCATGTAGCTAACCACTTTCAAAAGTCCTCCAGACAATGGTGGTGTAGCCTACGGGCCAACGGTGAAGCTCCACGAACATGGAAAGCTTTAAGAGCTTCCATTATGAAGCAGTTTTTGGCCACCGATGCCATAGACAAAGTACTCACCGAATGGCGAAGCTTGAAGCTCTCTCCCTATGAATCCATCCATAAATATGTAGAGAAGTTCTGGAACCTACAACTCAAAGCCACTGTCTTCAAAAAGTTGGATTTTGGAGAGCAAAATAGCAATTTTGTGAGGGCTTAACCGAAGAAATGGGGGAGTATGTCAACTCCCAAAGGCCGCGCACCATATCGGCGGTAATACATCATACTATGGTGGCCTCTCGAATCAATTTCCAAACAGGGGCTAAGACGAATTCTAAGCCCCCTAAAAACAAGGGTTCCAATGAGCCTAAGGGGAATGACAATGTCCAAAATTCTCCTAAGGGCAACTCCAACAAAGCTAAAGAGAAGGGAGTTTATAAAGGCAAAAATAAACTCTCTCCTGAAGAGCTTGAGCGTTATCGCAAGGATAACCGGTGTTTCATGTGCAACCAACAAGGGCGTGCGTACCGCGCTTTGTCTTTGGCCACCGATGCCAAAGACAAAGTACTCACCAAATGGCGAAGCTTTAAGCTCTCTCCCTATGAATCCATCCATAGATATGTAGAGAAGTTCTGGAACCTACAACTCAAAGCCACTGTCTTCAAAAAGTTGGATTTTGGAGAGCAAAATAGCAATTTTGTGCGGGCTTAACCGAAGAAATGGGGGAGTATGTTAACTCCCAAAGGCCACGCACCATATCGGCGGTAATACATCATACTATGGTGGCCTCTCGAATCAATTTCCAAACAGGGGCTAAGACAAATTCTAAGCCCCCTAAAAACAAGGGTTCCAATGAGCCTAAGGGGAATGACAATGTCCAAAAGTCTCCTAAGGGAAACTCCAACAAAGCTAAAGAGAAGGGAGTTTATAAAGGCAAAAATAAACTCTCTCCTAAAGAGCTTGAGCGTTATCGCAAGGATAACCGGTGTTTCATGTGCGGCCAACAAGGGCGTGCGTACCGCGCTTGTCCCCAAAAGAACAACCGCCATGATCCTCCTACAACTACCTTGGTCGAAATCCAAGAGGAGGAAACTCACCACAAAGGATCTCCTCTATGCCATGCTTGGGGAAAGGTAAGAGAACATGATGCTTTTATTCTCTTTGACCCCGGTTCTACTCATAATTTTATATCTATAGAGTTGGCCACCAAGCTAGGCATACAAACCTACGAGATGGGAGATGTCCTACCTGTAGACAGTGCTTTCAAGAGGCAAGAAGCTTCAGTCACTCCCTTAATCATGAAATTGAGGCTCCATGTCCAAATCTATGTGGACAAAGAGGACTTCTTTATCTCTCCTCTCAAGCATGAGGATGTAATCCTAGGGGCACCATGGTTTGATCGCATGTCTGCCAATGTTAAATTCCCTGAAAGGAGAATCTCCTTTAAGTTCAGGGAAAAAGATATGTATATAGATGCTAAGGAAAGGGGTAACACTATACCCATTGTACATACACAAGCTTTCAACAAGTCAATAAAGAGCTCTATTTCCGTGTACATGATTTTTGTTAAAGATTCTCAAAATGAACCTAATGTTTTAGCAAAAGAAAATATACACAATCAAAAGGAATTAGAGTTATCGAATTTTCTCAAGGGGTTTCAAGATGTCTTTATTGACGACATCCCTTGTGAGCTACCTCCTAAACGAGGCAATGATGATCATGCAATTGAACTTCTTCCAGGAAGTTCACCGCCTAACAAACCTCCTTATAGAGTTTCTCAAGCTCAACAGGAGGAGAATATGCGGCAAGTGCATGAGTTAGTTGAAAAGGACATGGTTAGGCCTAGCTCATCTCCATTATGTTCTCTTGTGCTACTAGTGCAAAAGAAAGATGGCACATATCGTATGTGTGTCGACTATAGAGCACTAAATAGGATCACTATCAAAAATAGGTTTCCCGTTCCGGGTAGAAGACCTATTTGATAAGCTACAACGGTCCACCTACTTCAGTAGGATTGACCTAAAAAGTGGCTATCATCAAATAAGGATAGCTGATCAAGACATTGTAAAGACCACATTTCGCACTATGCTTGGTCTTTACGAATACATTGTCATGCCTTTTGGCTTGACCAATGCACCATCCACATTCAATCGCTTGATGGAGAAGCTATTCAGGCCTCACCGAACTTTTACTAGAGTTTTATTTGATGATATCATCATCTACTCTAATTCATTAGACAAACACAAGCGACACCTCCAGGTAATATTTCAAGTTCTAAGAGAGAATAAACTTTATGTTAATCAAAAGAAAAGTGAATTTTTCTTACAAGAGATTCAGTATTTAGGTCACATTATCTCTCAAGATGGCATCCAAATGGATCCATCAAAGTTAGAGGTAATAAAAGGATGGCCTAAACCAAGGAATCTTCATAAGTTAAGAAGCTTTATAGGTATGTGCGCATACTATAGATGCTTCATAGAAAAGTTCTCACTAATAGCAGGACCATTACATGACCTAACAAAGAAAAACGTTAGGTACACATGGTCTTCCAAGGAGAACAATGCTTTCAAAAAGCTTAAAGAAAAGCTTATCTCTCAACCTGTGCTTACACTATCGGACCTCTCAAAGCCATTTGAGGTCCAATGTGATGCTTGTGGTGATTGCCTTGGAGCTGTTTTGCTTCAAGAAGGGCATGCCATAGGCTATGAAAGTTGAAGGGTCGACCCTATTGAGCAAGCTCTAGACATATATGAAAAGGAACTCCTTGCAGTTCTACATGCCTTAGACTCATGGAAGCACTATTTATTGGGGACTCCTTTCATTCTGCAAACAGATCACCAAAGTCTTAAGTACTCCATGACGTAGACCAAGCTCTCTGACAAACAAATGAGGTGGGCAAATTTTCTTTCGCAATTTCATTTTCATATTGCTCACATTGCTGGCAAGCATAATCAAGTAGCTAATGCACTCTCAAGACGACCGAGAGTGAATGCGGTTTCCATAGAAACTCACAATGATCTATCTTATATGATAAGATGGGTATGCTATTGATCCCGATTTTAGAGATGTGATTTCAGCCCTTGCACTAGGGAAGAAAGAGGAACCATTTACTTTACAAGATGGTTATCTTCTATATGGCAATAGACTATGCGTTACTAGCTCACTACGTGAGAAAGTAATGTATGAATCTCATGCTCCTCCTTATGCAGGACATACAGGGATTCAGTCTACCCTAAAGGGCATTGAAACATATTTCTATTGGCTACCATGAAAGCAAACATACAAGAGTATGTTTCTAAATGTGTGGTATGCCAAAAGGCGAAGTTTGACAGAGGGAAGCAACTTGGATTGCTTCAACCTTTTCCAATCCCTAATTCACCATGGGAGAGCATATCCATGGATTTTATCTTTGGATTTCCTAAGTCTGTCCATGTGAATACGGGAATATGGACGATAGTAGACAGGTTCAGTAAACAAGCTCATTTTATACCTGTCAAAAAGACTGTCAAAGCCCATCAAATGGCAACCCTCTTCATTTCACAAATCTTCAAGTACAATGGCTTGCCAATGTCCATAGTGTCAGATAGAGATCCTAGAATGACCAGTAATTTCTGGAAGGGTGTCTTTGAGAATTTAGGGACAAGGCTAAACTTCTCTTCGGCCTATCACCTGCAAACGGATGGCTAAAGTGAAATAGCTAACCTAACAATTCTTGATCTACTAAAAGCCTATGTAACGGAAGTAGATCAAAGATCCCAATGGGAGAAGTACTTACCCTTAGTGGAGTATGCTTACAATAACAATGTACATACTTCCACAATAAAAGCACCTTTTGAGGTAATTGAGGGAAGATCAAAAAGTCCCTTGCTACTTAAAGTACACGAGAAGATCTTCGCTGCAGATGAGTATAGCCGAGACCTACAAGAATCTTTCCAAAAGATTAAGGATGCTATCTCTATCTCACAGCAAAGGCAAAAGGCTGCTGCTGACAAGCAGAGAAGAGCCCAAGCCTTTGAAGAAAATGATTGGGTCTTACTCAAATTTCCCAAGGCTCGATTAACGCACACGACGGGCAAGAATCCTATGGGACACCAAAAGTACTATGCTAAGTTAGCAAAAAAGGTACTATGGTCCCTTCTAGATTCTTAGGCCAATCAATGAGATGGCATATCAACTCAAGTTGCACAACCATTGGCTCATACACAATGCTTTCCATGTGAGCCTACTAAATCCTTACACAGGAGAGCCGCCTCCAAAACCAACTATTGAAGACCCACCGGAGATCAAGGACCAAGAAGAGGTGCTGCAACCCGAGTCCATTCTCTGACATGAAGACAAGGTACTAAGAGGCGGTAAGACTATCCGATGATATCTTATCAAGTTTAAGAATTATCATTTTGAAGATGCTAGATGGATGCAAGGCATACAATTAAAGGATAACCTAAACATTTTGTCAATGCTTACAATGCTTCCCAAGAGTAATCCAATGTACAAATGTTAAAAATGAACAAAATTTTTGACTTATAAGACTCTCTTTTTCTTTATTGTGCACAAAAATGAAGTGGTATGCATGCTCAGATCAAGTTTGCGGAGACAACGTCTCCCGAACACCAAGTAGAGCTTGTCACTCTACTATGGAAGATCATAGGACTAATGTGCAAACATGCTTGTGGCACCCTCGGGCTCTCAAGCGCCAAATGGACTAGTCATCCATTGTGGAATGATGTCGTAGGGTAACATAGGGATCATCTACCCGCTAGGAAAAAGGACTAATGCATATGCTTTATCTTCTCTATCCCATAGTCGAGGACGACTATGATTTCAAGAGAGAGGTAATGTCATAATAATCAATATCTAATTCTCTTAAATGTTTTTCTTATGTTAAACTGAACATTTAATATGGGGAACTGCCAGGGGAGAAAAAGCTAGAATATTGGTTAAGCAGCAGACCAGGCCACAGTAGGGATCCAAAGGAGGGAAAATAGGGATCCAAAGGGGGGGCCATTTGCAAAAGAGCCATGTGCAACAATGGGCTTAAAAGACCCTAAGGTTCAGCCCATTAAGACTTCCAAAATGCTAAGGTTCCAAAATTCAAAGGTTGTGTCCAAAGGCCAAACACTAGGGAAATTGGATGCTTAGTGTGTGTCACAAAAAGTCTTTTTCAATCCCTACACAGGAGGGGGCGAGCCTTTGCAAGTAGGAGATGAGAGAGAAACTCACACACACACACACACACAAGCTCCCTTTACACAAAGGGAATGAGGGACACATGTCAGCTCCCTAGCCCAGATGCCCACAAGGTGTACCCAATTCCTATTGGATGGCCTTGGAGGTGGACCAATGAGAATTAGGCTAGAGTAAATCTAGTTTAATTAATTTAAAAACACTTAATAAAAAAACCAATAAGAATTAAGCTCTCTAGAAGACTATTGGACAGTCTTACAAGGGGACCAATGAGCATTCAGCAGCCCAATGGCTTGCCTGATTCCTATTGGCCAGGAGACAAAGGGGTCCAGCGAGAGTTTAGTTGAATTAAATAATTACCTAAAGCTCTCACAAAAGGGGAAAGGGGTACATATGTTAGAAGGCTATCACTTATGCTGCTTAATTACCATTGGCTAAGCTCGGGGAGGTCCAATAGGATGCTAGCAAGAGCAAATAGCAAGAGGGGTCGACCAAGAGAGAGAGGGGGCTGATTTTTGCAAGGCATTATCACACACACACTCACACAATCTCATGTGTGAAGTAAAGAAGATTCTCTCTCCTTCTCAAGATTTAATGGAAAGCTTATCACCTAGTCCAAGCTTGTGAGAAGGGAGGCCTACACCAACAACTCTTGGCTTTGTGATGCAAATCCAACCAAGAGCCAAGCTTCAATGCATGTTCATCTCCTCTACCATGCTAATTACTAAGCTAAGCTATGCTAATATGAGTGAATATGTGAGGAGATGTACATCTTTCTCGTAAGAATACTCCTTCTTCCTCTCAATCTACTCTCATACCCCGCTAGCTCTCACCATCTTCGAAGGTGTGTGAGGTCTTGGGTTTGAGACTGTGAGGGAATTGATGTTGTGTTTGATAAGTGTTTTGCATAGTGCATGAAGTTTCCATCTTCATTGCACTATCTAGTATTGAAGGAACGCAAGAAATTGTATTGTAAAATGTCTCTCTTCATGGGAGAAACCATAATACAAAGCCTTTTGGAGGGGGGACCGGCTCCATGCAAATCCGGTCCTCAAGTGTTGTCAATTGCTCAATTTCTCTCTCTTTTTTTTTCATGCTATCTAACTAGGTGTTATGCTTTTTCTTGCTCCCTCACCCAAGCACTCTTGTTAATCTCATTAGGAATCTATTCTAATGAAATGCTCACTATGTTCATGCTATTTTCCACTACACACAAGTTACTAGGCCATTAAATGTTACATTGGTATCAGAGCACAAGGCTTCTCTTTTCTTGCTCAAGAGGGGAGGTCCTCAAGCTAGCTAAAAATGGTTGCTACTATTAATTGCATGTGAGTAAGTAGAATAGGGATTTTTCAGCCTTGCAGTGTGCCTGCGTTTGTGCAGTTAACGGGGCATCACCGTCGAGAGCTATGGTCTTAATAGTGGAGTCCTATGGGGCTTTCCTATGGCTTAACCACTATTGAGCTATTAGAAGCTTGAAAGGAGCCGGTGAAGTTTTGGTGTTGAACGACCCTCTCTTCTATTCCTTGTAATTAATGGTATTCGAGCCACGGGTACAGTAGCTAGAGTGCTTTTTCTAAAGGGGTAAAGAGGAGTAGCAACTAGGGCTTGAAGTGCGAGAGTACACCTAAAAGGTTTACACCTAAAAGTTGTTAGAATGGCTAAAAATAGTAAAGAGAGTGAAATTAATGTTGATAACTTTGATTTTGCTAATGAACAAGCTACTAATGATGCCCCGATGCTTGTTAACTATCTTGTTTCTAGGCTTCAACAAGCCATGGGCAATCCATCCCTCCAAAGTGAAGTGCAACGGCAGCTTCGTGCTCGTGGATTCTCCAAGCTCCTCACCATGACGAGAGAACACCTAGGCAACCTCCTTGTGAGACTTCCAAAAGAGGTCTCTCTCTGATTTGAGAAGAAGAAGAGGATCCCTATGAAGGGCTCAGAAATTTTCTCCTTGATGACGCATCTCCTTCTCAAAGGAGAATTCAAGAGCCTCCATCGAAGGAACGAGAAAGAAGTGAGTCTCCCGCCACCTCGGTGGAGATGGCTCCACGAAGATGGCGGGTTAAACGCTCTCCATCACCTCCAAAATGGAGAAGACCATCGCATACTTCTCCACACCATACTCCAAAGAGGGATGACAAAAAGCAAGAGAAGAAAAAGGGGAGAAAGAGGACACCCTCTTCTCCATCTTCTTCATCCTCTTCCTCTTATGAAAGTGATGGTGAAGACAAAGAAGATCAAGGAAAGAAAAAGGCGAGAAAGAGGTCACCCTCTTCTCTATCTTCCTCAAATTTGTCATCTTCTGAAGAAAGTGATGGTGCAACCTTTGAACCATCAAAAAGAAGAGGCCATAGGAAATCCTATGCCGTGTGGAAGAGGTCGTCCAAGCTCAAGAAATTCAAAGAGGGAGGGAAGAGCATCTCTTTCCTTACCTATGATGGCACTTTTGGTGCTACGGACAAACTCTTGGCCTTTATCCGACAATTTGATGCGGCGTTCGGAGATGAGGGCTTCACGGAGTCCTCTAAGCTACACCATGTAGCTAACCACTTTCAAAAGTCCTCCAGACAATGGTGGTGTAGCCTACGGGCCAACGGTGAAGCTCCACGAACATGGAAAGCTTTAAGAGCTTCCATTATGAAGCAGTTTTTGGCCACCGATGCCATAGACAAAGTACTCACCGAATGGCGAAGCTTGAAGCTCTCTCCCTATGAATCCATCCATAAATATGTAGAGAAGTTCTGGAACCTACAACTCAAAGCCACTGTCTTCAAAAAGTTGGATTTTGGAGAGCAAAATAGCAATTTTGTGAGGGCTTAACCGAAGAAATGGGGGAGTATGTCAACTCCCAAAGGCCGCGCACCATATCGGCGGTAATACATCATACTATGGTGGCCTCTCGAATCAATTTCCAAACAGGGGCTAAGACGAATTCTAAGCCCCCTAAAAACAAGGGTTCCAATGAGCCTAAGGGGAATGACAATGTCCAAAATTCTCCTAAGGGCAACTCCAACAAAGCTAAAGAGAAGGGAGTTTATAAAGGCAAAAATAAACTCTCTCCTGAAGAGCTTGAGCGTTATCGCAAGGATAACCGGTGTTTCATGTGCAACCAACAAGGGCGTGCGTACCGCGCTTTGTCTTTGGCCACCGATGCCAAAGACAAAGTACTCACCAAATGGCGAAGCTTTAAGCTCTCTCCCTATGAATCCATCCATAGATATGTAGAGAAGTTCTGGAACCTACAACTCAAAGCCACTGTCTTCAAAAAGTTGGATTTTGGAGAGCAAAATAGCAATTTTGTGCGGGCTTAACCGAAGAAATGGGGGAGTATGTTAACTCCCAAAGGCCACGCACCATATCGGCGGTAATACATCATACTATGGTGGCCTCTCGAATCAATTTCCAAACAGGGGCTAAGACAAATTCTAAGCCCCCTAAAAACAAGGGTTCCAATGAGCCTAAGGGGAATGACAATGTCCAAAAGTCTCCTAAGGGAAACTCCAACAAAGCTAAAGAGAAGGGAGTTTATAAAGGCAAAAATAAACTCTCTCCTAAAGAGCTTGAGCGTTATCGCAAGGATAACCGGTGTTTCATGTGCGGCCAACAAGGGCGTGCGTACCGCGCTTGTCCCCAAAAGAACAACCGCCATGATCCTCCTACAACTACCTTGGTCGAAATCCAAGAGGAGGAAACTCACCACAAAGGATCTCCTCTATGCCATGCTTGGGGAAAGGTAAGAGAACATGATGCTTTTATTCTCTTTGACCCCGGTTCTACTCATAATTTTATATCTATAGAGTTGGCCACCAAGCTAGGCATACAAACCTACGAGATGGGAGATGTCCTACCTGTAGACAGTGCTTTCAAGAGGCAAGAAGCTTCAGTCACTCCCTTAATCATGAAATTGAGGCTCCATGTCCAAATCTATGTGGACAAAGAGGACTTCTTTATCTCTCCTCTCAAGCATGAGGATGTAATCCTAGGGGCACCATGGTTTGATCGCATGTCTGCCAATGTTAAATTCCCTGAAAGGAGAATCTCCTTTAAGTTCAGGGAAAAAGATATGTATATAGATGCTAAGGAAAGGGGTAACACTATACCCATTGTACATACACAAGCTTTCAACAAGTCAATAAAGAGCTCTATTTCCGTGTACATGATTTTTGTTAAAGATTCTCAAAATGAACCTAATGTTTTAGCAAAAGAAAATATACACAATCAAAAGGAATTAGAGTTATCGAATTTTCTCAAGGGGTTTCAAGATGTCTTTATTGACGACATCCCTTGTGAGCTACCTCCTAAACGAGGCAATGATGATCATGCAATTGAACTTCTTCCAGGAAGTTCACCGCCTAACAAACCTCCTTATAGAGTTTCTCAAGCTCAACAGGAGGAGAATATGCGGCAAGTGCATGAGTTAGTTGAAAAGGACATGGTTAGGCCTAGCTCATCTCCATTATGTTCTCTTGTGCTACTAGTGCAAAAGAAAGATGGCACATATCGTATGTGTGTCGACTATAGAGCACTAAATAGGATCACTATCAAAAATAGGTTTCCCGTTCCGGGTAGAAGACCTATTTGATAAGCTACAACGGTCCACCTACTTCAGTAGGATTGACCTAAAAAGTGGCTATCATCAAATAAGGATAGCTGATCAAGACATTGTAAAGACCACATTTCGCACTATGCTTGGTCTTTACGAATACATTGTCATGCCTTTTGGCTTGACCAATGCACCATCCACATTCAATCGCTTGATGGAGAAGCTATTCAGGCCTCACCGAACTTTTACTAGAGTTTTATTTGATGATATCATCATCTACTCTAATTCATTAGACAAACACAAGCGACACCTCCAGGTAATATTTCAAGTTCTAAGAGAGAATAAACTTTATGTTAATCAAAAGAAAAGTGAATTTTTCTTACAAGAGATTCAGTATTTAGGTCACATTATCTCTCAAGATGGCATCCAAATGGATCCATCAAAGTTAGAGGTAATAAAAGGATGGCCTAAACCAAGGAATCTTCATAAGTTAAGAAGCTTTATAGGTATGTGCGCATACTATAGATGCTTCATAGAAAAGTTCTCACTAATAGCAGGACCATTACATGACCTAACAAAGAAAAACGTTAGGTACACATGGTCTTCCAAGGAGAACAATGCTTTCAAAAAGCTTAAAGAAAAGCTTATCTCTCAACCTGTGCTTACACTATCGGACCTCTCAAAGCCATTTGAGGTCCAATGTGATGCTTGTGGTGATTGCCTTGGAGCTGTTTTGCTTCAAGAAGGGCATGCCATAGGCTATGAAAGTTGAAGGGTCGACCCTATTGAGCAAGCTCTAGACATATATGAAAAGGAACTCCTTGCAGTTCTACATGCCTTAGACTCATGGAAGCACTATTTATTGGGGACTCCTTTCATTCTGCAAACAGATCACCAAAGTCTTAAGTACTCCATGACGTAGACCAAGCTCTCTGACAAACAAATGAGGTGGGCAAATTTTCTTTCGCAATTTCATTTTCATATTGCTCACATTGCTGGCAAGCATAATCAAGTAGCTAATGCACTCTCAAGACGACCGAGAGTGAATGCGGTTTCCATAGAAACTCACAATGATCTATCTTATATGATAAGATGGGTATGCTATTGATCCCGATTTTAGAGATGTGATTTCAGCCCTTGCACTAGGGAAGAAAGAGGAACCATTTACTTTACAAGATGGTTATCTTCTATATGGCAATAGACTATGCGTTACTAGCTCACTACGTGAGAAAGTAATGTATGAATCTCATGCTCCTCCTTATGCAGGACATACAGGGATTCAGTCTACCCTAAAGGGCATTGAAACATATTTCTATTGGCTACCATGAAAGCAAACATACAAGAGTATGTTTCTAAATGTGTGGTATGCCAAAAGGCGAAGTTTGACAGAGGGAAGCAACTTGGATTGCTTCAACCTTTTCCAATCCCTAATTCACCATGGGAGAGCATATCCATGGATTTTATCTTTGGATTTCCTAAGTCTGTCCATGTGAATACGGGAATATGGACGATAGTAGACAGGTTCAGTAAACAAGCTCATTTTATACCTGTCAAAAAGACTGTCAAAGCCCATCAAATGGCAACCCTCTTCATTTCACAAATCTTCAAGTACAATGGCTTGCCAATGTCCATAGTGTCAGATAGAGATCCTAGAATGACCAGTAATTTCTGGAAGGGTGTCTTTGAGAATTTAGGGACAAGGCTAAACTTCTCTTCGGCCTATCACCTGCAAACGGATGGCTAAAGTGAAATAGCTAACCTAACAATTCTTGATCTACTAAAAGCCTATGTAACGGAAGTAGATCAAAGATCCCAATGGGAGAAGTACTTACCCTTAGTGGAGTATGCTTACAATAACAATGTACATACTTCCACAATAAAAGCACCTTTTGAGGTAATTGAGGGAAGATCAAAAAGTCCCTTGCTACTTAAAGTACACGAGAAGATCTTCGCTGCAGATGAGTATAGCCGAGACCTACAAGAATCTTTCCAAAAGATTAAGGATGCTATCTCTATCTCACAGCAAAGGCAAAAGGCTGCTGCTGACAAGCAGAGAAGAGCCCAAGCCTTTGAAGAAAATGATTGGGTCTTACTCAAATTTCCCAAGGCTCGATTAACGCACACGACGGGCAAGAATCCTATGGGACACCAAAAGTACTATGCTAAGTTAGCAAAAAAGGTACTATGGTCCCTTCTAGATTCTTAGGCCAATCAATGAGATGGCATATCAACTCAAGTTGCACAACCATTGGCTCATACACAATGCTTTCCATGTGAGCCTACTAAATCCTTACACAGGAGAGCCGCCTCCAAAACCAACTATTGAAGACCCACCGGAGATCAAGGACCAAGAAGAGGTGCTGCAACCCGAGTCCATTCTCTGACATGAAGACAAGGTACTAAGAGGCGGTAAGACTATCCGATGATATCTTATCAAGTTTAAGAATTATCATTTTGAAGATGCTAGATGGATGCAAGGCATACAATTAAAGGATAACCTAAACATTTTGTCAATGCTTACAATGCTTCCCAAGAGTAATCCAATGTACAAATGTTAAAAATGAACAAAATTTTTGACTTATAAGACTCTCTTTTTCTTTATTGTGCACAAAAATGAAGTGGTATGCATGCTCAGATCAAGTTTGCGGAGACAACGTCTCCCGAACACCAAGTAGAGCTTGTCACTCTACTATGGAAGATCATAGGACTAATGTGCAAACATGCTTGTGGCACCCTCGGGCTCTCAAGCGCCAAATGGACTAGTCATCCATTGTGGAATGATGTCGTAGGGTAACATAGGGATCATCTACCCGCTAGGAAAAAGGACTAATGCATATGCTTTATCTTCTCTATCCCATAGTCGAGGACGACTATGATTTCAAGAGAGAGGTAATGTCATAATAATCAATATCTAATTCTCTTAAATGTTTTTCTTATGTTAAACTGAACATTTAATATGGGGAACTGCCAGGGGAGAAAAAGCTAGAATATTGGTTAAGCAGCAGACCAGGCCACAGTAGGGATCCAAAGGAGGGAAAATAGGGATCCAAAGGGGGGGCCATTTGCAAAAGAGCCATGTGCAACAATGGGCTTAAAAGACCCTAAGGTTCAGCCCATTAAGACTTCCAAAATGCTAAGGTTCCAAAATTCAAAGGTTGTGTCCAAAGGCCAAACACTAGGGAAATTGGATGCTTAGTGTGTGTCACAAAAAGTCTTTTTCAATCCCTACACAGGAGGGGGCGAGCCTTTGCAAGTAGGAGATGAGAGAGAAACTCACACACACACACACACACAAGCTCCCTTTACACAAAGGGAATGAGGGACACATGTCAGCTCCCTAGCCCAGATGCCCACAAGGTGTACCCAATTCCTATTGGATGGCCTTGGAGGTGGACCAATGAGAATTAGGCTAGAGTAAATCTAGTTTAATTAATTTAAAAACACTTAATAAAAAAACCAATAAGAATTAAGCTCTCTAGAAGACTATTGGACAGTCTTACAAGGGGACCAATGAGCATTCAGCAGCCCAATGGCTTGCCTGATTCCTATTGGCCAGGAGACAAAGGGGTCCAGCGAGAGTTTAGTTGAATTAAATAATTACCTAAAGCTCTCACAAAAGGGGAAAGGGGTACATATGTTAGAAGGCTATCACTTATGCTGCTTAATTACCATTGGCTAAGCTCGGGGAGGTCCAATAGGATGCTAGCAAGAGCAAATAGCAAGAGGGGTCGACCAAGAGAGAGAGGGGGCTGATTTTTGCAAGGCATTATCACACACACACTCACACAATCTCATGTGTGAAGTAAAGAAGATTCTCTCTCCTTCTCAAGATTTAATGGAAAGCTTATCACCTAGTCCAAGCTTGTGAGAAGGGAGGCCTACACCAACAACTCTTGGCTTTGTGATGCAAATCCAACCAAGAGCCAAGCTTCAATGCATGTTCATCTCCTCTACCATGCTAATTACTAAGCTAAGCTATGCTAATATGAGTGAATATGTGAGGAGATGTACATCTTTCTCGTAAGAATACTCCTTCTTCCTCTCAATCTACTCTCATACCCCGCTAGCTCTCACCATCTTCGAAGGTGTGTGAGGTCTTGGGTTTGAGACTGTGAGGGAATTGATGTTGTGTTTGATAAGTGTTTTGCATAGTGCATGAAGTTTCCATCTTCATTGCACTATCTAGTATTGAAGGAACGCAAGAAATTGTATTGTAAAATGTCTCTCTTCATGGGAGAAACCATAATACAAAGCCTTTTGGAGGGGGGACCGGCTCCATGCAAATCCGGTCCTCAAGTGTTGTCAATTGCTCAATTTCTCTCTCTTTTTAAGTATTGTTCATGCTATCTAACTAGGTGTTATGCTTTTTGTTGCTCTCTCCACCCAAGCACTCTTGTTAATATCATTAGGAATCTATTCTAATGAAATGCTCACTATGTTCATGCTATTTTCCGCTACACACAAGTTACTAGGCCATTAAATGTTACATCATTTTCAGCCCTTTCCTCATCAAGTACATCATGTACATCTGCATCAGTAATAGGCTGATCTATAACATTTTTGGGAATCCCCATAGGTTGTACATTTGCCTCATTGGAATTCACATTCAAACTTCCACCACTGAAAAGAGGCAACAAAGTTTCATAAATAACACCATTTTGTTGAGGTATATACGGCACTGTACATTGGTGTTTTATCCCACGACTAGCTAGAAATGCATTCAATTCATGAGACATATATTCCCCCCCTTGATCGGAACGGAGGGTGCCCATAGTACATTTTGATACATTTTCAACCATAGCCAAAAAATTTTGAAGCACATAAAAACTTTGGACTTCGCTTTAAGCGGAATACCCATGCATGCTTGGAGTAATCATCAATGAAAGTCACAAAGTACAGGTAATTGCCCAAGGACGGAGTTTGCATGGGCCCACAAACATCACTATGCACAAACTGCAACCTCCATGTGGCCCTAACTGAACCATCCTTTGGAAACTTAGAACGCTGCATTTTACCCAAAATACAGCCTTCACAAACATGTTTGATAGGTGCTTCAAGAGGCGGAAAAGAAGCAACCATATCAGATTTCTTCAAACGTAGCAAACTAGGAAAATTCAGATGCCCAAAATGTGCATGCCAAAGTTTTGCATCTGAAATAGCCCTTGAATCTACAACTGCATTTGCAAAAAGTTTCCACACTTGTCATACAAAGTGAGCTAATATAGCCCACGGCACTAAAGGCCAAATGCAACAATTTCATTACCAGAACTAAGATCATGAACTGTACATCTGTCATCCACAAAATTGGCTACAAGTCCAAATCTAGCAAGTGGTGCGGATACAGACAAAAGATTCTTCTTGATCCCAGGTACATAAAGTGCATCAACAAGTGTGAAAGAACTACCATTTGCAGCAATAATCACAATCTTTCCAACCCCCTGAACCGGATAAGAGGCATTGTTAGCACAAGTGACTGAATTTCCATGAGGGACTGACTCAAGAGAGGTGAACAATTCACAATGTGAGGTAATGTGCTTTGTAGCACCGCTGTCGAAATACCACACATGTGAATATGCATCAACAGACAAGCATGCATCATGGACAGCAGGATTATAAGTGCACTCTGCACTAAAAGCCCATTCTGCATCAACATTAGCATCATAGTCTTCTTTCACAAAAGACTCAACAATGGCTGCATTTGTAGTGGAGCCAGCATTTGCAGTGGAACCACCCTCTTTCTTATTAGCCTCTTTGGCCTTCAACTTAGCACACTGCTTGATCAAGTGATCATTAGCTTTACAATAATGGCAACGCATTTTCTGTTTGCCCTTATCACCAGAATTGCCAGACGAAGTGCTGCCAGCAGAAGCATTGGGAACAGAAGTTTTGTCACTCGCAGCAGAACCAGAAAAAGTGGTTGCATTGTTGTTACCACCCTTTCTTTGAGAAGCAATAAAAGCCTATTCAACTGCACGCTGTCTAGTCCTTTTTTTTTTGGAAAGTGACTCTTGCAGCAGCAATGTGCACAATGCATCAAACTTGACAACTTCAGGATTTCCTTGGGTCATAAGTCTCCAAGTAATAGCAAAAGTCTGGTATGAATCTGGTAAGGCATCAAGAACATAATTGTCCCCATCCAATTTGTCCTTAGCAACAAACATCTTGAACACATCTGTGTTGTTGTCAACCATGGTAAATGATGCACCTGATCTGAAAACTGCCTGAATAGAAAAGAAACAAAGTGGGAACAACACGTGCTATATAGCACAAGTGGTAGTAGACTGTAAGGCACTTGTTATGCAAAAAAACGTTCTGACAAAAATTTTGCACAAAGTGATGAAATAGCCTGTGCAATACTATCTGTAGTGTAAACGGAGGCCGAAATGAGCCCGAATTAGAAATCTAAGCAAGTGAGCAGGCGTGTGCTGAAGATCCGAATGCTCACCAAAGCTCACAGAAATCGGAGAAAGTGAGCAGGCGTGTGTTGGAGCTGCTGGCAACTGAGCCCGGGAGGACACAACCTGCTCTGATACCAATTGTTGGAATTAGGGTTGCAGAGAAACGCACACAGCTTGGAGAAGATGAAGGAAGCTCAAGTCACACAATAGAGAGTGTGTTACTTAGTGTGCAATGGAAAGATAGATAGCCCTAGAGTGATGGGCGTATATACAATGCTCGGGGGAAAAAACCTCCTAACGAGGGAAAAAATGCCCCGACGGTCCTAATGTGTTCACACACATCACTACCACATGTATTTGGTAACAAGAGCTAGAAAAGAAGTAAGTGAAATACGGGTGTTAGTCAAAGCAGTAGGTCTTTTTAGGGATGGGGTAGATTCTTCCTCACTATTCAATTTAAGCAGACTAAGAAGAGGCTTTACTCCTTTGTAATTTCCATAGGAATTCAAAAAACTTCCAAATTTATCCTCTTTAAGCTCTTTAAGAACTTCCAGCATCATGTTGCGGAAGTGAATAAACACAATCTGTGCTAAAACCAGGTTGTGAGCTTGTCTTCCAAGCCAAGAACCAATTAATGATAAGTGAAAATATGCAGCTATCTAGAAACAATAATTCTAGGTGATTAAGTATGTACTGCATCGCATGATCAAACCAAATGATACTTGATTCGCAAGCAGCTTTGTTGTCGAGGAAAGGCACATTTGATATAAGGTCTGTAAATATTTCAAATAGAATCCGAATAGTAATCTATATTTGTGTTAGAGAAGGCCATAATACCCTTTGTGAGTCCATAAATCCCAGTATTAGTGGAACATTTGACCGGATCTAAAGTATTCATGGCAAAGGGAGCATTGATTAACTCTCCTTTATCCAAGAATTGAGTGCCTTTAAGAATAAGAGCCCGACACTCATCCATGCAGGCAGCAAGTAAGTTGGCTTTAAAAATCCAAGATTCAAGTGAGATAGGAGCTAAGAAACCTTTGTTGGGGAGGGTCCAAAGTTAATTGTCTAGACTTGCCCCTTCTACCTCAATTTGTTTTGAAGGAAGAAAAGGAGATCATTTTTGAGAGTTTGGGAACCATTTCCAAAAGTGTAAAGTCACTAAGAGAGCATAAATCCTGTTGGAAATTTTTAATCGCTTCTACCACCGCAGGATTGTGACTAAAAATACTGCTTGACACATTGACAGATGGAGTTGTTGGTGTAGTAACGAAGGCTGGGTTAAATCCACACAACTTTTTCAAAAAAGTGGTTAACTCTGCACCCGATGAGGAAAAGGTAGCAAGCGACTGTGTGTGAATTTCCTGAAGAAGAGGAAGTTGCTTTAATTCCTCTTCTAAGAGTTTAAGTCCTTCTTTCTTTTTTTTCACTAGAGCATCTAATAGCTTGATAATCATTGAAAGACAGAAGTTGCAATAAGGAACAGTGAGAATAACACTCTACATTTGTAGATCCCACAAAGTTTAGAAGCAATTGCATCCGCAATGCAACATAAGACATAGACACTTGCTTTAGAAGAAGTGAGCTTGATAGGGAATTGCATCCCTAGGGCAAGAGAATCATTCTAAAAATAGAGAGGTAAACATAAATTAGAGACTAGATAGGTTATACAACAGTTTTAAAATTTTCTGGCAACCCTAGCAAGAAACGGTCTATATCTATTTTTAGGGTAAATCAAATACCACCTAGGGTTATGTTTGTAAATTTTGGCACAAGCCATTCTAAGTTTTTATTGATAGCATCTAGATTTTTTGGGTAAATCAAATACCGCCTAGGGTTATGTTTGTAAATTTTGGCACGAGCCATTCTAAATTTTTCATTGATAGCATCTATTTATAGGGTAAATCAAATACCACCTAGGGTTATGTTTGTAAATTTTGGCACGAGCCATTCTAAGTTTTTCATTGATAGCATCTATTTATAGAGTAAATCAAATACCACCTAGGGTTATGTTTGTAAATTTTGGCACGAGCCATTCTATTGATAGCATCTATTTATAGGGTAAATCAAATACCACCTAGGGTTATGTTTGTAAATTTTGGCACGAGCCATTCTAAGTTTTTCAAAAGCATCTAGATTTTTTGGGTTATTGAGGATCCATATTTTGGTAGTGTATTTGCAGTGGTTAGTTACCTGAGAAAAAGGCCAGGGAAAAGAGTAAGATGGTAATACATACGAACTTCAAACTGGCCAGTCAATCCGAGGATATTATGACTGTCATCATCTATGATACCCTCACATGAGGTTACTGTCAAAAAAATTAGTGACATTCATTTCCAAAACCCCTTATCCCAACTAGATCAAGACCATTTTTGTAGACTTTTTCGTGCAAGTCTCAAAGTGATCAAACAAAAAATAACAAAGATTGCGAAGCGTAATAATAAAATTTACTTACTCCATATCAGACTATGTATTTGCTACCATGTGTTTGTATTTGCTACCATGTGTTTGTGTGTGTGTGTGTGTGTGTGTGTGTTTTTAGATTTAGAACCTCAAAATATTTAGAACCTCAAAAAAGACTCAAAGGATTTCGAAGCAATATTAGGAATATATCAAGATACATAATTTACTATCTATCTTGAGTAGTTGAGTAGGTGCAAATGCACCTACCTCTATTTTGAGATAATCATCCATTGGTAAGCATGTGTAAGAAGCCGAAAGTAGACTCCCAAGTCTCAAAATGTGACTTTGTCTGCCTCCGAATTGTAAGGATCATGTCGAGAAGCCCAACACTCTGATTGTGTGTGTCATCCAAAACCGTAAGTTCATGTGTTGTTGCATGCATGGGAGGTCTTCAGCATACGCCAACTCCCAGTGCTAAAGTAAGCGAATGTGAATCATCTCTAGTTATGCGTGTGATCTAGACACGTTCCACATTGAGTTTGAAACATGCCTCACGGTTCCATGAGTTCATGTGACTGTGTGTGTGAGTGTGACTATGACTGTGTGTGTGTGTGTGGGGGGGGGGGGGGGGGGGGGGAGGAGGCACTCGGTCATATGCATCTTATCATATGGATGGAAGAATTCACTACTCAAATTTGAGCTCTCTTTCGAGCAGGTGTAGAGGGGTGTGTGAAAACACTTTGCGAGGTGTTTACATAACGGACCTAGATGTGCAGGTAAGCAAAGGGGCTGTGGTTTTGTAACGTGAGAGAGCACTCTCCAATGACATCGCCCGCAATGTCTCAATGAAAGAAGCAGAAGGGGAGAGATAGAGAGAGGGGGGAATACATATCCCTAGCAGGGTGTTTTGAGGTACTCTCAAGGAATCCTCACGATTTCATCATATAGAGGGGCGCATCACATAATATCCGAGCGCGAGAGAAAGAGATTATGCTTTGGATCTTATAAGTGAGAGAAAAAAAAGGCTGTTCACCCAAACTATTCTTTGCATGGTAGTCCAATTAATGCAGCCCAAAAATAGAAGGTGTTCACCAACTCAAAGAGAGGTTAAGAGGGGGAGAGAGAGAGAGAGAGAGTAATAATGAATGATGTATCTACCATGATTAATGCTACGATGTGAGTGAGTATATGGGTGTTCGTATGGGTTATGGGGGCGAGGAAATATGCCGCCCAAGATCATTAGGTTGTGGTAAGCTCCTGTGACATATGTGTGTACTTATTGATTGGTGTCAAAATTGACGAGGTAATAAGGATGAAAATCGTCAGCCACCATAACATCATACGGGTGTCCTGTTTGAGTGAATCTCTTGTTATCCATGTTGCATAAGATCTAACTGATGATAAATCCGACTGAGAAAAGGTATGGCTTTCCCAAATGTGAAGGTTCACTTTAGACGTTCGAGAGGGGGAATGGGGGAACATGCCCAGCACAAACAAAAGGGCCTCTCTATAGCTCAGGGTATTCACAGCACCCCTATCCTCTCGGAAAAACACCCTTAAATACACAACTCACACTAACAGACCACCGCATGCTCGATTTCCATTGTTCACACACTCCACAAATCCACCACACAAGGCACACCTACTACCACTGCCTGTCTCCACCCTTACACACGCACACAGCCACTCAATCTTACTCTCTCACTCAAAACACCATCGATTCGGGGGCACACACTTCCACACAATCGGCACCGAGGAGAAACATGAAAGCAGGAGAAAGAGAGGGGGGGAAGGGGAAACAATAGCACGGGAGGCAATTGTGGCTTGATTGCACTTCAGAAAACATATACATGGGCTTGCATTGCCATCACCAAGGCCATTTTCAAGCAAAAGTTACAAAGGGGCTAGCTTGCTAGAAAACTCCACTTTGCAGGCTTCAAACGGCACTCAAAAGCCAGGAAAAAGCCCTTTTGTTAATCCAATTTTGACTTTTATAGAGGGGGCCTTTAATTTGGAAATTTACAATTTAATTGGTCCACCTGGCACCTTGAATTGGCATTTTTGGGAAAGGGGGCACCGCCTTGCTCTATCTCTCTCTTCTTCACTCTTTGCACTTGGGGGGGGGGGGGGCATGAGTGACGCCGCTATTGCCCCCTAGCCTTTTCATTTTTTTATTTTTTCACTTTCATTTTTACCCCTTTGGAGCTCAACCTTATACTGCCCTATATGCTTGACTTAGACTCTCTCTCTCTCTTTCCATGCTCACTTTACTGCCTTGGGAACCTTGCTTACACATGGCAGCCCTCGGGCTTTCTCTCCCCCTTTCTCTCGTGGGACTGCCCCTTAGCACATGACCTCCTTTACTGGCCCCGACTGCCATCGTGGGATCCTCCCCTTGCCTATCAATAGCGATGTCGCTATTGGGGTACCTCTCCCTCAAAAAAATGCTTTTTCCTCACGGGCGCGGGCATAGTCTCTTGCGGGCTTGCCACGTCATCAATCAAGTCCACGGGCCAACGCTGCCTCCACCTCATGCACGCGGGCGCGCCATGGGCGCCCCTCCTCGCCCGCCGCCGCCAAAACCCGCCGCCTACGACCTGCACAGCGCCACATGTGCTCACCTCCATAGCCAACGGGGGAGCTCCCCTCTCCAACCTACACACCAAAGGGGGGCTCACATCCCAAGTCTTAAAGCGCGTGATGTGCGCCTCCGACACCGCATGTAGGACGAAGCGGGCCACGTGGCAGTCTCATGGCTCATGGCTTCAAGCCATTTGAAAATTTTCAAGAAGCCCCCTTTAAAAACCCATTTTTTCCCCCTTTGTTTGTCTTGCTTGCCAATTGGCACTCAATGACCTAATTGTTGAGCTATAAAATTGTGCCAAGTGCCCATTTTGTCAGTCCCGGACCGTGCGAACCTCGTCATCTTCCAACTCACCTAAGCTCACTATCCAAGGCCACAAAAACCGGAAAAAATCATCTGCCAACCTTTCACTGTCCAAGGCTTCAAACTTCATCTTCCTGTATCTGGCCGACCAAGCATCCGATTGACGCACTGTCAATTCGTGCTAACTCCACATGGTACATACTATCACCGAGAACTTTGGCTCAAAAGACGCCATATGGCACATTTTCTAGTGGGGTCAAATGAGCTCAGACCCGCCCTCGAAAAATCTTCAACTGACCTTAACTTGTTATCCAGAGCTCCGATTTGCGATCCGAGAAGACAGGCATGCTCCGTAACTCGAGCTCTACACATGTATACACTGACATCAATCCGGGACACTTGTCCCCAGCTGCCCTGTCCGTCGAGGATCTGCTACGCAATCCAACTTTAAACTTCAGTATCTTGCCCACCGGGGCTCCGTTTGACGAGCCGTCTGGACCGTCTTCTAGAGCACACTAAACACTACATGTTTGGACAGTGACTTGGCATTTCGGACACCTCGATTTTCCATCCCATTTGAACCATTCCGCAGCACTTTTGGCCACCGCTTTAAGCATACATTCCCGCTACCCTTTGGCTGCCAAGGTCCTTGGTTCCTGCCCTAGCCTTCTACATTGCACTCGACTGCACCCTTTGCCTAGCATAGACCACCTGCTATCCTCGACCAACTTTGGCTACACCAACAATTGACTAGATTATCTTGCAGTTATGTTGTCTACGTGAAGTAGCAGTTCATAGCCAACCCAAGGCTAAAACAAAAATTCATAATATTAATTTTTTAGGCTCATTTCCAGACATACTACGGTTAGAGGTTTATGGTTTGTCAAGTGGTGTTAAAATCACTTGTTATCTACTTAGCCAACATGGTTTTGCTACAGTTGGTCATGGAGACTAGCAAAGATATTGTATCTTTTGGATCCCCACAGTTTAAAATAGAGAAGTTCTAGTGTCTCGCATTTAAATGTGTGTGTGTGTGCACGCGCGCGTGCACGTGCGCGAGATAAATTCACATAGAGTGATGGCATCGTTATTCATGAGATACAAGGATTCTCTCTGTGTGTGTGTGTGTGTGTGTGTGTGTGTGTGTGTGTGTGTGTGTGTGTGTGTGTGTGTGTGTGCGCGCGCGTGCACGCGCGCACACGTGTGTGTGAGTATGTGTGTGTGTGTGTGTGCATGCATGTGTGTGTGTGAGAGAGAGAGAGACAGAGAGAGAGAGAGAGAGAGAGAGAGTATAGAGAGCTACTACAAACAAGTCTACATGCGTATATGTGTGGGCATTGAGCAACGGACTTGGTTGTTCTCGTGGATAGAGGGATTGAGTGTGTATGAGTGCGCACATTGACGGACGACCTTGCTATTCATGGGATAGATGGATTGAGAGAGAGAGAGAGAGAGAGAGATTCTATTATCATCCTCGGAGGTCAAATATGACCTATGGGACCAAAATTACATGTGATGTAGTATGTGTGTGGCTGATGAGTGACTCTTGATGCTCCAAAATGTGGTGATGAGAGTGACAATGGAGAGCCCGCATTGTGGTTGGGAGAGGAAAGTGTGTAGGTCTAAGTCATGGCTAAAAATGTGAGGGAATCAAGTTCGGATGTGACCAAAAGCTGAGCACTCTCTAGTAGTGTGTGGTACTCAGACTCTGAAACTTACATTGAGCATAATGGGCACAATTGATTTGACTCTTCTCCATTTCCCCAACCCCTTGTCTCACATCAAAGGGAGTGGGAGCTAAGCCAAATGGCTGTGATAGTGTGTATCGCTAACAAGGGGATAGGCTCAAGCATGTAAGTGTGAGTACGGCTTCCCCTTTCAGCGAAGAACGTGGTTTGTAGTTGGGGACAATATGGGTGGTATAATGTATGAAGTGTGACCCACCGGATTCCTCCCAAGCCGTTATACATTGGCGTTGTAGAAAAGCTTCATTCACTTGCGAGTCAATTGAGGCATCACGTAGCAAGTGTAATGCATCTCATCTCCCAAACCACTTCTTTATGTCTTGCATCCATTCCGTGCTCAAGATCTTGCTTTTATGTGTCTTTTGAACATTTTTGCTTGCTTCCCATACAATTGTAGGAAGTTGATGTGAGGGGTTTTGACACATCTTTATCATGTACTCCACAACCCTTTCCATGCCCATGACCTCAATCGGAAGAGATCCCAACTCAAGCGGTAGGAGCATATATGGTGTTTGTGTCTTAACTTGGAGAAATCTTGTAAGAAAATTTTGGACATTCTCAAACTCTTTCCAAGTAGACTTTGAGATGCTCCCACCCCACACTTCAACTCTGTAAAGAAGAACCGGTGTCACCAATGTGTCAAAAAAGTACTTCTTGAGAACCCAACACTTGATGATTCCCACATATGACACATGTTCTCAAATGCATAGTATGCTCTCTTTCTTGATTCCAAATGACACATAGCACATTCATGCCACTTGTGATTGGTCGGAACCTCAATGCCAAGGTACTTAAAGCTCTCAACAACTTCAAGCCATGCATTGTTGTACACAATGCATGGCTTCTCCTTATGGTTGGTTTTCACAAGCATAACCTTTGTTTTGGATTCATTGACAATCAGCCCACTATGCAAGCAAAAGTTCTCAAGGATGACCATATGCTTTTGTGCATCTTCTAAACTGTGTGCTAACAGCACTACTTCATCCGCATACAACAAAAGCATGATTACCACATTGCAAAAAGTGACATCCTCAATGCCTTCTTCCACATAAAGTCAAGTACCGTTTGTTCCAATTGATTGATTCATAGACCAAAGAGAGTTTGTGACAACAGGCACCCTTGTTTAACCCCAATAGTGCTTGCAAAAATTTTCAAAATTCCCATGCACAATTGACACATCACCTTCTCATAGATTCAAGAAATCGCAAGAATAAACTCACTTGGCACTTGGAGTTCTTCCATCCTTCTCCACAAATTGTTGCGTGGAATCATATCAAAGGCTTTATTAAAGTCCACAAAACAACGATACATCGTTTGCCTTTCAACAGTCTTTCCTCCATGAGAGTGACAAGATGATCAATGGCGCTATGGCATCGACGAAAACCCGCTTGTCTTTCTTTACGCTTGTCATTCTCTTCAGCCCAATCATTCAATTTCATCTCCATTATGCACCCAAACAACTTTTCCATAATAGACCCAATCATTATAGTCTAGTAGCTGTTTACATTCTTTACATCCCCTCGTTTATGCAAAGGCTTGACCCAATTAGTACTCCAATCATAAGGCATACCATGTTGAAGTGTACATATCACACATCCACTCATATGTAAAATCTCTCATTCATTTAATCATCTCTAGTTTGATACCTTGAAGATCTTCCATTTTGCGAGTGGCCAACTTTTCAAGCCCACCGCATACCTCCTCAATAGTTAAAAAAGAAGGCGTACATGGTAGTGAATCATAAAATGACATTTTTTCGCATTTGGTTGCTCATATAGTTTCCTTAAATGTGTGTACATATCCATAAGACTCAACGTTACCAAAATTATCAATCCGCTTGCCCCTCAAGTTTCTCCAAAATCTTCCACGTGCATGTGCCGTTTCTTGGACTTGAAAAAATTGTTGCTTTACTTACCATCTTCTTTGTTTCTTTATCAATGCCTTGTATGTATGCAAATATCTTTAATGGTTGTCTTTGTCCATAGTTACATCAAGCTTTATCAAGGACTTTTGAGCATTTTGACATTCTTTATCAAACCACCTTTTGCGTGATCTATCTTTGTCGATACCATGGGCATGCTTTATGAAAAAGAATTCTTTTGCACAAGAACAAAGAACTTTCTTGAAAGCTTTCCATTTAGTTTTCAATGGTGCGTCATATTGAAGCTTTGTCATCCATAACTTTTGCTCAACCATTTCAATGTACATTGGTGCCCGTTTGAAATCCATACATAGTGATAGCCTCTCTTTTCTTTGGCTGAGATGTCATGCTTATTTGCTTCTCCACATGCAAAGTCAATACATAAGGTTCGATGGTCTAATTTTGGGATCCATTGGGCAAACATAAAACAATTTATGAGATACATGATGTCTTTGGAGAGTAGCATATATTCAATCACACTATCCCCATTATGTTTTCTACATGTAAATCCATCAGTTCCCTTCCACAAAGATACACCATTGGAAATGAGCATACTCGTGGTATTACACATGTGTAAAAGTAAATTTCCATAGTGATCCAGCTCTTTCTCATCCATTGAAGTATGATCATACAAGTGAACTTCCTCCAACTCCTTTGAAATGTATGGCATATCAAATTATTGAGTATCATGTTGTAATATTTTTGTGCGAGCATTCGTATACCCAAAGAAAATAACATCACCTTTGCCTTTGAAATAAGTAATGTCCTCTTCTAAATCAAAAAATGGTTGATCTATATCCATGCAAGCATAAAAGAGGGAATCATGATGAGGAATGTAGCAACCCGTTACAAAAATGGCACTACAAGAGGCTATTCATATTAGCGACGCTCACACAGCGACGCTCAAAAAAAAAAAATCCGGCGTCGCTATGAGCGTCGCAAATTTACAAAGAAATTTGTGACGCTCATAGCGACGCCGGCTCGGCTAAAAAAATAACCGAGCGCGCCCAAAAACTCAGATCTCAGATCTGAGTTTTTCGGCGCCCTCAAGCAAGGAGCAGGTAACGCTCTCCCTCTCTCTCTCTCTCTCTCTCTCTCTTTTTCTTCTCCACACACACACACACACACACACGAGGAGAGGAAGGAGAGCCAGGTATGCTCCTTCCCTCTCCTCATTCTCATGTTCCCTTCCCCTCTTTCTCTCTCCCTCTCTCTCTCTCTCTCTCTCACACACACACACACACACACATAGTGTTTTTGAGAGAGAGAGAGAGAGAGAGAGAGAGAGAGAGAGAGAGAGAGTACAAACAAAAACAAAAACGCACACACACATACATAAACAAAGAATGCACACACACATTGAGAGAGGAAAAGAGAGAGAGAGCATGCATAAACAAAAAACGCACGCATTGAGAGAGGAAAAGAGAGAGAGAACATGCATAAACAAAAAACGCACACATTGAAAGAGGAAAAGAGAGAGAAAACATGCATACGATCCAAAAAAACGCACACACATTGAGAGAGAAAGAGAGAGAAACTAATTTAACGTCGTAGGAAACTAATTAAAATTAAAAGACCTAAAGATCTAGCCGACGAGGAGTTGAACTCAAGACCTATTATTCAAGAGGGAAATGGCATAATCAATCTATCATACTTGGCATGGGTGATAGAAAGGTTATACCATTTATCTCTTTTTATTGGCACACACATCTACACACGCGCACACACACAAGAAGAAGAGAGTTATAACGTCGTAGGAAACTATCTTAAAAGACGTTAAAGATTAGGTTATATGTAGACCTACATTAAATTAGATTTAGGTTTATTTTTAACTAGATTTACGTTTATTTACGCTAGATTTAGATTTACGTTATATTAGATTAGATTTAGGTCTCCATAGACTGCGATGCCTGCATGAAGCGGGTGAAGAAAGCCCTCAATGGAATATAGGGTATTGCTGCCTTCACTCATGGTGGGCTCCGTCGATCCAAAAGTACTGGTGAAATGTCTTCAAAAGATAGGGAAGAAGGTGGATCTTCAGGGCGGCAAGAGTCACTACATCCCCGACACAATGACCATCTAGACAACCTCTAGTCATTCAACAGCAACTTCAAAGTTAGTAACAAGAGCAAGAACGGTCTAAAGGGCCAATTGCTGTCGTCAGATGTGGATGGAGATGAGACAACGTCACCGCCGGAAGTTAAATCTCACATCTTTAGTGATGAGAATGCCAACTCTTGCCGAGTTATGTGAAAAATTATGTGTTAAATCAGTTTTAAGGTTCTTATAATGCCTGTTAGTTTAGTTCTTTGTTTTTAATATAACATAATTTACGTTAGATCTAGATTTATGTTATATTAGATTAGACTTAGGTTTATTTAGGTTTACCCACACACACACACACACACACACAAGAAGAAGAGAGTTTTAACGTCGTAGGAAACTATCCCAAAAGACGTTAAAGATTAGGTTAGATGTAGACTTACGTTAAATTAAATTTAGGTTTATTTTTAGTTAGATTTATGTTTATTTAGATTTACGCTTATTTACGTTAGATCGAGTCCACGCAAGAATTACTTACGGTTTAGGGTTTAGAGTTAGACGAACAGTGAAAAGATCTACTGTGAAAAGATGTTAAGATGCTGTGAAGTGCTTAAGCTAGAGAAGAGGCAAAGGGGTTTTGTCCACTACATGCAGTATCATGTAGACGTGGGTATGTAGATTTCTTGTACCCACAAATATAGGTATTGACCAATAAAGACGAGATTATAACCCGGTGGTTCTGATCTCCGTGCACCTCTAGACCGAGGTGTGCGGGGATTGGACATGACTAGAGAATGTGAGGTAAAGAGAGAGAGAGAGAGAGAGAGAGAGAGAGAGAGAGAGAGAGAGAGAGAGAGAGAGAGAGATAAGACGAAGAATGCCAATAGAATATTAAATTTGTTGTCCAGGTTATAAGTTTTTTATCCTCATTATGAGTAGTGACGAGGATGTGGGACCGTCCAACTGAAACACCTATCTCTCAACGAGGGTCTTATGTCCTTGTAATCAATGCAAGCATGCTGTGCGACGGACAAGACGTGTTTCTTTGCAGCACGTTCGCGAATTTGGCGAGTTCGATCCATCTATTATAGATCGAGTTGTTGCCAATTATAACTCGTCGGACTCTGACGCTGGCCAACAAGCAGCAATCTTGCAACCCAATAGACGTGTTCGCAGGCGCTTTGGTCAAGCAGCATATGTGAGACCACAAGATGTAGCCTCTGACAGCTCGGGGGATGATCATGCAGAGCACATTCCCAACGAGGCAATGTTTGAGCCCGAGATTGATGAAATGATCGAGACGATCATGGATTCAGAAAGGCTTATCTATGATGATATGAAAAGTGAAGCCGATACGCCATTGTATAATGGAGCACGTATGTCTAGATTGAAAGCAGTCCTGGTTCTTCTCAACATGCAGGCAAAGTTTGGATGGAGTGACACTAGCGTCACAGCGCTTTTCAGGTGATCTATTACAATTAGTTTACTTTAATAAAACTCTAAATGTATAATGATCTGATAGATTTTTACACGACTGTATCATATTTTTATGTTGTGTAGATTGCTGAAAGAGCACATACTACCAGCTGACAATGTGATGCCAGATTCCCGAGATGAAGCAAGAAAGATTTTGCGAAACTTGGGGATGGATTACAATTCTATCCACGCTTGTCCTAATGACTGCATTCTTTTCAGAGGGGAATACATAGACATGGAGAAGTGTCCGAAATGTGATTCCGAAAGATATCGAGTAGATCTCCACGGGACAAAAATTCCACAAAAGGTTTTGCGACATTTCCCTGTGCTTCCTCGCATCAAGCATTTCTTCGAATGTAAGTCCATGGCCGCCCTAGCATCATGGCATGAGGAGAATAAATCTTCGGATAGTGTGCTACGAATTCCTACAGATTGCGTAGCATGGAAACATATAGATGGAACATGGTCGGATTTTGCCAGGGAAGCTCGAAATTTGCGCTTAGGCCTGGCTATGGATGGCGTAAATCCATTTGGTCAAAGATCAACATCTTACAGTGTATGGCCCGTTGTCATCGTCAACTACAACATTCCCCCGTGGTTGACTACGAAGAAGGGGCACCTATGGCTAGGCTTGATTGTGCCAGGGCGATATAAAGTGGGGAATATGGATGTGTATCTTCGTCCACTATTGGAAGAGCTACAACAATTGTGGATTGGCATAGAGGTGGTGGATATGAGCCGACACACAGGACGACGGAATGCTTCGATCAGAGGCATTCTAATGTGGACCATGCATGACTATCCCGGGCTAACAGAATGCTCAGGTGATCTATTGACACTCCTCACTCATACACTGTAATTCTTGTTTTTTCCCATAGTTGATCTATTATCATGTGTATACATGCAGAGCTTCAAACAAGCGGATACAGAGCATGTGTCACATGTGGACCTAGACTGAATGCACGTAGGGTACCCTCACTGAAGAAGCAAATCTACGAAGGTCATCAAGCGTATCTTCCAGAGAATCATGTGTTACGCGACGGCTTTTTGGGAAGAGAGCCACCAAGGATGTCTGCACAAGCATGGTTAGAGCAGAAGGAGATGTGCGATGACGGATTGCCTCCAGGGATGAAGAGACTATCTCTATGGTACGAGTTACCATACTGGCCCCGACTCATGATCAATCACTTGCTCGATCCAATGCACATATTCAAGAATGTGGGTAATCTACTATGGGACCATCTGACCGGCAAGAAAGATACTTTGGGAGCCAGAGTTGACCTTAGAAATGTGGATCGTATGGAGCAATATTGGCCGCAAACAGCGTCTGATGGATCGATAAAACTCCCTAAAGCACCATGGATTTTCACAGGAGCCCAAGAACGCAAAGTAAAAGAGACCATTCGATCTTTGCGGACCCCCACTGGCGTAATGCACTCGCTCCGAACGTGTTTTACTAAAGAAGGAAAGCTTACCGGTTTGAAGTCACACGATTGGCATAAAATGTGTCAGGTACGTTCATAGTGGACTTTAATATCATTGCATAAAATGTGGACTTTAATATCATTGCTGCACATACTTTACAGTTTATTTTACCGATTGCCATTGAGGGATGTTTGTCTCTCGACATCCGTAACACAATCTACAAACTTGCAAAGCTGGTGCAATGGATCTCACAAAAGGAGATCAACGTAGACTCCATACCATTCGCCAAACTAAATGCTGCGAAGCTTGTGTGCATGTTTGAGAAACATTTTCCTACTACAATGCTAACCATTCAGGTGCATCTTCTTGTTCACATAGTTGATGAGGTGGAAATAGCTGTCACAGTTCATTCCAGATGGATGTTCTTCTTAGAACGTTTCATGAAAACGCTTAAGGGATATGTGCGTCAAAAGGCACGTCCGGAGGGTAACATGGAAGAAGGTTGGTTGGTATCAGAGTCCCTAGTGTACATTGGAGAGTGGCTAGACGGATTTGATAAATCCCGGGACATGCTATGGCGAACCATAGATGATGAGCGCATATCTGGGATTGTCATGTGCAATCTCGGTGTTGAGAAGAAGATGACGGAAGATCTAGAGGCTAAAATCAACCGATTTTGCATGCTTCACAATCCAGTGATGCAAAAGTGGATTTCACAATATGAGGATGCAAAGCAAGAGCGACAAAGGGAACGAATCGAGTGCAGACGGGGAAGACGACCACCGATGCACTATCCAGCGGTTCTGGAGAGCCTACCAACCTTCATGAGCTTAAGATGGTTGCACAACCAATTGAAAAGCGCACAACAATGCGGTGATGAAGTGACTGAGGAAGAGTGGGAGTACTCTCGGGGTTGCGCGACCAAGGTAAGTTTGCAATGTATGACTAGCAAGTGACTTTATTTATAAACGTTTGAACGGCCACTCATAATCTTTGTTCGTTGTAATATAAGTCATACACAGCAGCATGGTGTAAAGGTCGACATTTTAGGATGGAACGAATTGACAAAAAGCGTTTTACTCAAGATTGTGGAATCATGGCAAAATTTGAACAGTCTAGTCGACGACGTTCCTCTGATGCAGATCCTGTGGTGGCGGAACTCACTTACTTCGGCACGCTGCAAGAGATTTTGAGGATCGATTACAGAGGATTTTTTGTCGACTTGTTCGACGTGCAATGGTTCAAGATAATCATGGAGGGTCGCAACGCTACTGTGCGTAGAGGAGAGTCTGGTTTTCTTGAGGTGGATTCTACCAAGAAATGGACTGACCTAAGAGACACTTTCGTACTACCCGAGCATTGTGAACAAGTAAGTATGTAAATAGTTAACATCCCCCTTTTACAAGTTATGTGCTTGAAAGCTCTCATGTAAGTTATGTGACTCTGGCAGGTAATATTTCATCCTACAAAGTCTACATCAAACTGGTGGTACGTCATAGAGGTAGCCCCTCGTAGTGCAAGGACGTATGAAGGCTACCATGTGCCAATCACAACGGCATCAATGGAGGAGATCAGAGAAGATGCTCAATCAGAAGCCGCTGCGGTGGTGCCAGACGAGCATCAAGATGCTACTACTCTATATGGGGTGCATGCAGAGGAGCTACAAAATGAAATAGAGGATATGTGTTTAAACGGAGAGCTCTATATAGATATAGGAAGTTATGCTGAGTTATGCGAGGATGAGAGAGAGATCTCTTAAAGCCACAAATATTGTATTTGAACAATTTTGCTCCGTGTTGTAAAAGCTCTGGCTCTCTAAGTACCTTCCATGGTGTATAACGCTCTTTTCTACTCGCGCTCACATCTTTTGATTGAAAATTCTGAGTTTTCGACTTGCCTCTTCTATCACTCAATTCATTGCGTCATTGTATTTATATGCGTCATTACGTCATTGTATTTAATGGTCTTTGCGTCATTGTCTACTCTATTCATTCAATATTAAGTTTAAATATTCGTGTGTTTAATGCAGGTATGGATGATGAGGAGTTTCTTTCTTCTTTGTCACCGCAGCAGAGACAGTGGTACGTGGAGCGTCATCGCTCTGGCGCATCATCGCGCGTTCCTACTCCATCCGCATCTCCCTCTCTTTCGGAGTTTCTTTCTTCTTTGTCACCGCAGCAGAGACAGTGGTACGTGGAGCGTCATCGCTCTGGCGCATCATCACGCGTTCCTACTCCATCCGCATCTCCCTCTCTTTCGGAGCATTCGGCGCGCTCCGAAGCTTCGGCGTCGACGAGACGAGCTTCACACTCGTCTAGACACCTGCGCTCTAGTGGTGGCGGTGGCGGTTGTTGTGGGGATTCCGCCACCGATGCCTCCACACCGCCTCGTGTTCGACGAGGCTCTTTACCCTCCCCTTCTTTGCCCGCCCCCACACCAGCCACAGCATCGCCATCTACGCCAGGTTTTGCACGGCTGACTGTTCCTAGAAGCTACACACCTCTACCTACTCCGCCAGGAGCCACCCCACTCAACACTCCTCGCTTCGGGGCCCAGACACCGGTGGAGACACCTGACGTCCGTACCCCCATCGACACGCCGCTAGAGACCCCTGCCGGGACACCCAGGTTCACGCGTCACCAGCCAGAGGGCTTGTCTTACTCCATCGACTTCAGCGGCGGCATCATCATGGATGATGACGGCAAGAAGGTGATCTCGCGCATGTGTGGTCTTTGCTCTCAGCTGTTTAGACACTACATACTAAACAAATGGAGTGAAGTATCAAGTGATTTAAAAAACAGAGTCATCAGCATACTTCATGATGAGTTTCCCGTTCCAACACGGGATCAGCGCTTCAATGAAGACCTGATGAAGATTCGAATGCGCGAATACTGCAAACACAAGCGTTCAAAAGTGCAAAAAGAAATCAAGAATGGGTGGAACAGGCCAGATTGGCTGGCTAAAGAAGATTGGAAGAATGCGAAGAAAGCAGCGCGCGAGAATCCCAACAAGTGGAAGCAACAAAAGGATGCAGCCAGAGCGCGAGTAGAGGCAGGGAGCTCGCACCACTTGGGGAGCGGTGGATGGGCATCATTTGAGGCCGATTTTGTAAGTGTTTTCACATTGCTTTTTATGTTCGATAGTTTAGGGTTTATGAGTTTTTTAATTCTAACGTAATGAAATCTTTATATGTTTTGACAGTGGTCGATGACAGGACGTGATCCCACACCGTACGAGCGCGAGTACGCAAGCAGGAAGGGCTTAAACGCCCTGATGGACATTCTCAGTTCTCGCGGCGGCATGGTTAGTATTAGGGTTTACTCTTTTTTATTTTTTGTATTGTTTTATAAATGTCGTTATATGTTTATACTTACTGAAAGCTGTCTTATTGTCTTTTTTTGCAAAATCCGATAGATACGCCGCTTGGACGCGATGAGACGTCTGACTAGACGACGTCAGTTTAGCCGTAGCTAGATAGCATTAGTTTAGGGTTTCTCATAGCTTATGTATCATGAGACGGATTTTATACGTCTTTTTGAACCATGTATATTATTACAATTGTCACCGGAGTTCCTTTTGCCAATCAATTCTTTATGCCTATGATGTTGTACAATTGTCATTATTACATTTGCCAATCAATTCATTTTGCCTATGATGTGTACAATTGTCAATTTTGCAAACAATGCGTCTTGTGGGTGACTATTTTGGGTCTATTATCTACCCTTGCACTTTTTTAAAAAAGTGAATCAAGTACAATATGGTTGATGGGTGGCAGGGCATTCAATGCCCTGCCACCAAAAAAAAAATTCTCTCGGGCGTCGCTATAACCGTCGCTATTTATGGCTCTGTAGCGTCGCTATAGTCTTCAGTGTAAACGTTGCTATAATCGTCGCTATGAGCGTCTCTATATTGCGACGCATATAGCGACGCCTATAGCGACGCTCTCGTAGCGACGCTCGTAGCGACGGTTTTAGCGACGCCGGGGGTTATAAAAACCCAGTGTATTTCCGTCGCTAACAGCGTCACAAGAGCACACAACCTCTTGTAGTGTGGGTGCTCTTTTTTGTATCATAATTTTCAGCCATACATAACGTTTGTACTTGTCATCTTTCACAATTGATAAACATTATTCCAATCCTTTCTTCACCATACATGCTACCCCTTCTTGCCCTCTTTGTTGCTTGAGATTCTTTGACCACATCAATGAATATACATTGTAATCCTCCAAGCCATTAATGATTTGTGTATCATGCTCTCAAATTTCAACTTTCAACAAGAAGTACAACATTGGCTTTGCTTGTTAGTTCATCAATGCCAACCACTGCATTCCATGGGTATCCATTGCAATTCCAAAAGCATATTTCCAATTGTAACTCGGCCTCATAGATCACGCATTTTTATTTGCCGAAGGGACTTGCCTCCTCCTCAGGCACATTTTCTTCATGAGAGATCTCCTTGTTTTTTGTATTCCTCTCCTCATATGCCTTGCGACGCAAATTTTGTTGCTTAATAGTGTTTTGTATCCTTTGTGGGATGGGTGTCTAACCTCACTCCTATCTTATTGCAGATTTAGTGAGAACCACGATTAAATTATCAATCCATGGGACGAAGCTGACTCGACTAGTGTATAGAGTCTACAAGAGGTTGTCAATCTCTCGAAAAACAACAAACAACTCGCATCTAATTCAAGCTACACTCAAGTGACATAACTCACCAAAAGCTAATCGCTCATTGCAAACAAATCACATCCGTTACAGCATCAAATGACATCCAAACGTAACGCAACTTCTAAGATATGTTTATAAGACCTAAGTACACATACTTATGGTCTCAAATCCCACTTTAGGTCAAGTGCAAAAATCGCGATTATTAACAGCATTGGATTTTTGACCTAGTCGTTTTCGACCCAGAATGCACCTAAATGCTTAGCAATGATGTCCCAATACCTCACCTATGCTTAGTTTTTTATTTTGAAGTGTAAATTCTTACTTATGATGAAATTAGGCAGCAGGTCGGCGATACCAAAAGCTATGAAATAACGTGAAGTGTTTACATCAAGGTGTAGAGCTCTTACCTGCGATTGCAATGCAATAAACCCGACTGTAATGTGACAACCGAGGAGAGAGTAGGAAGCGCGAGAAGGAGAGAAGTGAACGCCGTTAGCTCACGCTGTGTATTTTATTATCCAAAACTTGAAATTAACTTACAAAAATTGGCTTTTATACCTTAGCCAAGGTTTTTGGTGGTCAAAACTAATAATCTGGGAGCTTCAACTAAAGATGGGTAATGACAGGTTGATACAATCTAGAAGCTTGTAGCTGCCGCTCATCAATTACAAGGTTAATCCAAAAAATAGGAGTTACAATATTCTCGATTTATCAAAATAATAAGTGTTTTTACAATGAGAGCTCCAAAAATGGTATTCAACTTAGCTTGCTGCTAACATTCCCCCCCTCCTTGCCTGTGTCGTCCCTTGCACAGCTTTATGAGCTGAAATAGTCTTTGGATTGACGGCTGGCGAGGTGGTCTTTAAGTGCATTTAGAGATTTTTCGTATCTGATCTTTCTCTCTTTATCTGGCACCTGCAAAAACTGCATAGTGACTCTATTTTTAAGCTCAACTTCGGAGTAGCCTACAAATCTCGAAGTCACGTGGTTGATCACTGGCCCAAAAATCTTCGTTCCCGAAGAGAAGAATCTTGTGTAGAACGCTTCCTCAAACGCCAACATATTATGTGAAGGTAAGAACATGCATCGGGTGTAGAAGCCATAGAGGACTTCTTTCGAAGGTTGACCACTAAGATCGTAGCATAAACCTTTATTACCCTCGAGGAATGACATCCACGAGGCGCCTGCTTGCTCTGGCTCATGAAAGACTTCGATGTAGGTGAGCAGCATTCGACACATTTTATAAAGCATCGTACATGATAGATTAAGTAGACTTTTGAAGAATGACATGGCGCCCGTTAGGGTTTTCACCATGTATTCTTTTGTCGACGGTCCCTTTTTTGGAGCTGGTAGTCTTGGATAGTTCAGCCATGTTGGCCGCTTCTTCGTTATTGCCTCATGTACTTGCCAGGTCCTTACTCTTGGTACATGACAAAAAGTGGGATCCTTTTGAAATGCCACAGGTGCTCTTGTGAACAAAATCAGGTATCTTGGATTCTTATTCAACCAGCTCTGCCTCCACTTTGGGTGGTCTTCATCTGCGCCTTCTACTTGCATTTCTTTGTAAAGCCTCTCTTTGACTTGGAGCAACTCCACCTTTATCAAAGGATATGGCAGGGACTGATGATGCCATTGTGCATTGATTTGATTGGAAGTGAGTTGTGTAACATTGACAGAGTAAAGAACTCTCAACTCCCAATCCATCGCTGCTTTCCATTGCTCATCCACCTCCTGGGTAATCTTCTCTTTGAGTGCATCTTCCTCAGCTTTTGACAGCTGGACCATTAGCACTTCATCTACTTCAGTTAATGGTACATTGAAATCTTCTTTGCCACTTAGACTTTCTGCTAGCTATGTTTCCATCTCAACGAAAGAAATTGAGGGGATATCTATTTGTGGCTGTTCTGAAGTTTCTGCTTCTTCTTGCGTTTCTGGCCATCCATCTCTCAGCAGCTGATTGACTCTTTTAAGCTCGCCTATTTCTTTTAGCAGCTCTTCTTCTCGTTGCACCCGCATTAAAGCAAGGTCTCTGCGTTGAGACTACTCCAGCTTTAGCTCTAGCTTGAGGTCTTTTTTCGTTTTCTATTAATGCTTTGTAGACTTCATATGTTCCTTTGATCGAGGCTACTACAGGATTTTCTCTGATTTGTCGCAAAAAAGTTGCCTGATCATTTATTCTCTGCTCTGAATATTGCAGGGAGGCATTTGCTACATCTAACTACGCTTGAATCTTCTAAAATGACAGAGTTGTAGTTATAAGTTCGTTGGTAACCTCTGTCAGTTGTTCATCTTTGTCTTTGCAAGCATCTAACAACTTCATAAGCAGTTCACCTAACTCCTCCATCTCCTTTTGTTGTTTATCTCTTGCTAGCTAATGTTGATCAGCTTCAGCTTTCAATTCCTGCACTTGCTTTTGTAGATCAGTGATGACATTTAATATGTCTTCTAACTCTCCTTGGAGAGCGTCAATCACCATCTCCAGTTCTTTAGCCTTTGTGTTGCGGCTAAGTGCTGTTGATCGAAGTCTTTTCGTTATATCCTGCATTTGTTCTGCATATTCGTTGACTTACAGGATTACCTCATCATTGGATTGCAAATCCTCATTTCTTGTGAGCTGCCTAGATATCTCGGCAGTCTCTTGTGACTCTCGATTGCGTCGTGGCGGCTGGTTGTTCTTGCCCTTGAGGCTGTAGTTGGCCTTCGTCTGCTTTGTCATCTTGAGGCTTCGTAGATGCCTCGGCCATTTCGTGCTGTGTAGAGGTAGAAGGTGTTTCCCCTGTTTGCTATTCTTTTGTTTGCTCAAACTTTGTGGTATGCTCCAGTGCATGACTCGCTGCCCTTTTTGGCTCTGGTTCTTGTTCTTTGTGTTACTCTTGTGTAGTGTCTTCTTTCTGTTCAAGTTCTATTTCTTTTGTGGGCTCAATTTCTGTGGCTTTATCTGCTGGTGATGTTGGTGGGCTTGGCATGGGGTGATCATGCTGTTCTGAAGCAAGTAAAGAAGGTCGGGGAGACACGTCACCTTGTTCATGCTGGCTTCTCCTTGTGCGGTTGCTTCTTCTGCTTGTTTTTACTGCTCCGTCGCCTCTTTAGCTTTTCGTTCCGCTTCTTAGGCTTCTTTCAGGTTCAATGCTTCTACATCCTGATACATTCTTTCCAATAACTCTGTGGGGTCTTCGGTCTGTTTCCTAGCATGGTGCTTTGTTCTTGGTCCTTTCAGTTCTTGGTACCCACTTTGCAGGGTCCTTGCCTTGAGCTTGGTGGCTACATTCATAGGAGTGCTTTTCTCTTTCAAACCTGGCCTATTTTTGTTGTGGCTCCTCCTGATGTGCTACCATGGATTTTCTTTTCATTTCCTCGATACGTGCTCTTCTTCCTCATTATCGGAACTTTCACTACTATGACGTTCTAGCAAGCTCTCAACGGATTCTTCATCAGATTTGTATGTTCTCTTGGTAGATCTTGTGGCTCGAGGGGAAGGTTGTGCAAATACAATCCAAGTGTTCTAATCTAGGGTAGGTGGCAAGTTGTCTGCCATGCCAATAGCATGGTAGGCAATTCTTGTGAGAACCTCTGGTGCTCCCAGATATGTTATTTTACCCTCTTTCTTTGTCCCCTTCAGTGTGGACAACACGTACTGCGCATGGTCTACATGTTGCCTAGTCGTTGACTTGAGAACTTGGATAAATGTGGTGGTAATCGCATGGTTGGGTGTCGTGTACCTTGGCGGTCTCTTGGCCAGGAAGTGGAAGTGTTGGTGGTATAATCTTGCAAGTTCTTCCACCTGTTTCTGGATGAGATCGGCAAATGTGGCAGCACCGGTTTCCTTGGTGAAGGTCCCTGCCATCTTTCTATCTCTTGCCCTCATTGTCATTCCTTATGTTGGCAGTTTGAGAGCTTCTGCCACTATCTCCTTTGTAATCACCACTTCAACTTTATTCCCTTGCTGGTCAGAGATTTGGGTTGTTCCATCTTCTTTGATTGTGGACAAGATCCCATAAGCTTTTTGGAAATCCACTCCACACGGCTTTTGTTCGTAAAACTCTTTGAGCCCAAGCCTTATGTTGGCTTCTTTTGTCTCGGGCTTTGTGGCGACATCATAGACTTCTTTTGTAGAAGTGCAGTTCTACCTAATGTCCTTCTTTGCTTTTAAATCTACCTGTGAAAACCATTGTGTCATGCTCTGCAAGCTGTCCTTTCGACAAGTAGCTCGCTTTGGCAGTCTTGACTAAACTGGAGTCCAGTTGATATGGTGGTAGCTCTTGCAGCTTCTCCTTTTGCGAGAGCTTCTTCTTGGCCTTCTATGTAGCTTGCATGGCTCTTGTTGAGTGAATAGAGTGTCAAAGTTAGAAAATTTGGCAGATTCTTCTCTGGAATGTCCTTTAGTCGAAAATGCTGACAAATTGAGTCCAATTTGCTTCAAATCAACTTTTGAACATGTATAGATGCATAAAAGCATGTAAAGATCAAAATTATGAAGTCCAAACAAAAAATTACAACAAAAGTAAATAATCACGATTATTTACAGCTGAGTAATTTTTGTAAATTTGGCATTATAGGCTTGAAGTATACCTCAATTAGATACTCTGAGTGAAATATGGGCTCATTTGGGAGCACAGAGTGTGAATGGTGCCAGATTTAGGCTTTACGTCTCTAAAACAGTAGATGTACAGGAATTTTGAGATTTTGAGCTCCAAATTTGTTCAAACTTGGCTAGTGGGCTTAGGACATCATGTACTTTGGTGCTATGATGGCAAAGTTGTAAATTTTTTTCATCTTGGCAAAAAAGTAGATAATCACGATTATTAACTTTTTCATCAAAATGAACATATTTTGGTGCAAGTTGGTTCTATGCATAGTATAGACCTTGTGTATGTGGTATGAGGTGATTTGGATCAAAAAATGTTGCTCATAACTCAGAATTTGTCTTGCAAGGACTTCTTTGCGTTTTTTGGCAGTTTTTCAAGTTATAATTGATCATTTTGTCTCATACTTGAAATTTGGCATGTAATAGGTGTGTACAAGTGATAGGTGAGGTGATGATCAAGCCAAAATATTGCAAAATAATCGCGATTATTTATAGCAGTCAACTTTTTCTTGCAAAACTTGAAAATTTTGACCTAAACACATTCTATACACCTAAAACAAGTCATAAATTGATTTTGGTAAACTTTGGTCTTGCTGGCATCACTTCGTGCTTTGTCGACTCTGAAATCACCGATTTTTGTGACCACATGGCCTGTAGAGTTGGTTAGTCACTTTTGAGACTATGGACTTGTCCGCAACATAGTCGTGAAGCAACTCATCCAATTTTGGCCCATTTGGAGTCAGTTTGAACTCGTATGTCGAATTTGACGCTTTGTAGCCTTCGAGCCATTCTCTGCTTTTCGAGGGCTTGGCTTGATTGATTTTATGAAACCAATCATATACATTGTGTATAGACCTCATATGTGAGCTGTCTGTGGAGTCAGAATCCAATTCTAGCATCTGCCAAAAACCTAGCTTTTCTACTTGGGACCCCCTCGACCCTTGCCGAATGGTCAACTGTTGCTATAGAAGTGTTCTATCATGTTGGGGCATGCTACTGTTCAAATCTCATCCGATTTGGTTGAACTGATAGGCCGCTATGGTCAATTTTTGGTCGTAGGTCTTCGTGCACTACTCGGATTCTAGGGTTTTTTCCATTGGTTTAGACTACCTTACCCCTCATGTCTCATGTGAGACGGTGCTAAAAACAGGTGACTGTAAACTCCGAAAAATAAGCGTGAAAAGGGTCGAAAAGCTCTCTATCCAAAGGCAACAAGTGGAAATGAGGTGATTTTAGCCTAACTTGGGTATCTATACCCGGACTTCCCGAACCATTTTTCCTCAGATTCCCCTATTATTCCTACTAGGCCGTGAAATCTATGTTAGACTCAAAAATTTCCCCAATCGGATTCCTGTAGCTCATTCTACAAGAATTCTGCAAAAGTAGGTCTGGCCGCCTAATTTAGGCTTCCCGCTTTCATCTGCCGATTTGATTGAAATTTTTTGTGCTTGTCTGCCTTGTCTTTCTAATCACCACTGTGTCTTTAGGTTTTTCATATGAGCTTCTTTGCTATTTATTATTAATTTTTGACATGTTTATTGGAAAAATCAAAGAAAATAACAAAATGCGCTAAAAAAGAAACTAAAAATCCAATAATTAAGAAAATCCATTGAAAAACACAACTTCATTGTTTTTTGTTGAATTTCTCCATTTTTAACTCTCAATATCACGAAAAATGATGAAAAATAACCAAAAAGGATTATTTTTTGATGATTTTTTGACAATATACTACACTTTTTACACTCATCGGGGAGATATTACCAGTTAAATTCCCCTGCTGATAAATTTTAAGGGCATTATTGCAAAAAAATCACACGTTAACATCAAAATTTCTCCTCCCTCTTCAAACATTGCCCTTAATTGCTTAGTGCCCTTCCACCCCTCAAAGATGGCCTTGCTTATGGGTTAGCACATAACACTAAGGTAAGATTGTTTTCATGTTTACTTGTAGATTTAGGCTCCCGGACGACTGTGTGCATGGGTTGAACAATCATGTCTATGCATAGTTGTGGTTGGCTCTACATGCGTTGAAGATCAATGCAGTTCAAACCATTATGTTGTGCAAGAGTTGGGTCTTGAATAATTAACTCAAGGGTTTCTGATGTCGAGGCTTTCTGATGATGTCTTCCAAAGAGCAAATCTTGTAGCATGTGTGCTCTTTGCTTGATTGTACCATCAGGATGCTTAGCACGCTGATTTCTTGAGCTTTTGGTATCAATAATGAGTGTTGTTGAGCTTTTACCCACCATTGATATCTTGGTTTGTCTTGGTCAGAATGGTGTGGTTGAGGTTTCTGAGACTTAACTCTCCATTGCTTGATTGGTTTTCCAGTTTGCGGAGAAGATAAGTGTTCCTTTTTCTTCCAAATCCACTGGTGTTAGGTTTCTTGCTCGGAGATACTCGTCTCTGTGTTTTGAACCTTGAAACCGTCTTTGGCATTGTCGATGATGTTTTGGGCACTCAGATTTGAATCAGCTTGTCCTTAAGTTGTGCTTTCGGTACCCAAATTTTCCTAACTACTTGCATGCTACTTGTAGAATTTATTGGCCGAGAGGATGGAGAAGATTGATTACTTAGTGGTTTGTTTTTCTGGTAATTGCCTTTCTATTCCTCCTTGCTTGGTGCAATTGGAACAATGAGTTGTCCGTCTTTAGGTGATAGCTTGAGCTGATTGGTATCCCAATCTGGTACTGCCTTGTATGTCCGCATCTAGGAAATTCCAAGAATCATTGTCTCATTCATGTGTTCATCTGGTAAGAATACAGACTGATGAGGACATGAACATCCATGTACTATCACATTCAAGTTGACTACTCCCAATGTTGGTGTTGGGTTCTTGTTGCATCCTTTGATAGTCGCTATTCCTGTTGTCAAAGACTGACTTGTTGCTTTCTTGTACGTGGAATAACTGACTGCATTTACTCTAGCTCCTATATCGACCAATGCATTTGTGTTATGATTGTTGAGTTGTACTTTGATGCGAAGGTCCATTCCATCTAACCATTCATCATCTATTGACACTGCATCTTTCTGCAGTTCCCATTGTCGGTCATCTATTTCTAGTGTGTTGATGGGAATAGGTATTTGTTGATTTTTGAGAGCATCTTTCCTTTTGAGTACACAAAGTCGAGCTTCCTCTTGGGCTTCATCAATAACCTGCTGTCATTTTATCTTCCTTTGCTTGGCTGCATGCATTCTTTCTAGCAATTCATTGGTTAGCAGCAAATTGTACTTTTTTAAACGACATCCACTAATCCAATTAGCCATTGGTTCACCATCTAGGGTGGACAATTTAACTGCTCCACTTGGAGATACATCTTCAATGATAAACGGTCCGTTTCCCTTTTGCTTAAACTTGAGAATGTGTTGCTTAAGGGAATAGGCTAAAACTAGGTCCCCTTTTTTGAAGATTTTTGTGATTAAAGGGGAATCAAAAAACTGTTTTTGTTTCCGCTTTTGTGCATAGATGTGAGCTACTGCAGTTAGCCTTTGCTCATCTAGCTTCTCTAAATCTTCAAGTCTCTCTGACAATCCATGTCCAGTCCACTCAAGATTCTTAGCTACCCTTAATGTCGGCAATAGAAACTCTATTGGCAATATGGCATCAAGGCCATAAACAAGGTTAAAGGATGTAACATTTAAAATTGTTTTGAATGAAACTCGATAAGCCCATAGAGCGGCATGGAGATTCATTTCCCAATTTGTCTTTCCTGAACCAACCGCTTTAGTAAATACCGAGCTAAGAATTTTATTTCTATGCTCAGCTTGTTCGTTTGCTTGTGGGTGATGGGGGGCTCATTTGTTATGGATGATGATAAATTCATCAAGCAGATACTTGATTACCTCATTAAGGAAATGAGTTCCCCTATCACTGGCAATTTCTATTGGCAATCCATATCTTGTGAACGCATCAAATAAGAATTTGGCAGTGATTCTGGCATCATTCTTATGAGTTGCTTTAGGTTCGCTCCACTTGGTCAAATAGGGCATGCTATCTACACGTGTTGGCATTTTTGCTCGTTGACAAGCATCACATCTCCAAATATATTCTTTGGCATCTGCAAAAAGTGTTGGCCACCATATGCCTGCCATTAAGATTGCTCTTGCAGTGGTCTCACTAGAAAAGTGAACTCTAGCTAATCCAACATGTGCTTGTTCTATGTTTGGGATATATTCGTCTTCATTTGCACAAAGATGCAAATGTTGATCCTTACCTCTCTGATACAATTGGTTTTCAATAAGAGCATAGTCTCTTGCTTCAGTTGCAATTGCTCTTTCACGGCGTTTACTCATATTTTAAGGAAAGGTTCGGATCAATAAGTAAGTAACTAGATAGTTACTCCACTTAGGAGCAGGTGACATTTGGAACAATGTCACATGAGGTATGGGTGTTTGTTTTTGACATTGAGGACAATCCTTTACAAAAGAGAGAACATCACTCCTCATAGTTGGCTAATATACTCCAAGTCTCATGATCCTTTGCATAATTTGATCCCCCGCAAAGTGAAGTCCTACTATGGTAATATGTGCTTGACTTAGGTATTGGGTTTTCTCTTCAAGATTAATGCATAAGAGCAATATTCCATTTTGGTTTCTTTTGTATAGCCTACCAGCTAGTAATCGATATATAGCCGATTGCTTAATTAATCCGATTGTAATAGGAAGTGGTATTTGCGAATCCACTTGAGCTATGGTCATCAATGATACCATATTTTTTGACCATCGAGATATCATTTCCACGGAGAATAGATAGGCATCTGGTAGATCATCGTCTACTCCTTTAGGTGGTTCCCCGAAAATAATCCTAGACAAACGATCTGCTCTTTGATGAGTAGTGCCCTTTTTTACAACTACAATGAAATCAAATTCTAGAAGAATGATGAACTATCTCACTATTCTTTCTGTGCTGCATGGCTTGTTGACCAAGTACAATAAGACTTGTTGGTCCACAAAGAACACAAATTTGTTTGCTAATAGGTAATGTCTATACTTTTGTACGGTATAGATCATCCCTAATCCTTCCCTTTTGGTGGTGGTATAATTCTTTTTCACCATGTTCAACTATCGGCTAGCATAAGAAATAAGAAAATCAATTTTCTCGTCTCCTGGTTGAGCTAGTGTACACCCTATGGCAAAATTGGAAGCATCTACATGTATGTGGAATATCTTATTTCAATATGGTCCTTTCGATATTGGAGCTGAAGTGAGAGCTTGCGTAAGCTTCATGAAGGATTATTCACACTCATCAGTCCATTCAAAGTGTGTAATCAAGCTATACATGGGTTTTGCAATTATAGCGTACATGTAATGAATCGTCTGTAATATCCACAATGTCCCATGAAGGCTGAAACCCCTCAATTGTTGTTGGTTAAGGCAAATCAGCAATAACATGAATTTATCCATATCATTAGCTATACCATTTTTAGACACTATATGTCCAAGAATTTTTCCTTGTCTACCCATGAACGTGCACTTTTCAAGATTTAAACAAATCCTATAAAGTCTACATTTTTCAAATACCTTTTTGAGGTGTTCAAAATGATCCCGATCCTAGGATTATATGTACTAAGCCGTTTCAAAGGCTTCAAATCAGCTTGATCGTATCCGTCGAATTGTAAAGTTGGTGGTCTTTCTTTGGCTGCCATATCTGAAATTATGGTGTTTACTTCTAACCCCCATTTGTCCATCACGTCAGGGTTTTTAACTTGTAAATACTGAGTTCTATTTCTATCCATGTATATTTTTCCTTGTTTGTTTGCCCTAATCTCTTCTTTGAACTCAATACCATGGTTATCAATGCGAATAGCATACTCTTTGTTAGGATCCAGGTAAACCTGAGCTCCATGGCGATTAGTCCTATAAAATGAGAGTATATGCTTATAACGCACTGTCGTTCCGGTTTCTGAGTGAGTCGAACAAGAAGACATTTCAGATGTTGAATTTAAAAAAAGTGTCTAAGACTTCTTCAAGGTTAGTGTGCAAAGAATTGCCTTGATTCACACTTTCTTCGATGGATATTCTACTGGAGGTTTCTCCAAATATGCCTTGATTTCCTAGTACACGACCAGATCTAAGGTTCATAAAGCCCTGGATAGAGTACTTACCATCGGATTGACTTGTTGTCAATTTCTTTCAAAGAACTTGACTTGATTGCAATTTCTGTCAAGCTGTCGATTCCTTGTCTGCAACCTAATTCCTGTATCAATTTTGATCAAGTTAGCTATTCTTTCACCAAGACTGTGTAATTTTTGCTAACTATTGTGATTGGTATATGTGGATCACTTCAATTCGAGCTATTTTACTCAGCAGTTTGATATTTTTAGAGTCGACTTTGGCAAAAATCAAAGGATTAATTTGCAACCAGGAAACTGAGTGAACATGTACCAATTTGGATCCGATTGAACCCAAAACTTCCCGGTGGCTTTGTATTATGCTGTTTTAACACTATACAAGTTCAAAAGTCAAAAACGGTGCCACTTTGTAGCAGTAGTAAATAATCACGATTATTTACTTTTGTCAGTTTTTACACTTTTTGGCTTGGTTTGCCAAGTATACAACCTGTTAAGCTCCTTGGATAAGTTTCAACAAGTTTGGACAAAATCTGTTCAAGTTTATCAACTGTTTCGTGTCCGCAGACTCTGATTTCAAGAATTTGGCTTAAATTTCACTTTTGTGATCCAAATTTCACCAAAATTGATTTGTGTGGTCTACTTGATATGCTTGACCTTGTGGTATGTTCAAGTATGTAAGATTGTCAATTTTTTAGGCAGATGTAAATAATCGCGATTATTTACTCTAGCTAATTTTTTGCAAGTTTTTGTCCCAATCTTGACACAGATCTGTTAAGCACCATAACTTAAGGCCTCTAGCCAAGTTTCACCAAGTTTGGACAATTTTTTGTCAAATGGTCATCAGTTTTCTGTCCGCAGACTGACTTTGCAAATTTGGTCACAATTTTCAATCCAATGATCCAAAGCTTACCAAATTTGGTTTGTGGGCTTATTACAACATGGTAAAACTAGTGGTATGCTAACTTAGTCAAAAAAGTTAAAAAATAGGACAGATGTAAATAATCGCAATTATTTATTTTTGGTAACTTTTTGCATCTTTTTTGTCAAGTGAGCATGTACACATGTCTATCACATCAATATAAGCCTATGAATCAAAAATTTCATCAAGTTTGGAAAATTTTTTCCCAAATTTACACTCAATTTCTCGAAAGTTGGTACAAACTTTTGTTTTTACCCATTTTTTGTCAGTTTGGTGATCCAAATCCAATCTGCCTTTATAAAAGTTGTTTGTACACATGCAATGAGTGACTGGTATCAACCTTGGTCAATTTTGAGCTGAAAGTAAATAATCGTGATTATTTACTTCAGGCTTAAAATGAACATTTTTTGCACTTTTTTAATGGAAAGTCTTTTCATGAGTTTTTTTAAGCCTGTGAATCAAATCAAAACTTAATTTAACCTAAAATGTCAAGAAAAAATAAATAATCTAAGTTTTTGCAAACTATTGGAATTTTTACCTCAATGTGTCCTTGAGCTTACTCACTGGTTCATACAACTTTTAAGCATACTCTCCAGTCGGATTGAGTGGTTTGGAGTCTTTTCGTGCTACTTCTAGCCGTAGATCTGAAATTTTGCAACTTCAAATAACACTCACAATGATTCTTTCGGAGAGAGCAATGTTCTAAAATCCACCTCGGATCCTACTTACCCTACTCCTAGGTTCTCATGCAATGGGGTTGTGGAAAGTGTCCACAAACACTCGTTTTCATGTTTTTTATGGTTTTCTGAGCTTTGATCTTAAGACTTGTCTCGTCTATCAGTCATCCTCAAAATCCTAACCTAGTTCTACAATCCTACAATCCTAAAGGCACTCAGTAAGTAAAACTTACCTCCAAGCTACCTCTATACAGCAAAAGACGACAATCTTAAGCTATGCGGTTTCTAAAAGAAAGTTTTTAACTCTAGGAGATCCTAGAGGAAGTTAAAGGATAGCTTCACAAAACGCTCGTGTTTTTCTTTAGTTTAGGTCTCTTCGAGCCCCTACAGCGGCGCCAAATGTGGGACGGGTGTCTAACCTCACTCTTATCTTATTGCAGATTTAGCGAGAACCACGATTAAGTTGTCAATCCATGGGACGAAGCTGACTCGACTAGTGCATAGAGGCTACAAGAGGTTGTCAATCTCTCAAAAAACAACAAACAAGTCGCATCTAACTCAAGTTACACTCAAGTGACTGAAATCGCTAAAAGCCAATCGCTCATCGGCAAACAAATCACATCCGTTACAGCATCAAATGACATCCACATGTAACGAAACTTTTAGAAAATGTTTATAAGACCTAAGCACACATGCTTATGGTCTCAAATTCCACTTTAGATCAAGTGTAAAAATCACAATTATTAACAGCAACGGATTTTTGACCTAGTCATTTTCAATTCAGAATGCACATAAATGCTTAGCAATGATGCCCCAATACCGTGCCTATGCTTAGTTTTTTATTTTGAAGTGTAAATTCCTACTTATGATGAAATTAGGCCGTGGGTCGGTGACGCCAAAAGCTACGAAATACCGTGAAGTTTTTATATCAATGCGTAGAGCTCTTACCTGCGGTTGCAATGCAACAAACGTGATTGCAATGTGCCAACCAAGGAGGGAGTAGGAAGCGCGAGAAGGAGACAAGGGAGCGCCATTAGCTCACGTTGTGTATTTCATTATCCAAAACTTGAAATTAACTTACAAAAATTGGCTTTTATATCTTAGCCAAGGCTTTTGGTGGTCAAAACTAATAATCTGGGAGCTCTAACTAAAGATGGACAATGACAGGTTGATACAATCTGGAAGCTTGTAGCCACAACTCATCAATTACAAGGTTTATCCAAAAAATAGGAATTATTCCCAATTTATCAAAATAATAAGTGTTTTTACAATGCGAGCTCCAAAAATGGTATCCGAGTTAGCTTGCTTCTAACATCCTTCAAATAGATCCATATATTATCAAAGATAATCTTTTGTTTGGTCTCTGTTGGAATTAGGGTTGCAGAGAAACACACACAGCTTGGAGAAGACGAAGGAAGCTCAAGGCACACAATAGAGAGTATATTACTTAGTGTGCAATGGAAAGATAGATAGCCCTAGAGTGATGGGCGTATATACAATGCACGGGGGAAAAAACCTCCTAAAGAGGGAAAAAATGCCCCGGCGGTCCTAGTGTGTTCACACACATCACTACCACACGTATATGGTAACAAATCCCCCCTGGAGTGATGCGGTGAACGAGGGCTGGCACATGAGTAAAGGGAAGTGCCATGCCCTGAGGACAGGATCAGTCCACAAAGGGGAGTAAGCCCAAAGCTTTGCAGAAAGCTTCAAGCTTCTCACGAGACAATGCCTTTGTGAAAAGATCTGCAAGGTTGTCCTGTGTTGGCACATAAGCCAAGCTGATCTCTCCTGCTGAGAGCCTCTCCCTGACATAGTGGTAATGCACCTCAATGTGCTTTGTGCGAGCATGAAAAACTGGGTTCCTCGCAACTGCCAATGCGCTCTGACTGTCAGTGTAGATAGTGTTGGCAGTGTCCTGTCCAACACCCAAGTCAGCCATAAGGCGTCTGAGCCATACACACTCAACCGTAGCTGTGAAGACTGCCCTGTACTCAGCCTCACAACTCGAAGTGGCCACAGTAGGTTGCTTCTTGCTCAACCATGATATACATGAACTGCCAAGCATGAAACAAAAACCACTTGTGGACACTCGCGTGTCAAAACAACCAGCCCAATCTGAGTCCGAAAAAGCATGTAAGTCTGGCGGCAATGATCCCCCCTTGGGATAAAACAAGCCAAGATGTAAAGTGCCACTAAGGTAGCGGAAAATCCTCTTGACAGCCTGCCAATGCTTAGACCCTGGGCTATGCATAAATCTGCTGACCTGGGAGACTGCAAACTGAATATCTGGCCTCGTGTTGCATACATAAATGAGGCAGCCAACAGCAGTTTGGTAAAGAGTGACATCAGCAGGATCGCCAGCATCATGTAGACTCAACTTCAAACCTGTTTCCATGGGAGTGGCAATAGGTTTGCAATCCTCAAGTCCAAACTTACATAGCAATGTCTCTATGTAACTTTTCTGACACAAGGCAATACCACCATCACACTGCTTAAACTGTATACCCAAGTAATGATGCAACAGCCCCAAATCTTTCATCTTGAAAGTAGCATTCAAATCAGCCTTAAATTCAGCAATATGTCTCTCATTTGGTCCAGTGATCAGCAAATCATCAACATAAAGAACCACAATGAGAAATACATCATCCTCACGCTTTACATACAATGTGCTTTCTGTTGGACTGTACTGTTACGAAAGCCTCGTTTAACCAAATGAGTGTCAGCTTTCTCATACCAAGCACGAGGAGATTGCTTCAACCCATACAAAGCCTTCTTACATTTGCACACTTTGTCCTCTTGTCCTTTTATGACAAAACCGCAAGGCTGCGTTACATAAACTTCCTCAAATATGTCACCATTCAAGAAAGCAGTAACAATGTCTGATTGATGTACATCCCAACCAAAATGAGCTGCCAATGCACATAGAAAACGCACAGTAGTCATACGACAAGTGGGAGCAAAAGTCTCTTCATAATCTATGCCTTTTTGTTGTGCATAACCCTTTGCAACAAGTCGAGCCTTATGGCGATCGATCTCACCATCCGGCTTGCGTTTCAACTTGTAAACCCACTTCGTACCAATGGCCTTTTTGCTAGGAGGCAAATCACATAAAGTCCATGTGTCATTCTCTATAAGTGCATCATATTCTGATTTCATGGCAGCAATCCAATTTTCTGAATTCTGTGCTTCATCAAAAGAGAGAGGCTCCTCAACATCATGTAAACTAGACACAGCCAAAGCATAACAATCTGATGCATAAGATGCATGGCGAGAGCCTGAACGAGTACGACTAGATAAAGGTGCATCCAATTTACTGTCACGCAAAGTGTGCACCAGCCATTTTGGCATACCTCTAGCCTGCTCATTTTCAGCCCTTTCCTCATCAAGTACATCATGTACATCTGCATCAGTAATAGGCTGTTCTAAAACATTTTCAGAAACCCCCATAGGCTGTACATTTGCCTCATTGGAACTTACATTCGTATTTCCACCACTGAAAAGAGGCAACAAAGTGTCATAAATGTCCTGTGAGCTTACATTACTGTCTCTAGTACATGACAGCAAGGGTTGAACAGAATCTTCCACAAACACTACATCCCGTGAAACCAAAATACGTTTTGTTTGCGGGTGATACAACCTGTAACCTTTGCTTTCAGCACTATAACCAACAAAAATACATTTGACAGCCTTATCATCCAATTTTCTGCGCTGCACTTGTGGCACCAAAGCATATGCCAAACAACCAAAAACACGCATGTGCTCAATAGAAGGTTTTCTATCATGCCATGCTTCATATGGAGTAATAGACTGCAAAGCTTTCGTAGGACACCTGTTAAGTACATAAGTGGCACACATGATGGCCTCAAGCCAAAAAGAATGCGGCAAAGCTTGACTTTTGACCATACATCGTGCCATTTCCGTTAGTGACCTGTTTTTCCTCTCAGCAACACCATTTTGCTGAGGTGTATAAGGCACTGTACATTGGTGTTTTATCCCACGACTAGCCAGAAATGCATTAAATTCATGAGACATATACTCCCCCCCTCGATCGGAACGGAGGGTGCCCATAGTACATTTTGAGACATTTTCAGCCATAGCCAAAAAATGTTTGAAGCACATAAAAACTTCGGACTTCGCTTTAAGCGGAAATACCCACGCATGCCTGGAGTAATCATCAATGAAAGTCACGAAGTATAGGTAATTGCCCAAGGACGGAGTTTGCATGGGCCCACAAACGTCACTATGCACAAGCTGCAACCTGCATGTAGCCCTAACTGAACCATACTTTGGAAACTTAGAACGCTGCATTTTACCCAGAATACAGCCTTCACAAACATGTTTGATAGGTGCTTCAAGAGGCGGCAAAGAAGCAACCATATCAGATTTCTGCAAACGCAGCAAACTGGCAAAATTCAGATGACCAAAACGTGCATGCCAAAGTTTTGCATCTGAAATAGCCCTTGAATCTGCAACAGCATTTGCAAAATTTTGTCCACACTTGTCATACAAAGTGAGCTTATACAGCCCACGGCACAAAAGTCCAGATGCAACAATTTCATCACCAAAACTGAGATCATGAACTGTACATCTGTCATCCACAAATTTGACTACAAGTCCAAGTCTAGCAAGTGCGGATACAGACAATAGATCCTTCTTGATCCCAGGTACATAAAGTGCATCAACAAGTGTGAAGGAACTGCCATTAGCAGCAGTGAGCACAATCTTTCCAACTCCCTGAACTGGATAAGAGGCGTTGTTGGCACAAGTGACTGAATTCCCATGAGGGACAGACTCGAGAGAGGTAAACAATTCACGATGTGAGGTAATGTGCTTTGTAGCACCACTGTCGAAATACCACACATGTGAATCTGCAGCAACTGACAAGCATGCATCATGGACAGCAGGATTGTAAGTGCACTCTGCGCTAAAAGCCCATTCTGCATCAACATCAGCATCAAAATCTCCTTTCACAGAAGACTCAACAATGGCTGCATTTGTAGTGGAACCAGCATTTGCAGTGGAACCACCCTCTTTCTTCTTAGCCTCTTTGGCCTTCAACTTAGGACACGACTTGATCAAGTGATCATTGGCTTTACAATAATGGCAACGCATCTTCTTTTTGCCCTTATCACCAGAATTGCCAGACGAAGTGCTGCCAGCAGAAGCATTAGGAACAGAATTTTTGCCACTCGCAGCAGAACCATAAGAAGTGGCTGCATTACTGTTACCACCCTTTCTTTGAGAAGCAATAAAAGCCTGTTCAACTGCACGCTGCCTAGTCCTGTTTTTTCTAGAAAGTGACTCTTGCAACAGCAATGTGCATAATGCATCAAACTTGACAACTTCAGGATTTCCTTGGGTCATCAGTCTCCAAGTACTAGCAAAAGTCTGGTAGGAATCTGGTAAGGCATCAAGAACAGTCTGCACAAGGGAACTGTCAGAAATGACTTCACCTGCAGAAATGAGTTGCTCATTGATATCCTTGACACTAGCAAGGAAAGTGTCCATATCATCTTCCTCATGCATAATCTTCGACTCTAGCTCTTTACGCAGCAAAGCAATTTTAGCCTCATTGCGGCTTGCATAAAGACCTGCTAGAATATCCCAAGCCTGTTTTGCAGATTTTGCTGAACGGATGTGAGGAATAATGGTGCGCTTCACAGACAACGCAATCAATGCATGAGCCTGCGCATCCTTAACATCCCAACGAGCTTGTTCTGCTGTAGGCAAAACAACTCTAACAGCTGCAATCCTTGCAGCAAGACCTGCAACATCCTCAACATCGCCTACATCTTCAGAACCAGGACGTACATCAATGCCCTGCACAATGTTCCAGACACCTTTTGACACAAGAACATGTTGCATCATATAAGCCCACATAGGGTAGTTGTCCCCATCCAACCTGTCCTCAGCAGCAAACATCTTGAACACATCTGTGTTGTTGTTGTCAGCCATGGTAAATGCTGCACCTGATGTGAAAACTGCCCGAAAATAGGAGAAATGGAGCGGGAACAACTTGTGCTATATAGCACAAACCGTAGAAGACTATAAGGCACCTGTTATGCAGAAAACGGCACTGACAGAAAATCTGCACAAAATGACGAAATAGCCTGTGCAGTACTGCCCGTAGTGGAAACGGAGGCCGAAATGAGCCCAAATCAAAATTCTGAGCAGACCAAGCTCTTTGAGCTCTCCCAAAATATTTGTCGACCTGCGAACGCTTGCCAAAGCTCACTGAAATCGGAGAAAGTGAGCAGGCGTGTGCTGGAGCAGCTGGCGACTAAGCCCGGGAGGACGTGACCTGCTCTGATACCAATTGTTGGAATTAGGGTTGCAGAGAAACACACACAGCTTGGAGAAGACGAAGGAAGCTCAAGGCACACAATAGAGAGTATATTACTTAGTGTGCAATGGAAAGATAGATAGCCCTAGAGTGATGGGCGTATATACAATGCACGGGGGAAAAAACCTCCTAAAGAGGGAAAAAATGCCCCGGCGGTCCTAGTGTGTTCACACACATCACTACCACATGTATATGGTAACAGTCTCATCTGGCATGGTACATACAATTGGCCTTTATCTCGAGCGAGGAGCTCCTTGATTACCCACTCTATGCGCTCCATAGACCATAACTTCAGACATGTCAAAGTGGGTTTTAAAGAAATCTTCGATAACAATGGCAAGAGAAGGAGGTGTCTCTAACTTCTCTTCAGGAATTCCACGAATAACAATGTTCTTGGAGCGTCTCTCCCATTCCTTCAACTCCTCCACATCCACATTCTCAACATTCTTTGTTTGAGCCATAGCTTGCATGAGGGAGGAATTAGCAACCACATTGCTATCTCATACAACAGCCCAAGGCTTGTTTGTGCATACATTTTTCATGTCGCATACATCCCGGCTCATGGTGTCAAATTTCTCCTCTTTCAATGCATGGTCATGCTCTACTTTGCTCATGCGCTCCTTCAAAGCATTCAAGTCCACAAAAGAGTGTTTACATTCCTTGACTTCCTCTTCAAGTTGCATCAAACGTGTTGTTTGCATCTCAAGTGTCCTCTTGAGATTCTCATTCTCAACCACAAGAACCCTTAGCATGCCATTCTCCATTGTAAGTGCCCGTAAGTCTTCACCTTGTTTGTTTACGGTCTCTTGCAACAATTCCAAGTATGTCATGATCATGGTTTCTGATGTTATTGGTTGAGTGTTTGTGTTGCTATCTCCACATTTAGGAGATTTTGAATCATTTTCTACTACAATGGTTGTGGACCTTGTTGAAGAAAAGAACCCTCGCGAGTGTCAGAAGGCATTGTATCTAAAATAAGAGATGAGAGTCAACTTTCTTGAACCTGTTCACTTCAAAAATGCTGCTACAAAAATGCCTTCCATAACTCTAAAAAGTTATGCCTTTCCATCAATGCATAGAGGGTGTTGTGCTCTTCATTGAGGCTATAGATCACCCAAATCAGAGTATGAAGAAGTTATGATCATAAGAGTGGACTACTGTGCTATTAATTTGTGGATGCTTCACTTGCTCCTACTCGTCAATGTCATCTCTCTCTCTCTCTCTCTCTCTCTCTCTCTCTCTCTCTCTCTCTCTCTCTCTCTCTCTCTCTCTCTCTACACTCTCTATACACTCTGAGAGGCATGCACCACCTGATGTGTGGATGTATGCAAAGTTCAGCTTTTTTTCAAGCTCTTTAATAATGAGTATAGCAGTGCCTCTTTAAATTAATTTTCAAAATCATGAAATACCACCTTGTATATTTTTTTAATATCAATATTTAACTTTAAAGTAGCCCCTTGAAAAGGAATATCACAATATATCTTCAGAAGTCAGATTTGCATTGAATAGAAAAATCCCATATAGTTGATTGTAGACTATAGATTAGTACATTTACCCTATTTAAAGTATTTCTAACTAGTATGTGACCGGCACGTTGTTGTGGCTAATTAGAAGCAAGGCCTAACTCTGTGACACTCTCTTCCCTCGCCTTCCCCTCAAGGTGGCAACATGTGCAAACATTCTCTATGCATTGATAAGGTAGTGCCTAATATATTCTTGGATGCTTCATTATTAAATAAGATCATCTTCCAAAGTTATGATAAGGCAACTGGCTAACTATCAATAGTGACATCCTATACAAAAAAATGGAGGAGACGACACTAAACCCTCTTTTAAAAAATCCAATGAAAATCCAATTCACCAATGTGTTTATCCTAAAACCCTTTTTGAAACATAAAGTAATTGTTAGCTACTTTAAGTTGTTATATTGTTCCATTGAACTAGTTATTCTTCAATGTTCATTGGTTGGCAAAAAACTTAAAGATGATACATTTTTTCACTCATAGCATGGCCCAATTGTTTGAAGATCTATAGATAGGATGTATAACCCTAGTATACATGGTCTATGATTTATGAGGATTTGTAGATTTTCATATCACATAATATTCCAATCATAATTTCTAAGATTTTGTTATTAAGAAATGCCTTTACTATTATCAAAAAGTTGATTCATGAGTTCATATCTCTCTCTCTCTCTCTCTCTCTCTCTCTCTCTCTCTCTCTCTCTCTCAAAGCACAAGGGGATCTTCACATACTACATTGTTCATTACAAACAAATACACAGAGCTTTATAAAGTGTTATTGAGAATTTTCTCTGACAAAACTTTGAAGTAATTGGCTTTGAAGATACTTGCTTACCTAACTCTTTGTTCACCTATGTGATGTGCTAGGTAGTGGATATATTTGATGCACCATGTATGTGTGCATTGTAGGGGGCTTTGTTAATGGAACCTATAGGATCTTTCACCTTATTTATCTACTCATCATCGTTTGAAAAAGAAAAGAGACATTATTTTTCTCTTAATCACTTTGTATTAAAAAAATAAAAGAGTGTTTCCATAATTTTTATTGAGGGCCGCTTTTCAATTGCGCTTTCGCCTCTCATTATGTAAGTGTAGCTTGAACTTACACACAATGCGATCCCAAGTCATTACTACACTCAAACTTTGGTTAGTCATATCAATGTAGCCTATCATAATGCTCGCAATTCTCTCCATTGATATGCCAGCCCACTCACTATTTCCAAGATCCATATGAGATCATCTAAACCTTTTCAAAAGTCTATGTTTGAGGATCCAAAAAACCACGGGGTTAACCACGTGTAAAAGATTGTATGGAGCTTGGTGTACTAATGTAGCTAGGTGAGCATGAGATTGAGAGTGAGGGAAAGCAATCATCAATGAGTTTCAACCAGCATTCTCATTGACTCGCCACACTCTCTTTTCCTCTCTCTAATTGAGTGTGAGTGTGAGTGTGTGTGTGTGTGTGTGTGTGTTGCTATTTTTAGACTTATACTTATACACAAAAGAACATAACACTTCAAAAGACAATTGGATTTAGACAAAGGATAATGATTAGCAAAAAAAACAACTCAGTCTTTGACTCATTTTTGTACATCATAGTGAGAATGAGGTATCATTCTAGTGTTTTGTGCATAAGATAGTCAAGCACAACTTATTCTAAATTGAAAGAGGCTAGGTTTGACAGTGATGGACATCGGCTTAGCCAAAAAAGATCCTAAGTAAAAATAGAGTCCTCACATGCATCCATATAAACAAAACAACAGATTTGTTAGCCTTGAATACGTATCACATGTGTCAACAAACCTATCATTTTTTATCCATGTCCTACTTAAAATCTTTATAACTTATACCTACCATCTATGTAGTGTTAGATATCAGCAAGTATCCATTCTCAGAACAGTAAGCCACAGATACAAGTGATGTGTGTGTGTGTGTGTGTGTTTGCCTGCCCCAATCGAGGCGCCATACTCTATGAGTCGGCAGTAGGCCCATTGAGTATGGGCCTACAGAATAGCAAGTCTGAAGCCAAAGAGTTGTATCATATCAAAAAATCCATGAGTCTCATCAAAGCTATAAGTGACAATGTTAACAGAGAGGATTATACTCCATTAGGAGTTTTAAGGCTTTGTTAGCTAGTAGAGAATAGTACGGATGCCACTGATAGTCATTCATAGAACTTTTTCATGCTTTAACCAGTTTCTATGGATAGTCCTCAAACGAACAGTCCATCCAAGAGTAGTCCGTTTATAGGTAAAATGTTCTTGAAATCATAAGAATTAAAATAATTGCACAAGGATAAGTAATTTAGCAGCAACTTGCAACCTAAAACCACTAGAGTCAAAGACTACAATAGATATGAGCATGAATCCAATCTATAGACAAGGAAAGACCACCTAACACCTGTCAACCTAGCAAGGAATTATAGACAGCGGGTCCATCAAAGCCTAAAGACAAAAATCTTCAAATCCAGCATCGTGGTTTCCTAGCTTTCGGGGAGAACCTTGTGTTTAGGACATGTGTGTTACTGTTTTTAGACCTATACTTATACACAAAAGAACATAACAGTTCAAAAGAAAGCTGGATTTAAACAAAGGACAATGATTAGCACAAAAAAACTCAGTCTTTGATTCATCTTTGTACATCATAGTGAGAATGAGGAATCATTCTAGTGTTTTGTACATAAGATAGTCAAGAACAACTTACTATAAAGTGAAAGAGGCCACGTTCAATAGTGATGGACAATAGCTTAACCAAAAAGAACCTAAGTAAAGATACAGGCCTCACCTACATCCATATAAACAAAACAATAGATTTATAAGCCTTGAATACGTATTACAGGTGTCAATAAATCTATTAGTTGCTATCCATGTTCTACTTAAAACCATTTAACTTATACCTACCATCCATGTAGTGTTAAATATCAGCAAGTATCCGTTCTCAAAACAATAAGCCACAGATGAAAGTGACATGTGTGTGTATGTGTGTGTACGTGCGTGCGCATGTGGATGTGTGTGTGTGTGTGTGTGTGTGTGTGTGTGTGTGTGTGTGTGTGTGTGTGTGTGAGAGAGAGAGAGAGAGAGAGAGAGGGGAGAGAGAGAGAGAGAGTCAAGAAAGTGCGAACATGTAGACCTTGTGCAATGAGATATAGTGTTGTAACTTGGTGGATGGAACCAAAGCTAATCAAATTTCACAAAATTTAAAGCTAAATGTGCTTGCAAAAAGGAAATTGGAGCGGTCCCATCATCATCTCATCATCCCAACACACTAAAGCAAAGTAGGAGATCCATGTCTTTGGAGCATGAATTTTCATACCAAAAAATCATTCTTTAAAAGTGACATCCTACCCTTCATCATCATGACCATACAATTACTAATACTTTGATGATCAATGATAATATGAGAGATTGACATTGAATCATGATAACCTTAATCATACTATGGTGATGGCTGAAGAGTTCAAGCATCAAACTAAATAGTGAAGTTGTGCTAATTTATAACAATCCAAATTACCACATGGCCATCAATTGTTGTTAGTCTCTGAGAGATGATCTATTGAACTCACCTTTAAATTATCAAGACTATCTTCTCATCTGCACTTTTGGAGACAACAATTTTTGTGAAGATCGAGGCCTCAAGAGTTTTGGTATGCAACAATTATTGGATTATTTCAAATATTCAAAACTGCGTAAGAGAAAAGTTTGATATATTCATTCTTGAGACATAAGCGTTCAAAACCTCAAATAATATCAAACTTTCCATGTAGATCCACTAAATTTATCAAAGTACATGGCACAGACACAATTGCGGCGCCTAAAACCTTGGTTTCAATGTTATTATGGAGAACACAAGATTTTTAAGAGTTTTTGCACGATAAAAATTTCAAGATAGAGTTCAAGCAATGAGATTTAATTGAGTTAAGGAGCCAAAAAAATACGTACTTTCTTGTTTTTAACATATAAAGTCATTTTTGGTTGTCAAACTAGACTAGAATAGCCCCAATTCCATGAGGGGACCTTTGGAAATTATGCTATTATTCAACACATGCCCAAGTGAAATTATGTCTATAACTTGCGTGTGGCATGGAAACTATTTTTTGAAGGGCATTCTATTGTTTTGTAGCACTAAGTACTAACACTAGACTTTTATAAACATAAAAAATGCCATTTCTACAAAAAGATATAAAAATTTTATGATTTTTTTGGCAAAATAGCTTGAAATTTTACTAAAATTTATAGCTTAGAACTTACAATAACTCTCTCCTTAGGGATTGTATCTTGGCATGGAGAAAAATCCAAGGTCTTCTTTCCCTCATAACCAACCTATGGTAGAAGAAAGGTGTAAAATTATTATTTCTAGCTTGACAAATAAATTGCAGAAACTTGGTAGGAAAACAGGACACTTTAGTGTCTCAAGACACTTGAGTGTCCAATTACAAAACTAGTGATAAGAGATTACTCGGTGGCAAGAGTTCGATTCCTGATTCAACGTTAGTTGCCTCTGCCCGCCTGCCTGTCCGCCCTATTAAGCAATGATCCAACTTAGCTCCCCTTCCTTTTGATATGCAACATGGTATTGGGACATTTGGGAAGTATTCTCCATTGTTGCACATACGCTATACCCCTTGCAATTTTAGCAGGCTTACCTTCATACGCTTCTTGAGTGCTCGGCTTTTATCACATTCAAACTTGCTTTTCGCACATTTCTAGCCTCCCAGCTACTTTATAGATATGCTCAATTGTCACCTCATCTCCATAATTCTCAAGCATCGAGAGTCATTAATCAACATAGCATAAAGAATTTGACATGTTTGATTTGGTCCCATAGGTCATATTACGACCTATGACGACACTACTCTATGTGTGTGTGTGTGTGTGTGTGTGTGTGTGTGTGTGTGTGTGTGCGTGTGTGCGGGGGGGGCAGGGGGGGAGATGGGAGCAACCTTATATATCTATATATATTTCGCTTGAGTTGGCTACATGGGAGTATGCTCTCTCTCTCTCTCTCTCTCTCTCTCTCTCTCTCTCTCTCTCTCTCTCTCTCTCTCTCTCTCTCTCTCTCTCACACACACACACACACACACATATATGTGTGTGTGCGTGTGCGTGTGCGTGTGCACGCACACCTATGTATATATAGGAGATGGGAGCAACCTTATATATTTATATATAATTTTCTTTAGTTGGCTATATGGGAGCATGCTCTCTCTCTCTCTCTCTCTCTCTCTCTCTCTCTCACACACACACACACACACACACACACACACACACACACACACACACACATTTTTTGGCCCTGTGGGAGCTCGGAGCAACCCTTCCTCCTTCTTCCTCCCCCCCTCCCTCTCTCTCTCCACCACACACATACACACACACACACACATCATAATTATGTATGTGTATGTATATATGTAGAGAGAGACACATACACACGCACACACACATTAGAAATTTTCCTCATGGGTGTGTGTGTGTGTGTGTGTGTGTGTGTAAGAGAGAGAGAGAGAGAGAGAGAGAGAGGTTGTAGAGTGTGCTCTTGGTAGAAGTGTCTATCTTTCCAAGGCTGCTATCATCCTCTCTTCATTTAGCGTACCATGGGAAAATTTTAATCATGAGTTTTTTCATTTGGTTTTTGGTTTTTCCATTTTGCTCATGTGGCTGGTTGTACTCAGTTCTCATAGTTCTAGGTTGTTTCTTCAGTGCCCTCAGAATCATCACCATTTGGACGTTCTTAGAGTTGTTTCCAAGTAATACAAATCAGTATCTTTTGAGAGAGAGAGAGAGAGAGAGAGAGAATAAAAAATCCCTTTATTGCCAATATGTAGTAGAACACTAATCAAAATTCCCTTCTAAGGAAAGGTCAAGCGTCCGAGATTTATTGAAGTTAGAACTTGTCTTCTTATTCTCTCTCTCTCCCTCTATCTATCTATCTATCTACGTGTGCGTGTAGTCGACCCACTATTTGATCGCAAGGAAAACTCCGTTTATCGTCTTTTACCAGAAATTGAGGGTACTTGAATGTGAGAAATTGTTGAAAATCAACCTCTCTCCAATCTATCTATCTTTTCTCCCCCTATCTTCCTTTCATTGATCATCACCTCTCAGATCTCTCTCTCTCTCTCTCTCTCTCTCTCTCTCTCTCTCTCTCTCTCTCTCTCTCTCTCTCAAAAAACGCAGCCGTTTTTTGACCTAGTAGACAGCAGTCCACTCTTTTGATCATAACTTCTTCATCCGAACTCCGATTTGGGTGATCTATAGCCTCAATCGAAGAGCACGAAGTCCTCTACGCATTGATGTAAAGACATAAATTTTCAGAGTTATGGAAGGTGTTTCTGTAGCAGCATTTCCGAAGTGAACAGGTTCAACAAAATTGATTCTCATCTCCTATTTTACATACAATGTCTTCCGGCACTCGCAAGGGTTCTTCTTCTTCAACAAGGTCCATAACCATTGTGGAAAATGATCCAAAATATCCTAAGTGTGGAGATAGCAACACAACCACCCAACCAACGACATCAGAAACCATGATCATAGCGTACTTGGTATCATTGCAAGAGACCGTAAACAAATAAGGCGAAGACTTACGAGCACTTGCAATGGAGAATGGCACACTAAGGGTACTTGTGGTTGAGAATGAGAATCTCAAGAGAACACTTGAGATGCAAACAACACGTTTGATGCAACTTGAAGAGGAAGTCAAGGAATGTAAACACTCTTTTGTGCACTTGAATGCTTTGAAGGAGCGCATGAACAAAGTAGAGCATGACCATGCATTGAAAGAGGAGAAATTTGACACCATGAGCCGGGATGTATGCGACATGAAAAATGTATGCACAAACAAGTCTTGGGTTGATGTATGTGGTAGGAATGTGGTTTCTAATTCCTCACTCATGCAAGCTATGGTTCAAACAAAGAATGTTGAGAATGTGGATGTGGAGGAGTTGAAGGAACGGGAGCGACGTTCCAAGAACATTGTTATTCGTGGAATTCCCGAAGAGAAGTTAGAGACACCTCCTTCTCTTGCCATTGTTATTGAAGATTTCTTCAAAACCCACTTTGGCATGTCGGGAGTTATGGTCTATGGAGCACATAGAGTGGGGAAGCAAGGAGCTCCTCGCTCGGGAGAACGGCCAATTGTATGCACCATGCCGGATGAGACCAAGCGAAAGATTATCCTTGATAATAGTTGGATCTATTTGAGGGATACAAAATGTTTTGTATGTGAAGATTGCACTATTAAGAAACAAAATATGCGTCGCAAGGCATATGAGGAAAAGAATAATAAAAACAAGGAGATCTCTCATGAAGAAAATGTGCCCAAGGAGGAGGCAAGTCTCTCAAGCAAATAGGGATGTGTGACCTATGAAACCGAGTTACAATTGAAAATATGCTTTTGGAATTGTAATGGATACCCATGGAATGCGGGGGTTGGCATTGATGAACTAACAAGCAAAGCCGATGTTGTACTTCTTGTTGAAACTTGGGAGCATGATACACAAAGGATTAACGGCTTGGAGGATTACAATGTACATTCATTGATGTGGTCAAATAATCTCAAGCAACGAAGAGGACAAGGAGGGTTAGCATGTATGGTTAAGAAAGGGTTGGAAGATTTTGTATCAATTGTGAAAGAGACAAGTACAAACGTTATGTATGGCTGAAAATTATGACACCAAAAAGAGCACCCATTTTTGTAGCCGGTTGCTACATTCCTCATCATGATTCTCCCTTTTATGCATGCATGGATAGAGATCAACCATTTTCTGATTTGGAAGAGGACATTGCTTATTTCAAAGGTGAAGGTGATGTTATTGTATTTGGGGATATGAATGCTCGCACAAAAACATTGCAACATGATACTCAACAATTTGATATGCCATACATTTCAAGGGAGTTGGAGGAAGTTCACTTGTATGATCGTACTTCAATGGATGAGAAAGAGCCGGATCACTATGGAAAGTTACTTTTACACATGTGTAATAGCACGGGTATGCTCATTGCCAATGGTGTATCTTTGTGGAGTGGAACCAATGGATTTACATGTAGGTGACATAATGGGGATAGTGTGATTGACTATATGCTACTCTTTGAAGCCATCATCTATCGCATAAAGAGTTTTATGTTTGGTCAATGGACCCCGGAATCCGACCATCGCACCGTATGTATTGACCTTTCATATGGAGAAGCAACTAAGCATGATAATCTCAGCCAAAGGAAAGAGAAGTTATCACTATGTATGGATTTCAAACGGGCACCAATATACATTGAAATGGTTGAGCAAAAATTATGGATGACAAAGCTTCAATGTGATGCACCATTGGAAACTAAATGGGAAGCTTTCAAGAAAGCTATTTGTTCTAGTGCGGAAGAATGCTTTTCCATAAAGCATCTCCATGGTATCAACAAAGATAGATCACGCAAAAGGTGGTTTGATAAAGAATGTCAAGATGCTCGAAAGTCCTTGATAAAGCTTGATGCAACTATAGACAAAGACAACTATCAAAGTCATTTGCATACATACAAGGCATTGATTCAAAAGAAGAGAAGAAGATGGGAAGTAAAGCAACAAGAATTTCAAGTCCAAGAAAAGGTACATGCATGTGGAAGATTTTGGAGAAACTTGAGAGGCAAGCGGGTTGAGAATTTTGGTAACTTGAGTCTAGTGGATATGTACACACATTGTAGGCAATTATATGAGCAAGCAAATACTGAAAAAATGCCATTTTATGGTTCACTCCCATGTATGCCGTCTTTTTTTACTATTGAGGATGTATGCGGTGGGCTTGAAAAGTTGGCCACTCGCAAAGCGGGAGATCTTCAAGGTATCAAGCCAGAGATGATCAAATGGACAGGAGATTTTACCCATGAGTGGATGTGTGATATATTCTACCTTGCACTTCAACATGGTATGCCTTATGATTGGAGTACTAATTGGGTTAAGCCTTTGCATAAAGGAGGGGATGTAAAGAATGTAAGCAACTACCAGACTATAATGATTGGGTCTCTTATGGCAAAGTTGTTTGGGTGCATAATGGAGATGAAATTGAGTGATTGGGCTGAAGAGAATGATAAGCGTGCAAAGGGACAAGCGGGTTTTCGTCGATGCCATAGCACCATTGATCATCTTGTCACTCTTCATGTTCTCATGGAGGAAAGTTGGTTGAAAGACAAGCGATTGTATTGTTGTTTTGTGGACTTTAAAAAAGCCTTTGATATGATTCCACGTAACAATTTGTGGAGAAGGATGGAAGAACTCCAAGTGCCAAGTGAGTTTATGCTTGCGGTTTCTCAAATCTATGAGAAGTTGATTTGTCAATTGCGCATGGGAAGAGAAATTTCAGAAATTTTTGTAAGCACTATTGGGGTTAAATAAGGATGTCCATTGTCACCAACTCTCTTTGGTCTATGCATCGATCAATTGGAACAAATGGTACTTGACTTTATGCAAGAAGAAGGCATTGAAGAGGTCACTATTTGCAATGTGGTAATCATGCTTTTATTGTATGCAGATGATCTAGTGCTTCTAGCACACACTTTAGAAGATGCACAAAAGCTTATGGTTGTCCTTGAGAACTTTTGCTTGCATAGTGGGCTGATTGTAAATGAATCCAAAACAAAGGTTATGCTTGTGAAAACCAACCATAAGGAGAAACCATGCATTGTGTACAACAACGAGACACTTGAAGTTGTTGAGAGCTTTAAGTACCTTGGCCTTGAGGTTCCATCCAATCACAAGTGGCATGAATGTGCTATGCGTCGTTTGGAAGCGGGAAAGAGAGCATATTATGCATTTGAGAACATGTGTAATGTGGGAAACATCAAGTGTTGGGTTCTCAAGAAGTATCTTTTTGATGCATTGGTGACACCGGTTCTTCTTTATGGAGTTGACGTGTGGGGCGGGAGCATCTCAAAGTCTACTTGGAAAGAGTTTGAGAATGTCCAAAAGCGTTTTCTTACAAACTTTCTCCAAGTTAAGACACAAAAACCATATATGCTCCTACTTCTTGAGTCGAGATCTCTTCCAATTGAGGTTATGGGCATGGAAAGGGTTGTGGAGTACATGATAAAGATGCATCAAAACCCCTCACATCGACTTCCTACAATTGCATGGGAAGCAAGCAAAAAAGTTCAAAAGACGCATAAAAGCAAGATCTTGAGCACGGTATGGATGCAAGACATAAAGAAGTGGTTTGGGAGATGGGATGCATTACACTTGCTACATGATGCTTCAATTGACTCTCAAGTGAATGAAGCTTTTCTACAACGCCAATGTATTACGGCTTGGGAGAAATCCGGTGGGTCACGCTTCATACATTACACCACCTATATTGCCCCCAACTACAAAACCATGTTCTTCGCTGAGAGAGGAAACCGTACTCACACTTACATGCTTGAGCCTATTCCCTTGTCCGCGATAGCACTATCGTAGCAATTCGGCTTAGCTCCCATTTCCTTCGATGCGAGATAGGGCGTTGGGGCAATGGAGAAGAGTCAAATCGATTGTGCACATTATGCTCAGTGCAAGTTCGAGAGTTTGAGTACCACACACTACTAGAGTGCTCAGCTTTTGATCACATCCAAACTTACTTCTCTCACATTTTCAGCCATAACTTAGACCTACACACTTTCCTCTCCCAGTCAAAGTGTGGGGCTCCATTGCGACTCTCATCACTACAATTCTGGAGCATCGAGAGTCACTCATCAGCCATACACATACTACATCACATGTAACTTTGGTCCCATAGGTCATATTTGACCTCCGAGGACGATAATAAAATCTATCTATCTATCTCTCTCTCTCTCTCCCCACACACACACACACACACACGCATACATATACACACACCCGCACACCCGCGTTGACAATGGCCTATCTATTATCCCAGATGGTGATTTACATAAGAGGATGTGCTCCTACCAAATCTGAGAATGGATTGTCCACAAACCTCTTTCTTTGTCAACTCTCTCTCTCTCTCTCTCTCTCTCTCTCTCTCTCTCTCTCTCTCTCTCCATGACATACTTGAGTTGAATCTAGACCTAGCCAATGGATGGAAGTAGGCTAGTTTTTGGCTTGCCCAAAGAGCTACACCATAGTGATCAATTATGTTGTTGGCTAAGTCAAATTTCCAAATTTTTTCGTTTTGAAGATAAGAAAATAGATGATCGGTCTATGCAGTTAGTGGCAATTTATTTTAATAGAAAAAAGGATTGTGGGCATTTGCTCGCCAACTTTGAAGAAGATCTCTCCCCCCCCCCCCCCCCCCCCCCCCCCCCCCCCCCCTCTCTCTCTCTCTCTCTCTCTCTCTCTCTCTCACACACACACACACACACACACACACATACACACACACACACAACCGTGATTGTCACGTCTCAGATGAGATCTCCCATGAACCTCTCCTGAACTTTGAAGACCAAATTGAAGAGTCCTTGAGCCCTCGAGAATCGTGATAGGAGGGCAAGGGCTACATTGTCTTTGAGAAGCAATGGAGGCGACTATGACTCAAGTGCTAGAGAGTAGAGATTTCTTGGGGTTTATGATGGAAACCATGGATATACGGCATGCTACCTACTACTCAAACAACGCTACCTATTGTGCTAGCTCTACAACACGTCCTTCCCAGAGCCTTTCGATATCAACATCACATGCGCCCTATAAGTGCCCCTTGCATGCAAGCTTATCACTCACGACCCCAACCTTTGGTCAAGTGTGTGTGCCTTTTCTCCCCTTTTGTGCAAGTAACATTATTTCAAAGCATAACAAAACGAACATTCTTTAAATAGGACGACCTATGTTCAAGCTAAACACTAAGCTCAAATTCACATGAATAGAAGCTTCTTTTTGTTTGGCAAGGGATTGTGAGTTGAGATTGGTTAGTGTAGTAGTCCCTTCATGTATAAGGCTCAATTCATGTGTCTTTTTTGGCCTCTAAAGGCTTTAGTATCCATATGGATGAAGGTCATTCAATTCTTGGTGCTTGACATGTGTCCCAAAGAGCCTTAAAAGTCCTCAAGAGAATTGAAGGGAAAGGACTTTCAAATGATCGTTCCCAAAGCTGTATTCATTTTTTGTTGGAGAGGGTGCAACAAATGAGTTTTTGTTGGAGAGGTGCATCAAATGATTTTTGGACTACATAAGTAGTCCTTGGTAAAGGGTAGATTTAAGCAAATCTGGACCATTGGAAAAAGCTTGGTGATTAATGCAACATGGCAAGTTAATGATAATAAACTTTATTTTAAATTATTTCTTATAATAAACTTTATTTTAAATTATTTCTTTTAACCTCTTATGAGAAAGTGTTGACATTTGTGTACCTCTCTTTAAAGAGGGGCATTGAGTATTGTGTCAAACATGATTTTCTATGCTTCTGTAATATATTGTAAACTAAATAGTTGATTGTTGTCACTTTTTTTTCCAAAACCTTAATCTTTTATTGCGATACCACATGTTTTCAAGTAGTCGTCACTTTCTATTTTTTTCTCTCATAAAGAAGCCTTTATTATGATTTATTATGAGACTCTTCTCAATAGCTTTATGTAGGCCATAGTGAATTTTCACCTTGCTTGTTGGAGAGGTGCATCAAATGATTTCAAGTTTGAACATAATAATTTCATTACAAACTTTAACTATTATTTTTTTGTGTCACAAATTATTTTAAACTTAAGAAGTAAAATAGATTTCACAAAAGCCTGGGACATTGTATATACGCCACCCCCTTATCTATAATAAAATAAAAGTTTTTTGACTTCCCAGTTGCAAGAATCTTTTCATTTTTTACAACCCTTCACTTTTGCATTTTTGATATTGTGAAACACTTTGAAACTAGTATTTGACCCGCGTGTTGTGCAAAAAAAAAGGACTTGTCATAGCAAAAAAGGACTTGTTTTTTTGCAACACCCTTCTCCTCCAAAAAAGGAACAACACATATGTGCATTCTTTGTACACCCATAATGAATGCCAATTGATAATTGGCATTCCATTGCCAAAGATAGTATCAATGTTTCTCATTGGGCTAAGTCTATTAGCTAGCAATAGTGACATGTTAGTAGCGGAAAAAAAGGTGAAGCTACGGTAGATTAGTTGCATGCATATGCACAAAATGAGCAATTTTCAGAGGATAGGAATGGATAGATGCCAAGATGGGATATCATAGAATCCTACCTCAAACTAAAGAAACTTCTCCTCATAAGCTAAAATGAATTGCCAGTACCCTTATCTCCACATGCTAAAACTTTATCTTTGAGTGTAATCAAAGAAGTCCTTCAAATGGGCAAATGACTTTTGCTCCTCCACACATACTATTGTGCATGCGTGCGTGTGTGTGTGTGTGTGTGTGTGTGTGTGCACGCACGCTCGTTCTTGGCCTCGTGCTCACATCCTCTCCGTATTAGCTTGGACGTTTCCGTTGCCCCTATCAGATGAGCTCCACCCCTTGACCACATGCGTGTGCACGCATAGACACACATGCTATTGCAACTTGACCAAAAAAAAAAATTAGTCTCACGTGACTTTAAATATAGAACTTTGACATCAACTCATAATTTATAAGGAGTGAATGATTACTCATGATTATCTAATTGAAAACCGCATCAAAGCTTCCTATATCTCATAAGCTGTTTAAAGAGCTTATAACATATTATTTAGATTTATATTGAAAATTGCACGAGGATTTTCACTGGACACTTTGACAGCCGTATTTATCACCAGCTACCCATTACATAACAAGCCACCATTTGATCCCACAAAATTCTACCCCTTACGCAGTGCAAACCTCAACCTTTGATATTTTTTCAATCTTTGACTGCGGGGAGCACCAAGCAGCCCATGATGATTCCTTCATATTAGATAAATGGATGGGCTAATCTTTTGCACATCATAACTTTGTCTGCTTTCCAATACGAAAGATCACAAGTTTGTCATCATGAATTTGTTTTCTCAAGTCTACTCTTTGGATTGTGTTGAACCAAAGCAATGCAAGCATGCCATTTTTCTCCCAAAGCCCCGGACAAACCATACCTTTAAGGATATTTTTTGTGTTATCAACCTTGCATAAAGCCACATGCTTTCAAGATGCAAGCATTTTGGAAGACAAACCATCTCTTAATATTCATTGGATACAATAAGTGCTTTGCAGCCTTGCCTTGCCAAACATATCCTTCAACCAATGCATTCTCAGTGATAGAATCCACACATAAAGCTCATCAAGCACTTACTCTGCTTTGGTGAGTATACCACAATTGGTAAACACATCGACAACCAATCACAACGTTTTGTGCGAGCCCATAACTACCAATCTTATGATGAATATATCTCCCCATGTCAAGTTCTTGCTCTATGGCCCATATTATTGCATTTGAATAGATCCTCTCAATGCAATCCTTGAAAACAGATCTATGTGCTTCCTATATAGCAATACTATGTTGGGGAAAACCATTCACGTATGGACTTCAAGAGATGGAAATTTGAATGGAGAGCACTTTTTGTGCTTTGAGACGTTTAAATTGCATGCTAAGAAAGCAATTCCAATCATCAAGTTTTTGGACGATTCTGTGACCAACAATCTCATCTTGAAAGCCTTCAATCTCAAGGTGACAACACAGGTGATTGCATCAGAGGATGTACAATCACTTCAAATTCTCTCTCAATGGCTGAGTGCTTCCTTTCTTGCCATGCTTGGCATAACTTATTATTAAATACACTTGAGGCAGAACATTTACAACATGAAGCCCTTTTTGTGGAACGTACATGTGGAATCAATGCACTCCAACAGATGGCATCTTGAATGCCAGATACTTTTTTTTTGCTTTTAGGAGTTGACATACATGCTACAAAAAATGATTCCAATCATGAATGTTTTGGAAGAGCATACTTGTCAATGTTGCCAATGATCAAAGCGATCTTGAATTGTCTCACCTTGAGAGTAACCTTTCAATACCTTTATGTACATTATGCTACTTGGCCTACTGCAATACAAACCAGCATGATTGCATAGCACTTTATCTCCCACCATCCATATCACTTAATCTTTACCCTCAAAAGTACTAGCATCATCAAACTGCGCTCAAAAAATGTCCCTGCATTAATTAACACATGGGTGTCATGGCTTTGACTACCTCGCCTTCGGCTTTTCAAAGTCAATGATGGCCTCCTACTTTTCATGATTCTAGCCAAAACAACATAGTAGCAGCATATAGGAAGCCGATGAACGCATTACTTTGTGGGTTCTAACGAGACCCTAAGATCTTGTGTCTCAAACTGACCCTATTGACATTACATTTGTACATTACATAGTGCAAAGTAGCAACTCATGACAACAACGTGCAAGGGGTGCTGCAAGCACAATATGGGGGAGGTAGGAGAGCGATGGGGAGAGCTGGTACAATAGCTGCATTTCCAGCACATTTGCACAACACCAAAGGATGTGAATGAGGATTTCCACCCAATCTTTCACACACTTGTTCACTTCAAAGTAAAAGGTCTCCTCTTCCAAAAATGAAATATCTGCTCATGCCCATAAATATTGGCAAATGATGTCAACTTCTCCAGCCCTTAATGCCTCTCATGACTTGGCTGCTCACTAATTCCAATAGTTTGGTCCACGTCGAAGGCAACAAAAGTTGGTTTGGGGCTGCTAGTTCTACATGGACTGGAAAATCTCTCTCTCTCTCTCTCTCTCTCTCTCTCTCTCTCTCTCTCTCACACACACACACACACACACACACTCAATTGTGATCTCTCTCTCTCTCTCTCTCTCTCTCTCTCTCTCTCTCTCTCTCTCTCACACACACACACACACACACACACACACTCAATTGTGATCTATCTGGAAAAAATGCAGACCCTCTTCACGCAGAGGGAACTGGGCACTGATGGCGATTTTCTCGACTGTTCCCATTTTTTAGAGGAGCTCCCCATATGTGATACACGGAGGGCCTGAGCGCTCAAGTTTTTTTCAAGCTCCATAAAGAAGTAGATTAAGACATTTGGTGAAGGGTTTTAATGTTTTAATCGTATCCAATTTGAACCAAAAAATTGCAAAGTTCTTTTTAGTCAAGGAAAAAAGAATGAAGCAAGTTAAGGCAATGACCTTTGTACATGCCAAACATGGGTTAATATATATATTAGAGAGAGAGAGAGAGAGATTATAATCTCTCTCTCTCTCTCTCTCTCTCTCTATATATATATATATATATATATATATATATATATATATATACACACACACACACACACACACACACATATATATATATATATGTGTGTGTGTGTGTGTGTGTGTGTGTGTGTGTGAGTGTGTTATGATACAAGGTGATAAGGCACAAAGGCCTGCTAAGTAAAGGGAAACGAGGGAGATAAGTGTTAACAATCATATGGAATTTTTGTTGTGTTTTAATGTAAAATTGTATCATCTATTTTTCAAAAGTGGCTCCTACTAGCTCGCTTAAAATAAAATACATTGATTGAAAGATGCCTTTAAGATTCCCTCTACCCTCATTGCCTAGTCCTCACCTCTTGCTCCTGTCGCCAAAACCTTTTTTCGTTTGTGTGTTGTTCTTCCCTACCTTTGGACTCGTCCCTATGAGCCTGCAAATTCTCCTTTCCTGTGATCTTGCACCTAAGCTTCCCCACCATTCATGGACTTGCACCTATACAGTAGTCCCCCCATGTCATCTCCACTATGCGTATATCAAGGGAGGACGCGAGAGAGAGAGAGAGAGAGAGAGAGAGAGAAGAGAAGAGAAGAGAAGAAGAAGAGATTCTATTCGCCTATGCTTTATGAAGAGTCCCTACCTCTGCTCTACGACAAGCGAGAGAGAGAGAGAGAGAGAGAGATCCCTAATTGGGAGGCATGTCTTCCACGTGGTCTGTATCCCCCTTCTCAATCCTCTACCTCTAAATCTCATCAAGCATCTTCTTGTCATCTCCACTTATAGTCGGTACCTGCTACTCGCAAATGGCTTATATATTATGAAGGGCCCCCAATAATAAGGTAAATGGTGCACATTGCACATCAGTATTTTGAAACAAAATAAAACAAAAAAGAAGTAAAATAAAAAGACACATTAAAAATCAAAACAAAAGAATATTTTAATACTTTCAAATAAGCATAGAAAATAATTAAACAATTTAGTGAAGTGATTTTTTTAAAAATCCTCAAATGAGAGAATTGTTTATCAATACCTCACTATATCAGTGTTTGAGAAAGGTGTGTCTGAGCTTAGGATTAAGCCCATTGAAAATCGAGATTAGCCGGTTGCAAAGGATGGTAAAGGGAAAAAAACCCGATAAAATATACTAGAAAATAGTTCAAACATTTTGCAAATTTGAAAACTTCTACTAGTATTTCCAATTTGTATTTGAATAAGGAGGAAACTTGTCGCTTAGACAAAAAGATTTTCTCAAAGATTGCATCATAAGATCAAACTCCTATGAATATTTTGTTTAATGTTTTGATCTCTAAAGTCATTTTCAAGCATGCGAACAAAGTAAATGATGCCTTGGAGAATAGCTTTCTATTCCAAAGTTTTATCTTTCTATTCACAAGGCTTTTGAATCCCTTAAGGATACTTGTCTCTCATAGAAATTTGAACGACCTTTGCCCAACCTCAGCACTAAAGGGCACGAAGCCTTCAATGAAGACCCCATGGTGGGATCAATGGCAAGCAAACTAGGATGCGGAGATCAAGATGCGCGTAGCCCTTAATCTTCAGGGGTAAACTAGGACAAAATAAGTAAACTTGGACAGGCGGGAAGCTTGTCCAAGTTTATTTATCATTTTATGGTTTGCCCACATGTCAACGAATACGTTGCGGAGGTAGCGGTTAGTGCGTTGGGCTCTCACGGCGGTGGCGAGGGGTCGAGTCCAGGTGCCTCTGACGAGCACCTATTTTTTTCCACATTCCATTCGCCTCGAGATCCATGCGCTTCTCTCCAACCCGTTGATCCCATAGCTCCTCATTAATACCCGGTGCCCTTTAGTGTTGAGGGTGCACTAAGGCCTTTAACAAGCCAAAAATATCTTCAATATGTTTGGATGCCTTTTTGTGAAAGAGTATTTTAATATAGTGATATGCATGATTCTTTAAGGCTCGAGGAATGTACGTCCATGGCTGATGAGATAGAGTAAGATATATTGTAAGAAGACATGCTTTTAGAGCCCTTTTAATGAGGTTCTCTAAGAATGCATATGCAAACAACTAATATCTCAAACTTGTTTAAAATGTGAATTTATAAAATGAAAATTACTTATTTCTAATTTTTGTACCTTAATTATTATGGGTGAAGTTTGTGCGCTTCTAATCATAAATAACAATTAGTACCTTAAATTTTGTAAATCCACCCTTTAAAGTAAGGGCTAAGTAAAATGTTTCTTTTAAACACCACCCTCTCTTCCTCTCTCTCTCTCTCTCTCTCTCAAATCATTAAGAGCTTTCACCTTTTTGGCTTGCTAAAGTCATTTTCAAATCATTTGGCCGTACTGATGTGTTTCCTTTTTGCTAATGAAAAAGAAAGGTTATTTATAAAAAAATGCACAATTTTCTTATTGGTTGGAACAAGAGAGAACATACTCATTACAAAGACATCTGAACAAAACATACTGATTACAAAGACAACTGAATCATGAAAACTTGTTTAATTGGCATATTAATTAATGGGCAGTGGGCATGGTAGGAACCCTCTGCAAAAACGTGGTCTTTGAGAGTCGCGCAACATGAGGTGGCGTACTCATGGTTGTTCACGAAGACGAGTGTACTCATGGATGCTCATCCTCTCTCGCTTGGAGGCATCGAGGCTGCCAGTTGTTCGCCTTTCATTTCCTTGGAGGTCTTCCTCGTGACCGGGCAGATTTGCACCACGTGGAGAGTCTGACTATGTCCTCGCACCCGCAGACCCTCACACACCATGCAACTGCACTGCACTGCATTGCGTTGCACCCCTGGTGACGATGAGCTATGTGCTGCCTTCGCATGAAATTTTGACGGGTTTGTGGCCACGAGTGAGAGGGAGGACGGGTGGGAGTTGGGAGTTTCAAGGTGGCCGGATGGAGGGAGCGGATGGAGGTGGGGTTTAAAATTACCCACCTATCTCATAGATTGTGTGAGTGTGCCATGTACCGCAATTCAGCTAGTATTGAGCACAGCCTTGTGTGGACTGGGGTGTCCAACTTTTCAACATCGACCGGTAGCAACTTGCAGCCATGTTGATTGGCAAGGCAAGAGGGTCATCTCTCCATGGAAACAACAACGGCCGAAACAATCTAGCATCAAAGTTCCTACCTTTGAGAGGCCACTTGGAAAGCTTGCTTTACACAACGTATAGAGGTGACAAACGGTTTTAGACAGGGGGAGATTCAAGAGATTTCATGGCACAGATGGAAACTCTAGGCAGGATATGGCGCCCTTGTTAGGCTATTGCAAGGTGGGCGAGAGGTTGTTAGTGTACGAGTATATGGAAGGTCGAAGCTTAGATGATATAAGGTTGCATGGAGATGAGGGGATGAAATAGAGGCTAACGTGGCAACACCAGAAGCAAACTGTGTGTGGGGCAGTAGCTCGAGACGTGTGCTTTTTACATGAAGAGGGACTTTGGCATGGCAAGGGTAATAACTGCATTGGGCACTCACTGGTTCTCTTGTAGGCTTGCTGATGAGGACAACTAGACTGCCATGCCATGGCGAATTGCAAGCAATCAATTGAAGTTGTTGCTGTAGCTAGACCAAGAAGGGGCATGAACCTGGTGGTCAACGGTCATCTTGTGATGTTGATCCGGGCTATAAGTGATTCATTTCACCCCATCCACTAGTTGGAGATGATCATAGGCTCGATCGAGGGGTGAGCCTTGGGTTATCAACCGCTCACAACAATTGGGAAGGGTCGATATTGCAGTACTAGCACTATGCGGCATGATGAGGGCTGTCGACTCTCAAACTCACTGCTCGTAAAAAATCTCCCTTTAAATTTTAAATTTGAAAGTGAGAAAACCTACAAAATTTAAAGAGATTTAATGTATAAACTTGCAGATTTAGTCAATTTCGTGCTTTTTTTTTTCATTTGTAGGTTGACAAAGGTTTTGGATTCTTTTTTTTAAGTTTTTGAAAAAAAAAAGTGTGTGCTGTAGTATGTAGGATGAGTAGTCTAGTTTGCCATTCTTCTACTTACCTATCTTGGTCTTTGCCATATTTTAGCTAATCACCTCCTTTTTATCTATGGGGCCCTCCACACTCATCTCAATGTAGTATTAAGGGGATATCAATTCACACAATGCTGTTGAATGACAATTAAAAGTCTTGAAACTTGTACCTAGAATGATCTAGGTAATCTGTGTACTAGCTTGCTCTAAGGGATCCCACTCTCTTTTTGGCTTTCTAAAAGAAACCCTTAGTGTTGGGTTGGGTCAGGGGGACTTTCATATTTTTCAGTGCATGATGGAGACTTACCTTTCATTTCACATCGTATCTTTACTTTTCATGCATTTTATTGTTTTTGAATGCTAAAGTGAAGTTTCACCTTACATAATATTAGTAAATTTTACACACACACACACACACACATATATGTTTTTTGGCGTATGGAAGACCATAGGGTTCATTGTGCAAGGTTGTTGCAACACTGAGGCCGTTGGATTCTTTGGCTGGATGAGAGCCACCATGGCAAGGCTCTTTGTAGAATAACTTTGTTGTCCTTTTTGTTTCCTTACATCACCTTCTTTGCGAGACAAGTGCCCCTAAGGGATTCAAAAAGTCTTCTGAATAGAAAGCTAAAACTTTGGAATAGAAAGCTATTCTCCAAGGCAGCAATTACTTTCTCTGCATGATTGAAAATGACTTTAGAGATTAAAACATTAAACAAAATATTCATAGGAGTTTAATTTTACGTTGCAATCTTCCAGAAAATCCTTTTTGTCTAAGCGGCAAGTTTCCTCCTTATACAAATACGAAATGGAAATACTAGTGGAAAATTTTTAATTTGTAAAATATTTGAACTATTTTTTAGTATATTTTATCGAGTTTTTTCTCCTTTGCCACCCTTTGCAACCGGCTAATCTCGATTTTCAATCGACTTAAGCCTAAGCTCAGACACATCTTTCTCAAACACTGAGGTATTGATAAACGATTCTCTCTTTTGAGGATTTCAAAAAAAAAAACTACACTAAATTGTTTAATTATTTTCTAAGCTTATTTGAAAGCATTAAAATATTCTTTTGTTTTGATTTTTAATGCGTCTTTTTATTTTACTTCCTTTTTGTTTTATTTTGTTTCAAAATACTAATGTGCAATGTGCACCATTTACCTTATTATTAGGGCCCTTTCATAATATATAAGCCATTTGCGAGTAGCGAGTACCGACTAGAAGAACATTAAAAAATGGCCTAATTGAAACTTATCTTAAATGTTATTTAAATTTTATAGTATTAAATGGATCTTTTTATTTCACCTGTATATGGACGTACAATTTTATATTAAAACAATACAACTGCAACACTGATTAAGACCTACTTTCGATAAATCTTTCCTCCCCCCTTACCTTCAATAGGCCATCGTTAGTCCTCACCTTGTTTTGCATTCTATTGTTTTAGAATGCTAAAGTGAAGCTTCACCTTGCATAATTCTAATAAATTCTACACACACATATATTAATTATTATTTTTTATTTCACCTTTCATTTCACAACTTCACATGGATTTACATTTCTTGCATTTTATAGCTTGATTCCAATTAGTGTTAACGTTCGAGAAAGTCTGTTTTATTAAGCGGATGTTGATCGAGTTTCCTCCTCACAAAGAAGAAAACCAAAAATACTAGCAAAAATTTTGAGATTTGCAAACTTTTGGGACAACTTTCTCACATATTTCATTCGTTTTTCTTTCGTTTACCATGGTTTGTAGCTAGCTAGTCTCGATTTTCAATCGACTCAAGACTAAGCTAATGCAATCCTTTCCCAAACACTGATATTGGTTTAATTCAACCTAAGAATTTTATCACTTTCTTATTGTTTTTGAAAGCCATCATGACCCTTTCACTTGTTTCTATTATGAGATGCATGCTTGAGGGCTAACTTCATCTTTTTGGCATGCCCAAAGGGCTAAGGCCATAGTGATGTGTTTCCTTTTTGTTGGTGAAAAATCTCATATGTATTTTAAAAAATAAAATAAATAATGAAAATGTTTGATTCGTGAGTGTTATAGTGAGCACTCATGAAAAAGTTAGGAGTGACACTGAGTGGGTGACAATGTTATGTTTTCTCTCAAAAGATATTGAGATAAGATTTTTTCCAAGATTATATTATTGAATGTGCTCGAAATTAGAGTCTGGCTCCTCTTCTCTCGTGCAACCTCCATGACCAGATGTTTGGTTTGTAAAAAATTAAAAGGTTTTCGGTGATTGGTTTCTTAAGTTAGCGAGAGGAAAATCTTTAATACGAGCGCACCGGTGGGAGAAATTTGAAGAGATTCTCTCACGGTGTGACGTTCTGTTGTTCCCATGTCTGCCACTCAATCTAGGGGTGTGTCGTAGTGCAATTGGTCTCGAAGGGGATCGAAGGCAAGTACCGTGCATCCATACGACGTCTCCATGGCCAATCAGAAACCCAACAGCAATTCATGATCTTGTCACTCGATCAACGGCCTCCAGTCTCCAAGACACCGTCCAGGGCCTTGTCACCTGTTACTCCTCTGCAGACTGTTGCCTCCTCCAATGCTAAGTTCTGCCAGCTCCGTGAGTCCGTACCCGCCTCACAAGCTCTGCCTTTCTATACCGTGACCTTCACCTCCCGCTCTCCACTCAGCTTGTCAACATCATCTCCAACCTTATGACCATGTATGACTCTATGGATGCCGTCATCTTCTGCGACCATATCGCTGGTAATCTCATTAGTTCTGGTGTAAATCGCAATGACCATGAGCATCTTAAGTCTGTGTTTTGCATAATTGCAGTGGTGGCTTGAGAGGTGAAACGCTACGCTGATCACGCCACCAAGGTAATCGACGTGCATATGCGCTTGCTGGAGGACCTCAACAAACTTGACATGGATGCAAAATCTACACTGGATGTGCTCGCGATGGAGGAGAGGGACAAGAATCAATAGGCGTAGGACTACGAGAAGGTACAATTCATCATTATATTGCATAATTTACAATTACATTAGGGAGTAATTGGCATGCGACACCTGGGGGATGATTTCCTTTCTTTCCCTGCTTAAAAGTCCCCTCTCCCCCTTAATCTCTCTTCTGCGGTTACTTCTTGCAGGGGGTAGCGCAATAAGCTCTCTCTCTCTCTCTCTCTCTCTCTCTCTCTCTCTCTCTCTCTCTCTCGCAGCCATGCTCTCTGTCTCTCTCACAAGAACATGTGTCAGTTTACAGAAGACAGCTTAGAATCTGCACATTCTCATGCACTCTTCGCCTAGGCGTCTCCCTCCTCTCAAAGCTAAACAGAATGCTATGGACGTTTATATTCTCTCTCTCTCTCTCTCTCTGTCTCTCCTCTTCTAGCATGCACATAAACACACATAGCAGAGAGAGAGAGAGAGAGAGAGAGAGAGAGAGAGAGAGAGAGAGTTTCAAACTTAAATTTTAGGGAAAATAACCAAAATATCCCTCTAATTTGTGAAAATTCCCAAAATACCCCTTAAATCTCAAAAATTCCCAAACTACTCCCAGTATTCTGCCATAAATTCTTGAAATGCCCTTCAAATTTTCCAAAATTTTCAACATGCCCATGGTTGTGAGTTTCTCCAAAAAATAAAATTTTTGCACGTTTTCATAAGCATACTTATTGTCTATCATACAAGATGCAAAAACTAGATTTTGGGTTGGTAATGTAGGTTTTGGAGATGAATTGCTTCATTAATTTTAGACATAATGGCCTTTTTTGTGAAGTGATTTGTGACAACTTACATTGCACGCGAAACACTAGTTGTCAAAAAGGAACAAAGATTCGAAATCTTGAACAATCCAACCAAAATAGATACAAGGATATTTTGGGAATGTTTGAAATTCGAAGGGTATTTTGAGAATTTCCACAAATTGGAGGGATATTTTGATAATTTTTCCCGAGTTTTACTATGGTCTTGTCGTCTTCTTGGTAGCATCATGCATGCCAAGTGATTTATCACTTTTCTTCTCTTGTTAAAATATATTTTTAACTCTTATGACCACCCTCAATAGTCACGTTTTTGCCTTTTGAAGGGCCTGGGAAGACCTAAGGACTAACTTACACGGGGTCTTAAGTGAAGGGCGAGAGGTGGGATCGAGGGCAGGGAAGCCAGGCGCGAAGGGAGAGGGGATCTCGGCGCTCCACGTCAGCGTAAAAAGTAAACACGGACAAAATTCATAAACGTGGACAGGCCTGCTGATGTGGCGTGGCAGGGCTGAGCTGGACAAAAAATTTGGATTTGCGTTGGGCGCGAGGCGTATTTTTGAAATTGCGAACGCTAAGGGAGAGATATGCGCGCCTGCTTCGGGTGCAGGGCGACCCTTGCTTGCTGCAGATCAGGCATCCTATGCACTCTTGCTTCTGGTGTAGGACCACCCTCCTTGCTTGTTGCAGAATATGGGGCTGGATGCAAGTTGTGCCTGTCAAAGAGAGGGCTGTCCAGTAAGGCTGCGGATGCTCCTCAGAAATAGCCATTAAGTTTTAGGGCTTGGGAGGGGCACCATCTGGTGCTTGTTTAGGGTTTGAGAAAGAACAGAAAAAAGTGCCTTCGATAAGCTACACGCAATGGAGTCCGATGGGCATGTCAACCAGGTTCTATTTTGATCTTTTTCTCTACAAATGTCTCTCCCTTGTGTCTGCGTTGCAATAAGCATCTAATGTCTCCACTATTTTGCATGTCTCTTTGTCCACCAAAGTCTCACTAATTTGTGCATGTTTAATATCAGCAAGTTGGGTTAGTTCGGTTGCTTGCAAGGGGTTAAAATCGTCAAGCTTGCATTGTTATGCTCCTGCAGGTGCATGAAGCCAACAATGCAGCCAATCTTTCGTTTAAAGATTACCTTGGTTTTGCGACCACTACGGAGGGCGAATTAAGCGATGATGATCTGGATCAATATGGCTTTTTGGAACACCATTCTCTTTGGGATGAGATGGATGTTTGTATGGATTCATTGCCTGATGTTGAGGACCTGGGGGATTCATTAGATGCATTTCAATACTTATCAAACACATTCTTCTCATTTGATGAGAAGATGTACTCCTTAATGGTGAATACTTTGGCTGGGACAGTCACAATGTCGCTCTCAATTCTAAAAGCACATGATGTGAGAGGGATGATGAATCTAAAGAGGTGGAATAGAATGAGAGATGATCTCTCCCTTTGCCCAATTGCCACCTCACAACAACTCTACTTGCAGCTAAAATCATCAGGCCTAAAAATCGCATACATAGAAGATTGGGCGCGCATTGTACGTGCAGCCCATTGTCCCTCAAGGCATGAAAAACACTTGGGAGTGGTTGCCACTATTAACGCAATCAAGACCGAATGGTGCATTGACACGAGAAAACATGGGATTTCTCATGACTACATAAGAGATTCAGTAATTGCGTGTGGTTGTTTGTTGGAAGAGAAAGCTATTTCCCATGATGTCTCCTCTTGGCCTGCTTGTAGTTGGTCTACTACTACTTCGAGCACATCGATTGAGACAACACTATCCCAAGTGGAGCCACAATTGGCAAACATCATGATAAAGCATCAGACAAGGCTTGTCTTGGTCAGATCAACAAAGAAGCATGGATTAAGCAAGTGGGTGCAAGAATACATGTGTCATCGATGGGGTAGCATTCAACGAAAAGGTGCACACAAGCGACGAGATCGAAAATCCAAAAGGCGGGGATGTGGATTCAAGGTGGTGGTCCAACACTTTGAAGAATTTGATAAGGTGATTATCAAAGTCCAAGGTACTCATGAGGGACATGTACCTGGCTCTCGTGCAGACCTTTATCACCTGCCAGTGCATCCATTTGTAATTGCATGTTGCACAAAGGACATGTTTGATATAGGCACTTGCCGGCATGTTGCAAAAATATCAAAGTCAAAGGAACACCTTCACATGGATCATGCATCTATACTTGATCGTGGGATCTATCGGTTCTTCATGATACCAAAAGAAGTGCGAATGTTGCTACACCGGATCCGCACACAAGGTATTTCACTCTCTCCCAAAGCATCTCAAGGGTTGAATCGTATCGTTTTGCAAGTAATTCTTTGCAGATCTATATTATGTTGTATCTCTTGGCCTTATTGTAGGAGAATATGCAGAGCATGATTGGACTGCAATGCTTACGGAAGCTCTTCGCTTGCAAGAATTGAAGAAGGTACCATTGAGAGCTCAACTTCTGGTCACATTTTGCATGCTTTTTTGTTCATGGGCATGCGCTTGCTTTTAGGTCATATTTGTCCAACCATACAACCCGAGGGCAGATGATGAATGCAAGAGGCCGTTTATTCTTGTCATTCAAGATGAGGATATGCTTGAAATTGCTATTCGTTTCTCTTGTCATAACTCTTGGGCAGTGGATAGCACATTCAAAACAAATGTCTTTGGGTTACCGCTTTATGCTGCAGTCTTGCCCAACCAAATTGGTGTAGGGATGCCAATATGGCTGATGTTATGCACGAGCGATGTGGGCACTAATCACGAAAAGCTGGCTTTGGAGTTGACCTTCAAGCTGGTCTTTGCAAGGCTAGGCAAAATTCGTCCTGCAGCTATTGTCATTGACAAGAATCAGCAAGAGTTGGAAGCAATTCTTAAGGTTGTCAATGTGGATCCTCATTGCTGGAGAGAAGATGAAGCCGGCAACCCAAAACAAGTTGCATGCCATGTGTTACTATGCTGGTTCCATGTCAAGAAGGCATGGGTGGAGAACTTATTGCCGCAGGTATGCAGTTGTTGTAGTTGTTGCATACCTTTCCGTTCCTTTGGTGTGTCAAGGGTTGTTATCAATATTCATAACCAACTTCTTGAAATCATTTCATAGGTCCCTAAGGACAAGCGAGCTGATGTCTATAATCACTTATCAAATCTAATGCAAGCACCAACTGAGAAGATTTTTAATCTGGGATATAGACAGTTTCTGGATACATATTCAATGCATGAAAATATCCAGCGTTACGTGACAAATGGTTGGTGTGGCAGCACATGCATGTGGCGAACAAGGTGGCCAAAGTTTGGGCGTCTATTTGTACATGGGAATGTGGACATGACAAACCTGGTTGAACGATTATGGTAATATATCAAGTATACTTTGCTTGATGCGAAGATAAATAGATCGGTACTTGTCCTTTTGCATGCACTTATGGGTGATTCATTGCATGGAACCTACATTGGAGGAACCTTGCTTGAGTTCTTTAAGCAAAAGCAAGAGATTGGTAAGAGTCAATTGGTTTTGGAGTTTGTAACTAGTATCGTATTCTATTGTATATGCCAACTCCTAACTTCTTGTGTTTAAACTTGTGGCAGCTGATTCCGGGCGTTTTAATCGAGTTGGGTCAAGCAATCAGCACACATCCAGATTAGCAGGTGGTGAGGCGATTCTGAAAAGGTTTGAGGCTAATCCTACCACCCTTCAAGTGATAGAGGAAAGCACTTTGCTGTTCAAAATTATTAGCATGTCATCTCCTTCCCAATGGTATCATGTGAGCGTCCAATCCAGCTATTGTGATTGTCCCGACTGGGGTTCAGAATGCAAGCATCAGTACAGAATCCGACTAATAGTTCAAAAGCACTTTCCTCAACTTCTATGTATTTTTCCAGTTCTTGATAGCATACATGCCTTCAACCATGTGGTTCGGGAGGCCAATGCTCAAGCAAGGGAGCAAGATGCAATGATGGGGGACCAAGATATGTCAAGCCAGCTACCCATCATGGCCGAGGAAAGTGTATCCATTATTGATAACCAGATTCTTGGATGCATCTCAGACTTGAAAGGACTTTTACAAAGCTTTGAAGAACAGTTGGGACAGTGTGATAGTGACCTAAAACTGATCCTCTTGAATCAGTTGTGCAACTGAAGGGATTGCCTCTCCGCTCTAATTGTCCCAAAGCGCATCGACTTGCCAGCAACAGGCTCAATTAGACAGATCCAAGCACATGTAACACAAACTCGGCTTGGTCATGGTGTGGCACGAGAAGCCGATGGATGTGGAGCTGAAGCTGGGCTGGTCTCAGTTGTCCCTCCAAAGGCCAGGACTACTTGCGTTTTTAGACGCAAACATCAGTGAGGGAGGAGCCGAGTACGCTTCGAAAAGAGACGTAAAGTGTTTTGCTTCCATTGTTGTAGCAAAAGTCTTTTGCTTGATCCAAGAGAAAGCCACTCATGCCATACATGCCATGCTCTCTTACCCTTGACACTTGAGCAAGCCCCAGCTGGTTCAGAGTCTCCTCTTCTAAACCGACATGTTACTCTCTTCAATGATGTCATTCAGAGGGGGCAAGTGGTTAGATGTGTACATGGAGATCTTGGTATAGAGGAGAGGAGGTTTACAATTCGATGTGGGGATGGCTCAATACTTGATGGGGTCCTTGCATCCCAGCAACGAATGGTTCTCATAACATGAGAAGCGAGGCCACTACCGCTCTTTGACCTTCGAAAATATTGCTATTGGATAACAAAGCAGTACATGCGGTGGTTTACGCCGCCGAGCCAAGATTGTAAGTGGCTCTTCATAATGCATGTTTGTATTAATACTACTTTGACTGGGAATTTTACTGATGTAGTGCTGTCTTAAATGGTCATTGCTAGGCAGACTTGCTAGATGTTGACAGTTTTTGTCTTCCCTTTTCTTTGGACATGCAAGGATTGCTTACATACCAAATTGGTGGACAACTAACAATGCAGTGCTTTTTGGATCAATCTTTGGAGCTTTTAATGCCTGGCCGTTTATTCAATTGATTTTTGCATCGATATCTGTAGCTTTGGAGGCCTTCTTACATACCAAACTTTTGGGCAAATGAGCAGTGTTGGGTCTAAGGTTGAAGTAGTGGTGGGTTGATATTTGTAGCTTTCAATGCCCGGTCACTTATTGCATCAATTTTTGGATCGATATCTATAGCTTTTAAGGCCCGCTTACATACTAAACTTTTGGGAAAATAAATAGTGTTGTGTTTAAGGCTGAAGTAGTGGAGATGCGTTTGGAGGTTGACGGCAAATTGCAATTATTGCATATTTGTCTGGGTTGATATTTGTGGCTTTCAATGCATGCTTATGTACCAAACTTTTGGGCAAATGAATAGTGTTGTGTTTAAGGCTGAGCATTTGGGGAAATGAATGTAGTGTTGTTTCTAAGACTGAAGCAGTGGGGATGGTTTTGGAGGTTGAACATTAATTTTTGCATCGATTTTTGGGTTGTTATTTGTAGCTTTTAATGCCAGTTCTCTTATTGCATCGATATCTGTAGATTTCAAGGTGTGCGTACCATGCTTGGTCACGTATTGAATCAATTTTTAGATTGACATCTCTTAGCCTCGGAGGCCATACCAAACCGTTGGGCAAGTGAGTAGTGTTGTGTCAAATCGGTCCATCATGTCTCAATGTCTCATGCATTGAGGAGTCAAGGTTATGTTGGTGACAATAGCCGTAAACAAGTTCGAATCCACCATGGTCAAGTTCCGGTGACCATAGCCAATGACAAGGGCTGACGCCATGCTGGCTGTAATGATTATAACCTATAAACGTGGAGAGCGACCAAAGCCCTAACTCTATCTATTGAGAATACTTGCATAAGAGACTTAAGACTTGAAATAAAGAATGCGAAAACCATAACCAGTGACTAGAGAAATGATGATCATAAGAGGGATATTGAGACTTAGCAACCTTAACTAGAAAAATCAAATGTGCTCGAAGATGGCGATGGTCGCAACTTCACTTGCTGAGAACACAACCGCATGTTATAACCTTGTTGCATACCAAGCCCTAACCAACAGATTCAATTGACAGGACTTCAACACATTTCAGTTTTACCTTTACAGAAGGCATTCGCAAACCATAACCTTCAAAGCATAACCATAAAGCATCAAAGCCGGGCACTGCGAATTGAAATAAAAAGTTTGCAACCATAGGCAATGACCTTGGTCAATGCACAGTTCGCATAATCACTGACCATATTCGAGACATAATGCTAGAGACAACACAAAATGACCATAACCAGCATATAACTAGAAAATTTAAATGGGCGCACATGAGGCGACAATGGCCATAATTTGTGAGTTCGAATATGAACACAGTTGCAACCTCACTTGCGGAGAACACAACCGCATGCCATAACCAACAGATTCAAAGGCCAGGACTTCAACACATTTCATTTCACATTCGTGGACTACATTCACAAACCATAACCTTCAAAGCATAACCATAACCAAAAAAGCCGGGCACTGCGAATTGAAACAAAAAGTTTGAAACCTCGGGGAATGACCTTGGTCAATGCACAGTTCGCGTAATCGTGCACCATATTCGAGACATAATGCTAGAGACAACACAAAATGACCGTAACCAGCATATAACTAGAAAATTTAAATGGGCGCACAATGAGGTGACAATGGCCATAACTTGTGAGTTCGAATATGAAGACAGTCGCAACCTCACTTGTGGAGAACACAACTGCATGCCATAACCAACAGATTCAAAGGCCAGGACTTCAACACATTTCATTTCACATTCGTGGACTACATTCGCAAACCATAACTTCCAAAGCATAACCATAACCAACAAAGCCGGGCACTGCGAATTGAAATAAAAAGTTTGCAACCACAGGCAATGACCTTGGTCAATGCACAGTTCGCGTAATCGTGCACCATATTCGAGACATAATGCTAGAGACAGCACAAATGAGAACTTGCTGAGAACACATTTCAATTCACTTTTCAACACATTTCAAGTTCACTTTTCAATCGACGACCATATTCCAAACAGAATGCATATAAGTGACAACCCGGGAGAAGGCAACCTAAACAATAAAACCCCCAACCGAGACATAATCTGGGATGACATCCCAACATTAAACCATAGCATTTTTTAGAGTGAAACCTTTGCGAGATAACGAGTACACCAGTAAAAGACCAGCAAGTAAAGCATCGATTCAGAAAAAAAAACATATAGCCATGGTCACAAAGCTTCTATTACAGCCGAAAACCCAAAATCACAAGTTGTAAAGCAAATCATATATTATGTCGCTTATACAAGTTGTCATAGTCATTGATGTTGTTAAGCCTAAGTAGAGTTGGGACACAATAACCCTATATCGAGGACAAGCACTCTATACACCAATCATGGAGCTGCTGCTTCATGTTGCATACTTGGTCATGCTGAAACCAGCTCCGTGTCAGCCAGTTCCGGAGCGGCCTCTCCTCCAATCCTCCCACAATAAGCTCCCTGCAAAACAACCCAATTGTTTGTAAACCTTCCAAGAGATACACATAAAGTACACTTGATGTGTGCCTTGGCTAGTCAGGTACTTGATGTATTTCATGACATAAAATCCACAATCAATGCTATTCGGTTGTTGCGGGGCATCCACAAACTTGAGCTCAAGCTGTGACTCATCACCCAAGGCATGTTGAAGGGCTGTATCATCCACCACTTGAGCAAGGCTCCGAAGGCCACTACAAAACATTCATGGCAATAAATGGATTAGTTGCTTGAGGTCATGTAGAAGAAAGGAATGTTCATACATAGGTATCAAGAATACTGACATGTGCATAGCATCAAGGCACTCAAACAGACTCGTGAGATGTAAGGAGTCAAAATACAACAAATAGTTCTTCTTTCCGGGCAAGCGAAGGAGCTTTGCACCTCTATTAACATAAAGAACAAATAACGACCAATGGTGCCTAAAACAAGAAGATCACAACTGTGAGTAAGAGTATTTAATCTTGAAGTCGTGCATGGTGTCTTTCTTGGATGTGACCAGTACCTGCAAATTATTGGCCAAAAACATAATACCATTTCCGACAAGTCAAGGCTAGCAAACTGTGTTTCGAGAAATTTCTCGAGAAGGTGGCCAGACATTGTGTACCATAAAGCATCAACAAAGCAAACCTTCTTAAGAATAGAAGGTGGCAAAACATGTTCCATCCACCTGCATACAAACAACCCCTCCTGGTGATAATTAGAAGAACAATTTGCCAGCAAAAGAGAGAGAGAGAGAGAGAGAGAGAGAGAGAGAGAGAGAGAGAGAGAGAGAGGAGTCTTACTGGCCAAACAAGTCTATAGTCCGAGAGCTAGCCTCTCCGTGCAATATAGCATTGACTAGGGGCTGATCTACATTCGTGGACAGTTTGAATCTTGCGGAATTGAATGTGATGCTAGCATTAGAAGCAAGCCTAAAAGACTAGCATGCAAGACTTAGAATAATGTGAATTAGTACTGACACTCTTTAAAAATGCAAAGCTGGGATATGAAATCACCTGGCTTTCGCAATGTTTGTCCGTGTGGTGACAACCCTACCGCCCCCCTCTTGAGAAACGCACACTCGGCCATTCTCGATGGTGAACTTAAGAGATACATGGGTCTCATGGCTCGGCGATGAGACATTGATAACCACACTTGTCTTTGTAGATGACCGAATTGGCAACTTTTGCCGATGTTCCATTATGAGTCCCTGCACAAAGTCATATTCAGCCCATCGAACAAAAACACAGCCATATTCAGCCCATCGAACAAAAGCACAGCCGCCATCAGTGACAACCTCAAGATCCAGCAAAAAAACACAGCCATAATTATTGACAACCCAGAAAACCAACAAAAACACAGCCATAATCAATTTTACCTCATTTTGGGAAACACCGATGTTCAATGTCATGGAAGAAAATCTATCAAAGGTGTCCACAATGTGCTCATTGTTGGGTTCATCACATTGGTGACCCTCAGCCTCGACCACTAGAAGATCCTTGGCATCATCACGGGGCGGCATCTCGAACAGTGGTGTATCTCCAAGACCATACTGGGAGCTAGAGCTAGTAGACCCACTACTAGTTGCAGCCTCACCTTCCTTCGCCTCGGACCCTTCTCCCTCCAAGACCTCTCCACCTTCCTTCTTCTCTTCTTGTAGATTGTCCTCTCCTGGCTCATTTGGGATCTCATCATCACCAAGGTCATCTCCCTCTTTCTCTCCTTGGAGATTGTCATCTCCTGGCTCATTTGGGATCTCATCATCACCAAGGGTTCCTTCCTTTTTCTCTCCTTGGAGATTGTCCTCTGCCTGCTCATTTGGGATTTCATCATCACCAAAGTCATCTTCCCAAAACACATCCTCATTGTGCTCTTCTTCATTGGTTTCATTCCCCTTCTCGCCTTGCATATCGTTGTTTTCCTTTTCTTCCTCAATGTCATCCATCATCACATTCAGCCAAGGTGGCAACACCTTCACTCGCCTCTGCATCAAGACCAAGCATAAAAGAATGGGGTCAACACATTAAGAAAAAACTCAAACTCCAGAAAAACAATGCTTTGGATCAGTCATGAAGCGAGATGTCCAGCTTCTACAAGACCAGACATAGACAAACTTCAACAACGCATTAAAATCAAACAAAAACTGGACATGTAGAATCCTTGTCATGCACATGTGCATCAAGACTAGACATAGACAAGCTGCATCAACGCACTAAAACCAAACAAAAACTTGATAAACCATATAGCAGGATGCACGGGTTCGTTTTTACTATGGGATGCATGTAAAATCCTCATCATGCACCTCTGCATCAAGACCAGACATAGTTAAATGGAATCAACGCATTAAATTCAAACAAAAAACCTGATACACGTAATGCAAAAACCTGATACAAAAACCTGTTCTTTTTTATTATGGTGTGCATGTAAATTTTCCTCATCATGCACCTCTGCATGCATACCAAACATAGACAAATGGAATCCGCGCCTTGAAAACATAGACATAACAAAAATGCTGAAAAGTAAACTTGAACCTAAAAAGTAAACTCGGACACATGTAAGGGTTCGCCTTTAGCTTGGCACCCCCACCTAGGACAATCGAGGAAGAGTCTTGATAAACAATGGCAACTCAAAGACTACGTGAACATGGTTTACTTGGACCACCTCTCCTATTGTGTCCTCAACGAGCCTGAGGCCAGCCTCATAACAAAGTAACACGGGGTCTTAAATGACCCCGAGCGGTGGGATCAACGACTGCGGCCGCCTGGGTTGAAATCTCACTCGTGACCCCGCGTTGACTTTTGTGTGTCGTCCGCCCTAAGGACTAAGTAACACGGGGTCTTAAATGAAGACCTCGTCATGGGATCCATGGCGAGCAGCCATGTGCACAAAAGTAGAGGCACACTCGGCCGTCCGATTTTAAACGGACGTGTCCGTGTTTATTTTTTTCTGTCCGTGTTTACTTTCTTCCATTTAAGTTTAGCTTATATAGTTTATTTGGCGCCTTGTTGACACCAAAATGCACGCTCATGCGTGGTTAGCTCACCAAGCTACCATGGCAAAGGTGCCGGGTTCGAATCACCGAGCGGGCGTTGACTTGCATTTTTTGTTGGACGTCCATCTCCCTCGAGATTCGTGCTTGCCACACCTGTCGTCGATCCCATGACGGGTCTTCATTAAATACCCCATGTTCTTTAGTCATGTGGGTCATCCGCCCTCAAGACTAAAGAACACGGGGTCTTTAATGAAGACCCCATCATAGGATCGACGGCGGGTGTGGCAAGCGTGAATCCCGACGGAGACGGACGTCCAACAAAAAACGAAGGTCAACGTCCGTCCGGTGGTTCGAACCCAACACCTTGGCCATGGCAGCTTGATGAGCTAACCACACAAGCGCGTGCATTTCGGTGTCAAGGAGGCAAGAAATAAATTGTATAAGCTAAACTTTAAACGTTGAAGAGTAAACACGGACATAAAAAAATAAACACGGACACGTCCGTTTAAAATCGGACAGCCGGGTGTGCCTCTGCTTTTGTGTGCATAGCTGCTCGCCATGGATCTCATGACGAGGTCTTCATTTAAGACCCCGTGTTACTTAGTCCTCAGGGTCGTCCGTCGTCCTCGAGATTCTCGCCTCTCAACCACAACTGTTGATCCCACCGCTCGGGGTAATTTAAGACCTCGTGTTACTTAGTCATGAGGCCGGCACGGGGCCATGGGATCGACGGCGGACGACAGATGGCGTGGATCTCAAGGAAATCCGACGGTAAGCCAAAAATTGAGAGCTAGTCCCCTCCTAGATGGGAGCCTTGGCAACCATTCCCCTAACCGGATGCCGCGTGTGCATTTCGTTGAAACGTAGGTGTGTTTACATCTGCTTATGCTTGTCTGAGGTTACTCTCTGAGGATGTCCGAGTTTACAAAACTTGTCCGAGTTTACATTACTCTCTGAGGATGTCCGAGTTTTTACATCAGTTTTGTAAACTCGGACATCCTCAGAGAGTAACCTCAGACAAGCATAAGCAGATGTAAACACACCTACGTTTCAACGAAATGCACACGCGGCATCCGGTTAGGGGAATGGCTGCCAAGGCTCCTTTCTGGGTTCGAATCTAGGACGACACCCGCCACCAACTTTTTGTTTGCCGTCGGATCTCCTCGAGATCCACGCTGTCCACCGTCTCACCGTTGCTCCTCTAAGATCAAGAAGGCTACCCCTCATCCAAAGGCCAAATGCTCATTCTTGCTGGTGACAGGCTGATTTCAACCCACAACCCGATTGCCATGAAACCTACAACCCAAAGTTCCTTGTGGCAAAAAAGATGTCTGTGGCAAAAAAGATGGCGCTTGGTAAACTAGGACAAGTATAGATGAACAAGGACAACTCTAAGTATACTTGAACCATAACTCGCTGATTTCAAGGTACACCCCAATGACCTCTTGGGTTGTCAGTCCTCGATTTCATGGCCATCAAGTGCTGGGTTTCATGGTCATCGAGGTCCCCATGGCAAAAAGGGTGAAGATTGGTAAACCATGACCTAGGAAAATCAATGACAAACATAGATAAACAAGGACAGAGTATACTTGAACCATGGAGGCACACAACATATAGTTGGATGGGGACGGCATGAGAAGAGACTAGCTACTGCCATCATAGTGTGAGAGCTCAATATAATGAGCTTGGGCTTGAGGGTATGGGCTGAAGTTGCATGCATTGAACCTTTGGTGGATGAAGCTTCAGAGAAGTCCTCTACTTGCTCATTTTCTAAGGACAATCTTTCTCTAGATGGCCATATTTGTGTCAAAATTTGCATTAAAAGTAAGCATGAGGATTGCTCTTACCGCCATGATGTTGTCGCTAATGACACCATGATTAAAGTTTGAATGGTAATAGGGAGGGAGCGTACTGGTGTTGAAGGAGCCTTGGTGTTTGGAGGTATTTCCGTGAGGCTTGTCCGGCAAGTGCCACTGGTTGGGCTCCCGTAGATTGACCGCAGAGAGCTTCTCCTTGATGTATTTTGGCCACCAAGAGTTGCACTTGTAGGTCCACCCTATGTGGTGATGAATGCCTACCAAGAGGATAGAGAGGGCTACCATCAAAATAATGGTTTGTAATGTCTCAGGGACGGCCAATCCCCAGATAATGACCTCATCAAGAAGAACCTACCAAGCATCCATACACTTGGCAGTGCTTTGTCCTTCTTGCATGTTGGTGTTCACCAATCTCTTGATCAAGGAATCTTAGTAAACTAAGTCGGTATGCTCATATGTCTTGTGAAAGAAAGACCGTATAGCTTCTGCCGACTTCAAAGCACCATTGGCACTCGTCAATCTCCGCAATGGAGCATGATCACATAGACTCCACTGACACAAGACTTGGACCTAGAGTCGAGACAACATCCCATAGTAGAAGCTCCTTGACATAGAGCTCCATCTTCAACCCTCATACTTGATAGTCGTTACCATTAAGTTTGTCTATGGTTTGATGTCTAGCTTTGAGAGAAGGGGTAGAAGAGATCTCTGCCATGCCGTCAGGTTCCGGATACCTTGGAAGAGAGGAGCAAGCAGCAAGACGAATGTCGCTAAGAGGGATTTTTCGTATGCCTTGGAAGAGAGGAGCAAGCAGCAAGACGAATGTCGCTAAGAGGGATTAAGATTAAGGATCTAGTTGCTTGCAAGCTTGAGTGAGCTATTAAGCTAATAGGGGCTATGATACCATGTAGGCAAAACCAAAACAAACACTAAAACAATAATTGAAGCTAATGACTAATGTGCGTAATGAATAGAAAAGAGTACTCCGTTGAATGTATTGCCTCGATTGCACAATAACATGGTGAATTGATACAAGACTTGTTTATATACATGAATGGGAGTTCATTGTGCGTAATATCTAGAGCTAACTAGGGCTACAATGTAGGAGCTAATGTAGGAAGGTAATTGGCCACTAATTTAGGGGCGATTCATGAGAGAAAATAGGACCTACTTTAGCTAAGAAAGACAATGGCACTCCCAATTACAAAGAAAGACAATGGCCATGAAACTTATAACTTGCTCACATGCTTCATGAAGCTTCAAAACATGCAAGGAACTTAAACATTCTCACAAGAAAATGGAGCAACACTTGGACAATGGTGGGTGGGTAAAACAGGCCCATAAACAAGCACGAGGAAAGACCTAGTGGCCATGAAAGCTACAACCAGCTAACATGCTTCATGAAGCTTCAAATAATACAAGAAATGTAAGTTAAATTGTAGCATCCATAAGCATAGAAACACTTTGAACACGATAACAAGCTGCCCTTCAAAACATAAAAGCTGTGAAATTACCTAACCTTTGAGACTTAAACGCTTGTCATAGCAACCATAAGTAAACAAGGAACTTAACCATGCTAACATGATAAAACTTCAAACATACAAGGGACCTAAACAACATACATAGGCATGCAAGAAAGAAGTCACTTAACCAATTAATTAACCAGCTTACATGTGCATCATAGCCTTCGTCGATACGTTTTTGAATGCGTGCAAGGCGCAATTGAGCTGATGCATGGTAGGCAGTCATGTACTCCTTCACAATATTCTCCACAAATTGCTCCTTTGGCACGGTTCTAAACTCTGGTCTGAGCTTGTCCCATTTCTCAATTGCTCGAAGACGATGAAGATCCTCAGCCTTTTTTACATTTATTGCGAACTTCCTCTCTTTGTCCTCAAACCGCTTCTTTGCCCACTTCTGCCATTCAGCTTTCTCTACTCTCGACCTTGGTGCCTTGGCTCTCGAGGGCAATTGAGCCTGGGAAGCACGACCCGACTTTCGCATTGGGATGTGTATGTCAAGGCCATGTTCTCTCTTGAGATGCCTCTCCATTCGCAACCTCACCAACTCAAAGCGAAACCGTCTAGGGCATTCATCACTTGCATGACATTGCCGGGCAAGCTTCCCATCGCGCAAGAACACCTCCACATATGGCATCAACCCGGACGACATTAACTGCATGCTACTACCCTCAATCTCCTTGTCATCTTCTTTGCATTCACCTGGCTGGCCTGCTTTACTTTTTGTATCATTCGGCTGCCCCTCCTTCAACTTGGTGTCGCCTACCTCCTCATCAAGGACCTGTTTGCCTTTCCTTTTTGCAACTGCAGCCTCTGCTGCCTTTTTGGGGTAGGACATGGGTTGTGATGGCATCTTCTCATCCTTCTCCTCATTCCAATCAAACGCCTTCTCCAACTTCTTCCTAGGTTGTGGATTGGTAGAAGCAAGCGTTTGGGGTCGACCTGCTTCAAAAGGGCTGGCATTCAGGTCTATGATCTGCCTTGCTCTCAGACGGGGGCTACTTCGGATAGGTTTTGGAGGCGTGGCCACCCCTGCAGCCTCCCCAACCGTGGATGCCTGCTCAACACCATGCCCGCTCCTGGCCCCTTTCTTGCCGGAACGCTGTGTTTTTCCCCTTGTTGGCGCCATTGGGCTTCTCCAGCACCCCACACTCCCTGTTGCTCACCTATCCCCTCCACAAAAAGGATATGCCAGACTCACAACGCCCTCCCTGTGCGCAATGCCCCACTGGCAATCCCTCAGCAATCCTGCCGATAAGACCCGCTCCCCCTGATTTTGCATGCAGAGCCTCTTGCATGCCCAAGGACACCTTCCCTCTCCCCCCAATCATGCGCCCCGTGCCCAACGCCAATCCAAATTTTTTGTCCAACTCAGCCACCATTCGGACAGCTCAGCCCCGCCACGCCACCAGCCCCGCCACATCAGCAGGCCTGTCCACGTTTACAAGTTTTGTCCGTGTTTACTTTTTACGCTGACGTGGAGCGCCAAGATCCCCTCTCCCTTCGCGCCCGGCTTCCCTGCCGTCGATCCCCCCTCTCGCCCTTCACTTAAGACCCCGTGTAAGTTAGTCCTGAGGCTGTGGAGACAACACCTATATTTAAAGGTACATAATTTGACTTTTGGACGACCTTGGCTTGGAGCAGCGAGCTTGACCATAATGAAGAAGAGTGGTCCGATATAAGTAATAAGTACAAGCATGTGAGTGGGGCATTAGGGCTTAGGCAATAAAAATGAGCTGACCACTCTTTAAGATCTCCCAACCTGCTTCCACGTGTAACGGCTTTACCTTGCAGCGACGGCAGCAGCCTCTATTGCTGTACTGCCGCTGCCGCTGCTGCTGTTGTTAAAAGAGTGTTTGTGTGTGTGTAGAGAGAGAGAGAGAGAGAGAGAGAAGAGAGAGGAGGAGAGCAGCGCTTCCAGCGTGCGTTCTCGTGCGCGCGCGCGCGCCTGCTCGTTTGTATGTTTGAGAGAGAGAGAGAGAGAGAGAGACGGTTTTTTGGGCTGCATTGTACGTACTTTCTGAGAGAAAGAGAAGAGGAGAAGTTTTCTAACGTCTTAGGAACAATCCCAACCCCGAGAGAGAGAGAGAGAGAGAGAGAGAGAGAGACTTTTAGCTTACCTTGATCACCGACCTGGCCATGGAACAAGCGAGGTCTGCTATTGGGTAAGCTCCCTGGTTCCCATTTGTTGCGAGAGAGAGAGAGAGAGAGAGAGAGAGAGAGAGAGAGAGAGAAGTTTACGATCGTTGTTGCACATGCATGAAAGCGTGTGTCTTAAGGATGCTTTGTAATTTGCTTGATAGCAGTCTGTCTTCATCAGCATTTGCTGTGGGTTCCACAAGGGAGGCTGATCTGCGATGCATGCTTAGACATTCACGTGCAAAACTAATGCATGCCAAGAGCATTGGCATCTTCATGGTAAAGGGTGATGGCCAAATGAAGCATGTTGTTCCTGCTGTCAGGGCTACTGCTACCTTCGATTACAAGAATGCAGCAGCCCCAATCGATGCTGGTAACCCAACGTTTCCTTCCTTTCTACCCCCTCAAGTTCAACATCTTCAAGACTCAGCTGCTCGTGCAATTGCCTCTCGTATTCGGAGGCTTCCTGTACAGGTGCTGCAAGAAAGCAAACATGTTTGTTTCTCTTAAATCAAGCATTGGCATTTATATGCTGTGCGTGCGCGCACAGCATAGCGCCCGCGCACACACACACACACACACACACACAGAGAGAGAGAGAGAGAGAGAGAGAGAGAGAGAGAGAGAGAGAGAGAGAGATTGCCTTTTATGAGCATGTACATGCTGAGGTTTGTGGGTACGTTGTATCTGCATTTTTTTGCCTTACCGCAGACTTCGCTCACAAGTAATCCCATCATGACAAGCTGTGTAAAGCCTAGAGTTATCAACAAAGACTTACCGCCTGTACTCTTGCTTCATGGGTTTGATAGGTAATTTTTGACATATCTACTCTAGCAATCTGTAGATCCCTTTTGACACTAGCGTTTGGCTGCTTTTTGATGTGCTCCTCTTTGTTTTTTCTTGTGTAGCTCATGCCTGGAGTGGAAAAACGCATATCCTAGGATTGAGAAAGCCAACATTGAGTGTTGGGCCTTTGATATCTTAGGCTGGGGATTTTCATATTCAGGTAAGCAGCTTATTAGTCATAGTTTTCAATTCTGAATTGTGTGCATTGCTGGCAATGCAATTTTATGTAGGAAATGAGGTGTCTGGATCAATTCACACTTTTTTTTTGCTGAGCAAGTGTGTTTTGTTTCAGAGAACTTATCATCAGTTGGAGTGGCAGCAAAAAGAGAGCATTTGTATGAAGTAAGTAGAGAGAGAGAGAGAGAGAGAGAGAGAGAGAGAGAGAGAGAGAGAGAGAGAGAGAGAGAGATCTCCAGCTGGAGAAAGCCGAATTCAACTATCATCTATCGGTCTCGAAAATAGGACGAATAAGGATTCCTTGGATTTTTGTGAGCGCCCCTTGGGGAGTACTTTGATCTGGTATATTGTATACTAGCCATGTGTGGTGCTTGTTATGGCCTTGATTACTATGATACCCTCTTCATTGTAGATTGATGCTGTTTCCTCTACTAGAGAGGAGATTTGGTCACATGTGCGTTTTGTGGGTGGTGACTGTAGAGATGTGTCACATGCTATTGATGCCTTGTTGCGTTGACTGAGATGCATGATGTTCATGACATTGTCTCTAGGATAGGATGGATTGACTTGTCAATTGAAGTATTGGGATTTGATATGTATGCCTCTATTGCAGGGTCGGTTGCCTACGTGGCTTGATTTCTCTAATATCAAATTTCGAGGAAGCAAGCAAATCAAAGAAGCTTGTTCGCTTTGAGGACGATCCTAGCTCGTTGTCTTCATCATTGGACAGTTTAGAGAGCTCCTCTTCTTGTGACTCCAGCAAGGAGGACACGAAGCACCGGAAGCGGAGAAAGGCTTACGAGAGCAAGAAAACCAAGAAAAGCGGATCCCACAAGAAGTCTAGAGAGCATTGAAAGCTTTCTAGCAATTCCAACAAGGATGCTTTCTTCCTCTGACAATTCAAACTTTGATGAGCCAATCTATGGGAAGAAAAGAAGACGTTTAGACTTTCCAACTCAAAACGACCATCTTGAGAAAAAGGGCAAGAAGACCAAGGAGTTTAAGGATGGAGGGAAAACTGTCAAGTTCGATACGTTTTTAGGTCAAGGACACCCAACCGAGCCCTTGCATTCATATAGCAGCTTGACATCTCCTTTTTAGGAGGACGTTTCTCAGAAGCCTCCAAGGTATGAAGGACTGCGTTTGATTTGAAAAGCAACACTGAGACAAAGCGGTCTACCCTATTGTTGCACCGGGAAGCACTTGCATAGTGGCTAAAATTCAAAAGAGTCTTCACTTCAGCATGGCTTATGGAAGAGTATAAAGAGGATGTCATCATAGCTTGGTGTAAGGTGCAGCGGAATGAATGTTTGAACTTTGCTCAAGATGAGTGCTCCGAATTGTGCTCAAGGTTCCTTTTGTTCTTATGGAAGGGAGTCTTCTATTCTTAATGAGAGTACAATGATCACAAACAAAGTGAATGGACACTGTGCGTGCAAGTGTATGAGACTGAGAGATAGAGAGAGAAGAGAATACGACACCAGAGACGTTGTAAAACCCTCCTCCGAAGACCCCACTCTCGTCGGCGAGAGTGATTTACTATTGATTGCACAAACTGGTACAAACTGAATGCATGTGACTGATGCAAGTCTAGGTTATGTCGACGAGACGACGACGGAGATGACGAGGCCGACACTAGGGCTGAAAATTGAAGGTCTTTATCTGCTGTCCAAAAACGCTCAAGGCTGAAATTTGCTGCAAATCTAAAACGCTGGTTTTGGGGCTGATTTTTGCTGATCTTTGTCGTTGAAAATCTGTAGGTCTTAGGGCTGAAACTGCAGGTTCTTGGGCTGAAAACTGATGTTGCTTATCTTGTTGAAAAACGCCAGCCAGATGGGAGGGCGATCTGGGTTCCAAAACGCTAGGGCTGCAATCTGGAAACGCTAGGTGCTCGAAACTTCTGCTGATGAACTTCTTGATAGAAAACGCTAGCTGATTGAGGTTGATAAGGACGATGAAGCTTGAGGAAGAACGCTAGGTGTGGGGATGTCTTTGCTTGAAGGGAAGTCAACCAAGGGTCTTGCTGAGAAGTTGCCTGTTGAGCTTGGGCTCCTGCTGCCTCTTCTGCCAATTAGTGCTAGTTTAGGTTTGCTTATATATAAACTTACTCAATTTGCCCTACCTACTTTCCAACAAAAGTCACTTAAAAATAATAAGTGAAAAATGTCAAAAATAGGAAAAATAGGCTAAATGCACTGGAAAATTCCCCTGAAGGATTCTGATGGGAATGCTTATGATCATGATGTGTGCAACCAGGATATGCATCTACACTAAGTGCCTGGGTATACACGGTCCGCGAACAGACTCACAAAAGTGTCAGATCACTTCTAAATTTAGAATGGCTGGACTGATTGAACCCTTGTCGTGCTGTAGCTTGTCCACGGACACATAGGGTTGAATGTGTTACGTGACATCCCCTCCTTTTCAAAGTGAGGTACTGGTACCGAACTGTATGGCGTCGAAGGAGATCGCCAATAGTATCCGGAATCCTGGAAGGGACTCTTCGTCGGCCCACTCTGATATGTGGGTCGTGCGGTACTTGAACTTCATAAAGGTTTGCAATGCTTGCTTCTTTGGGCGGCGCTGAAAGCGACAGTTTTTTGTGGCTCCTTCAATGGTTCAACTTCGTCGAGAGTCATGCTTCTTTCTCCTTCAAGAATCTCCATGGCTGAAAACTTTTGAAACCATTTCCAACACAAAACCATGAACATACCCATTCCATGTAAAGTGAGTGGAAAAAATCTTGTCGTCCTAATAGACTGTGCATGCAATGTAGATGAACAAAGAGACGGAGTGCCAAACCGTTCACCACACACATGCAAACAATGAGATCGAATCTTTCTCTTATGATCTAAAGCAATCAACTGTGGCAACTCACAACGGAAATGCCCATGCTTGGTGCTCATACTTTCATGTTCTCTTTCTACCAATGTGTCATACCAAGGAAGAGACATGGAATGTGGCTTCCTTACATGCATACTTTTCAGCTTTTCATGAAAATCCCGCATACATTCGTGCTCATTCATGAGTAAAACGTGCTCAACGTACAATATGTCATGCCTAGTAAAAGGGATCACATAGAGACGCTGACTAAAATACAAGAAACGATCACGAATGAAACACTCGAACAACACGTGCGTATGATTCAGGCGAACACATAATACTTTCTGTGAGGGTTCTTTGGACCTAGGCTCGAGAGCCAAGATCGGTTCTTCCCGAGGGGGTTCTTTGGACCTAGGCTCGGGAGCCAAGATCGATCCTTCATGATTGATTGAATCTGCAACGAGGTTAGCTTCGCTAGAAAAAGCATCTACTAACACATCATCCTTCTTGTGAACAATCACATCTTCATGCAACTCATCATGCTTCTGAGAAATCACATCTTGATCATGTAAATCATCATGCTTCTGAGTGTCATCCAAATCATCATGCTCATCATTATCATTCAAATCATCATGCAAATTATTGTCATTCAAATCATCATGCTTCTCAGAATCATGCAAATCCTGTGTGTCATGCTTGGGAGAAGAAGAGACTGAGAGAGTCTCCGTCTCGTGAATCTCTTGCATCTGTGCCTGCACTTGAGAAAAGAGTCGCAAGAACTCTTTCATGTGTTGGTCGCTCTTTTCTTTTATGGCTTTGTTCTTGCGATCAAATTCTGCTTGTCTTGCTTTGTTCTCGCGATCAAATTTGGTTTGACTTTCTTTGGTCTCGCGATCCAATTTGGCTTGTCTTTCTTTGTCTTCCAAGTCGTACTTACACTCTATGGCTGCCATGCTTTCTTCGTATTCATGATCTATGTCTGCCATCTCTTCTTCGTAGGCCTTTCTGTCTGCTACTCTTTTTGCTTTTCGTGCTTCGCGGTCTAATTGTCGCTCCATAAACAATTGCTCCAAGTCCTTTATAGGAGTTAGTGCAATCCTTGGCGTAGATGAGAAAGGGAGAGGGTCGGAAAAATCTCTTGGTGGGGAGAACTCTTCGTCGCCTCTCTCATGCTCACCACTTGTATGCGAAGTATCCATTCTGCTTTGGGTGATGACCATGCACTAGGGTCTTGGGTTCTTGGGTTCTTGAGGTTCTTGAGGTTTTCTTTCGCTTGCAATTTGTGTTTGAGAAGGATCTTCTCTTCACTCGAGTTCTACTCCTTTCTGCGGGCGCACCCCTCAGCGGCCTTGCGCTCACACCAAGGTTGCTTTTTACCACCTCACGTCAATTGGCCGGCCGCTAAGTGCACGTGTAAGGTGCAGCGGAATGAATGTTGTATTTTTTCAAGATTAGTGATCTTTATTGCTCAAGGTTCCTTTTAGTTCTTAGGGAAAGAGACTGAGAGAAGGAGAGAGAAGAGATACGACACCGAGAGGTTGTAAAACCCTCCTCCGGAGGCCCCACTCTCGTCGGCGAGAGTGGTCTACTTTGATTGCACAAAGGTGTACAATGCGAATGCAATGGGACTATGCCGATGACGACGACGACTCGATGGCTGAAATCTGTAGTCTTTTATCTGCTGTTTTTCGAGACTGTTTCGGTGGCTGAAAATGACTGTTTTGGCTGCGTTTTTAGGGCTGAAAATGGGGGAACATCTGCAACCGTCTTGGGATGGTTCTGCTACTGAGTCATAGGCTGGAAACTTCGAGGATCTGCTGCGGTTTTAGGCTGAGAATTAAAAACGCTGATGCTGTCCTGTTCTTGCCAAAAACGCTGGGCTCTGTAGGACTTCTTTGGCTGCGTTTTTAGAGGGGTTTGCACTTGCTGAAAACACTGCATATGTTGAGGTGCCAGGCTGTGGAAAACGCTGGAATAGGCAGCATCCTAGCGTTAGTGATTGTTGATAAAAACGCTGGAATGCTGAGACAATAACGCCACAATGTTGATGGTCTTGGCGATGATGCAAGGGGGAAAAGATGCGGGGGATCTGGTGTTGCCGTGGTACTGCAGGAGGACTCGCCGGCTGAGGTCTTTATCCAAAACGCTAGGCTCTGGGGGGGTACTGCTGAGAAGTGACCTGTTGAGCGGGAAGCTCTTGCTGCCTCTTCTGCCAGAAAGTGCTAACTTGGGTTTGCTTATATATTAACTTACGCCACAATGCTGATGGTCTTGGCGATGATGCAAGGGGGAAAAGATGCGGGGGATCTGGTGTTGCCGCGGTACTGCAGGAGGACTCGCCGGCTGAGGTCTTTATCCAAAACGCTAGGCTCTGGGGGGGTACTGCTGAGAAGTGACCTGTTGAGCAAGAAGCTCCTGCTGCCTCTTCTGCCAGAAAGTGCTAACTTGGGTTTGCTTATATATTAACTTAGCAAAATTGCCCTACCTACTTTTGTTGGAAAGTCACTTAAAAATAATAAGTGAAAATAACCAATAAAGAGGAAAATAGGCTAAATGTAGGGGAAAATTCCCCTAATTGATGCTAATGGATTCTGATGGGAATTCCGATGATCATGCTGTGTGCAACCGGAGGATATGCATCTATGCTAAGTGACTGGGCATGCACGGTCTACGAATAGACTCACAAAAGTGCCAGATCACTGCTAATCTAAACTGATTGGACTGACTGAACCCTGCTGTGGTGTAGCTTGTCCACGGACACATAGGGTTGGGATGTGTCACGTGACATCCCCTCCTTTTCAAGGTGAGGTATTGGTACCGAACTGTATGGCATCGAGGGAGATCGCCACCAGCATCCGGAATCTTGGAAGGGACTCTTCGCCGGCCCACTCTTATGTGTGGGTCGTGCGGTACTTGAACTTCATAAAGGTCCGCAACGCTTGCTTCTTTGGGCCGCGCCAAAAGCGACTCAAAGTCTTCTGTGGCTCCTTTGATGCTTCAACTTCGTCTAGAGTCCTGCTTCTTCCGTCTTCAAGAATCTCCATGGCTGAAAATTCCTGAAACAATCTCCAACACAAAACCATGAACATATCCATTCCATGTAAAGTGAAGGAAAAAAAACTTGTCTTCTCTAAAGACTGTGTATGCAATGTAGATGAACATAGAGACGGAGTGACAAACCGTTCATCAAACACATGCAAACAATGCGATCGAATCTTTTCTGTTTGATTGAAATCAATCAATTGTGGCAAATCACAATGGAAATGCCTATGCTTGGTGCTCATACAATCATGTGCTCTTTCGAAAACTGTGTCATGCCAAGGAAGAGACATGGACTGTGACTTTCTGACATACAAACTTTTCAACTTTTCTTGAACAATCCGCATACGTGCGTGCTCATCCATGAGAGAAACGTGCTCAACATACAATATGTCATGCCTAGTAAAAGGGATCACATAATGATGCTGACTAAAATACAGGAAACCTTCACGAATGAAACACTCGAACAATGTGTGTGTATCAATCGTGCGAACACATAATACTTTCTGTGATGGCTCTTTGGACCAAGGCTCGAGAGCCAAGATCGCTTCTTCGGGATCTATCGGATCTTCTTGTGGGGGATCTGTGGACCTCGACTGGAAAACCAAGATCGATTCTTGGTGATTGATCGAATCTACAACGAGGTTAGCTTCGCTAGGAACATCATCAACTAACACATCATCAATCACATCATCTTCGTGCGAGTCATCATGCTTGTCTTTGTCATCCAAATCATCATGCAAATCATTATCATTCAAATCATCATGCTTCTCATAATCATGCAAATCCTGTGTCATGCTGTGGAGAAAAAGAGACTGAGAGAGTCTCCTTCTCCTGAATCTTGTCAATCTTGTCCTGCATATTAGCAATGAAAGATGGAGAATGAGCAATGTCCTCTCTATGAATGACAATAGGAGAATCACTTTTGGCATTGAGAGTTATAGTGTTAGTTAGAAAATCCATGAGAGCGTCATTATCACGAAACCATCGAATGCCCAAAATCATATCATATCCTGAGAGAGGAGAGACAACAAATCTTCTAGTAAAGGCAATCTGTTTAATTGTAAGTAACACATCAAGGCATTCCTCGGTGATGAGAGCGTCCATACCAGGACGAAAGCCAGAGACCTCGATAGGAGATCTCGGACTAATTTCGAGCCGGGCTCTCTTAACAAGAGAGGAATTGATCACATCATGCATACTACCTGGGTCAAACAGTATGACAAAACGGTGCCCCGACGTACGACCATAACATTTAATGAGAGAATCATCAATGGGAGGGTCCTGAGAAACTTTGGGCACAATCGTGTTATCATTCATTGCATTGACAGATGTAGTGGGTGTTGTGGTTTCTTTAGATTCATTCGATTCAAGCTTAGGACATGTTCGTTTTATGTGACCCTTAATGTGACAATGAAAACAATGACCTTCCTTAGAATAAGTGCTTTGTTCTTCCGACGTGATGTACATTGTATCCTCCTACAATTCCTTGTGCTACCTTTTCATCTGGAGTTAAGCCTAGGTTTAGCAATTGTGTTAGCCTTACCCTTAGATTCATTGGAAGAATTCTTTGATGAGATACTGTTGGTAGATTGGTTAGAAGAGTTATCATTCTTACCATTCTTACCGTGCTTACCGTTCTGAGGAGTCTGCGAGGTACTTGTGGAAGTCTTGTTCTCCTTAGGCTTTCCCTTGTTGTGCTTTATCTCCTGTGCGAGAGCAATCGCTACCGCCTTGTTGAGATCGATTGGATCGAGTACCTCGACATCGTACTTGATATACTCGTCCAATCCAAAGAGAAAAGCCTCTTTGCGCTCTTCATCCGACATGTGTATTTGGGTACCTAGCTATAAAACACGATTAGAAAAAGAAAAAGACATAACCGGCATACCATTTTGCTTGAGAGCGTGCCAATCGTCCTTCAATCGTGCAAGGTATTGAGGTGGCATGAACCGCGCCTTGAGCTTGTCTTGGAAATCAGCCCAACTAAAAGAGGGACGTGAAATCGTCGGCTGCCTTTAGGTGTGCGGCTAGCTGTGCCCCTTGCCATGCATGGTACCAATTAACGGCATCACTGGCAAGGTACATAGCTGTCGTCAAAACTTTGCTATTGCTTGTCTTATTAGTTGTCGCAAAATAAGCATTAAATTGATGCAACCAAGAATGAATAACAGTAGCATCCATCTTACCGTCATACTTACTGAAAGTCAACTTTTCTGTAACTGGATGGTTTGAATCCATGCCGTGGCTTGCGCCACTTGACGAACTCCCACGATCTTTGGGTGGTTCGGTCTTTGAGGCTAGGATTTGGGCAATAAATTCTTGATTGCGAAGCTCCCTTTGAGCTTCACGCTCGGCGTCCTTTTCTGCTTTTCGTGCATTTCGTTCATCGCGCTCGCTTTCGAGAGCAAGTCGATTTACCTCTTGTTTTGCGGCGAGAGCAATGCGCTCACGTTCCTGAGCAAGTCGATTTTCTTCTTGTTGTGCGGCCAATCTTGCGTTTCTTTCGTCGCGCTCGCGATCCTTGGCTTCTTGTGCACGGTCCTTTGCTGCTTGTTCTTCTGCTTTGCTTGCGAGTTGTGCCAATGCAACTCGATTCGTTTCTTGTTGTTGTGCCATCATGTCCAACATCGACTTGACCATCATCTCCATAGGAGTGAGGACAACTCGTGGCGTGGAGGGCGAAGGGGGAGGGTTGGAAAAATCATCTCTGGGTGGGGAGGAGTCTTCGTCGCCTCTCTCATGCTCATCACCTGTATGCGAAGTATCCATTCCGCTTCGGGTGACGACATGAACTATGATCTTGGGGTCTTAAGCTCGCGAGGAACTTGGGTTCTTGAGGGTCTTTGAGGTTCTTGAGGTCCTTGATTCGTAAGAATCTTGGGTTCTTGAGTCTTGAGGGTCTCGGGTTCTTGGGGTTCTTGAGGTTTTCTTTCGATTGCAAATCGCGTTGAGAAGGATCTTCTCTTCACCCGAGTTCTACCCTTTTCTGCGGGCGCACCCCTTGGCGGCCTTGCGCTCACACCAAGGTTGCTTTTTCCCACCTCACGTCGATTGGCCGGCCGCTAAGTGCACGGTCCGCTCTCAATGAGTGAAAAGAGACACAAGGGGAGGCTGGACAAACCCTTCTTTCTTGGGATTCCTGTCACTCTTCAACAAAGCACGATTAGGAATCCCCACGCCCAAGTAAACTTGGGTTCGTGCGATTGCAACAAGCAAAAAAATTCTTGTGGTTCTTTCCTTGAGTAATGCAGAACACTTTCAGAGCTCTGATACCAATGTAAGGTGCAGCGGAATGAATGTTGTATTTTCTCAAGATTAGTGATCTTTATTGCTCAAGGTTCCTTTTAGTTCTTAGGGAAAGAGAGCTTTCCATCTTGTGGAGAGTGCTGTGATCACGAACAAAGTGAGTGGGTATTGTGCGTGCAAGTGAATGAGACTGAGAGAAGGAGAGAGAAGAGATACCACACTGAGAGTTTGTAAAACCCTCCTTCGAAGGCCCCACTCTCGTCGGCGAGAGTGGTCTACTTTGATTGCACAAAGGTGTACAATGCGAATGCAATGGGACTATGCCGATGACGACGACGACTCGATGGCTGAAATCTGTAGTCTTCTATCTGCTGTTTTTCGGGACTATTCCGGTGGCTGAAAATGATTGTTTTGGCTGCGTTTTTAGGGCTGAAAATGGGGGAACATCTGCAACCGTCTTGGGATGGTTCTGCTATTGAGTCATAGGCTGGAAACTTCGAGGATCTGCTGCTGTTTTAGGCTGAGAATTAAAAACGCTGATGCTGTCTTGTTCTTGCCAAAAACGTTGGGCTCTGTAGGACTTCTTTGGCTGCGTTTTTAGAGGGGTTTGCACCTGCTGAAAACGCTGCATATGCTGAGGTGCTAGGCTGTGGAAAACGCTGGAATAGGCAGCACTCCTAGCGTTAGTGATTGTTGATAAAAACGCTGGAATGCTGAGACAATAATGCCACAATGCTGATGGTCTTGGCGATGATGCAAGGGGGAAAAGATGCGGGGGATCTGGTGTTGCCGCGGTACTGCAGGAGGACTCGTCGGCTGAGGTCTTTATCCAAAACGCTAGGCTCTGGGGGGATACTGTTGAGAAGTGACCTGTTGAGCGGGAAGCTCCTGTTGCCTCTTCTGTCAGAAAGTGCTAACTTGGGTTTGCTTATATATTAACTTAGCAAAATTGCCCTACCTACTTTTGTTGGAAAGTCACTTAAAAATAATAAGTGAAAATAATCAATAAATAGGAAAATAGGCTAAATGCACTGGAAAATTCCCCTAACTGATGCTAATGGATTCTGATGGGAATTCCGATGATCATGCTGTGTGCAACCGGAAGATATGCATCTATGCTAAGTGACTGGGTATGCACGGTCTACGAATAGACTCACAAAAGTGCTAGGTCACTGCTAATCTAAACTGACTGGACTGACTGAACCCTGCTGTGGTGTAGCTTGTCCACGGATACATAGGGTTGGGATGTGTCACGTGACAGCACGGTCCGCTCTCAATGAGTGAAAAGAGACACAAGGGGAGGTTGGACAAGCCCTTCCTTCTTGGGATTCGTGCCACTCTTCAAAAACACGACTAGGAATCGACACACCTAAGCGAACTTGGGTTCGTGCGACCGCAACAAGCAAAAATAAATAAATCTTGTGATTCTTGTGGTTCTTTCCTTGAGTGATACAGAACACTGCCAAAGCTTTGATACCAATGTTAGGTGCAACGGAATGAATGTTTGAACTTTGCTCAAGATGAGTGCTCCGAACTGTGCTCAAGGTTCCTTTTGTTCATATGGAAGGGAGAGCCTTCCATTCTTAATGAGAGAGTGCAATGATCACAAACGAAGTGAATGGACACTGTGCCTGCAAGTGTATGAGATTGAGAGATAGAGAGAGAAGAGAATACGACACCAGAGATGTTGTAAAACCCTCCTCCGAAGGCCCCACTCTCGTTGGAGAGAGTGGTCTACTATTGATTGCAAACTGGTACAAACTGAATGCATGTGACTGATGCAAGTCTAGGTTATGTCGACAACGACAACGGAGATGATGAGGCCGACACTAGGGCTGAAAACTGAAGGTCTTTATCTGCCGTCCAAAAACGCTCAAGGCTGAAATCTGCTGCAAATCCAAAACGCTGGTTTTGGGGCTGATTTCTGCTAACTAGGTAGGGCAATTTGACTAAGTGAATATATAAGAAAACCTAGCGCTAGCATTCCACAGCAGAAGAGGCAACAGGGACTTCGATTCAATAGGCACCTTCTCAGCAGGACCCCAACAGGCCTAGCGTTTTTTGCAACACAGCAGCAAGGACCTAGCGTTTTGCAACCACAGATCAGTCCTTGGTGTTTTTGCATGGCAGTCAGCCTCGGCGACCACAAGACACAGCAGATCAGCCCTAGCGATAGCAGATTCCCGAGCGATAGCAGATCAGCCCTAGCGTTAGCAGTTTCCTCAGCAAAGACAGATTTCAACCCCTAGCGTTTTTGGTTTGCAGATCAACCTCAGGGTTTTTGCAGATCTTTGCGACGAAATCAGCCCTAGACTCAGCGTTTTCAGTTTTCAGCAGTCAGTTTCCGCAGTAGAATCCCCAAACCTCGCAGATCTCACCTTCCCGCAGCAGATCCTTGCTGCACGCTCAGATCCCGTGAAGTTTGCAGATTCAGCCCGAAAAACGCAGATTTCAGCATCTGCGTTTTCAGCGCGTCGTCGTCGCATCGTCGCCAACATAGAGTCAGAATTCAGTAGATTAAGATTTTCAGATTTCAGCCCTTGGCATTTTCAGATTTCAGCCCGTCTCGTTGTCGTCCTCATTGTCGTCGACATCATTGGAAAGTCCAAAGCATTGTAGAGATTTGTGCAATCATAAGTAGATCGCTCTTGCCATAGATAGTGGGGCCTTCGGAGGAGGGTTTGACAACATTTTGGTGTCGTATTCTTCTCTCTATCTCTCAGTCTTAGCTGAGAATCATGAAGCAACGTCTTAAGCAAGTCGGGAAGAAGTGTCCTAAGTTGTCTTTCAGTATGTATGATCCATTTCTTGTCATTAAAAAGATCAATGAGGTTTCTATGAAATTGCAGCTGCCTAACTCATGGTCAATGCACAACGTTTTCCATGTTTCTTGGTTGAAAGTGTTTCGGGGTACACTTCCAAAGGACATTTCTAAAGCAGAAGAACCAGAAATCATAGATAAAGCCGAAGTCATGGAGCCGGAGCAAGTCTTGTTGCATCGATTTCGTCATGGTTCAAAGAAACAAGTGCGACAATACTTTTTGAAGTTCAAAAGCAACCCACGAAGCCGTGTGGGTTGACGAAGACTTTTTTAACGACTACCTAGAGTTGTTGGCAGAACCAGAGCCTAGGAAGGGTTCTAGCACCCTTGTGAGCCTGTGCGTAGGCCGTGTATATCTAGGCACTTAGAATAGTTGCATATCCTCTTACTGCACAACCCAATAGTTACATTTTTCAAGTCAATAATCCCAAATTTCCATGACATTTTGGGGTAGTCAATGCAGGCCTTTTATTATTATTTATTTAAAATTAAATGTCAATTTGCAAGGTCGTGGGGCTTGTAGGGGAGCATGCTCGACCCAGCATGGTTTTGGTATATAAGGAGGAGAGGGGGCGCCCATTTGAAGCAGAAGAGGCAGCAAAAGAAGTTATCCAACTTGCAGTGTATGGACTTTGCAATACCGGCAGAGCCTCAAGCACTTCGCGTTTTTGGACCTTGCAGATCTGCCCAACGTTTCAGTCTCAAGCACCTGGCGTTTTTGCCAATCCGAGATCTAGCTAGCGTTTTCAATCATCAGCAGTCTCAACCAACAGATTAGGTTAGCGTTTCCAGTTTTCAGCCCGTTTTGCACTCACAGTTTTCAGCCCTTAGCCTCGCATATCGCATCTCCCGCAACAGATCCTCATCATCTCGTCTAGTTCAGCCAGTGTTTTCCATTTGAGCCTGCAGTTTTTAGCATCATCGTTTTCAGCGCATCGTCGTTGAGTCGTCGTCATCACTGTTCACTCCAACATAGCTCTTCTTCCCATTAACCACCAACCGATGTTGCGGCAATGCTTGAAAAACTTGCAAGAGATGGTCGCGATGCTCTACCTTGTTCTTGGAGAATACGATGATATCGTCGAAAAAAGTACCCACAAATGACCTATACTGTCGAAAAATCTTTTCCATCTTCCTGTTGAATGTTGCAGGAACATTTGTGAGACCTAAAGGCATCACCAAATACTTGTACAAATCTAAAGGACGTACTGAGCGCGGTCTTGTACTCATCTCCAGGAGCGATCTTGATTTGATGGTAGCCACCTTTTAGGTTGATTCTACTGAAACATGTAGAAGCTTGTAATCTGTCCAGTATATCCTTGATCCTAGGTATTGGAAACGTGTTCTTGATGGTGATTTTGTTGAGAGCCCTGTAGTCAATGCACGTTCTCCAAGATCTTTCTTTAAAACTAACAACACTCGGGAATAGTAAGGTGATGCAGTGTGTTGAATGAGACTGTTCTCCAAATACTTTTCTCGTTTTGAGCTCTGTTGATTGCGCAAGATGGCCGGTTCTGTGGCGAGGTAACTTTCTTGGTAAGCCTTCAGAGAAACAATCAGCCTGAGCTCGCAGAAAGTCTTGTAGTTCCTTCTCGAGGTTGGACAAATTTGACATTTTCTTATCATTTATCATGTAATAAGATCAAGTAAACAAACATACTGGATTTCATTAATCTAGAAATGGTCAAAGCCGATACAAGTGGGACGGATCGCCCTTTAATTTTACATCAATAACTATATTTCTATCCTTTTCATTCTTCAAAGTTGCTTTTCTCATCGTGTAGTCGACCACCACTTTGTTCTTATGGAACGAAGGAATTCCCAAAAGGATGTCACACTCCTCCAAGGGCATGATGTAAAAGTCCTCGTGCCCTAAATACCCCTTACAATGCAATCGAAGTTTGCCTATGACAGATGTAATGACAACATCCCGTCTTGAAGTCGCTAGAACTGCGTCAGTCGGTGGTCCCATTTCATTTGGCGTAATTCCAAGTTGAGCCGTGAAATTTTGTCGAGATAAAGTTGGCCTTGGCTCCTTCGTCGAAGAAGATGAGGGCTTCTTGATGTTGTACTTTACCCCACGCTCTGTAGAGCTCCGTACTTTCATCCATTTGTTCAAGGTCGGTCTCCACAAAATCTGCTACCAGTTGTGCTTTTGTCTTTCCTTTCTTTGCTCGCTCCTCCGCTGCTCTTGAACTCTTTGGCTTGTCCTCTGACTGTTCTTTAGGTGCTTGGTCAAGGCACTTGGCAAATACATGCCTTTATTTTCCACAACCATAACACTGTTACCCTCTTTAAAGTATTCGGCGTGTTGCTCCGCTAACAATCGAGGGCCCGAAGGCTTCTTTCTCTGTTGTTTTCCCTTCCTCTTGTTACTGTTGTTCAATTCTTGTCCGGTCCGAATTGTGACCAACTTGTCGGTTGGGTACATAAGGGTGCCCCCGTGCATGGCAAACCCTTGCGTTGTGTGTCCCATCAATCATTGCATGGACTCGGACTTCTGCAGCGACAATGGTCTCGTATCTCTTTGGGTAAACCACAACAAAATTGCTCAATCTGCTGCTTGAATGTGATTTTCTTGAACGAAGAGGCTGGTAAGAAAGTGTCTTAAAATCTTTGACAGTAGGTATCCAGTGTCTTCCTTGGTCATTCTTAGATGATTCAAATTCCAAACAGTATTCTCAAACAGATACTCAAACAAAGTTCAAAAAGTGTTTGACTTAAAGGCCATGTTGAAGAATTAAAGGCACATATTTAAAGGCCCTGGAATGCTTTTTGAGTTTGACACATATTTAAAGGCCCCTTGGCCATGAAAACTAGTTTACATGAAAAGCTTAAAGTCCCAAGAGCATTTTGTCCAAAAGTTGGCGGAATAGGCAATCTGAAAATTCCGTACACCTGCCACATCAGCATGCCAACGCATTATGCGAGTGTCCATACAATCTGCCACATCATCAGCCAACGCAATTTTTGGAGCGTCTGTACAATCATGTTCTTACGCAAGATATTCTGTGTGTGTGTTGGGGGGGGGGGGGGGGGGGGGGGGGGGGGGGGGGGGGGGTGCTTTATTTTCAAGCTAGGCCCCGTCAGATGGGGGTACCATAAGTTGTTGGGGGTTATGATTCTAATCCTAACCCTCTTCAATAATTAGGCCACTTGGCAAGGAAGTGTAAGTTGTTGAGAACTTGTTTTTCTTCTGCTTCTGCTAGGGTTTAGGCCCCTCATCTGGGATGTGTAGGTTGGCCTAGGGTTAGGCTCGAGGAGCCCTAACCTGTTAGGCCTTCCGTGGATTGACTTGTCAGCAGTTTGTGACATCAAAGGTAGGGACACCTATCAAGTCAAAAATCAATCCAACCAAAGGTCGGGGCTTCTAGTTTTTTGTGTTCTCAGATAGAAGTGGTTGTTGGATAGGCTTGGGAAATATGGCCATGAATGCCACGCTTGAAACACCTTCCTTGGATCGATACTGTGCCATCTCTTCAAGAGTCGGCCACCGGGTAGAAGTGTCAGAGGATGTGCTAGTTCACTGGTGTGAGCTATCTTGACTGGAAGATCGGAAATTTTGGTTTCTTTTTTGGGAAGCCATAGCAATATCTGTAAAGACTAGCTCTTTCTTCATGACATGATAACCCACTCTTGCATGTGACGTGAGTTGTCGCATGTTGGAAACCTTTTTGCCGATACAATAATAACGCAAAGGAAAAGGCAAGCCCATTGAGAAGTAGGCCACTGTGTACTTCTCAATCTGATTTTCAAGAGTAATATCTCTGAAGGTGGGGACTGGTAGATACATGTGATTGTAGCCCTGCCCATATGTTTTGAGATGATGTATTATGTGATGATGATGAGGATGTAGGGTAGACCTATGTACCATAGTTACTTGGAACGGGAAGTCGAAACGGGGAACGACAATAGGCATGAAATGCCATTCCCTATTACAGATACTCATGTCTGAAACATGGGACGGGGATTTCGAACGGAAGTTAGAATGGGAACGGGGAACGGAGACCAGAAAATGGCCATTCCCTGTAACTACGACGTACTTATCCACTCTAGGTATCCTCATTTTATTTTATTTTTATGTTCCTTCTAGTCACACATTGGTCTCATCGGTCATTTTGGCCATTTGAAGACGTTAATATAACATTTCATTTCAGCTCTCTCTCTCTCTCTCTCTCTCTCTCTCTCTCATAACCCATCACATCACCCTCTTGTATTGGGTGCACATTGTATCAATGATCACACAGACTATACACATTTCCAATCAATAGCACCTCTAGTTTCACTTTAGTATCCTTTGTACCTAGACATGGTATCAGATTCACCAGTTTGTAACGGTTTGGTCTCATAGGTCATTTTGGCCTTTTCGAAGACGTTAATATATCATTTCATCTCTCTCTCTCTCTCTCTCTCTCTCTCTCTCTCTCTCTCTCTCTCTTTTTTCCTCAGATCGCCCTCCCTCTCTCTACATCCTTTGCGTTTTTGCAGATCCCTCTCCTCTTGTGCCCTCTCCTGCCCTATGCGACTCTACAGCATTACTGCAGATCTAGGAGATCACTGGGAGGTTTCCATTGTCCACCATTGGATACAAGAGGTTGTGCACCTGTTGCGGCTCTTTCCCCGTATCTGTCAGCTTCCGTTACCACTTCCAACAGTCTACTCCCTTCTTCTCTTGTATCATGTACCTCTTGCTAGGGGAGATGTAGTACATTGGGCAGATTCAAAAAACTAATAAAAGGATCTTTTTCATGCAAAATAAATGTAACAAGTCATTCGATAGCGGCTGAGCCTTTGTATTGTTATTGTAATTTGTTTCTTTTGAGCTTATCTATTCAAGCAACCATTACAGTAAAAAAGAGCTTAGGTGGACACTTGAGATGCATAATTTAACAGATCGATATTTTTAATGCTTGGTAGTTTTGGAGGTCATACATCAACAGACCAATGGTTCTGGTTGGTGCTAGCCTTGGAGGTGCAGCAGCTATTGATTTCACACTGGCTCATCCAGAAGCCGTGAGTCCCTGAAACTATTGAAATCTTTGTGAGATGTGTGTAGAAAGGTAGTTATTCCTATGTATGATGTGTGAAGCCGGAAAGGTGGTGCTGTCTTCAGGTGTCAAAATTAGTCCTTGTGAATGCTCAAGGGTATGCAAAAGGAACAGGAAGAAAAGCTAATTTTCCCAAGTTCATGGCTTATGCTGGGGTAAGGGGAGCTGCATACTATCTAATAAGCTATCAATATATCGTATGCATAGGAGTTGGAAATAGGGTTTATGCTTCCAGTGTGTCTTGTGCAGGTCTTTCTACTGAAGAACGTGCTTCTGCGAACTTATGCAAGCCTTTTGATTCATCATAATATATCTTGGGCCACACTGCTTGACCAGACAAATGTAAGTCCTCTGGAGCCATCTTCTGCCAGTAAGCAATGTCATCAAGGGGGCGTGTGTCCTGTCTTTACATGCGCGCCTCTGCAGTGATAGGGATATTTTTTGTCATTTTCAATGTTGACATGGGTGAATTGTGATGGTTTATGTTTATTGTCTTGATAGGTGAATTTCAATTGAAAAAGTCCTAGGCATTTTATGTATTTTTTGAGTTTACTGGGCTTTGATTTGTAAGTCATGTGTCACGGTCTTTTGGACCGTCCTTTGTTTCTCAACTCATGAAAGTATTTTTGTATTGCCTGCATAGATAGATGATTATCATTTCTTGCAGGTTGGACGCCTGCATTGTTTGATGCCCGGTTGGGCCAAAGCTTCAGTTGACTTCATGCTGAGTGGTGGCTACAATGTGGCATCAGGGATCTGCAAGGTATTTTCCTGTAGATTCATGGTTGTTTTATTACAAGATACATCAGAGTATTAAACATTGCTTATGCTATTGGAAATTTTCAGATCAGCAAAGACACGCTCGTGATTTGGGGAGAAGAAGACCGAATAATAAGCAAGGATGTTCCGCAGGTAAATTAAACATCTTATGGTTTTGCACCTTAGGAATATCTGCTTTACAAGAGACTGTTATTCTCCCTTTTCTCTTCTGTTCATTTGCTTTCTTCATGTGTACTGAAAAAAAGAAGTTGCGAGTGATGTATAACATTCACTTTCAAGACTTCCATTGCTTGTTTTAGACCTTTTATCATGTGATTATGATTACTTGTTTCAAGCTTGTCACAAATTTTTTGGTCTTTTATTTCTGCAGAGGTTAAAAGAGGACTTACCGCATGCAAGACTAGTTTTTATCAGCAATTCTGGGCACCTTCCTCATCTAGAGGAGCCCGAGGCAGTGGCTACACTGATCTCAGAGTTTTGTCGAACTTGAAATTCTTGAAGGTGTCGTCCATAGCATCTCTCATAAGTTTACACACGAGGCAATCCAAGTTCATTGTAGATAGATACACCACCTTGAGCAAGGAAAATGTACAGTATTTAACATGTACTCATATTAAGAGTACTTTAGAGTGATGGCTTTTCATGTGGATCAATTCATGTATTGACAATCAAACAGCTTCCTGCAGATCCTGTAAATCAACCTCTGAAGTTCTCTTAGATCAAGCATTTCGTGTGGGTGATTCACAATGAAAAATAAAATGCTTGTCTCGTTTTGAAATAGTAACTTTCAGTTGCTGTTTTCGGCTCTCTCTCTCTCTCTCTCTCTCTCTCTCTCTCTCTCAAACAAAGCTTTGAGATCCACAAGAAGATTTAGAAATTTTCTCATGTAGGAAAATGGAGTCTTTTCCAATGTTTTTCATACAGTGAATAACATCATGAGCTTCTGCTCAAGAGGCACCGCATACCTAACTAGGTGCGATTGGGGGCAGGGGACCACCGGCCCCCCCACCGGCCGGCGGTCCCTTGCCCCCAATCGTACCTAGCTAAGTATGCGGTGCCTCCCTCACAAAAGCACATGATGTTGAGGTAAGTCACAATGTGGGAATTATTGTGAGAATTTGTCCAAAACTTCTTGTGATCTCTTTGGATCATTCTCCTTTAAGTTTTTTTTTCAAAGAAGCTTTTGGAGATAAGATAATGATGGCTTTAAGTGGTCAGTGATGATCTTTTGTTTTTTTAGAATTTATGGTTAATGCAGCATCACAATTTTATATCCTAGACAGACACTTAGATACAACATATCACATTTTTCTCATTTTGCTGACCATATATTGATGTCACTAAAACCAACTCTTTGGGGGGGGGGGGGGGGGGGGGCGGGGGGGAAATAAAGTATAAAGTTCTTCACTATTTGGTCATGATGGGCATACAAACTCTGTAGGGGTAGCCCATACAAAAGAATTAACAGAGTATTCTAGATGACTAATTTGCTTTTCGCATAAAAATAAATCGGTTCTTTATCAGAATTTATGGTTGATGTAGCACCACAATTCTTATTCTAAACATATAATTAGAACAAAGAATATGAACTTTTTTCAGTTTGATGACTTGTTCTCAATGTTCCTAAAGCTACTCTCTAAAATCCTCTTGATACACTTCAATACTCCACATTTACTCCACCATAGAAAGGGTCAAGAACATTAAAAAAGTGCCATACAAGGATAATTGAGTACTAAAATTGCACGGATGAAATAACTAGTTTTTATAATGTGACATTTACAATCCCTTCGTAAATGGTCAAATTTTAAAGAAATCATGAAAATATTATATGTACTATATAGTTACGTAGTATTTCTTCTGAAGTCACCAATATTCAAAGATTAGAGTTGTGTCTCGTAATGAGCCGATTTTGATACAAACTAAACACAATCAATAACTGGAAATACAAACATCCCTTATCCCTTGGAAGCATGAAAACCTATCAAACATTACTACAATTATTTATAGAATATTCTAAATTGCACTTAGATGGTTTTTAGAGTGGTCTTATTGCTAATATTATAAAAAATGGCCAAAAGCATCAGACTTTTCACCTCATAAGACAACTTTTGTGGATATAAAACACTTCAGTGCATTTTGCATCTATGGTAATATTTGTTGAAAGTCAATTAACATGACAAAAAAGCGTCCCACTACCAATCCTCTGTTAAGGGAATGGAACCTCTAACTCTAGCATTTGTTCCATCTATAGATTTGTTCAACCACTTGCTCATGAACAACAAAGCTTCATAGCTTAAGGCCTTGTATAGTCATTGTAATGAGTTAAGTAGCGGTCATCACTAAAAGTCTTGAGACTAATGGATTTTCTTGAGTGAGAGGTTTGGGAGTGGTAGCTTGAGAGGCAAAGAAGAATGTAACATTTAATAGCCTAGTAACTTGTGTGTAGCGGAAAATAGCATAAACATAGTGAGCATTTCATTAGAATAGATTCCTAATGAGCATAGCAAGAGTGCTTGGATGGAGAGAGCAACAAAAAGCATAACACCTAGTTAGATAGGCATGAACAATACTTCAAAAGAGAGAGAAATTAAGCTATTGACAACAGTTGAGGACGGGATTTACATGGAGTCTATCCCCCCTCCAAAAGGCTTTGTATTATAGGTTTCCCCCATCAAGGGAGACATTTTACAATACAATACTTTGTGTTTCTTCAATATCTTGTTGGTGCAATGAAGATGGAAGCTTCAAGCACCAAGTTGACACTTATAAAACACAACATCAATTCCCTCACGGTCTCAGACCCAAGACTTCACACACCTTCGAATATGGTGAGAGCTAGCCAGGTATGAGAGTAGATTGAGAGGAAGGAGTATTCTTACGAGAAAGAAGTATATATCCTCAAATAATCACTCATAATAGCTTAGCATAGCTTAGTAATTAGCATGGTAGAGGAGATGAGCATGCATTGGAGCTTGGCTCTTGGTTGGATTTGCATCAAAAAGCCAAGAGTTGTTGGTGTAGGCCTCCCTTCTCCTAAGCTTGGAGTAGATGATGAGCTTTCCATTAAAGCTTGAGAAGGACAGAGAGTCTTCTTTGCTTCACACATGAGATTGTGTGTGTGTGTGTGTGTGTGTGTGTGTGTGTGTGTGTGTGTGATAATGCCTTGCTAAAATCAATCCCCTCTCTCTCTCTTGGTCGACCCCTCTTTGAATTTTACTCACTGCTAGCATCCCATTGGACCTTGCAAAGCTTAGCCAATGATAATTAAGAAGCATAAGTGATAGCCTTGTGACATGTGTCTCCCTTTCATCTTTTGTGAGAGCTTTAGGTAATTAAATAATGCAATTAAACTCTCATTGGACCCCTTAGTCTTCTAGCCAATAGGAATCAGGCAAGCCATTGGGCTGTTGAATGCTCATTGGACCCCTTGGAAGACTGTCTAATAGTCTTCTAGAGAGTTTAATTTCTATTGGTTCTTTTATCAAGTGTTTTTAAATGAATTAAACTATATGTACTCTAGCCTAATTCTCATTGGTCCACCTCTATGGCCATCCAATAGGGTTTGAATGCACCTTAGGGGCAACTAGGCTAGGGAGCTGACATGTGTCCCCGCTATTCCCTTTGTGTAAGGGGAGCTTGCTAGAGTGTGTGTGTGTGTGTGTGTGTGTGTGTGTGTGTGTGTGTGTGTGTGTGTGTGTGTGTGTGTGTGTGTTTCTCTCTCATTCCCTACAAGAAAGGCTCGCCTCCTCCTATCTGGGGATATGTGAAGACTTTAGGGTCTTCACATAAGCATCCAATTTGCCCTAGGTTTTGACCATTGGACCTAACCTTTGAATTTTTTGGAACCTTAGCATTTTGGAAGTCTTAATGGGCTGAACCTTAGGGTCTTTAAAGCCCATTGTTGCACATTTCTCTTTTGCAGATGACCCCCCCTTTGGATCCCTATTTCCCCTCCTTTGGATCCCTAATGTGACCGGTCTGCCAGCTTAACCAATATTCTAGCTTTTTCTCCCCTGGTAATTCCCCATATTAAATGATCAGTTTAACATGAGAAAATCATTTAGGAGAATTAGATATTAGTTATTATGACAAGAAAGTTAGGGCCTCACCATGCAAAAATAGCAGGAAAGCCATAACTTGAGCATATTAATACATAGAAAGTTAGGGCCTCACCATGCAAAAATAGCAGGAAAGCCATAACTTGAGCATACTAATACATAGAAAGTTAATAAAGAGAGAGACAAATAGGGTGTCAGTTTACTCGATGATTAAATTCTCCTAAAGGGTCCACCTCCAAATGTAGCATGCAAGTTCATGGGGAGGGGTTGCCAACAAAGGAGGGTTGAAGTAAGCAGTAGTAAAACAAACACAGGACAAGGAGAAAGATGAGGAGGATTTGAGGCAGCTTATGAGAAGCTCTTGGAGGAAGGACATGGATTTCCAATCTATGCTCATCAAAATCCAAATCTCAAGAGAGTTTTGACAAGCTAAATATTCACTTGCTTGCATTCAATTGAAGACAAGATCATGGCGTTTTCTCCTTAGCAAGATTAATTAGTTGCAATGGTACAACTCCAAATCTTATTTGCAAATACAAAATCGTTGTGCTTGTATGCCAAATGTAGTATAATCTTGAAACCTTGGCCATATTTGTACGTACTATTACTTAGGAAAGCTTGCAAGTGCTTATAATCCTTTTGGCAAGCTCTTGTAGCTTGTTGTTGAACTTTTATCTTTTCACATCCATGTCACCACAAATCATCATGGAGTTCACTTCATAGCATCAGTCTCTTCATTTTCCTTTTGCTTGGTTCCATCTTCAACATCCATCAACATGCATTTTGGATTTATAGATCGAATAGTGACATAGTAATGAGGTGTTGTATGTGCTAGCTTTCATGCAACCGGGATTTATTTATATTAATATGTGTAAGAGTTGTAGGGACATGAATCATTCAAGACATTGGCTTCTCAAAAACTTTCTTGGCATCTCTATTGGCATTGCAAATATGCCCAAGAGTAGGCAAACATCAATGCACACCTTAGTCCTCAGTAATGGAAGATTGATTTTTGTTGTGAATAAAGTCATCGTCTTCACTATGAAACAGGAGGTTGTAGACCTACCATCAAACATCCGTATACTGAGTTGGCCACATGCATTCAAGACTGTTTAAAACCATGTATGATCATGACAATTTTTCTTTTTTTCTTTGGAGTAAATTCTCTTGTCCCGTTGGTTTGTGGCCTACTAGTTATAATCTTATTTGGAGTAAGTTCTCTTGTCCTGTTGGTTTGTGGCATACTAGTTATAATATTTTAGAAAAATAACTTACAAGGAATCTTGAAAGGAAGCAGGTCTTAATAATCATCTTTTAAAGTTACATTAAGACAATAGCCATTATATGGTCATGGGAAAAATTTAAGTTAAGAATAAGTAGCATGCTTTATAAAAATCTATTTCAGTGCATGTTTGCTATGTATAAAGGGATTAATATGCCCGTTGTATATTACTATTTTTTTGAGCTTTTGATTTAGCAACTAAGAAATATAGGAGTTAGCAAGTTTATGGTAGTAAACCTTTTGGGTGAAAAAACTTAAAAATGCCAAAAATAAGGTTAGTCACTAGAAGGTAAGTAGATTTTTTTTTTTTTTTGGTGCTCATTATTTGAAGAGCTATTCATGTCAAATTCTTGAACAATAGCTGCTTTCATAGAAATTATGAATGTAAGGAAAATTGAACATGGTGGTGATATCGTACTTTCTATATCACCAATTTTGCTTGAAAATAAAGAAATTTCTATAGTTTATAACCAATAAACACGACCAAAAAAACTCGTTGTTTATATGTAAGCATGAAATGTCAGCTTGCATCTCTAAAAAAACGTCGAATGTAGTTAAGATTTTGTTTGGCTATGCCAAGCCCAATAGTGTGGCTAAGGATGAGTGAAAAATACTAAAAAAGAGTTATAATAAAACTTTGCTGGAAGTAATCCCTTCAACAACGTCGATGGCTGTGTTGTTTCCCATGCCAGCCATATAGCTTCTAGAGTGCAGAGGTTTACTCGTGCCGTTAAGGATTAAGATGCACTTTGAGAGACCGTCGAACTGAAGCTCTTTAGTGTATATAAGGCTGAAAAATTAGTACCACTTAATATCTTTAGTTATGAGTGCAAGGATTGTCATCAAGCTATGTGGAAATAGAGCATTGCATGGTAGCTACCGCGTTAGCTATTATTTCATGCATGTGTGTGAACGTAGTGGGATGTTTGTGTATATAGAAGAGTGTCAGCAAATGAGCACGCCAAGGAGGCTCTTTAAATTGTAGATTATGGTAGCCCTGGGAGGCATCCCATCCTTGACTCAGGTGATGAGTGCGTGTGTGTGTGTGTGTGTGGGGGGGGGGGGAGAGAGAGAGAGAGAGAGAGAGAGAGAGAGAGAGAGAGAGAGAGAGAGAGAGAGAGAGAGAGAGAAGAAGAAGAAGAAGAAGAAGAAGAAGCAACGAATTCAATTTTTCTCGGTAGGATTTTGTTTCACGAGTATGGAAGCGCTACTGTTATATAAAAAAATTATGCAATTTCAGTATTCCATGTTTGTGTAAGTGTTGTTAGGGAGTATTCCCACAACAAAATTGGAGTTGTGTGTGTTTCTAAGAGAGAGATCACGGCAAGAGCGAGAGTGTTCTTCAACCATGAGTTCGTCCATTGGTTCATGGAGCCACTATGTGCGGATATCTTGGTTTGTAGTGTAATTCTCGAGTAAATGGATTGTAATTATGTGGGTTAAAATAGGACAGTTTAGTAATGAATCCTGATACGTAGCTTGGATTTTGGCATAAAACCTCTAATAGATTGATTTTTAAAGTTGTGATACATCTTTCTCCTTAAGGTTGTAATAGATCAAGCCATAAGACAGAGAGATAGAGACTATGCTTTGATCTTATGACATGTGCGTGTGTGTGTGTGTGTGTTCTTGCCCAAACACAGTCACGCTCACTCTGTCAGGCATCAGGTCTATAGAGAGGGGCCTACTGCCTCATCATAGTAATGAGAGTATTCTTGTTGGCCTTGCTTCCTAGCCATTCGTTCTTCACAAGAGCTTGCACAATGGTGTTTATTATTATAGATTTTAGAAACCCATTGTGTACAAGTCTTTAATAAGTTTGTAAATTTCTTCAAAGGTTGTAAAGGAATCACTAGATGAGTATATGATTAGGTGAAGAATGCCCACACAAGTATTAAGTGCATTTTTATAAGGTGGATTACTTTTCTCTTTGAAAAATTCATTAGTAGTGAATTGAAACTTATCACATTTCCAACTATATCTAGTAGTGGTCACTTGTGTAGGGTTCTATTAATGTAATGTTTAAGGCGAGATAAGTTGTACTAGCAGTAAAGGATTCCTTGTTTAATAAAACAGTCATGTTTGTAGTACTCTCAATTTTGAGAACGTTTAAAGGATAGATATCCTTAAGTTGTTCCTCAAAATATTTGTTGTTTACACTGAGAATATCAACCATGTATGTGAAGTATGGATGAATTGTGTGAGGTTTTTTTTTCAAGGTTATTCAATTGTCTAATGTACCACTTGTATTCAAAGTATTTTGGGTAGAGATTACATAGTGCAGGTGAACAAGAGAAACCCATATGAATACCCTTTTGTTGTTTAAAACACTTTGCTTCAAGTTGGATAATGCTATTGTTAAGTAACCAATGGAGATGTAGTATTAGCTCCACTTGGTTAAAGGGAAAATGGGTTGTATGTGTGTATTTCTTAACCCAAGTTGGTTCCTTAAATGGCAAACTTTTTTTTTCCATTTTTAAAGGCAAGGTCTACTAGCTCTTCTAGAATAGAGAGCAGTCTTATAGGCCCAAAAATAAAAATATTTTTATAGCATTGTGTTAGGTCTCCCCAATCTTAGAAAAATAAAATGTCTTTCAAAACATATAAAGTGAGTAAGTGAAGGGTGAGTTTAGAAAATGAAAAGACAAATGAAGGTGGAAAGTCAAAAGACCTTTTGTGTCCATATAAAGAGATGGTCAACTTCACAAAAGTATATTTGTGTTTCTCTTCTCGTTTATTTTTCCTTTAGTATTTTCTTCTCTTTAAAGTGTCCTCTCTCTCTCTCTCTCTCTCTCTCTCTCTCTCTCTCTCTCTCTCTCTCTCTCTCTCTCTCTGTGAATATTGTATCCGTCCTTCCCACTAATACTATTGAAAATCTACATGCTTCGTCATTGCCCGTCGCTACGTGATATAGACTAACACATCATTTTTGTTGTTGTTGAGGGAATCTTTGAATTAGGAATAGCTTTTAAAATTTTTTGAAGCCATTAGGAATCTTTTAACTAGGAATAGCATTGTGTTATATATGCCGTATAGATATGCGTAGTTATTTTGGGAGGCTTTAAAATATCTTTGTGCCATTCTTGATGATCCAAAATGGATTGCAATTAAGTATGAGAAACTCACAGGTTTTGCTTTTTTAGCTGTGTGTTATATCTGTTGTATAGATTTACATAATTTATTTTGGGAGTTTAAACATAACTCAGTACTATTCTTGATGAGCCAAAATGGATTACAATTGAGTATGAGAAACTCACAGGGTTTTTTTTGTTGCTTAGCACAATGTTATTGTAATTCTGTGAGGATTTCATAAAGACACTTAGTCATAAAATCTATCATTTTTGTATAAATTCCATTTGACGCATCTGAGATTCATTTAAATTTATGCTTGTGTTCTTTGTAAGTGGAAAAGAACACAGGGAGTTTTTTGTTATCAGGATTGTAACCAAATTCTTGAAGTTGTGTTGTAAGTAGGGACCTAGTTTCATTTGGGTTAGGGGAGACTAATGGATAATTCGTCTCCATTTAATATTCTAGTGCAACTAAGGTTGAAGTTGTTTACAAATAATTGTGGTCATATTTTTAGCCTTGTCAAGTCCGACAAAAAAATAATTGTTGAGAGATCTCTAATTTTTGTAGGTATATTTAGAGTATACTATACAGTATCAATGCTAAGCCAATGTTGTTTTGAATTTAACACATTGTTAGAGAAGGAATGGAAAAGTAGTTGAGAGACGGTATGGTGCACCTCTGACTCCAGTTGGAGTTTATTAACCAAGTTGGTAAGGCAGTTAACTAGGGTAGAAAATGCTAAGGGAGGATTAAGTGGAGGAAGGGGAATATGATTTAGTCCTTTGTTAAGTACTTATCAAATTGTATGATCCTCGCAAATGTTTAGATTCAAAGTACAAAAATGAGATCCATTTTTTTTGAATTGAGAGGTAAAGTTAGTGAAATTAGGGCAATTACAAGTAGGAGAGACGTGTTGTCTTAAAAAATAAGCACTATAAAACCAATCTTTTAGTGGTTCGTGTACCTCCAGCCAATCATGACATAATTAAGCAGAGAAATGTTACCAAAGTGTTGATGAAAAAATATTCAAAAAAATAGATTTGGGTGGATGAAATTCCAAATTTTGTTTCACAAGAAGGCAATGAATCAAAATCTGGTTCCCATCCTCCTTCATACGACACAAGATTTTCCTTTGAGCTACGTTGGTAACTACCTGAAAATATGATTTCCCTCCACCAAAGTTAGAGCTTGAAGTAATAAAGGGGGCTAAAAAATATGTAAGAGAGTTAGGATGTTAGTTAGAGAAATAGGTTGTTTGAGGGATGGGGTAGTTTCTTCCTCCATGTTGGGTTTAAGAAAACTCAGTAGAAAATTACCATAGGATGTTAGAAATATTCTTGGTTCATCTTCCTTAAACTCCTTGAGGGCCTCTAATATCATGTTGCAGAAGTGGATGAAAGTAATTTGTGCTAAGACCAAGTTATGTGCTTGTCTTCCAAGCCATGAGGCTATCAATTATAGGTGGAACTCTGCAGCTTTGTCAGGAAATAATAATTCTAAGTGATTTAATATGTACCAAATTTCACGATCAGACTAGATGATACTCAAATCACAAGATGCTTTGTTATCGAGGAATTTACAAGCACATTTGATATATGGCATGTAAATACTCTATATAGAGCCAAAGTGAAAATCTACATTTGACTTAGAGAAGGCCATAATACCTTTTGTGCGTCCGTAGATCCTAATATTGGTGGAGCATTTGGATGGATCTAAGAAGTTTATGGAAAAGGTAGCATTGATTAAATCTCCTTTATCCAAGAATTGAGTGCCTTTAAGAATATTGTTAACCTGACATTCATCCATGCAGGCAACATGTAAGTCGGCCAAAAGAATCCAAGATTCAAGTGAGATGGGTGCCATAAATCCTTTATAGGAGAGAGTCCAAAGTTGATTGTTGACATTGGCTGGTTTGAGCTTGACTTGTTTTGGAGAAAGAAAGGGAAATAATTTGGAGACTTTAGGTGCCATTATCAAAAGTGTGGACTCACTAACAGAGAATAACTCCTGCTGAAAGTTCTTAACTGTTGGGGTATAAAGCCCAATGTGGTCGCCCAGGTAAGTGGGCGGGCCGCCAAGTATGCACACATATTCTTTTGTAAAAACCTAATAAGAACTCACTATGCTCTACACATTGCAGTAGAGCGAGTTCACCATATTGTCGTGCTCTTCTTCTCGCACTCTCTCTCGCGTCGCACTTCCGCTCGTACTCCTTCAACTGGTATCAAATCTCAGATCGAGGCTCGGGGCAGCACTGCAGGAGGCTAGAGTCACCAGCTCATATTGGAGTGAAATTCGACAGGCGAAGACACGGTCCCAAACCTCGTGGGATAGCCCGAAGGACTTGGTGTGCTCAGATTGTCATTCTGAGGTCATCTTGGTTACCGTTCGGCTTCGACAAAGGTCTACGCAGGCCATTTTCAACTACGTGGTCTCGGCGGGTGCAGATCCGACTCTGCAAATTTGGGGTTTTGGGCCTACGACTGCAGGTGCTGAGGATATCGACACTCCCAGAGTGTTGATTTGTGGCTGTCTACACATCGAAGGACGGCTCACAGTTCTTGGAGGTGTGTCACATACGACACGGGCGCATCTACACACAGACTGTAGGCAACATCCACTAGTTCATCAGGTAGCTTGTGTTTGCTGCTTGATATTCCAGATTTCATCCTGACATTGCAGGTACTTCCACATGGGATGTATTGTTAGAGATGATGTATGTCTGTTGAGGGTTTGCTGGCTGTGATTCACGCAGCAAACAACCGCCGCAGCGGTTACAGCATACACTGGGAAATTTGTGGATGTATGACTTTGTGGGAAGTCTATGTACTGTCAAATTTACTGCAGCCTTTGTTGAGGGTCGAGTGAGGTTTTATTGAGCTGGGGGATTCTCGAATGTTGAGATCCTTTCGATGATACAGGTCTTGGAGCGATCCCTCGAGCACCCTTAGATAGGCAGCTAGGATGTATTGACAGTGAGTTAGACACTTGGGATTGCATCTTTGCTTTACTGCCGTTGAGGCATTGTCGCAGTCTATGCTTATAGGACAGTGAGAGACAGTACAGGTGCAGGACAGGTTTACCCGCAGCTTAGAGTGTCAGAGAGACAGTGGTTTTTTGAGCTGTTTTTTGGTTTTTTTTTAGTACACCAGAGCCATTTTATAAAGGAGACTCTGCCGAAATTTATGCAGAATCTGAAGCTTTCTTAGTTCATTTGACAAGTTGATATTGGTTCAGAGGTCATTTTACAGGGGAAACTCTGCCGAATTTTTCCCAGGAAAGTAAACCACTGTGAAGCGTAGCTATGGCTGGATCACAGGACACTGCTCTTTACAATATCAAGAAGCTGGATGGAACCAATTTCCCATTGTGGAAGAAGCAGATTTGGCATGTGTTGGTACAAAAGAAGCAGATAAAACCTATAAAGTTCAAGGGGATATAACCAGAAGATATGGATGAAGATGAATGGAGCGAAATGGATGAATTGGCACTTTCTACCATTATGCTGACTTTGGCAGAAAGCGTTTACTTCGATGTAGCAGACGAGATGTCGGCTTATCAAGCTTGGTTAAAGCTCAGTGATCTTTATGAGAAGCAGAGTGCAGCTTCACAGGTATACTGGCTTAAGAAGCTTGTTGACTTGAAGATAGGTACACCTATGTCCAATCATTTGAATGAATTCAACAGAATCTATAGTCAGTTGTCAGCTCAAGGTGTCAAGTTTGATGAACCTGTTAGAGCTATGTTCCTGTTGATCACATTTCCGGAAAGTTGGGACACTTTTCGCACAGCTTTGAGTAATTCTGCACCTCCAGATGCTTTGAACATAGCAGGTGTAGAAGGAAGTCTGCTTACTGAAGAAACCAATAGAAAGACAATGGACAAAGGCAAAGGAACAGCCTTAGTTGTCAGGGGAAGGACCAAAGAAAAGTACAAAGGTGGAAAGAGGAATCAGTCTCGTAGCAAGTCCCGCAGTGCTAAAGGAAGAGCGACATAGAATGCTACCATTGTGGCAAGAAGGGTCACATGAAAAGAGACTGCAGAGAATGGAAAGCAGAAAAAGGCAAAGAGAAAGCTGAAGACCATGGTGAGAAGAACAAGTCCTCACTGAAGATTCAAGAAATAAATGTGACAAACACTGTTGCAGAGGATGACAGTCTAGTGTCAGGAGACATCTACTTCTTGAAGAATACAATGGACTCAGCTCTTCTTACAGCATCTGATGGAAATGCACTGAGTGACTGGATTATAGACTCAGGGGCATCACTTCATGTGTCTCCAAACAAGGAGTGGTTTACCTCTTATGTGCCCACTAAAGATCATGTTCGGCTAGGCAATGGGCAGACATGTGAGATCTTAGGTGTTGGAGATGTTCAATTGAAGTTTCAGAATGGCTCTTCTTTCACGCTGAAGAATGTGAGACATGTTCCCGCAATTATAAAGAGCTTGATCAGCACAGGTTTACTTGATGATGCTGGCTACGTCACCACTTTTGGACAGAACATGTGGAAGATATCCAAGGGTTCTATGACAGTAGCACATGGAGTAAAGTCTGGAGGACTTTACATGATTTATGTATCAAATGTCTCTAAAAATGTAATCAATGTAACCGAGCAGCCGAACGTTTCTTTGTGGCATAGCCGGTTAGGACATATGTCCAAGAAGGGAATGGAAATCTTGTCTCGTTCTGGTTATTTGCCTGGCTTTTCATTTAAAGATTTTGAATTCTGTGAACATTGTCTATATGGTAAGCAAACACAGCAGCCACATAAGCATAGAAGCAGTAGAAGAGATACACAGTTGGCACTTGTTCATAGTGGTTTGTGTGGACCTATGCCTAACCTATCTCTAGGGGGAGCTTCTTACTTTATGACATTTATAGATGATTACTCGAGGAAAGTATGGGTTTACTTTCTCAAGCACAAGGATGAAGCGTTTAGTGTTTTCAAAACGTTTGTGACACTTCTGGAGAATCAGAGTGGCAAGAAGCTTAAATGCTTACGCACTGACAATGGTGGAGAGTATGTTTCAAAGGCCTTTCAGGACTTTTGTGAGTCAAAAGGTATAAAACGTGAACTTACTGCTCCTTACAAGCCTCCTCAAAATGGTGTTGCTGAGAGGATGAGTAGGACCATACAAGAGAAGGTCAGAAGTATGTTGTCTAATGCACAGCTGCCAAATGGGTTTTGGGCTGAAGCTGTATCAACAGCTGTTCATCTTGTAAATAGATCTCCTAGCAAGGTTTTGCAGAAGGATTCAGTGCCAGAGATGGTATGGTCAGGCAAGGTGCCCTCATACAAGCATCTCAGAGTCTTTGGCTGTGAGGCATATACTCACGTTCCAAAGGAATTTAGGAACAAACTTGAGCCAAAGAGTAGAAAGTGCATCTTTCTAGGCTATGGTAATTCTGGTGAGATGGGGTACAGACTTTGGGATCCCGAATCCAGAAAAATTGTCCGCAGCAATGATGTTCACTTTAATGAATCCAAATATCATTCTAGACCAGAGAGGGTTGAGGAGATTAGAAGAGTTGTCTTCCAAGAAGATGGACCTGCACATGCAAGACAAAATGTCAGGGCTCAAGAGGAGCAAGGACAGGATAGAGTGGAACCACAGATTGTGGCTGAGCCTGAGCCACCTATTGTGCATAGATCTGGATGTGTCACGCGACCTCCTGATAGGTTTGTTCCATCTATGAACTATGTCATGTTGACTGATTGCAATGAGCCTTCATGTTACAAGGAAGCAGTGCAAATGAAGGACTCCAGGAATTGGCAATTGGCCATGCAGTCAGAGATGACAGCTCTGCATAAAAACCAGACATGGAAGCTAGTTAAATTAGCTTCATAAGGTCTAATTTAAGCACTTTATTGAGCTGCATGTAGCACCATGTGTCATCATGTGGTGCTATAGGAAGGTTCAAAGGGATTAATTGAAGCGCTTTGTAGAGTTTCCTATAGCACCACATGTCGGCACTTAGTGCTATAGGAAGCTTCATGTAGCACCACATGTCGACACGAGGTGCTAAAGAAAGTTTCAAAGAGGCTAATTTAAGCACTTTGTGGATTTTCTTGTAGCACCACGTGTCGACACATGGTGCTAAAGAAAGTTTCAAAGAGTCCAATTTAAGTGCTTTGTGGAGCTGCTTGTAGCACCATGTGTCGACGCATGGTGCTAAAGGAACTTTCAAAGAGCCTAATTCAAGTGCTTTGTGGAGTTGCATGTAGCACCATGTGTCGACACGTGGTGCTAAAGGAAGTTTCAAACATGCTAATTTAAGTACTTTGTGGAGCTGTCTGTAGCACCACGTGTCGGAACATGGTGCTATAGGAATATCCAAAGGGGATTTAAGCCATTTGCAAAGTTGCTTGTAGCACCACGTGTTGGCACATGGTGTTATTGGAAGCTTCATAAGGGCTAATTTAAGCGCTTTATGAAGCTGCTTGTAGCACCACGTGTTGGCACATGCTACTCTAGCAAGCTTTAAGAGGTTAATTTTATTGCTATGTGGAGCTATCTGTAGCACCACATGTCGACACGTGGTGCTAAAGGAAGTTTTAAAGAGGCTAAATTAAACATTTTTGAAGCTGCCTGTACCATCACGTGTCGGTACGTGGTGCTATAGGAATATTCAAAAAGACTTTAAGGCATTTGTAGAGTTTCTTATAGCACCATGTGTTGGCACATGGCGCTATTGGAAGCTTCATAAGGGCTAATTTAAGCAATTTATGGAGCTACTGATAGCACTACTTGTCAGCACATGGTGCTATAAGAAGCTTCAAAGAGGCTAATTTAAGCAATTTGTGGAGCTGCCTGTAGCACCACGTGTCAACACGTGGTGCTAAAGGAAGTTTCAAAGCTATTAATTTAAGCACTTTGTGAAATTTTCTATGCACCACGTGTTGGCACGTGGTGTTAGAGGAATATTCAAAGGGGCTTTAATCCATTTGCGGATTTTTTTGTAGCACCACGTGTTGGCACGTGGTGCTATTGGAAGCTTCATAAGGGATAATTTAAGCCCTTTATGGACCTACTTGTAGCACGGTGTAATTTTTTCTTCCAAGATATTTGGCCCTTTTGGACTAGAGAAGAATTGGGAAAAACAAACTCCTATATAGTTCCATGTATCACCACGTGACATCGCCTGGTGGGAAGGGCTTAATTCTCCCTTTGCAAGGGCTTGATATTGGTTCTTAAACACTTGAGTCATTGTGAATAAGACAAGAATAAGGGAAAAAAGCAAAGAACATTTCACACATCAAAATATAGAGTGCAACACATAACACAAATTGGGTCCTAACCATTTAGAAATTTGCTCGGGTGTTAGGTCGCTCAAAAAATTTCGCTGGAGTTACGGTAAGAATCCAAGATCAAGGTTAGTCAAGCGTCTTTTTTTTAGGGTGAAAATTGTGAGTGCATGTTTGTTTTTTTGAGAGAGTACAAAAGTGTGCATGTCAACATGCTCTTTTTCAGTACTTCATCATACAATGAGTGTGGTGTAGTAGAATGAGTGTGATGTACAATGACCGTGTTTTTGAGAGAGTACAAAAACATGCATGTCAACAAGATCTTATTTAAAGTGTTGTGCCATGGATGCTTCTTTGTCTATGATGAATCTATTTGTATAAAAAAACATAGCTTGTTGACGCAATCTTTTGACATGGCTTCTCTCTTGTCATTTTTATATTAAAAAACATAGCTTGTTGACATGCAATCTTTTAACATGGTGTTGCTCTAGTAGTTGTGCACCAGCGGTAGATGTCGGATCCGTGAGCATTGACTTGACTACTCCACACAACTGCTTTTTCATTAAGTAGCCTTTCAACTTGGTTTGCCAAGTGTGAAAGCCCTCGTTGTCAAATTCCTAAGCCCTTTCTCTTCCATTGCGCTAATAGAGGGGTCTTAGCTTAGGAGGTCTACAAGATTTTGAAATTTTTTAATAAGAGAGAGTAAGAGAAAATTCCTTTGAATTTTGTGAAGCTCCTCTCATCGGGGTGAAGCCACTCTTCACAAAAAAATTGTCTTCTTTGATTGCTTGGAAAACTCGCCTTCAAGTTTGCTTTCAAATCTTGTTGAAGCTTTGATGGAAAAACCATTTATGCTCTTCGGGCTTGAACTTAATGTAGTGGTTAAATGCCTTGGTGGAGCCTTGGGAAGCTTTGGATGCTTGCTCGAGGCCTTGTTTGGTGGTTATGGGATTGCCTACTTAATAGGTGCCACTTGACGCCTTGGGGAATGATCCTGTGGGAAGGAATGGATAGCCGGGTAGCGGTCCGTGGTGGTCGGCGGACGGGAGAGGGTGCTGAGGCACGTCCGATCACCGATGCGCAGGCAAATAGGGCCACGGAACTGTCAAAAATGAAACCAATTGAAGCCCCTTCCGGTGGTGGGCCCGAAAAGCAAGTGAAGTGGAATTCACCGCCTGCTGCTTGGAATCCGGCCAATGGGCGTCACCCAATCCTTGTTTGATTTTGTGTGTGGCCCTTAAAGAAAATTGGTCAAAGCCCTATAAATAGGGTTCCCACCATGGTAGCGCCGACTATTTGAAGGCTTTTTGGGGTTTCTTTTTCTACAGAGACTTGGTGGCCATTAAATTCCTTTTAGGTACACACACATACACACACTTTTAACCTCTAGTGCAGCAATTACAGAGAGTGAGTGTGTGCAAGAGAGAAAAATTAATCAAGCTCTAGAATAGGAAAATGAAATGTGATTTTAGCATGGGTAGGCTTGAAAGGAAGCTCTCAAATGGGGCTACATACACACACATAAGTGACGAATTGAAATGGTGATGCCGTTGAGAGTAATGCTATGTACAAAAATGATAAAATCAATGCAAAACATTATGTCCAAACTTACATAGTGATGTCCCTATGTATCTTGCTTGACACAAAGCAATACCGCCATCACATTGCTTAAACTGTATGCCCAAGTAATGATACAAAAGCCTCAAGTATTTCATCTTGAAAGTGGAATTCAATTCAATCTTTAATCCAACAATGTGTGTATCATTTGGACCAGTAATCAACAAATCATCTACATACAAAACGATGATTCACCCTCACGTTTGACATACACAATGCTCTTAGTTGGATTGTTGCAAAATCCTTGTTTAACCAAATGAGTGTCATCTTTCTTGTGCCAAGCATGAGGAGACCACTTCAACCCATACAAAGCTTTCTTACATTTTCACCTTTTTTTTTCTTGTCCTTTCTTGACAAAGCCGCGAGGCTAGATTATATATACTTCCTCAAATATATCACCATTCAAGAAAGAAGTCACAACATCCCATTGATGTCCATTCATCCATTATGAACAGCCAATGCACATAGAAAACAAACGGTAGTCATACAACAAGTGGGATCAAAAGTCTCTTCATAGCCAATGCCTTTTTTTGCCATGCGTAACCTTTTGCAACAAGTCTAGCCTTGTAGCAATAAATCTCACCATTTGGCTTACATTTCAACTCGTAAACCCACTTTGTACCAATGGCCTTTTTGCTAGGAGGCAAATAATATGAAGTCCATACATCATTTTCTATAAATTTACCATATTTGGATTGCATGGCAGCCATTGAATTTTTTGAATTATGTGCTTCATCAAAAGAAAGAGGTTCCTCTTCATCACATAAACTAGAAAAAGCCAAAGCATTATAATCACCCCTAACCTCTTCATTCTCAGCCCTTTCCACACTAAGTACATTATGTACATTTGCATTAGTAATAGGCTTATTTGTAACCTTTTCTAAAACCCCCATAGGCTATACATATTCCTCATTAGAACTTAAATTCAAGTTTTCACCATTAAAAAGGGCAACAAAGTGTCATAGATCTCCTATGAGCTTACATTATTGTCTCCGGTACATGATAAAAAAGGTTGAACAAAATCTTCCACAAATACAACATCTCATGAAATCAAGGTACGTTTTGTTTGTGGATGATATAACCTTTAACCTTTGCTTTTAGGATTGTAACCAACAAAAATGGATTTGACAGCCTTATCATCCAATTTTTTGTGTTGTGTTTGTGGCACTAAAGCATAAGCTAAACAACCACAAACATGGATGTGATCAATAGATGCCTTCTTATCATGCCATGCTTGAGAAGGACTCATAGAAAGCAAGGCTTTGGCGGACACCTGCTAGGCTTTGGTAGGATACATGTTAAGTACATAAGTAGCACACATGATAGCCTCAAGCCAAAACTAATGTGGTAAAGCTTGACCCTTGACCATACATCGTGCCATCTCTGTAAAGCGACTTGTTTTTTCTTTTAGCAACACAATTTTGTTGCAGTGTATATGGAAATTTACATTGGTGTTATACCCCACGATTAGCCAAAAATGCATCAAATTCATGAGACATATACTCCCCCCCTCGATTTGAATGGAGGGTGCCCATAGTATATCTAGAGACATTTTCAACCATAACCATACATTTTTTGAAACACATGAACACTTCAGACTTAGATTTAATTGGATACTCTCTAGGCCGCCTAGAGTAATCATCAATAAAAGTCACGAATTATAGGTAATCACCCAAGGATGGAGTTTGTATAGGCCCACAAACATCACTATGCACAAGTTGTCACCTGCAGGTAGCCCTTATTGCACCTCCTTTAGAACCGTTAAATACTGCATTTTACCCAAAATACAGCCTTCACAAACATGCTTAGAAGGTGCTTATAGAGGTGGCAAAGAAGTGACCATATCATATTTCTGTGAAGGTGGCAAACTGGAATAATTCAGATGCCCAAAACATGCATGCTAGAGTTGGGAATCTGAAATAGCTTTTGAATCCACATGCAAAATTTTCCCCTCACTTGTCATACAAAGGAGGCTTATACAACCCATGACACAAAAGGTTCTTTTTGATCCTTGGTACATAAAGTGCATCAATAAGTGTGAAAGAGTTGTCATTTGTAGTAGTTAGAATCTTTCCAACTCCCTTGACCGGATAAGATGAAGGGGATCGGGGAGCACCACAGACGGAGAGTGAGAGAGAGAGAAGGAGACACACACGATGTGGGTGGGGAGACTCAAAGAGTGAGCAGCCCCCTATACACTTATGCTATGTATAAGGTATACAAGTTAGTGGGTGCCCAGACTCTGGGCGGCCGGGCAAGGCACAGGCGCCTATACCCCAACAACCTCCCACTTAAAGGCGACTGTGCCTTTAAGCAAGGGAACCTAGTCTAAAGACTAAAAAAGGTGAGAGAAAACCGCTCTCAACCGGTGCCCACTGGCTGGCTGTGATCGTGTGCATCGGGCTGTCCTGCTCCCGTGTAAGTCCATACACCACCAGACGTACCGCACACGTACTGCAAGTATGTACACAATACCTGCATATCTCCCTCGTGCACTATGTCATCATCAGTCAACAAACGACTGAAAACCCCAACTACATATGCTCCCACTGTAGCTGCGATATCCGGTCTCAAGATCAGCATCTCATACATGAGACCACCGAATGCCGATGCAATGCTAGCAGGCCCTGCTAGCTCTACGGAGCATGCATCAACATATATGTCCCTGGCAATAGGCATCTCTGACTGACAAGGTGTGTCAGCCACATGCATCTCCTGACTGTCCGCAAAAGACGCATCAACCTGTCGTGCAACCTCAGAGCAAACCAGCTGCTCTAGGTGTCTGCTGGAAGACATATCCTGCACAACTATATCCCCATGCTCACTGTCGAGCATAGAAAGGAATGACTGCATAATCGCTGACATCTCAGCCTCCTTTGCAATCATCCACTGCAAACATGAACACTCAATCTGTTGTGACTCACTAGAGCTCTCATGCTCTAACTCCGTATGCATAGACTCTTGCACAACGTCCTCCTGTTGTGACTCACTAGAGCAAGACCGCTCTACCTGTCTATCCTGCATAGAAGTATCTAGCACAACTGAGTCTCTGCTTTGCTCAGTCACTAGCAAAGCATGCATGTCTGACTCTGTCACCTCTCTGTGTGACTGCTCAAGTCGTGCCCCAACTGTGTGCACAACGAGCTCACTACTCTGCACTCCATGCAAAGCATCCTGCAACCCACAAGCAAAAGAGACTCGCCTGCTCTCTCGCTGTCTACCTGGCTGCATGATCACAGAGACAACACCGTCTCTCGCGTGATCCACATGCAATGGGTAACCTGTACCACTCCTGGCACCTCTCGCAATCACTAGCGAACCCAAATGCATCACAAAATCTTGCTCTCGTAGCGAAATCTGACATCCACAATCTCTAAGCTGACCAATCGAGATCAAACTCACTGTCAAATCTGGTACATAGCGCACATGTCGTAACAAGTAAGATGCACCACTTGGTAATGACAGTCTCACATCTCCTGCACCTGCTATCGCATGCACCGATCCATCGGTCAAACGTACACTGCCAAGCATCCCGCTAGAATAGCTCTGATACCAATTGAAGGGGATCGGGGAGCACCACAGACGAAGAGTGAGAGAGAGAGAAGGAGACACACACGATGTGGGTGGGGAGACTTAAAGAGTGAGCAGCCCCCTATACACTTATGCTATGTATAAGGTATACAATTCAGTGGGCGCCCAGACTCTGGGCGGCCGGGCAAGGCACAGGCGCCTATACCCCAACAACCTCCCACTTAAAGGCGACTGTGCCTTTAAGCAAGGGAACCTAGTCTAAAGACTAAAAAAGGTGAGAGAAAACCGCTCTCAACCGATGCCCACTGGCTGGTTGTGATCGTGTGCATCCGGCTCTACTGATAGACAAACATCCCGCTGCGGAAGCCACACAGAGCTAGCTCCAAGCTCTGCAAATGGTCTATAAGAGCTCATGCACTCTTGCAAGTATCGATCCAATACCTGCAAACCTCCCCTATGCTCTATGCCGAGATCAATCATCGAACGACTGATCAACCCTGCTGCAAATGCTCCCACTGCAGCTGCTATGTCGGGCCTCGAGATCAACATCTCGTACATAAGGACACCGAACGTTGATGCAACCCTGGCAACCTCTGCCACCTCCAACTCAGAACTCAACTCATGGCAATCCTGTCCCCTATCATAGAGACCATGGCACTCTGACTCCGAGCTCTGGAGTGACTCCTCGTGCCCACCACATATCACATGTGTACCAAGTGTATCCATATGTCCTGAATCTGCATCAAGCTCTGGCATAAGCATATCAAGAAATGACTCCACAATAGTCGACATCTCAACATCCATGTGAGTCATCTTTGTCATCACCTCTGATGACTCATCCTGCTGTGACTCACTAGAGCTGTCCCGCTCTACCTGTGCATCCGTAGACGCAACCTGCACAACAAGGTCACTGCTCTGTACTCCATGCAAAGCATCCTACAACCCACAAGCAAAAGAGACTCGCCTGCTCTCTCGCTCTCTACCTGGCTGCATGATCACAGAGACAACACCGTCTCTCGCGTGATCCACATGCAATGGGTAACCTGTACCACTCCTGGCACCTCTCGCAATCACTAGCGAACCCAAATGCATCACAAAATCTCGCTCTCGTAGCGAAATCTGACATCCACAATCTCTAAGCTGACCAATCGAGATCAAACTCACTGTCAAATCTGGTACATAGCGCACATGTCGTAACAAGTAAGATGCACCACTCGGTAATGACAGTCTCACATCTCTTGCACCTGCTATCGCATGCACCGATCCATCGGTCAAACGTACACTGCCAAGCATCCCGCTAGAATAGCTACAAAACCATGCACGATGCGACGTGACATGAAACATAGCATCTGCGTCTAGCAACCACTGCGAAGGGAGTGCACTATCCACATGTATAGCATCTCGTGCATAGCTCGAGGTAAAAGTGACATCCCCGTCACTAGTATACTCTGACACTACATGTGCCTCAACTGTCAAAGCAACTGAGTCCATGGCATCACTACATACATCTCTGAGACTGCCATGTCTCCTACGATGTTGCATACGACGAAAACAGCGCCGTCTAACGTGTCCAGAATGACCACAATACCAACATGTTACCTGTCGGCGTGCTCGTGAATGTACATGTCTCACACGAGTCCGTGATGACTCAGATCTATCATACATATCATGTAATCTGCGCCAAAGTGCTCTCGAAGTAGTCTCATACATAACAAGAGCATATACAGATTCCGCAAGGTGCAAAGAGAGCGTAGATAGTGCCATCTCCTCTAGCTCCTGCCACTGATCGTCAGACATGTTTGAAGGTCTACCTACATCACCACTCAATGGTCGATGAAACCCTCGCTGTGTCAATGCATCAAGCATACACTCTCTCCATGCCGCAAAGTCTGACCCATCAAACACGCGCATCTGTGAGAGGTCACAATCTGATCGATCACCTGTCTCTGCCATGAGCACAATGTAGCAAACTAGAAAGCAAAACCACCTCACCAACAACACCTGGAAACTGTCTACCAATATGGCCAGAAACACAATGTAAAACCTGTGAGACACACTCCAAAATAGAGCTCCCGCAATGTCAATACAAGCCTCTCCTGCTCTAGTATCACACTGCAATCTGTGAGCTAATCACCAAGCCCACACTGTGCGGTATCGATGCATACACACGCACAAATCTCCCACCTGCAGAGAACACCGCACGCAAATGTTGAGTGCAACCCGCAATCTCTATCTAGATCGCATAAATGATGCGCATAAAACTCCTTGAAAAATTTCGCCAGAGTTTCGCCAGTAAAACGGCCACAAAACCAGTAACCAAACTGACTGCACGCTCAAAACCATGAGCAACCAAAGCACATCAAACCGCACTCCAAATGCATGCACCAATCTCCACACTTTGCATACATCATTGCAAGCACCTGCAAATCTAGTACACAAATATCTGCTCTACCTGTGACTGCCAAAAAACATGCTCGAGACATACATTGCCAAGCTCAAAATGCAATCGCATTAGTCTCTCTGAGCATCAAACCACATAAGGTATACATCGTATCCTCCCACCTGTGAGGAAACTTGCAGCAAATATCACTCTCACATCTGAGAGCAAACCATGTGTGGAATCCTCGACACACAATAAACAACTACTGCTGCAGAAAATTCAGCATTCAGAATTTTACAATTCTGATATGACGAGTGCGTCCGGAGCGTGCCAAAACCCCAAGGTAGACTCCTGGATCATATGTATCCGAGTCCGGGTGTGAAAGCTATGCCAAAAACAGTGTTTTTGGGACCCGAGAATGCACAAATAAACTTGCTGCTGTACCTGCTGTAATTCAAAGCATAATTTCAGCAAATAGACATCACCATCGCGTCCGAAGCGTGCCAAAAGCCTGACCTAGACTCCTGGATCATGTAGATCTGACTCTGTATGACGGAGCTACGCAAAAAACTGCGTTTTAGAGCCCGAAAATGGCAAAAACGAGCTGCACACAGTCTTGAACCTGCTCCTGCTCCACTCTGCGTGATGCAATGTCCTCTCAATGCAAGCTCCAACACAAGAGCTCTGCCACAACAGCATCGAAGCACTCGAATGTCAAGCTCTCCTCCGTCGAGCACTTCTCTAACGAGCTCCACTGAGCTCAAAAGCTCCTCTCACCAAGGAAGCCGCAACTGCCTCCTCGACCAAGCTTGACCACACCAAGCTCCTAAGCTCCAAAGACAATGCTCCTCAAGCTAAAATCGCTCTCCGTGAAACTCCGCGATCGCCTCGAAGCTCTCAAAGCCGTCGTGCTCTCCGCGGTCACCATAGCTCTGATACCAATTGAAGGGGATCGGGGAGCACCACAGACGGAGAGTGAGAGAGAGAGAAGGAGACACACACGATGTGGGTGGGGAGACTCAAAGAGTGAGCAGCCCCCTATACACTTATGCTATGTATAAGGTATACAAGTCAGTGGGCGCCCAGACTCTGGGCGGCTGGGCAAGGCACAGGCGCCTATACCCCAACATAAGAGGCATTGCTGGCATAAGTGACCGTATTCCCGTGAGGGACAGCCTTGAGAGAGGCGAACAAATCACGATGCAAACTACTGTGCTTTGTAGCACCACTATCAAAGTACCAACATGTGATGGTGCAACAATTGACATACATGCGTCGTGGAGAAAAGGATCATAAGTACACTTTGCACTAAATTCCCACTCTACATCTACATCGACATCACAATCTCCATTTACAAAAGATTCTACAATAGCTGCACTGGTAGTGGACCCAGCCTCTTTCTTCTTGGATTCTTTTGCCTTCAACTTAGGACATTGCTAGTGATCATTAGCCTTGCAATAATGGCAACACATCTTCTCCTTGCCTTTTTCACTAGAATCCCTAAACGAGTTGCTACCAATGAAAGCACATGTGATTTGCTACTTACAGAAGAACCACGAGAAGTGATTGCAATCCTATTATCACCTCCTCTTTGACAGAAACAAAAGCATGCTCAATTGCATACTGTTTAGCCTTGTTCTTTCTTGAAAGTGACTCTTGTAACAACAATGTCCTTAATGCATCAAACTTGACATTTTGAGGGTTTTCTTGGGCTATAAGTCTCCAAGTACTATCAAAAGTCGAGTAAGAGTCTGACAGTGCATTGGGAACAGTCTGCACAAGTGAATAGTAAAAAAAAACTTCACTTGTAGAAATGAGTTGCTCATTGATATCCTTGATACCAAAAAAAAGTGCCCATGTCATCTTCCTCTTACATAACCTTTGCCTCCAACTCTTTACGGAGCAATGCAATTTTAGACTCAATGCAACTTGCATGAAGACCAACTAGAGTATGCCAAGCCTATTTTGTTGATTTTGCTAAGCAAATGTGAGGAGTAATAGTGCGCTTCACAAATAATGCAATCATGCATGAGTTTGCGCATCTCTAACATCCCAACGAGGTTGCTCAATTAAAGGCAATTTTTTTTTATAGCAATAACAGACCCGATAGAACCTGCAGCATCCTCAACAAAGTGCGTATCCTCCAGAAGGCGGACATACATGAATGCCTTGTACAACTGTCCAAACACCCTTTGAGATGAGAATATGCGTCATCATGTAAGCCCATGTTGGGTAGTTATCCCCATCCAATTTGTCCTCAACAGCAAAGATCTTGAAAACATCTCTGTTGTTGTTAGCCAGGGCGAGTGACTGCACTCGATGTGAAAACTTCTTTGAAAGAGGGAAAATGAAGTAGGACTAACACGTGCTATGTAGCACAACCCAAAGAAGACTATAGGGACCTATTATGTAGGAAATTGCATTGACAAAAATTCTACATAAAAGGACGAAATTGCATGTGCAGTACTCAACCTGCTGATGCTCACCAAAGCTCATCCAACCAGAGAAAGTGGGGAGGGGGATGCTGGCAATGCTAACGACTATGCCAAAGAGGACGTAACGTCTTTTCATACCAATTGGTGAAATTAGGGTTGTAGGGATGCACACAAAACTTAGAGAAGATGAAGAAGCTCAAGGCACACAAACTGATAGTGTGTTTCTTAATGTACAAATAAAAAGATAAGTCAGCACATGGAAAAAACCTCCTAATGAGGGAAAAAAGTGCCCCAACAGTCCTAAGTGTGTTTTCACACATTACTACCACATATATGGTAACAAAAGGCCACTACAAGGTGTTTCACATTTGTTATCAAGTGGTTTATCAACCCCTCCTCTTGATGCAATCCTCAATGATTGATGGGGTAGATTATATATTAAGAGGTAACAAAATTGAAATTCTACTTGACACACAGACTTTGTATCTCTGCTCAAAAGTTAGTATTGATGTGTTCGATCTTTTGTGAGGGATTTTGGGTTGCAATAATGTTGGGGTATAAAGACCAATGTGGTCGCCCAGGTAAGTGGGCGGGCCGCCAGGTATGTACACATATTCTTTTGTAAAAACCTAATAAGAACTCAATATGCTCTACACATTACAGTAGAGCGAGTTCACCATATCGTCGTGCTTTTCTTCTCGCACTCTCTCTCGCGTCGCACTTCCGCTCGTACTCCTTCAACTGGTATCAGAGCTAAGATCGAGGCTCGGGGCAGCACTGCAGGAGGCTAGAGTCACCAGCTCAGATTGGAGTGAAATTCAACAGGCGAAGACACGGCCCCAAATCTCGTGGGATTGCTCAAAGGGCTCGGTGTCGTCAGAATTTCATTCTGAGGTCATCTCGGCCACCGTTCGGCTTCGACAAAGGTATGCGCAAGCCATTTTCGACTACGTGGTCTCGACGGGTGCAGATCTGACTCTGCAAATTTGGGGTTTTCGGCCTACGAGTGCAGGTGCTGAGGATATCGACACTCCCAGAGTGTTGATTTGTGGCTGTCTACACATCGAAGGATGGCTCACAGTTCTTGGAGGCGTGTCACATACGACACGGGCGCATCTACACACAGTCTGTAGGCGACATCCACTAGTTCATCAGGTAGCTTGTGTTTGCTGCTTGATATTCCAGATTTCATCCTGAAATTGCAGGTACTTCCACATGGGATGTATTGTCAGAGATGATGTATGTCTGTTGAGGGTTTGCTGGCTGTGATTCACGTAGCAAACAACCGCCGCAGCGGTTACAACATACAATGGGAAATTTGTGGATGTATGACTTTGTGGGAAGTCTATGTATTGTCAGATTTACTGCAGCCTTTGTTGAGGGACGAGTGAGGTTTTATTGAGCTGGGGGATTCTCGAATGTTGAGATCCTTTCGGTGATACAGGTCTTGGAGCGATCCCTCGAGCACCCTTAGATAGGCAGCTAGGATGTATTGACTGTGAGTTAGACAGTTGGGATTGCATCTTTGCTTTACTGCCGTTGAGGCATTGTCGCAGTCTATGCTTACAGGACAGTGACAGGATAGTCAGAGACAGTACAGGTGCAGGACAGGTTTACCCACAGCTTACAGTGTTAGAGAGACAATGGTTTTTTGAGCTGTTTTTTGGTTTTTTTTAGTACACCAGAGCCATTTTACAAAGGAGACTCTGCCAAAATTTATGCAGAATCTGAAGCTTTCTTGGTTCATTTGACAGGTTGATATTGGTTCAGAGGTCAGTTTACAGGGGGAAACTCTGTCGAATTTTTCCCAGGAAAGTAAACTACTGTGAAGCGTAGCTATGGCTGGATCACAGGACACTACTCTTTACAATATCAAGAAGCTGGATGGAACCAATTTCCCATTGTGGAAGCAGCAGATTTGGCACGTGTTGGTACAAAAGAAGCAGATAAAACCTATAAAGCTCAAGGGGATAAAACCAGAAGATATGGACGAAGATGAATGGAGCGAAATGGATGAATTGGCACTTTCTACCATTATGCTGACTTTGGCAGAAAGCGTTTACCTCAATGTAGCAGACGAGATGTTGGCTTATCAAGCATGGTTAAAGCTGAGTGATCTTTAGCAGAGTGCAACTTCACAGGTATACTGGCTTAAGAAGCTTGTTGACTTGAAGATGAAAGAAGGGACACCTATGTCCAATCATCTGAATGAATTCAACACAATCTACAGTCAGTTGTCAGCTCAAGGTGTCAAGTTTGATGAACCTGTTAGAGCTATGTTCTTGTTGATCACATTGCCGGAAAGTTGGGACACTTTTCGCACAGCTTTGAGTAATTCTGCACCTCCAGATGCTTTGAACATAGCAGGTGTAGAAGAAAGTCTGCTTACTGAAGAAACCAATAGAAAGACTATGGACAAAGGCAAAGGAACAACCTTAGTTGTCAGGGGAAGGACCAAAGAAAAGTACAAAGGTGGAAAGAGGAATCAGTCTCGTAGCAAGTCCCGCAGTGCTAAAGGAAGAGCGACATAGAATGCTACCATTGTGGCAAGAAGGGTCACATGAAAAGAGACTGCAGAGAATGGAAAGCAGAAAAAGGCAAAGAGAAAGCTGAAGACCATGGTGAGAAGAACAAGTCCTCACTGAAGATTCAAGAAATAAATGTGACAAACACTGTTGCAGAGGATGACAGTCTAGTGTCAGGAGACATCTACTTCTTGAAGAATACAATGGACTCAGCTCTTCTTACAGCATCTGATGGAAATGCACTGAGTGACTGGATTATAGACTCAGGGGCATCACTTCATGTGTCTCCAAACAAGGAGTGGTTTACCTCTTATGTGCCCACTAAAGATCATGTTCGGCTAGGCAATGGGCAGACATGTGAGATCTTAGGTGTTGGAGATGTTCAATTGAAGTTTCAGAATGGCTCTTCTTTCACGCTGAAGAATGTGAGACATGTTCCCGCAATTATAAAGAGCTTGATCAGCACAGGTTTACTTGATGATGCTGGCTACGTCACCACTTTTGGACAGAACATGTGGAAGATATCCAAGGGTTCTATGACAGTAGCACATGGAGTAAAGTCTGGAGGACTTTACATGATTTATGTATCAAATGTCTCTAAAAATGTAATCAATGTAACCGAGCAGCCGAACGTTTCTTTGTGGCATAGCCGGTTAGGACATATGTCCAAGAAGGGAATGGAAATCTTGTCTCGTTCTGGTTATTTGCCTGGCTTTTCATTTAAAGATTTTGAATTCTGTGAACATTGTCTATATGGTAAGCAAACACAGCAGCCACATAAGCATAGAAGCAGTAGAAGAGATACACAGTTGGCACTTGTTCATAGTGATTTGTGTGGACCTATGCCTAACCTATCTCTAGGGGGAGCTTCTTACTTTATGACATTTATAGATGATTACTCGAGGAAAGTATGGGTTTACTTTCTCAAGCACAAGGATGAAGCGTTTAGTGTTTTCAAAACGTTTGTGACACTTCTGGAGAATCAGAGTGGCAAGAAGCTTAAATGCTTACGCACTGACAATGGTGGAGAGTATGTTTCAAAGGCCTTTCAGGACTTTTGTGAGTCAAAAGGTATAAAACGTGAACTTACTGCTCCTTACAAGCCTCCTCAAAATGGTGTTGCTGAGAGGATGAGTAGGACCATACAAGAGAAGGTCAGAAGTATGTTGTCTAATGCACAGCTGCCAAATGGGTTTTGGGCTGAAGCTGTATCAACAACTGTTCATCTTGTAAATAGATCTCCTAGCAAGGTTTTGCAGAAGGATTCAGTGCCAGAGATGGTATGGTCAGGCAAGGTGCCCTCATACAAGCATCTCAGAGTCTTTGGCTGTGAGGCATATACTCACGTTCCAAAGGAATTTAGGAACAAACTTGAGCCAAAGAGTAGAAAGTGCATCTTTCTAGGCTATGGTAATTCTGGTGAGATGGGGTACAAACTTTGGGATCCCGAATCCAGAAAAATTGTCCGCAGCAATGATGTTCACTTTAATGAATCCAAATATCATTCTAGACCAGAGAGGGTTGAGGAGATTAGAAGAGTTGTCTTCCAAGAAGATGGACCTGCACATGCAAGACAAAATGTCAGGGCTCAAGAGGAGCAAGGACATGATAGAGTGGAACCACAGATTGTGGCTGAGCCTGAGCCACCTATTTTGCGTAGATCTGGACGTGTCACGCGACCTCCTGATAGGTTTGTTCCATCTATGAACTATGTCATGTTGACTGATTGCAATGAGCCTTCATGTTACAAGGAAGCAGTGCAAATGAAGGACTCCGGGAATTGGCAATTGGCCATGCAGTCAGAGATGACATCTCTGCATAAAAACCAGACATGGAAGCTAGTTAAATTACCATGGGGCAAAAAGGCTCTACCCTGTAAATGGGTTTACAGGTATAAGATCACCGCTCATGATAGTCAGCCAAAGTACAAAGCAAGGCTTGTTGCCAAGGGCTTTAAGCAAGAACAAGGCATTGACTTTGATGAAGTCTTCTCTCCGGTGGTCAAGATGACTACATTGAGATGCTTTCTTGCATTGGTTGCCATATTAGATTTGGTGTTGCACCAAATGGATGTCAAGACAGCGTTCTTGCATGGTGATTTAGATGTGGAAATTTATATGCAATAGCCAGAAGGGTTTGTTGAGAAAGGCAAGGAAGATTGGGTATGCCAGTTGTTAAAGAGTCTTTATGGCTTAAAACAATCACCGAGGGCATGGTACCATAAATTCCACAAGTTTATGCTTTCTCAAGGCTACAAACGTAGTGAGTTCGATCACTGTCTATATACAAAGAAGGCTAAGGATGGCAGTTGGATGATCCTTATTTTGTATGTGGATGACATGTTGATTGCTGGCAAGCACTTGGAAGAAATTTCAGCTTTGAAGTCAAAGATGGCAAAATCGTTTGACATGAAAGACATGGGTGAGGCAAGTCATATACTTGGTATGCGCATTGAGAGAGACAGATCAAAGAAGTTGATTTGGTTATCTCAATCAGAGTATATTGACAAGGTTTTGCAACGTTTCAATATGGAGAAGGGAAAGGCATTGAGTGTTCCATTGCCACCATATGTGAAACTTAGCAAACAAGATTGTCCTATGTCTGAGGAAGAACAGGCTGAAATGGATAAGATTCCATATGCGTCTGTAGTGGGTAGTTTGATGTATGCAATGATTGCTACTCGCCTAGACATTGCATTTGCAGTGGGAGTAGTAAGTCGATACATGTCAAACCCAGGCAAGAAACATTGGGAGGCAGTGAAAGGAATATTGAGATACCTGAAATCTACAAAGAGTATGCGTATATGCTATGGGAGTCAGGAGCTAAGTGTAAAGGGTTTTATAGACTCAGATTATGCAGGTGACGTAGACAGCCGAAGGTCTACGTCAGGGTATGTCTTTACATTGGCTGGTGGAGCAGTATCATGGCGTTCTAGATTACAAGATTGTGTTACTCAGTCTACTACAGAGGCTGAATATGTTGCAGCATCAGAGGCATGCAAAGAATCACTTTGGCTTAATCGACTAGTAACAGATCTGGGAATCAAAGAAGAGATGCCTGTGTTATGTTGTGATAGTCAAAGTGCTATACAATTGGCTTGCAATCCAGTTTATCATTCAAAGACAAAGCATGTGGATGTGAAGTATCATTTCATCAGGGAAATGCTCGAGGATAAGCAACTTCAGCTTGTCAAAGTTCACACCACAGAAAATCCTGCTGATCTACTTACAAAAGGACTTTCTTCAGAGAGCTTTGCGCATTTTCGCAAGCAGTTAGGTGTAGGGTAGTACATCACTTCTCTACATCTCTTGTATATTAGCTTCTCTCACACTTAAAGTACCACATTGGACTTTAAGTGGGAGGTTGTTGGGGTATAAAGCCCAATGTGGTCGCCCAGGTAAGTGGGCGGGCCGCCAGGTATGTACACATATTCTTTTGTAAAAACCTAATAAGAACTCACTATGCTCTACACATTACAGTAGAGTGAGTTCACCATATCGTCGTGCTCTTCTTCTCGCACTCTCTCTCGCGTCGCACTTCCGCTCGTACTCCTTCAAGTAAGAGCTTAGACTATAAGCAAAGGTTATGGCTTGTACACTTATTTATGTTGTGTCCTCTTGAAGCACCTGTAAAACATGTTTGTGAAGGCTGTATTTTGGGTAAGATGCAGCGTTCTAAGTTTTCAAAGGATGGTTCAGCTAGGCCACATGGAGGTTGCAGCTTTTGCATAGTGATGTTTGTGGGCCCATGCAAACTCCGTCCTTGGAAACTTACCTTTACTTCATGAATCTCATTGATGATTACTCCACGCATGCATGGATATTTCCGCTTACAACAAAGTCCAAAGTATTTATGTGCTTCAAACAATTTTTGGCTATGGCTGAAAATGTCTCGAAATGTACTATGGGCACCCTCCGTTCCGATCGAGGGGGAGGTATATGTCTCATGAATTTAATGCATTTCTGGCTAGTCGTGGGATAAAACACGAATATACAGTGCCTTATACACCTCAACAAAATGGTGTTGCTGAGATAGACAACTAATTTCGTCCCTTGTCATCATGACAATTACTTATGGGAGAGTATATACATAGCATATTATATTTATGGAATGGAATCTTCATGTTTCATGACATTATCTAGAGAAGTGGCTCTTGTCCTGTACCAATTATCTTCAAATACATATGAAACGGGTTAAGATGAAACATGAAGAGAAAACTCATGAATACCATTTGGTTGTGATGGCTCCCTTTTCAAGCATGGGAGAACGACTTTCTTGATCAAGGTTCTCAAGCCGAGGCATATTTGAAGTAGATTGCTCAACTCATGAATAAAATGATCACAAATTTAATTTTCTAATGGATAATGCAACACATGGAATTGCTAGTGCATCAAGATTGTTTGATCTTTTGTTACTATATATTTTGGAGGTGCGGTAGACTTCGTTTTGTTAAACAATGGTTAACTTAATGATCGCCTTGGCTATGCTCTTGGGAAACATTTAATTTCAATGTACTTCTTTTGGTCATGACGTGTGCATATTAATGGCTCTTCTTTTGAAAAAATAAATTGATTTGTTAGATGATTCATCTAGGGAATGGCTAAGGATATTACATCCAACACCTAAGAAATGTGGCTATTAGAGAGAGAGAGAGAGAGAGAGAGAGAGAGAGAAATCAAGTAAAGTTTCTCTTTTATATGCAAACGAGTCTCCTCATTTCACTCTCCTCTACATTGTTTGACTTTTTATATCCGTGAACAACTTTTCACCTTTCATCTCCTCCCACACACTTGACTTTTCACATCCTTAAGCCAATTCATTTTCCATATGAGATCTCATATTTTCTACCAAGGTTGTAAGCTTTCATCATTCACTTTCAAAGAAATCTTCTATTTAAATTAATGGGGCACTTTTCACCGTTCATCTCCTCCACACACTTGACTTTCCACATCCTTAGTCGATTCAATTTCCATACGAGATCTCACATTTCCTACCAAGGTTTCTAAAGTTTAGTCATTCACTTTCAAAAGAAATATTTAATTAAAATGGATTGGGGCACCTATTGGAGGGTAACTTTTGTATCATTATATCTCTTCTATTTACCCAAAGCTCCTAATAACAAGTGAAAGGGTCACGACGGCTTTCAAAAACAATAAGGAAGTGATAAAATTGTTAGGTTGAATTAAACTGGTATCAGTGTTTGGAAAAGGATTGCCTCAGCTTAGTCTTTGAGCCGATTGAAAATCGAGACTAGCTAGCTGCACCATGGTAAACGAAAGAAAAATTGATGAAATATGTGAGAAAGTCGTCCAAAAATTTTGCAAATCTCAAGATTTTTGCTAATATTTCTGGTTTTCTTCTTTGTGAGGAGGAAACTCGATCAACAACCGCTAAATAAAAGAGACTTTCTCGAACGTTAACATTGTCTGGAATCAAGCTACAAAATGCAAGAAATGTAAAGCCATGTGAAGTTGTGAAATGAAAGGTGAAATAAAAAAAATTAATTAATTATGCAAGGTGAAGCTTCACTTTAGCATTTTATTAGAATTATGCAAGGTGAAGCTTCACTTTAGCATTTTAAAACAATAGAATGAAAAAAAAAACATATATGTGTGTGTGTAAAATTTACTAAAATTATGCAAGGTGAAGCTTCACTTTGGCATTCTAAAACAATAGAATGCAGGAAAAGTAAAGACATGTCAGGATGTGAAATGAAAGGTAAGTCTCCATCGTGCACTTGAAACAATGAAAGTCTCCCTTAACGAACACAACACTAAGGGTTTCTTTTAGAAAGCCAAAAAGATATTTGTGAATTTTGGCAAGTCTTATTCATAATGTTGAAGTCTAGAATGACCTCTTTGTAAGGAGTAGGTTGATGTGGTTTTGTGGGAGGAGTGACAAGTCTATGGTAGCTTCTGGAAAGATGGTGGATTCAATGCTTGATTAGTAAGGTGATTTCAAATAATTTGAGCAAGTTTCTAAAAGTTAGAGGGCCTTCCTATACTGTGTTTCAACAGCATGGGGAAGCCTCATGATTTATGCCTTGTTTATTTCATGTCAATGATAAACATAAAGTCAATTTTGGCATCCCATTTAACATGTAAAGATTCCTATCAAATTTATATTTTGTTTCTTCTCTTTCAATTTCAGAGGTCCAACAATAAGATTGGAAAAGAACACTATCCTTACTCTGTTAGAACCTATGTTGGATAGACAGTTTTTTATATTGCACTTCCAAAGAGTGGTGTCAAAAAAGGTCCTTTCCTAGTTGAAGCAGAAGTTATATACATCCATCGATGCGATATTCATAGGGCTAATTGCCATATGAAGGGAACAAATCATCCTATTGTAGGTCTTGGTCGTGACCCCCACGATACGAAAGGCTACAAGATCTTAAATAACATGTAGGAGTGGGATCAATGGCTCGGAAGTGAAAGCGAGCTTTTTGAGTCTGATTGACACAATAAAACAAAAAGCTAGCCTTGAGACTCCCTCTAATGACCTATATCTTGCCAACCTCATTCTCTAACCACGTGCCCACGTTGATCCCTAAGCCTAAACTCAAGCTTATGTACTTCACCAAGGAAAAGGTAAACTTAGACTTAAAAGATAAACTCAAACTTGCACTCAATTGACGAATCACGCACATCATAAATTCGTGCCCCAAGTGCCTGCCGTTAATCCCATCGCTCCTTGTTTGGTAAATACCTTGGGTGATTTGTGTTGGTGCCGCTGGCCCTTCATGGAAGGCAGTCACCACTACAAAGTTAACTCCGTTTGAAAGGACGTTAGAGGTGTTTCGCAAACAGCGAAGGTTAGCGAAAGATGAACTTCTCTATCCCCGCCCTCTCTCAATAACTTTGCTAGAAGAGGTGGAGTTACACCAACCACCGCTAGTGGATGCTGTTTCATTCGCTAGACGACATATTTGATTCCGTCACCTTTACTCCCACCTTGCTGTGTGCGAAAGATCTCTTATTCTCTTACTATCTCAGCGACTTGTGAGACTAGAGGGCCAGAAGAACGTTCAACGGATTGGAGGTTTTGAAAGTTTCTTGTAGAGGTCGATGAGAACAATAATCGAGAGAGAGAAGAAGAGAATTTAACGTCGTAGGAAACTATCCCGCGAGAGAGAGAGAGAGAGAGAGAGTGAGAGAGTCACATGTAGCAAAAATTTTGCCGAGCTGTGGTCGACGGCATAGCTGAAACTCTCTCTTTCTCACCCGTCAGCAGAAACAATGTCTGCATCGCCCAAGTCGATTCTAGAAATAACCTTGTTGGATAAGTTTCGATTTCTATAGCTTTTCCTTGCTAGCGCAGTGTGCTTTCTTGACGTAAGCAAAGTCTGCGGTTTTGTAGCCAATGAGGTCTTCCGGTTTTGGACACAGCATCGGAGTTGCACTGTTTCAAATGCTAGAAGGCAGGTTTTCATCTTTTTGAGCATGTTTACTGGCTGAGAAGATCTCCCTCTGAGATCAAGCAGCATGGCATAAGGCAGGCCGTATGCATTGTTCTCACGGAAGAGCTACATGCTTAAGTCTCAGAGAACCAAATTGCAAGCAGAATGGACATAAGGCAGGCTGTATGTATTATGCTCATAGAAGAGCTGTATGCTTAGGTAGCTGAGAGCCAAATTGTTGATGCAGAGTTGAGATACAGGGAATTTTACAATAATAACAGGCAAGATTTGGAGGGAGACTTTGTAGTTTTTTCTGCAAACCAAGGCGAATATACACTATTTAAAACTTGCACTTCTTCGTTGCGATGTGAGTTTGTCCCCACTATGGCTGCCATTGTGGATAGCATGAAAGGGCGAGCGTGGAAAACTGCTGTCCAGACCATTATACCACCAGGGATGCGACTTTTGGAGGAAGAATGTATGGACTATTCGATTGCTGAGATTTACACTGGCCCTCGGCCAGCTTATGTGCCCAAGGCAGAGCCGATCAGGACAGTTACTCAGACTGTTGTGTGTTCACGTCAAAGCTGTTCCCCACCTTCGTCCTCGTATGTTGTTGTGGATGCGCGGGCAGACCCATTGTGTATGTCTCAGGAAGGCTGTTTCAGCGAAACCTTGGAGGGATTTCCTTCAAGTGTCTGTCACATCTCATTGAAAGAGGCCTTTTCAGAAACAGAGGATGCTGCAGTGATCTCACAAAATATATTATATGAAGATGCAGAGGGTATTTCAGACCTAGAATATAAGAAGAAGGATTCCCTTGAGGCCGGGGCTGCCATCGATGTGGGTTTACATTCCTCTGGAATGATGAATCACAGGGCTTCTTTATCAAGAGATGATACAGTATATGGAAATTCACATGATTCTAATGCAAGGGATGTTTCCATGGAGGATGTGTTCGCCTCTCTTCAGCTTGAGCCAGGAGAAGCGCCATACTCTGAGCAAGAAGACCACAATTCTTCTCCGCAGTCCGAGCTTTTTGGACAGCGATCGTCTGCTTCCCATAGCAGCACTAACAGTTTCTCTCACGAATTGGGAGATCAATTAACGCCTGAACCATCTCCTTCTAACAACCAACCAAGGAAAAAGGGTGAGTGCTTTCTTTGTGGAAAGGTAAGCAGAGTACAAGGGAAGGAAACATGCTTGGTTTGCCCTGCAAAATACTGCAGTGGCTGTGTCACAAAAGCAATGGGATCTATGCCAGAAGGAAGAAAGTGTTCTGGATGTATAGGGAAGCCCATTTGCGAATCAAGGCGGCAGGAGTTAGGCAAGCCTTCGAAATTGCTTAGCCGCCTCCTTAGCAATCTGGAAGTGCAGCAGATTATGAAAGCAGAAAGAAACTGTCCAGCCAATCAACTACGTCCAGAGCAAGTTTATGTGAATGGAAGACCGCTTACTGGCAAAGAATTTGGTGAGTTGCTTGGATGTAAATATCCTCCCTCTAAGCTCAAGCCAGGAAGATATTGGTATGATGGTGGATGTGGGTATTGGGGAAAGGTGCGACCTTATGCTATGTCTCTAGTTTATGCTTTTTTTGAATCAGATTTAACAATGTTTTCGTATTTTTGGATGGGTTTTAATAAGGATTTTGATTGTGATTATGCTTATTCGCAACTGCCAGCAGCTGGTTTGTTGATTGTTTTGTCTGTATCATGAGTGGTTAGTGTGTCCATACTTTCCAAGGGCATTGAAGTGCCACACATGGACAGGTGCTGGCACACTTATTTACTCTCTTCTTTGTAGTTGTTCATTGGAATATCATCTATTAAGTGTTTCAAGTATTTGGCACACAATGAATTAAGAAGAGTGTGAAGAAACATGATGGTGTCTGTTCTATGATGTGTAATTTGTTGTGGTATCTAGGGCGTTGACCTGGCTTGACTGCTTTTTGGCCCAGATAAGGCCTTAGTAAAGCATGGACTCTTGGGCCCAATTGTGGACAGTTGTATAAAGCTTGTCGATGAGAGCCATGTGCGTGATTTCTTACTATTTCTTGTCGAGGGGCATTAATTATGAGTACCATCTTATTTATACTTAGGCCAGTGAGACTTCTGCCTCTTTCGCTAGGGTTTTGGCCCCTTTTTGTCCTCTAGGTCATGCCACGTCATCACTTTGTGACATACCCCCCTTTTTGAAAGAATTGTAATCGCCCTCGATTATGCCTGCAAAATAGACATAGGACAAAAACTAGTTTAACAAACCCTAACTCTAAGTACCTACCTAGATGAGAAATGTATACCTAGCTCTTGCACGAAGTAGACAGGCACTAAATATTCACATCACATTCACATCACTATCCCTGTCGAGATCTTAGATGAGAATCATTATCATTGTAACGTATTCAACAATCACATCTTAAGAGCACTGATCTTTCTATAATGTCTTGATCTATCAAATCACATTACTACCACATCCACATCATCATCCCTCAAGTGAACAAGACAAAATGCTGTAGTCGTTTTGCCTTTTAGACACGCACTTAAACAATACACACATGAGGGAGCACATGTAACAGATTCAGTTTAGGAATTCCCATTTAAAGTACTTTAGCAGAATACTATCAGCCTGTTAGTATCCCTGAAATTTTAGAAAAAATCTGTGACTTTATTTCATCAAGGTAACTTGTGACAAAGGAACGGAGTAACTCCCCTCCTGTGCAGTCTGCACCGCACCAGATTCAACCTGTTGATTCATCGGCAACTCTTGGAATAGTTGTGCTAAACCAAAAGCTGCTAGGTAAAGCTCTAGTATCTGAGGAGTATCTGCTTAGTCCTCCTCCTCCATCCACTTGGCATCAAGAGCCGCATAATTCGTGAACTTGACCAAATACCGTCGTGTTAGCTTACCTTTCACTTTCCTTTCCTTGTGAGTCAAGACCTGTTCAGGAATGAGGATCTCCTGTGTCTCTTCCACTTCGGGCTGCTGATCTGGCTCCGTGTGTACTGGCACTTCACTTTTGAAAGGTCTCAATAGACTCACATGAAATGCATTGTGAATCTTCCTAGTATATAGTAACTTCAATCTAAAGGATACATCATTTATCTTTTCTTGTATTTGGAAAGCTCTACAATATTGCATACTTAGCTTTTAAAAAGTCTCCCCTTACTCTTCCGATTTCGTAAACGTGCCTTCTCCAACCGGAGTAGCACCCAATCATCTTCCTTTAGCTGCAAGTCAAGTCGATGCTTGTCTATTTCCTTCTTATGCCGTGCTTGAGACTTCTCCAAAGCTTCCCGTACTTTGGCAAAAGCAATGACCAAATCTCGTGTATACTGATCTGCTTCAAAAATCTTATCTTTGGTGCTCAGGATGGGTGGAACCTTTCGGACACCCTCGATAATCTCAAATGGTGCCTTCCCCGTAGAGGCATGAATTGTGTTGTTGTAAGCAAACTCTGCCAAGGGCAAAAACTTCTCCCATCGAGTCTTCTGATCAGAGATGTATGACTTTAACAAGTCCAAGACCATTGATTGGCTATCTCCGAGTGCCCATCTGTCTATGGATGAAATGAGGACGAGAATTTAAGCTTTGTGCCTATATTCTCCTAGATTGACCTTGTGAAACAGGGATCCCTATCTGAAACTATAGATTCAAGTATACCATGTAATCTGAAAATCTGTGAGACAAACAACTTAGCCACATGGTCGGCCTTAATTGTTTTCTTTACCGGCATAAAGTGGGTGTGTTTATCTTTTTCCCATCAACCACCAATCTGTGTTGTCGTAATGCTTGGAAAACATGTAAGAGATGGTGTCTGTAAGCTGCCTCACTCTTAGAGAATATGATGATGTCGAAAAAGATAACCATAAATGACGGGTACTCACTAAAAATCTTGTCCATAATCCTATTGAACATTGCAGGAGCATTCGTGAGACCAAAAGGCATCACCAAATGCTCGTACAATCCGAAGATGTCCCGAACGCGGTCTTGTATACATTTCCAAGAGCGACATTGATCTGATGATATCCACTTTTTAGGTTGATTCTCTTGAAGCATGTAACTGCCAGTATATCATCGATCCTGGGTATTGGAAACGTGTTCTTGATGGTGATTTTGTTGAGCTCTATAGTCAATGCACATTCTCCAAAGATCCATCTTTCTTTAATACCAACAACGCAAGCGGATAGTAAGGTGTTCTATTATACTGAATTTGACCCTTTTCTAGAAGCTCTTTCACTTGATTCATAATTTCTTCATTCTGGGTGCCTGCTCGGTTGGTTTGGTGGCGTGTTGTTGAGGATCAAATTAATCGTGTGATCCTCAGGTCGCCGAGGAAGTAACAAACCCGCAGAGAGAGAATCGGCTTGAGCTTGCAAAAAGTCTTGTTGTTCCTTCTCTAGGTCGGACAAATTTAACTTTTTATTGTTATTTAACTCATTTAAGTAGATCGAGTAAACAAAGAGATTGGATTTCATTAATTTTGAATTGGCCGAAGTCGATACAAGTGGGACTGACTTGCTCTTCAATTTTACATCAAAAATAATATCTCTACCCTTCTCGTTCTTCAGAGTCTCCTTTCTAGCCATGTAGTCGACCACAACGCCATTCTTATGGTACAAGGGGATTCCCAAGAGGAGGTCACTATCTCAAACAGCTGACGGTTAAGCCATTGAAGACGCAGCGGGTTAGGGCTCTGCGAGCCTAACCCTAGCCGACTTGTAGATCTCAACCGAGGGGCTTAAACCCTAGAAGCAGTAGAAGAAGTTCTCACCAACTCACAGATCCTCGCCCAGTGGACCAACTATTAAAGTTTTACCAACTTATAGGATCCCGTTTGATGGGACCTAACATAATAAAATAAAACAGGGGACACACTTGTGTAAAATCAGATGCTGTGGCAACAGTTGCACGGACGTTCGTGGATTGCGCAGACATGCCACGTGGCACTGTATGGACTGCTGCGAATTGCACTGGCTGTTGATGTGGCAAATTGTACGGGATTCTTCAAATTCCGTTGGCTACTTTTGAAGACTAGACTCTTCTAGATCACATACTTTCGACTCGATGCTTTTCAATGTAAACTACTTTTTGGGCGAAGGGCCTTTAAATATGACCATAAGGCTCACTCTCTGGCATCCTACCGTGTGGAAGGTGTAGAGAGGTATATCCTGAGTTGTACCGAGTTGAAGCAATATAAAGAAATTCCGAAATGGGCGCCAGGGTTTGGGGCCAATGCTCTCTTGGGGTGGAACTTTGCCACTCCGCGTCTTGTGTGTCGTGCATCTCTTTCAATTCAATTGTTATTGAAGTGCTTAAAGCTTGTTCCGTTTGTTCGTTTCCGTTGGCACGTGGTGCCCTCCCGTTATAGTGGTATGAGAGCTCCAGTTGTGTGCTTTTTTGAAAGCATACCGGTCCTACCAAGAACATATAAAGCACAATGGCGTTAATGGATTCGGCAAAGTATGCACGGTTTCTTCTCGACGAGCTTCGCCACATACTCTTGCGGCATCCTCAACAAAATCTCCTGATGCTACAAAGGTTTCAACAGTTTCTAAACGACATGATACCGCCTTTGATGCCCCAGGTGGTACCCCCTCCTTCGACATTTGAGAGTGCAAGAGCCTCTAACTGGCAACCCTCCGTTTGTTTCGAATGGGGGAGTCTTTAGGCACATGGTGCAGCCGTCAAACCCTTATCCAGTGCAATCGCCTCTTCCACCAACGCCACCTGGGTACAATGGTTGGAGCCCGTTGCATATCCTTATTATCCATATCCGGGGTTTGCACCTAACCAACCGAAGGATTTCAAGGGTGGCGGCACGACAGTCAAATTTCTCATCTTTTTTGGAGTGAAAGGTCGGAAGAAAGCCTTGTAGTTCCATTAACAATTCGACAACATCTATACGGAACAATCAAAGATTTCTTGAGCTGCGAGATTCCTCAAGGATAATGCTATGTATGGTGGAGTTCAATTCCAACACAACTGCATGCTCCAAGGACTTGGCAAGCTTTCAAGACAATTTGTACACTAAGTTATATGACCTCCTCCATGTTGGAAGTCCAGATTTTGACAAAATGGGGCAACTTGAAAATGCTTGCCATACAGACCATGGAAGACCACAACCAAAGGTTTCTCGATGTATTCAAGATGATTCCCTTGGAGGACCAATGCGAGTGATGTACCATTGGATTGCCATCACTGTAACATGCTTGGACACTCAAAGCGAGAAATCAATAGCAACACAGAAACTTCTTAATCATCGAACTTTAATATATATATATATATATATATATATATATATATATATATATATATATATAGATAGATAGATAGATAGATAGATAGATAGAGAGAGAGAGTCGACACGACATGACGGAGTTTCGTGCCCAGAGGTATTGGCCCCAGAGTCTGGCACCCCTTTCGGTATTTATTTTTCATTAATCATTGCAAAGTACAACTCCCGAGGGACCTCTGCTCTCAGACTTTGCATCCAGATCCTCTGTAGAGTGAGGCCCCAAGGGCTCTTATAAATTTACAAGAGATGCCTTAAAAGCAGAGCCCCAAAAGCTTTTAAACTCAAAAGCAAATAGTTCCAAAAGCAATTGGTCAAAAATCTGCCCGCAAAAAGCGGAATTCCGTACAGATTTGCCACATGAGCATGTTGTCAGTGCATTGCAAAACTGCCACGTCATCATCTTGTTAATTGCATTTTACGATCGTCCGTACTGTCTTGCCACGTCAGTAATTCTGTCATAGTGCCATGTCATGTGTCTGGCCGGTGTGTGTGTGTGTCCGGGTAGCACTGCCACGTCATCAATTTGTGACAATCACCATTACAGGAATACTATCTGTCTAAACAAGTATCCACAATGCAAGAGCTTATGGACCATGGCGCGATCAGTCACAAGCTTATGAAAGGGAAGCTGGAGTTTACTATAGAACAAACTTTGGCAAACAATCAGAACTCCCAGCAACAACGAACAAATCCCTGGAAATCTCGTGAAAATCAACCTCAAAGCCTTGTTTGACACAGTGTCAACTGGAAACCCTGTTAGAAGAAGACCGAGTATTTCCAAACATGGCATACTTTCAATTCTTGTCCTCAACAAGCCGAGACATCTTCACAACAACTTCTTGCTCCGAGAGCGGATAGATTCCCAAGGCCACTTGTGGCTAAGAGAGCAAGACCTGCCATTGGACTTGCACTTGATATTTATGACATAAAGGTCGAAAGTTCAAATGAATTTTGCAAAGCATATGGCAAAATCAACGGCTTGAGAGCCCTAATCTTCTTTGACCCAGGAGCTACCAAGAATTTCATCCATCCTAACTTTCTCAAGCAGATGGATTTGGATTATGACTCCCAAGGACGAGAAATTGAAGCGGAGTTAGCCACCGGTCAAACTCAAAAGGTGGCACCTCTCATTTGTGCGCTTCCAATAACCATCCAAGGATACCATGGAAAAGCCGATTTCCACATCATGAAGCTGGGCAATTGCGACGTTCTTTTGGGTATGCCTTGGCACGACAAGAATGATGTGACACATTAGATATGCAATTGTACGATTACCTTGATGCAGCAGGACAAGCCAGTCGTACTTAAACTTCGGCTGTCCGAACAAAAACCCGAATAAATTTTCTAGTTGACTGTTGCTTTGTATCTAGATACTTTTGAACTTTGTTTGAGAAAGTATTATTTGAAATGGATTGTATTTGTTTTAAACCTATCTTGGTGCCGATTTGACAATTGTTTGACTCTAATTGTATTACTGGTTTCAATGATTTGTGATTTACTCCCGGGTGGAGTATTGAAGAATCCTTATCTGATAATGTTTGAAACTAAGAATGGTGTGACACACCAGATCCGAAACCGTACGATTACCTTGATGCAGAAGGACAAGCCAATCGTACTTAAACTTTGGCTGTCCGAACAAAAACCCGAATAAATTTTATAGTTGCTTTGTATTTAGATACTTTTGAACTTTGTTTGAGAAAGTATTATTTTGTATTTGTTTTAAACCTATCTTGGTGCCGATTTGACAATTGTTTGACTCTAATTTTATTACTGGTTTTAATGGTTTGTGATTTACTCCCGTGTGGAGTATTGAAGAATCCCTATTTAATAATGTTTGAAACTAAGAATGATGTGACACACCAAATCCGAAACCGTACGATTACCTTGATGCAGAAGGACAAGCCAGTTGTACTTAAACTTCGGATGTCCGAATAAAAACCCGAATAAATTTTCTAGTTGCTTTGTATTTAGATACTTTTGAACTTTGTTTGAGGAAGTATTATTTGAAATGGATTGTATTTGTTTTAAACCTATCTTGGTGCCGATTTGACAATTGTTTGAAATGGATTGTATTTGTTTTAAACCTATCTTGGTGCTGATTTGACAATTGTTTGACTCTAATTTCATTACTGGTTTCAACGATTTGTGATTCACTCCCGTGTGGAGTATTGAAGAATCCCTATTTGATAATGTTTGAAACTCTAAATAACGCAAACCATGTGTCTGGGAAGCGTCTGAACGATGTAGAATGGGTGTCCCGTGAGCGTTTGGTTGTATGCTGGAACAAGCGACGAAGGCTGGGGTGTGGGTAGTGTTTGGTTGTATCACTCCTCTAATCTAAGCTCATGACCTGGACATTTTTAGGTTATTTGCGGGGAGAGTGAGGAGGTGGTCATTGAGTAGCTTCATGCCGCAGATCGTTTGTCTCGAAGGAGTGCTCAACGGCGCTATTCGTTGTGTCTTGTAACATGCATATGTGAGCATTTGTGTTGCATTGTGATGTGTCAACCACTGAATATTGCTAATTGTGATATATAATTTTTTTTTCCGAGAAAAAGATCCTTCTATTAGTTAATGAAACTGCCCATAGGGCTACAACCACCTCTACTAGAGAGGGCTACAACAATCATAAGGGGGAGACTCTCCCAATGAAAAAGCAGCATATGTACAATGAGGCTAAATCAAGAGATGGGAGGAGGGAAAAGCCACACAAGTGGACGGTAGTGCCATCTGAGCACACCCTAGACCATGGTGAAGAAAGGCCCAGGGCGCTAGAGTTGAAGGAAAGCCTCTCTACGCTCCCGCATGCGATCGGAGCTGCCCTGGAGTCTCTCAAACTTTCCTTCTGAGAGTATGGATCAGCTCTAGCCAAAGATCAACTTGTCCACATGCACATAGGGTTAGATGTGCACATGACATCCCCCCCTTTTCAAGGTTAAGTATTGGTAGCAAGCTGCATGTCTTCCTTGTAACTAAAGAGGGAAGCCTCCTTACGATCCGCATCTGACTTACGTAATTGCACACCAATCTGCAAAATACGGTTAGAGAAAGACCTAACGGGAGTGCCATTTGCTTGAAGCCTCTCCAATCCTCGTTCAATTGATGAAGGTACTGTGGTGGATAAAATGGCCTTGAGCTTGTCTTGTAAGTCGACCCCAACTGAAAGAGGGGTACGCCATCCTAGGCATGCTCAAGATGCTCAACCAAATGTGCCTCTTGCTAGGATTGATACCAATTAATGGCATCGCCCTAGAGATACATGGCAACCGTCAAAACTTAACTATTATTGGTTTTCCTGTTAGTCGCAAAGTAAGCATTAAATTGATGTAACCAAGAATGAATCTATCAAGAGGACGTGGCAATTGCTAACTTGAGTTGTGGTTTCTTTCTGATGATTTTTGTTTAATTTTTGGGACCCTCTTTTTGAAGTTGCAAATGGTCGGACATTGTATGGCAAGTGTGAAACAGTTGACGGCCGAGAGTTTCACCCGCAATCCGGAAGGGCAGGTCACCACGAGTTGGTCGGGCCTATCGGCACTGGAATCCGAGCAGTAAAAGGGTGTCTAGGCTGAGTTCAAAGTCATTTAGGCCCCTCGCGATGCTTATAAGTTGGTGGGTACTAGGGAATTAACTCAAAAGAGGCACACTGGACACTTGGCAGTTGTAGAGCAACCTGCAGGACACCTAAGCTGGATTGGGCGCCCAAGAGAGAGGGGGCTGATTTTTGTACATACAGTGTGCTACAGTGTGTGTGAGTAATGGGTGCAGGTGCTCACATGGAAAGCTTGCCTTCTCCCTAGCTCTATGTAGCGCGACGATTTGTTCTCGCCCATAGCTCTCTCCCTTTTGCACATATGGTGATGCCCCACTAGTTGGGCTTCTTAGATGACCATGTACAGTTCTGGGGGTTTATGCGCATTTGCCAAGGCAAGAGCCTTCTGTTCAGGAACCGGATTAGCTAATTGCTAATCCCCTTCAGGTACGCATAGTTCCATTGCGAAGGAATGCGAAAACGAAGAGTTTTCTCGCGTGAAAACTCGTTCAATTTGAAAGGGAACTGTCCCATTGCGTGCGGGAGCACCTGAGACACGCGTAGGCGTGCTTGCTCCCCTTGAAATCGTCCAAAATAGAGAAATACAGCCTGCTGTGTTTTTCTGCAGGTTTAGGGTTTAGCACCTAAACTGCAGGGAATTTCCATTGGAGTTTAGTACCTAAACTGCAGGGAATTGCCAGTGGAGCCTCGTAAAGGCCTTGGGATGCGTGTACAGGGTAGTAGGCACCTAACAGTGGTAAAACAGAAAATTACAGCATGCTAAAATTGACCTGCAGCTCACTGGAAAGCTTCCATACCGCAAGCGAAAGTGTCCTTGACGTGTACTTTTGACCTAAAGGGATTTTTGCGCCATTATGTTGGCGAAATCGGGTCAAAAACCTGCAATTACAGCAATGAACAGGTTGGTGAGGGTTAGGTGCAAGCATTCGGATCGTTTATTTGCCAGGGGAGCCTCGAGAAAGCATTGGGTGCTTGTACAAGACAATTTAGAGAGATTTCCCGCGAGGAGTCTCATCTAATTCAAGGGGCAAGTGACCCTACAGGTGCGAGAGCTCAAGGGCTATCCACAGAAGTGATCGGCACGCGAATCGGAGTGCAAAACATAGAATTCAACGAGCTGTAATTTCTCGCCGGGTTTTGCAAAGTGCTCTAAAGTGTGTGGAAAGTCAATGCCTACTTGGGATTTGTCCGTGGAGACTTCTACCGTGGCTATGTTACCGAAATCGAGTTAGAGTAGAGGAATTTCAGCCCCATAAAAGTGGAACAGCTTGTATAAGTTTACAGTTTTTTCTCAAGTATAATAAGAATAAAGAAATACCGAAAGGGGCGCCAGTCTTTGGGGCCTATAGGGTGTCGTTGTCTGCTTGGTAGCTCTCTAGCTGCCAGGCCGTGGTTTGTCAATTCCAGTCACATGCTTATTCGTGACGCTCCTTTGTGTCGTAAAGTGTAAAGTAAAGAATTTCGGGTGAAAGCCACTGCCTACCGCCCCACGGGCCGGTTTCAGAATCACAGAAGCACCATCTTACTATCATACTTAGTGAACGTCAACTTCTCATTGACTGGATTGTTGGAGTCATCGTCTCTACCTGTGCTACGTGATGACTCGCTGGCCTTCTTCAGTGGCTCGCTCTTCGGGGAGAGTATCTGTTAGGTGCAGCGGAATGAATGTTCGAACTTTGCTCAAGATGAGTGCTCCGAACTGTGCTCAAGGTTCCTTTTTGTTCTTATGGAAGGTAGAGCCTTCCGTTCTTAATGAGAGAGTGCAATGATCACTAACAAAGTGAATGGACACTGTGCATGCAAGTGTATGAGACTGAGAGATAGAGAGAGAGGAGAATACGACACCAGAGACGTTGTAAAACCCTACTCTCTATGGCAAGAGCGGTCTACTTATGATTGCACAAATCTCTACAATGCTTGGACTTGCCGACCATGTCGACGACGATGAGGACGACGACGAGACGGGCTGAAATCTGAAAACGCGAAGGGCTGAAAACTGCAAAATCTTTATTTGCTGAATTCTGACTCTATGTCGATGACAATGTCGATGGCGACGATGCGACGACGACGCGCTGAAAACGCAGATGCTGAAATCTGTGTTTTCCGGGCTGAAACTGTAAACCTTGCGGAAACTGACCGTGCGACGAGGATCTACTGTGGGAAGGTGAGATTTGCGAGGTTCGGGACTTAGATCTGCAATGTCTAAGGGCTGAAAACTGAAAACGCTGGTAGTTCTTGATGTTCCGTCACGATGATCTGCAAAAACGCTGAGGTTGTGATACAAACCAAAAACGCTAGGGCTGAAAATCTGCTGCTGTCGCCGGTTGTCCTGCAAATGCAAAACGCTAGGCTGATCTACTGTGTCTTGACGACGCCGGGGCTGATCTGCTGTGCACAAATCGCCAAGGCTGATCTGATGCAAAAACGCTAGGTCTTCTGTGGAGCAAACGCCATAGTAGTCGCAATGGTTGGTCTTGCTGAGAAGTTGCCTGTTGAGCAAGGTGCTCCTGCTTCCTCTTCTGCCAGAAAGTGCTAGCGCTAGGTTTTTATTTATACAAACTTAGCAAAATTGCCCTACCTACTTTCCAACAAAAGTCTCTTAAAAATAATAAGTGAAAAATGTCAAAAATAGGGGAAATAGGCCTATGCACTGTAAAAATGCTACTGATGGGATCTGATGGTCATGCTGTGTGCAACCAAAGGATATGCATCTAATCTAAGTGTCTGGACATGCACGGTCTACGAACAGACTCACAAAAGTTCCAGATCACTTCCTATTCTAGACTGACTTGACTGACTGAACCCTGGTCATGCTGTAGCTTGTCCACGGACACATAGGGTTGGATGTGTCATGTGACATCCCCTCCTTTTCAAAGTGAGGTACTGGTACCGAACTATATGGCGTCGAAGGAGATCGCCAATAGCATCCGGAATCTTGGAAGGGACTCTTCGCCGGCCCACTTTGATGTGTGGGTCGTGCGGTACTTGAACTTCATAAAGGTCTGCAAAGCTTGCTTCTTTGGGCCGCGCCAAAAGCGACACAAAGTCTCCTGTGGCTCCTTCGATGCTTCAACTTCATCTGGAGTCATGCTTCGTTCTTCTTGAAGAATCTCCATCGCTGAAAATTCTTGAAACCACTTCCAACACAAAACCATGAACATACCTATTCCATCTAAAGTGAGTGGGAAAAATCTTGTCTTCCTTAAAGACTGTGCATGCAATGTAGATGAACAAAGAGACGGAGTGCCAAACCGTTCACCACACACATGCAAACAATGAGATCGAATTTTTCTCTTATGATCTAGAGCAATCAATTGTGGCAAGTCACAACCGGAATGCCCATGCTTGGTGCTCATACTTTCATGTGCTCTTTCTACAACTATGTCGTGCCAAGGAAGAGACAGGGAATGTGACTTCCTTGAATGCGTACTTTTCAGCTTTTCATGAGGAATCCGCATACATCCGTGCTCATTCATGAGTGAATCGTGCTCAACCTACAATATGTCATGCCTAGGAAAAGGGATCACATAAAGACGCTAACGAAAATACAAGAAACGATCACGGATGAAACACTCGTACAATGCGTACGTACTAATCATGTGAACACATAATACTTCTTGTGAGGGTTCTCTGGACCTAGGCTCAAGAGCCAAGATCGGTTCTTCGTGACTGATCGAATCTGCAATGAGGTTAGCTTCACTAGAGAAAGTATCAACTAACTCATCATCCTTGTGAACAATCATGTCATCTTCATGCAAATCATCATGCTTGTGAGATATCACATCTTGATCATGCAAATCATCATGCTTGTCAGTGTCATCCAAATCATCATGCTCATCATTATCATTCAAATCATCATGCAAATCGTCATTCAAATCATCATGCTTCTCATAATCATGCAAATCTTGTGTGTCATGCTTGGGAGAACTTAGAAGTACAGACTGAGAGAGTCTCCGTCTCCTGAATCTCTTGCATCTGTGCCTGCACTTGAGAAAAGAGTCGCAAGAATTGTTGCATGTGTTGGTCGCTCTGTTTTTGTCTTGCTTTGGTTGCCTTTCTTTCTGCTTTGCTTTCTGCGTGTTTGCGATCCATTTCTGCTTTTCTTTCTTTGCATTCACGATCAAATTCTGCCATTCTTTCTGCTTGTTTTGCTTCGCGTTCTAACTTCCTTTCCATAAACATCTGGTCCAAAGTCTCCATAGGAGTTAGTGCAATCCTTGACGTAGATGAGAAGGGTCGGAAAAACCTCCTAGTGGGGAAAATTCTTCTTCGCCTCTCTCATGCTCATCACCTCCAAGCGAAGTATCCATTCTGCTTCGAGTGGCGACCATTCTGAAGTCGTGGGTTCTTGTGGTCTTGGGTTCTTAAGTTCACGAGGAACTTGGGTTCTTGAGGGTCTTGAGGTTCTTGGGTTCTTGAGGTTCTTGCGGGTCTTGAGGTTCTTGAGGGTTTTCTTTTGCTTGCAATCTGTGTTCGAGAAGGATCTTCTCTTCACCCGAGTTTTGCTCTTTTCCGCGGGCACACCCCTTGGCGGCCTTGCGCTCACACCAAGGTTGCTTTTTCCCACCTCACGTCGATTGGTCGGCTGCTAAGTGCACGGTCCGCTCTCAATGAGTGAAAAGAGGCACAAGGGGAGGCTGGACAAGCCCTTCTTGGGATTCCTGTCACTCTTCAAAAACACGATTAGGAATCGACACGCCAGAGACCTTGGGTTCATGCGACCGCAACAAGCAAAAAAAATCTTGTGATTCTTGTGGTTCTTTCTTTGAGTGATACAGAACACTGCCGAAGCTCTGATACCAATGCTAGGTGCAGCGGAATGAATGTTTGAACTTTGCTCAAGATTAGTGCTCTCAACTGTGCTCAAGGTTCCTTTTTGTTCTTATGGAAGGTAGAGCCTTCCGTTCTTAATGAGAGAGTGCAATAATCACTAACAAAGTGAATGGACACTGTGCGTGCAAGTGTATGAGACTGAGAGATAGAGAGAGAAGAGAATACGACACGAGAGACGTTGTAAAACCCTCCTCCGAAGGCCCCACCCTCTATGACGAGAGCGGTCTACTTATGATTGCACAAATCTCTACAATGCTTGGACTTGCCGACCATGTCGACGACGATGAGGACGACGGCGAGACGGGCTGAAATCTGAAAACGCTAAGGGCTGAAAACTGCAAATCTTTATCTGCTGAATTCTGACTCTATGTCGATGACGATGTCGATGGCGACGATGCGACGACGACGCGCTGAAAACGCAGATGCTGAAATCTGCGTTTTCCGGGCTGAAACTGTAAACCTTGCGGAGACTGACCGTGCGGCGAGAATCTGCTGCGGGAAGGTGAGATCTGCGAGGTTCGGGACTTGATCTGCGGTGTCTAAGGGCTGAAAACTGAAAACGCTGGTAGTTCTTGATGTTCCGTCGCGATGATCTGCAAAAACGCTGAGGTTGTGATGCAAACCAAAAACGCTAGGGCTGAAAATTTGCTGCTGTCGCCTGTTGTCCTGCAAATGCAAAACACTAGGCTGATCTACTGTGTCTTGACAACGCCGGGGCTGATCTGCAGTGCACAAATCGCCAAGGCTGATCTGATGCAAAAACGCTAGGTCTTTTGTGGAGAAAACACCAGAGTAGTCGCGGGGGTTGGTCTTGCTGAGAAGTTGCCTGTTGAGCAAGGTGCTCCTGCTGCCTCTTCTGCCAGAAAGTGCTAGCTCTAGGTTTTTATTTATACACAACTTAGCAAAATTGCCCTACCTACTTTTCAACAAAAGTCACTTAAAAATAATAAGTGAAAAATGTCAAAAATAGGGAAAATAGGCCTATGCTCTGTAAAAATGCTACTGATGGGATCTGATTGGAATCTGATGGTCATGCTGTGTGCAACCAAAGGATATGCATCTAATCTAAGTGTCTGGACACTCACGGTCTGCGAACAGACTCACAAACGTTCCAGATCACTTCTTATTCTAGACTAACTTGACTGACTGAACCTTGGTCATGCTGTTGCTTGTCCACGGACACATAGGGTTGAATGTGTCACGTGATAGTATCTATAGGACCAACTCTTTCGTGCGATGGTCCCGCTGCGTCTCTCCCTCTAGCTCCATAGCTGCCCGCTTTTCTTCGGCCGCTATGTGCTGAGCTTCAGGTGCTTGCTCACGCTCTAGCTCCATAGCTGTTCTCTTTTCTTTAGCCGCTATGCGTTGAGCTTGGCGTGCTTGCTCATGCGCGAGCTCCATAGCTGCTCCCTTTTCTTCATCCACTATGCGTTGAGCTTCACGTGCTTGCTCATGCTTAAGCTCCATAGCTGTCCTCTGTTCTTCCCGTTCTCTGTCCATGGTGGCGCACTGAGCCTCTTGTTGTAGCATCATCTCCATCATAGATCTTGTTAAAAATAATAAGTGAAAAATGTCAAAAATAGGGAAAATAGGCCTATGCTCTGTAAAAATGCTACCGATGGGATCTGACTGGAATCTGATGGTCATGCTGTGTGCAACCAAAGGATATGCATCTAATCTAAGTGTCTGGACACTCACGGTCTGCGAACAGACTCACAAACGTTCCAGATCACTTCTTATTCTAGACTAACTTGACTGACTGAACCTTGGTCATGCTGTTGCTTGTCCACGGACACATAGGGTTGAATGTGTCACGTGATAGTATCTATAGGACCAACTCTTTCGTGCGATGGTCCCGCTGCGTCTCTCCCTCTAGCTCCATAGCTGCCCGCTTTTCTTCGGCCGCTATGTGCTGAGCTTCAGGTGCTTGCTCACGCTCTAGCTCCATAGCTGTTCTCTTTTCTTTAGCCGCTATGCGTTGAGCTTGGCGTGCTTGCTCATGCGCGAGCTCCATAGCTGCTCCCTTTTCTTCATCCACTATGCGTTGAGCTTCACGTGCTTGCTCATGCTTAAGCTCCATAGCTGTCCTCTGTTCTTCCCGTTCTCTGTCCATGGTGGCGCACTGAGCCTCTTGTTGTAGCATCATCTCCATCATAGATTTTACGACTCTCCATAGGATTTGGTGCTATCCGTGGCATAGATGGGGACGGAAGAGGATTGGGATGTCACGTGACAAATCCAACCCTATGTGTCCGTGGACAAGCTATAGCATGACCAGGGTTGAGTTCAGTCAAGTCAGTCTAGAATAGGAAGTGATCTGGGACTTTTGTGAGTCTATTCGCAGACCGTGCATGTCCAGTTACTTAGAGTAGATGGATATCCTCTGGTTGCACACATCATGATCATCAGCATTCCCATCAAATTCCATCAGGATCATTTTACAGGGCAGAAAACCTATTTCCCTATTTTTGACATTTTTCACTTATTATTTTTAAGTGACTTTTGTTGGCAACTAGGTAGGGTAAATTTACTAAGTCTGTATATAAGAAACCTAGCGCTAGCACTTTCTGGTAGAAGAGGCAGCATGAACCCGGTGTTCATCAGGCAACTTCTCAGCAAGACTCCCCCTCCGCGACAACTCTAGCGTTTTCACTCACCAGAAGGCCTAGCGTTTTTGCATCAGATCAATTTTTGCTCTTGCAGATTCCCGGCGAAGGTAGACAGCAGATCAGCCCTAGTGTTAGCAGATTTCCTAGAAGACAGCAGATTCCGAGCGTTAGCAGATTTCCACCGCAGGAAGCAGAATTCAGCCTAGCGTTTTTGGTTTGCAGATCATCCTCAGCGTTTTGCAATTCCATCGCGACAGATTCAGACCTAGGACCAGCGTTTTCAGTTTTCAGCACATTGACTCCGCAGAAGAAGTCCCGAACCTCGCAGATCTCACCTTCCCGTAGCAGATTCTCGTCGCACGGTTAGATTCATCAAGGTTTACAGTTTCAGCCCAGAAAATGCAGATTTCAGCATCTGCGTTTTCAGTGCGTTGTCGTTTCATCGTCGTCATCGACATAGAGTCAGTTTTTAGCAGATAAAAATTTGCAGATTTCAGTCCATCTCATCGTCGGCAAGTCCAAGCATTGTAGAGATTTGTGCAATCATAAGTAGACCGCTCTCGCCGTAGAGAGTGGGGCCTTCGGAGGAGGGTTTGACAACATTCTAGTGTCGTATTCTTCTCTCTCTATCTCTCAGTCTCAGCACCTTCATTCACAGTGTTCATCCACTTTATTTGTGTCCATTGCACTCTCTCACTAAAGGAACGGAAGGCTCTCCCTTTCGTAAGTAAAAGGAACCTTAAGCACAGTTCGGAGCACTCATCTTGAGCAACGTTCAACATTCACTTCCCCTGCACCTTACATGGGACACCGTCCTTCTGGTGTAGGGCCTTCTTCTCCTCCAATTCCACTCTCATCACCTTCACGCAAAGCATCCATTCCGCTTCAGGTGATGACCATGCACCGAGTACTTGGGGTTCTTGGGCACCTTGGGTACTTGGGGTACTTGGTATTGCTTGCAATCCGCGTTTAAGAAGGCTTTTCTCTTACCCTAGCCCAACTCCTTCCTCGGGTGCACCCGCACCCCTTGGTAGCCTTGCGCTCACACCAAGGTTGCTTTTTCCCACCTCACGTTGATTGGCCTGCCGCAATGTGCAAGGTCCGCTCTCAATGAGTGGAAAAGAGGAACAAGGGGAGGTTGGACAATCCCTTCTTTTCTGGGTTACCTGTCACTCTTTTTTTGAGTGATGATACCGAACATTGCCAAAGAGCTCTGATACCAATGTTATGTGTAGTGGAAGTGATTTATGGGTCCATCAATGTGTAATTAAGGTTCCTTATATTGAAGGGGGAGAGAGTCTCCTTACTTCATGAAGGTTGTGCAATAGACTAGAGAGAGAGAGAATGATACTGTGAAAAAAAGGTGCTCAGTGTGTACTCAAGGTTCCTTTTAGTGAAGGGAGAGAGAGCCCCCTTCTTACTTCATGAAGGTTGTGCAATTAGACTAGAAAGAGAAAGAGAATGATATTGTGAGAAAAAGGTGCTGAGAGAGAGAGAGAGAGAGAGAGAGAGAGAGAGAGAGAGAGAGAGAGAGAGAGAGAGAGAGGATTGACACCAGATGGGTCTCAAACCCCCCTCCAAGGGCCCCGCTCTCTATTGCTAGAGAGGTATTTGCTTTAGATTGCACAAAAGCTGGTACAATAGTACTAAATGCCGGGATGATGACGGTAATGGCGGTAGAATCTAGATGCTACTGCGAGGCTAAAGGCTTAAATCTGAAAACGCTAAGGATGCTAATGGCTGAAAACTGAAATGCTGATGAGGCTGACCTGAGGGCTGAATTCTGCAAATGCTGATCTGATCTGCTGTCGCTAGGGGATGGCTGAACCCTTGGTGCAAAATGCTGAGGCATCTGCTACAAAGGGCCATGGGCTGGTGGCAAAAACGCTGATGGGCAGATGCTTGAAACGCTGGTTGTTGATGCCGAAAACGTTGAGGCCGAGGGTACTTGTACTGCGGGTGCTTTGTCCTGCTTCTTGCTTTCTGTAGCACCCCATTGGGCTTGCTTATGTACTACCAAAGAGATGGGTCGAGCAGCATCATTTCAGCCCCACAATTTTGTATTAAAGCCCAAATGTCACTCACAATTTTACTGCCTTATAAGAGGTGGTTCACACGTGGTTAAGAGGTGGTTCACATGCGGTGGAATGCTAATGCTTGGTGCTAATGGGTCGTGCAATCCAAGGGTATGCAACTACTCTTAGTGCTTGGACATGCACGTCCTGCAGACAGGCTCCCAAGGGTGTCAATACACTTTGTAGGCTGCCCTAAACCCTAGAAGTAGGAGTTACAGCTTGTTCACATGCACATAGGGTTAGATGTGCACGTGACAATTTATTTATTTTCAGCTTGTTGATTATTCGTGTGCACTCGTGTTTGTGAAAGTTTTTCCCATATTCCTTGTATATGGACCTTTGGTCGATTTAATGTAATGCAAAGGGCCCACTTTTAGAGAGAGAGAGAGAGAGAGAGAGAGAGAGAGAGAGAGAGAGAGTTCCCAATCTTAACCTGTTAATTAATTAGGAAGAAGTGATATATTGATTTAATTGTATAATGGTGCTTTTTTGCTGGCTGATTGGGTGGAACTACAATTAAGTAGTCAAAAGAGAATTTCTTGTTGGTCTCCAGGAGGGCGACAAGCCTGAGAAGATAATCTCTCACAGCTTGAACATTGGTAGTGAGCTATCAGAGAATGCTAGTGCTGGTTCTACTGACGTTTACATCAACAATCGAGAGATAACTAAAGTGGAATTAAAAATGCTTAAGGTACGACTCTCTCTCTCTCTCTCTCTCTCTCTCTCTCTCTCTCTCTCTCTCTCAATGATCATGTATCATGCTTTTACCCATCAAATTCGTGTCGTTGAGGAGACTAGTCTATCATTGTTGTACTTTCGTAATGTCCTCTGGACTAACATATTGTACACGGAGGTGTCTCATAGGCCAGTTTTCCATGGCCTTTCATGGATATTAATCTCTCTCTCTCTCTCTCTCTCTCATGTGCAATTTTCTTTGTTTCCCAAAGCATCTCTTCTGGTGAAATCAATTTGCACAACGATTAATTACTTTAAAGCGATGCAGTTTGCAGGTTTTCCAGTTTCTCCTCGAACACGTTTTTGGGTGGACGCTGAGGGTTCTTGTACAGAAGAGGGTCACAACCATTGCCGTGGAAATATCTGGGCAAAGGTAGAGCTCAATCATGTGAATTTATCATAACTAGTTTCTATATGGAAACATTCTAATTGGAGCTTGCTCTATGTTTTTCCACGATCGTCTTTGTACCTCATTGGTTGCACATCTGCTTTTACTTATATATGGTGATACATGTCTTATTGGCTGATATGGATGTGTTAAAACCTAACTATATGTTCTGAGCTAAGTTTCTAGTGTGTAACATCAATGTACATGCATAGAGGCATACATATGTATCTACATGCATATGCATGTATGTACACATATACGTATATATGTGTGTGCATACTTATCTTGTATGTACATTGCGTGCGCATTTGCTTATATATGTATGTATGCACATACATATTATGTATACTATATATACATTTTCGTACAAATGTATCACAAGCATACATTAAAGCTTAAGTTTGTTTGTATTGGGCTTACACATAAACCATTGTATGTCTATATGCGTACGATGTACATTGGAATACATTTGTATTTGTGTGTACATAATAACACGGGCTGTCACAAATTGCTGACAAGTCAAGCCACTGAAGAACGGAGCCAACCTGTAGATCCTGGCCAAGGAGCCTAAACCCTAGAAGAAGTAGCAGAAGAAGTTTTATTAACTTGCGGGACCCATTCGATGGGGCCGAAGTGACCTAAAGGGATTAAAGAAAGTAGGACCACACACACACACACACACTATTGCGTAGCAGTTGATGACATGGCATGCCAGTACCGACACCCAAATTTTGTGTTGACATCGTGACATGGTAGCCTGTACGGATTTCCCGATTTCGTGCTGGTTGTGTTAACGTGGCACCTGTACGGATTATCGCGTTTTACGCTGATGATGTGGCAGCTGTACGGATTTTCGCAAAACGTGCTGGTAGCTTTTGGCGCTCTTCGGACCAGATGCTTTTGAGTTTAAAGCTTTTCATGGCCAAGGGCCTTAAATATGAGCCAAGGGCTTATTCTCTAGCACGCTCCCCCCGTGGAGGTGGAGAGTCTGGAGTACCAACGTTGTAATGAGTTCAAGCAATATAAAGAAATAGCGAAAGGGGCGCCAAGGTTTGGGGCATTGCTCTCTTGGGGTGGAATTCCGCCACTCCTCGTTTCGTGTGTCGTGCATCTCTTTCAGTTCAGTTGCTATATGAAGTGCTTAAAGACACGCTCAGTTCGGTGTGGTGACCGACCCTTGGTGATCTGTAATAGGAGATTGGCAATTGACCTTGAAGACTTACAGAAACATGGAAATTTCCAGATTTGCAGCCAATTGCTAAGCTAGTTATCAAGACAAAAGTACAACAAATAATCAATCGAACCAATAGCATCTTGAAACGCCGAAATAGACTACAACATGGCATCAAATGTAGACAAATTTAATGGATCCGACTTTTATACCTGGCAAATTAAATTGAAAGGCTATTTGATGCGAAAGAATCTCTAGAGCGTGGTCAAGCCCTTATCAACTGGCGAAGCTCACACATCCACTGCAGTTACAAGAGGGCTATCTACCAAGCAACAATGCAAGGACGAGCAAGCATTAGGTATTATTCTGACATCTCTTGAAGATGACTTTATTTATTATTGATGACGTGCAATCTTCTAGTGCTGCCTGGATACAAAAGGTTTTTGGTGCTAAAGCTAAGTATTCGATGATGATTTACTCCCAGGTGGAGTAGTGAAGAGAATTGATGTTTGAGAATGCTTGTTCATACTCATGGCCTGGATCCTTGTGGTTATTTGCGCGGGGGGGGGGGGGGGGGGGGGGAGTATTGAATGTTTGGAAAGTGTTGTTTTTTATCATGGCTCGAACCTTTGTGGTTATTTACGGGGGGAGTATTGTCGTTGTTACTCATGGCCCGGACTTGGATGGTTATTTATGGGGGGAGTATTAAGAAGTCTGAGCAGTTACTCTCAACACCTCCAAACGACACAGACTGCGGTCTGTGAGGTGTTTGGTTGTTAAAGGCCTCTATATCTCATGGCTAGGACCTTTTTAGATTATTTGCGGGAGGAGTGATGAGGGAGTCGTTGAACAAATCATGGCTTGGACCAAGATTGTTATTTGCGGGGGGGTAGTGTTCATTGGCAGCTTTATGTTTCTGTGTCTTGTAACATCCATATGTGAGCATTTGTGTTGCATTGTGGTGTGCCAACCATTGAATACTCCTTATTGGATGAGATTTTTCTGGGAAACCAATGACCCAGGATATCAAGAGCTCCAATCTGGAATGAGACTCGACCTTCTCCATTGAGCGCATCGTGAAGGAGCGAGCGGACAAGGGTAGGAAAAGCCTATTCGCATGCCAGCACCTGTTGGCAAACCGAGCCATCCCCATCTGGTCTCGACTAACTGTTTTTAAGGCATGTGTGTACCCAGTGATTTCTTATGGCCGGGAAATTATGGGGGCCCAAGCGTGCCCTTCACTATTTGCAGCGCTTCGTCGCCACCTGGATACGAATGTTAGTCGGGAACGGAGCAAGGTCGACCTCTGTAGGGACGACAATTCTCCACCACGAGTTTAACATCCCACCCGTACTTGCTTTCTGTGGGGGACAACGAGCAAGGGCTTTTGACAAGTACTGCTCGGTTTCATCCACCTGGATAGGCTCCTTGGTAAACAAGAAGCCTAAGAACCAACCGTTCAAGAAGTGGTCTTGGACGACAAGAACCTTGAATAAGTATATCCTAGCGGGTGACTTTAGCTCAGTCCACTACCACGCATGGGACAAGTGGGACTAGAGGCATTTGTGCCTGGTGTTGGAGCCTTATAAGACGACCGGCTTTGAACAAACAAGTGGATACCTGCTGCAGCTCAATAGGAGCAATGTCGTGAATAGGAAGGAAGAGAGAGTGCTGCCTCTCGCGAGAGTAGGCGGACTCAAACTGGCGGATAGCTCAAGGCACGGACATAGTATTTGCTCGCTGTGCTCCCAATTAGAGGGTCCTTTGCTTTTGCATTTGTTGGTGTCTTGCTCGGTGATTGATGATTCTAGGGGGTGCTGGCTAAACCGATTCAACTCCACCTTCAACGATATCGACCCGCAGTTGGACCCTGAAGAAAGGACCGTTATTCTCCTTGGTGGGGAGGCTCGCAGGAAGCGGCTGCCCTTCTGGGTATGCCATGATTCGTACTCGAGGAACGGAACCGCATGGCATGTGCCTGTGGCGAAGTTCCTCGGTGAGGTTGTACCCCGGTACTTGGGTGCTCTGCATAGGGAGACAGTGCTCTCTCTCGCGAGAGTACGCGGACTCAAACTGGCGGATAGCTCAAGGCGCGGACACAGTATTTGCTCGGTGTGCTCCCAGTTAGAGGGTCCTTTGCTTTTGCATTTGTTGGTGTCTTGCTCGGTGATTGATGATTCTAGGGGGTGCTGGCTGAACCGATTCAACTCCACCTTCAACGATATCGACCCGCAGTTGGACCCTGAAGAAAGGACCGTTATTCTCCTTGGTGGGGAGGCTCATAGCCTCGCGGGAAGCGGCTGCCCTTCTAGGAAGCCATGATCCGTACTCAAGGAACGGAACCGCATGGCACGTGCCTGTGGCGAAGTTCCTCGGTGAGGTTGTACCCCGGTACTTGGGTGCTCTGCATAGGTGGATGGAGGGATAATGTGTCACGTGACACATCCAACCCTATGTGTGGATAATGACCAGGGTTCAGTTCAGTCAAGTTAGTCTAGAATAGGAAGTGCTCTGGCACTTTTGTGAGTCTCTTCGTAGACCGTACATGACCAGTCACTTAGAGTAGACGCATATCCTCTGGTTGCACACAACATGATTATCAGCATTACCATCAGAATCCATCAGGGGCATTTTCTAGTGCATTAAACCTATTTTCCCTAATTTTGACATTTTTCACTTATTATTTTAAGTGACTTTTGTTGGGAACTGAGTAGGGCAAATTGGGTAAGATAATATATAAGGAAATCAAGGCTAGCATCATTTGGTAGAAGAGCAAGGAGAACACAGGCACAAGTGCAGCAGGTTCCCCCTCTCTCTCTCAGCAAGACCCCCCCTTGGCTGGGGTTTTCCCACCTAGCCTCATCAGCGTTTTTCAGCCTATCTGGCGATCTCAGGCAGCATTTTCTAATCAGCAAATTCAGCAAGGACTAGCCTCTGCACATAGCGATTTCCAGCCTTGCATTGGCGTCTCCAACCGCATCGTTGCATCAGCAAATTTCCAGCCACAGCCAGCGTTTTTTAACAGCATCTAATCAGCGTTTTTGGCCAGCTATAACCGGCGTTTTTGGGCTGCCATATTCAGTGCTTTGCATCAGCAGATTTCAGCACTCTTAGCGTTTTTGGACAGTAGAGCAAGTAGCATTTTCAGCGAACACTTTAGCAAGCCAAACAGTAGCAGATCAGCCCGACAACTTCGACCCCTTGCAGATTCATCAAGGATTCAGTTTTCAGCCATAGTCTCATCACCGTCGGTCTCGACATAGCCATTAGATTTGCATCGACATCTTGTATCAGATTGTGCAATCAATAGTAGACCACTCTCGCCATCGAGAGTGGGGCCTTCGGAGGAGGGTTTTACAACGTCTCTGGTGTCATATTCTCTTTTCTCTCTATCTGTCAGTCTCATGCACAGTGTCCATTCACTTTGTTTGTGTCCATTGCACTCTCTCATTAAAGAATGGAAGGCTCTCCCTTCCATAAGAACAAGGAACCTTGAGCACAGTTCGGAGCACTCATCGTGAGCAAAGTTCATCATTCAATTCGCTGCACTTTACATTGGTATCAGAGCTTTGACAGTGTTCTGTATCACTCAAGGAAAGAACCACAAGAACCATAGATTTTTTTATTTTTATTTTTTGCTTGTTGAGGTTGCACGAACCCAAGTTCACTTGGGCGTGTGGATTCCTTATCGTGTTTTTGCAGAGTGACAGGAAACCCAAGAAAGAATGGCTTGTCCAGCCTCCCCTTGTGTCTCTTTTCACTCATTGAGAGCGGACCGTGCACTTAGCGGTTGGCCAATCGACGTGAGGTGGAAAAAAGCGACCTTGGTGTGAGCGCAAGGCCGCCAAGGGGTGCGCCCGCGGAAAAGAGCAGAATTCGGGTGAAGAGAAGATCCTTCTCTAACACAGATTGCAAGCGAAAGAAGAACCTCAAGACCCTCAAGAACCCAAGAACCCAAGACCCACAAGAACCCAAGTTCCTCGTGAACGTAAGAACCAAAGATCATAGTGCATGGTCATCACCCGAAGCGGAATGGATACTTCGCATGGAGGTGATGGGCATGAAAGTAGTGAAGAAGAATTTCCTCACCATGGAGGTTTCCCGACCCTCTCCCTTCGCCAGCTACGCTAGGAATTGCACCAAATCCTATGGAGACTTTGGTGAAATCGATGATGGACATGATGGCACAACAACAAGAAGCGAATCGCGTTGCGCTGGCACAACAAGAAGCGACTCGCATTACTTTGGAACGCGAGCGCGATGCACGAAAAGAAAGAAAAGCACAAAGAAAGGAGGCAGCCGAAGAAAGACGAGCGGCCTTGGAGGTCGATCGTGAGGTTCAGAGAGACCTACGCACGCAAGAATTGGTTCGACAGGTTCTTGCCTCGAAGTCCGACCCAACCAAAGATGTTGGTAGTTCATCAAGTGGCGCAAGCCGAGATTCGGACTCCAACAACCCAGTCACAGAGAAGATCCAGTTCAGTAAGTATAATGGTAAGATTGATGCTACGGTTATTCGTTCTTGGTCGCATCAAGTTAATGCTTATTTTGCGACAACTAAGAAGACAGGAAATAGCAAGGTTTTGACGGCAGCTATGTACCTTGCCGGTGATGCCATAAATTGGTACCACGCATGGCAAGAGGCACAGTTAGCCGCACACCTAGAGGAAGCCGACGAAGTCACGCCCCTTTCCTTCAATTGGGCCGATTTCCAAGACAAGCTCAAGGCGCGGTTTATGCCACCACAGTACCTAGCACGATTGAAGGACGAGTGGCGCGGTCTCAAGCAAAATGGTATGCCAGTTATGTCTTTCTCTAATCGTGTTTTGTAGCTCGGCACTCAATTACGCAAATCAGATGCGGAGTGCAAGGAGGCATTCCTTTATGGTTTGGACGAGTATATCAAGTATGATGTCGAGGTGCTCGATCCAATCAATCTCAACAAGGCGGTAGCGATTGCTCTCGCACAAGAGATGAAGCACACCAAGGGAAAGCCTAAGGAAAACAAGACTTCAACAAGTACGTCTCAAACTTCTCAGAACCCTCAGAACGGTAAGAATGGTAACTCTTCTAACCAATCTTCTAATAGTCTCTTAGAAAAGAACTCTTCCAAACACAATTGCTAAACCTAAGCTCACTCTAGATGAAAAGGTAGCACAAGGAATTTTAGGAGGATACATCACGTCGTAAGAGCAAAGCACTTATTCTAAGGAAGGTCGTTGTTTTCATTGTCACATCAAGGGTCACATAAAAAGCACATGTCCTAACCTTGAATCGAATGAATCTAAAGAATCCACAGAAACCACTTTCTTTGTCAATGCAATAAATGACAACACATCTTGTCATAGTTTCACTTCCAGATTGTCCATGTGCAGGGACAGAAGAATGTGGTGGCAGATGCTTTGTCTCGGAAGCCGTTGGTTCTGGCTATTTCCATGATACATCATAGGAGCTTCGAGGATATGGTTGACTAGTATGCCACAGATACAGATTTTGCAGATATTTTCACACGGATACGGGATGGGGAAACAATAGCAGGATACTCCATTCGGGAAGGCTACTTGATGAGAAAAACCATGTTGTGCGTTACACAGCCGTTGAGGGAAAAGGTTATGACTGAATGCCACTGTCCACCTTTTACGGGTCACCGCGGCATTGCTACCACAATGAAGGGGGTAGAGAAATACTTCTTTTGGCCGAGACTCAAAAAGGATGTGGAAGAGTTTGTGCGCAGTTGCTTAGTATGCCAGAAGGTCAAGTTTGACAAGCATAAGGCACAGGGATTGTTACAGCCTTTACCCATACCCACCCGCCCCTCGGAAAGTATTGCAATGGATTTCATTTTTGATCTCCCGAGAACACAGAGTGGTCACGATGGTATCTGGACTGTTATTGACAGATTTAGCAAACAGGCTCATTTCATTCCAGTGAAGAAAACAGTCAAGCCGGATTACTTAGCGAGACTGTTTGTGGCCCAGATCTTCAGATTACGTGGCATGCTTGAGACAATTGTCTCCGACAGAAAACCCAGATTTACGAGTTTGTTTTGGAAGGCAATTTTGGAGAACATTGGCACGCGGTTGCAGTTCTCGTCATCGTTCCACCCGCAAACTGATGGGCAATCTGAGATTGCAAATTCAGTGGTTCTAGATTTATTGAAGTCTTATATCTCAGATCAGAAGACTCAATGGGAAAAGTACTTACCTTTGGTGGAATTTGCCTACAATAACACGATACACTCTTCGACGGGGAAGGCGCCATTTGAGATTGTTGAAGGTGCTGCGAAGGTTCCACCCTTCCTAAGCACGAAAGATAAGATTTTTGAAGCGGATGAATATACGCGAGATTTGGATACAGCTTTTGCCAAGGTTCGCGAGACTTTGCAAAAGTCTCAAGAACGACAGAAAAAGGCAGCGGATCGCCATCGTCGCGACTTGAAATTGAAGGAGGATGATTGGGTGCTCTTACGTTTTGAGAAGGCACGCCTAAGAAAGAAAAAGGGAAAGGAGAGACTTTTTTCAAATCTTAGTATGCGATATTACAGACCTTTCCAGATCACTGAAAAGATAACTGACGTCTCCTTCTGATTGAAACTGCCAGATACTTGGAGGATTCACAATGCATTTCATGCGGGTCTCATGAACCTTTTAAGGGTGATGTGCCCGATGATGAGGAGCCTGATGACCAACCCGAAGTGGAAGAAAACGAGGAGATCCTTGTTCCTGAACAGATTTTGGCACATAGGGATACGAAGAATAAAGGTAAAGTCCGAAGGCGCTTCTTGGTTAAGTTTAAGAACTATCCTGCATTGGATGCGAAGTGGATGGAGGAGGACCTAGCAGATACTCCTTAGATTGTGAAACTTTACCTCGATGCTTTTGGTTTAGCATAGTCTACTCCAAACGGAACCCAGAATTCAGCTTGGTCGGAGATCTGGTGCAGTGGGATGCACAAGAGGGGAGTCACTCCGCTCCTTTGTCAACAGATGCCTTGATTTAGATACTAGAGTCACTGATGTCTCTTTGAGCTTCAGGCATACTGAAAGCTGACAGTATTCTGCTGTATGACTTTATAAAATGGACTTCCTGATTATGATACTGATTTGTTCTTGACTTTTTTTAAGTGCAGGAACTGATAGACGAAATGACTGTAGCATTTTGGTCTGATTGATCTCGAATAGACATGGTTGCAGTAGGTGTTAGTCAATCAGACATCGATGAGGTCCCCATTGGATCTAGATACGATTGCTAGCTACATTGCCGATAAATCATGGTCTAAGATCCGAATGAGTGTTGAATGTCATGTGATGTCTAGTGATGCCCTGTGATGTTGTGTGATGTGACTGTCGATTTGGTACATGTGCTGGATGTGTGTTCCTAGTACGTAGGTACTAACAGTCAGTGTCTGCTAAGACGGGTTATGGCTTCTGTCGGTTTTGCAGGCGTAATCGAGGGCGATCTGTCGCTCATGAATGGATGCATACAACCGTGCCAATGTGTGTCCACCATAATAGTGCGGTAGTTCCCAGGCTCTGTAGGATCGCTTGCCTTGAAGATAGGCACAATAATAGACAACCTCCAAGTCTCAGGTAACCCTTCACACATGGCACGATTGAACAACACTGCAAGAACCTCCATCAACATATCCCTAGCATGTATAAAGTGCTCTGTTACTAGACCGTCATGATCATATGCCCTCTCGGTCCTCATCTTGTCAATGTCCCTTTGTAGAATCTTAGTGGTAAAGAAGGTGCTTGTAGGTGGGCATGGCTTTGTAGGGTCTGGAGGGGGTTCCTATCCAGGAACCGTATATAACAATGTCGCCTATTGGCCCCACACATCAGATGAAGTAATCACTGGGGGAGGGGAGTGCTCATGAAAGAGTCACCATGCCTCTCGTGAGTCCCTACTCAAGAACATTTGATATAAGTCTCGCTCCATTTGAGCCGAGTAAGCTCGCTTCTTCCGTCGCACTAGGCACTGGGAAGCAAAGAGAGAGAGAGAGAGAGAGAGAGAGAGAGAGAGAGAGAGAGAGAGAGAGAGAGAGAGAGAGAGAGAGAGAAAGAAAGATTTTTAACGTCTATGTCAGGCCGAAATCGGCCTATGAGACAAATCAAATGTACATGGTGTGTATGTCATCCGTCTATCGGAAAGACAAATGAAACAAAATTGATACAAAACTGAACTGAATGTAGGTAGTGGAGTATCTGAGGAGGGATGGAGCTCTATCTCTAGGGGTATATGCATGTCTATATGCTCAAGGTAGTACAATCATGAGAATGCATCAAGCTATCTAGCTCCATCCTGTACTAATGGGGGGATGTAAGATGTGGTACATGGGCGGGTCTGGTGCCAAGGCTACCCGGATGAAAGCTGTCGGGTCGGCCCTCATCTGAGCCACTCGCTCCTCAGTGGCACGGCGCTCCCGGGCTCGGATCTCCTCGATCTGTCGGTGGTGGGAGCTCGCGCCCCTGTAGCCTGTGACTCGTGGTCGTCGTCTAGCTCGGCTCACCTCCGCCTGTGGGAGTGTCACTCCCCTCTGAGTGTCTGGTGAGGGAGGGGCGGCAATCCTCTGAAGGAAGTCTGTGAGCTGCGACTGTCTCCCCTCTGTCTGTGTAGCTGTGTGTGGCTGTAGTAGTGTGTCCCGATGGCTCTGTATCTCTAGTAAGAAACGTCCGAGCTGTCTCTGATCTGGAGAGTCCATGATCTCTCGGAGAGTGGGCTGTCCTCTGAATAAGGCCTCATACCTGCCTCTGATCTCAGTGTATGCTCTGCATCTACATACAAAGTGCTCCTCACTCTCCACCTCCTCTGTGCAGGCTCTGCAGACTTGCTCCTCCCTGGGAACACCAGTATGTCTCCCGATCTCAATCTCTAACCTGTGTGAAGCCACTCTCAGCTGACCAATCGCCACCCGTGAGCTATGTGGCATATATGTGTCCATGTAGCGTGGTCTCTGTATGAACCCCCCAGACAATATGGTGAGAAATTGGTCTCTGTAATCTGACATCCTCATCCCCAAGCCAGGTGACTCCCAGACTCTCCTAGTGTATAGCTGCCACAGATCCTGTCTCAATACCAAGTTCCTCTCACTGCGAGAGAGGTGAACATTTGGTGAGTGGGGGTCGTACTGGAATGGTGGTAGGCTCTCCATGTCAAGACCGTGTCCCTCAAACCATGCTCTGACCTGTGAGTACCATGCTCTCTCATGCCCACTCTCTGATAGCTGTATAGCTGCCTCAAATGCTCTACGAGTAAGTCTGTCAGGAGGTAGCTCTCTCATCCTCTGGATGAAGCAGATTGTCTGGAATAGTGCCTCTACAACCATAGGTGGTGTGGCGAGCTCTGCTCTAATAATGTCATGTGGCACTGTCTTCTTGCTGCGGAGCAAGCGTGAGATCATACATACCTGTGGCCTCTCAAGCTGTGTCCACTGGTCAGCTGTCAATCCTGGTGCCCATACTGCCGCCGAGTACATCAAGGCCGGGGTGACTAAGGTGTCGAAAAGCCACCGCTTCGTGCGGGGCTCCTGAAAGTGTGCCTGGTGGCATTTCCGCTCTAGCATGGCCAGAGCTGCATATCCTCGGGTGAGCCTGTCAGCAGCAGCCTGCCTCATAGTGAAGGGTCCTGGTAGGCTGGTGAATGTGATGCCAAGGTAGACATAGGAGGTGACTACATCAACCTGTCCTCCTGCTGTTGTGAAGGTGGCGGCGCTCCTCACTGCATTGGATGTGTGAAAGATCATAACCTTGGTTTTGCCAAGGTTCACAGTCAACCCCCTGTGTGTGCTGAATTCGTGCAAGGCCTGAAGATGGCGTTGCAAGCCCTCTGGTGACTCTGAAATCAACACAATATCATCAGCATATAACATGATGTGGACCGGAGTACCTGCCAAGTCGCTCCCCTCTCCTCCTGCTCGCAGTATGTAGTCGGAGATCTCGTCGATGTAGAGCCCAAAGAGTGTCGGGGAGAGTGGGCATCCTTGCTCAACACCAATGGTGCTAGCAATGGTCTCTGAAAAACCGCCTGGGCAACGAACTCGACCTGTCACCCTCTCGTAGAGAGCATATATGGCCCAAATCATCTCTGTTGGTACCCCAATGCTGTGAAGGCGCTAGAAGAGTCTCTCGCGTGGGACTGTGTCAAAGGCCTTGCGGAAGTCCACAAAGCAGCAGTAAAGCCTCTTCTTCCGCGCCTTTGCCCCATCAATGAGGCAGCGCAGAACGAAGATGTGATCAGTGGTGGAGAAAGCTCGTCTGAAACCTGCCTGGCCTGGAGCTTGTAAACCCTCGATCTCTGCGTAGCAGCTGAGCTGTGCCTCAAGTACTGCTCCATATAGCTTGGCCATCGTGTGGCCAATCATGATAGACCTGTAGTTCCCTGGGTCCAGGGTGTCGCCAGATTTGTGGATAGGCACTATGGTGTGCTGTGTCCACTCCTCTGGGAAGCCCTCCCCTATAGCCCGGTTGAAGACATGTGCAATCAACGGGGCTATAGTGGAGGCCGCATAAATGATGTGCTCACTCTGTAATCCAGTATGGTCAGCTGATCGTCTGTGCTGCATGCGGCGTATGGCCCTCTCTACCATCTCTGCTGTAAAGAAGGAGGAGCACGTGGGGCGTGGCTCGTGTGGCTGTGGGATAGGAGGCTGCCCTGGCACCTCATAAAGTCGCTCTGCATAATCATGCCATATCTGTGGATCCTCAATAGCTGTAGTCGGACGTGGCTCGCGCAAGGTGCGCCATGCTGTCGCGCTATCCATGCTCATGAATAGGCGGTATAGCTCAAGCTCCTGTGCCTCTTCGAATGCTCGCCGCTTTTGGCGTGTCAGCGTCTTCATATGCCGTCTGGCCTCTCTCTCTGTGATCTCTCCTAAGGCTCGCCGTGCATGGAGGCGTCGGTATAGCTCTCTGCACTCATCATCATACCAGCGGTTCTGAGGCATAGTCCCGGGGGGGGGGGAGTGCGTCCTGTGTGAGTGGTGTGTGGAAAAGAGCTAATAGCTGAAGTGTGGAGAACGGAAGAGATATGTGATGTGAGAACTGAGAGTGGTGTGGATGGGTGGAGGAGGCATAGGCCATGCTCGACCTCGGCCGAGTAAAGAGAGGCTAGCTCATGTGTGAAATGGATGGTGGTGTGTGGAGTGTGTGCTGTGGAGCTGTGGGATGGTATCTCCGGTGATGGAGAAAGAGAGGTATGTGTGGTTGGCTCCGATGGGTATGGGTGGAATGGTGAAGGATGTGATAAGGTGTGTAGCCTCCCTGGGTCCCAGAATATAGTCGACTGTACTCCCCCCTCCCTCTGCAACTCCATGTGGCATACAAGTCAGGCCCCCTGAGGTGGGCCACTGGACCATCCCGTTATAAATAACGAGACGGTGCTGGGAGCCAAGTCGAAGTAGATGTCGTCCGTAGGCTGTGACTGGAGCTCTGTCTGCTGTATCTCTCATAGTAGCCTCCTCATCTAGAGTGTGTAGTGCCTCTGGGTCCTCGTGGTCATATGCCTCACACTGCTCATTGCGCGTACGAGCATTGAAGTCTCCCATAAGGAAGACTTCACCCAGTGTGGAGTACTCCATAATCTCCTCCGTGAGGCATGCGTACGGTGACTCCTGCTCAATAGGGGCGAATCTGGAGCCTGTGTGGAGCAAAGTAGCAAAGGGCAATGTAGACGATCCTGTCTCGTGAGAGCTCGAGGCGAATCCACATGTAGCGGGCCTGTGGGTCCCGGGCAACAATCTGTAGTCTGCTGTGAAGCCCCTGTCTAAAGAGTATGGCCACTCCTCCTGAGCCGCGAGTGGTGTGCTGGCGCATACATCCCCGATGTAGAGACTCCCACTAGAATCCATGTATCCGTGGTAACCCTCTCTCTGGGCTCTCGTGTGTCTCTGTAAGTAGAATGATGTCTCGACCTCTCATCACCTCCTCAAGTCTCTCTGGGTGTGTCCATAGGTCTCCATTGCAATTCCAAACCGTGACATGAATCTCCTCGTGTGTCCTACAGGCCGCGAGTCCCTATGCGATGGTCTTGCCATCAATGATAACCCTACCATCTCGATATACTGCCTTCTTCCCTTCTTTGAGGGCTTGGTGGACTCTAGGCATGCACGCGCGACGGTGATCTTGTTGCATCTTTGTGAGGTCATCATCAAGATAAATCGGGGGGCCTTCTAGCCCTCTCAAGACGACCCTCTTTCGGAGGAAAGAAGTTCGAGACTCCTCGGAGGCGAATTGGAGGATGAGAGCTCTCTTCTTTGGATCTTTGCCGGCTCTCCAAACTTTGGAGAAAGGGATCTCTTCTTCCTTGTATCCCACTTTCTTGCATAAAGCTTTCCCATCGCTCTCGGGTGTAGGCCCTTCTTCTTCTTTGATGCCGGTCACTCGCACATTGAGACGGCGAGCTTGTCGCATCTTCTCCTCCTCGATGGTTGTGTGTACGATGAGTACCTCATCTTTTTGGGCTTCCTCTCTTGCTACCTTCTTGATGTTCTTTTTGACCACTTCGACCCATCCTTCTTTGGTGGCCTCTAATTTGTCCTCAATGCTTGCGGTGAGGGCTTTGGTGATCTCCTCCTTGAGGGCTTCCTTAGCCTCCTCTTTAATCTCTCCTTCCTCGGGGGTGAGGGATGTGATGGAAGCATGAAGGAGATCGATTTGTGCCTTCATCTCTTCTTGCTCTTTCCTCCATCTCTCCCTCTCCTTCTCGTTCTCCCGTTCCCTTCTCTCCTTCTCCTCTTTGAGATTTTGGATTTCCGCTCTCATGTCCTCCTTCTCTTCGTTCCATAGCTTGATGAAGGTGGCTTTCTCCTCCTCCCATATCTCTCTCTGCATCCGCCATTCTTTCATGTCCTTCTCCAATCGTGCAAGCCTCTTGTTCGTGAGCATGAAGGTTGTGTTCATTGTCGATGTCGGCGTCTTGATGATGGGGGAAGACATGGTTGTCTTCGTAACTACCCTCTCTTCATATTGTGAAGAAGAAGGGGGAAGGGGAAGAGAGGGAGTACATGTGTGTATGCGTGTATGTGTGTAGTGTGTGTATGGGTATGTATCCGTGTGTGTGTGTGTGTGAGAGAGAGAGAGAGAGAGAGAGAGAGAGAGAGAGAGAGAGAGAGAGAGAGAGAGAGAGAGAGAGAGAGAGAGAGGCTGCGTGAGAGAGAGAGAGAGATGGCTGCGTGATGGGGAGCGAGGAGGGGCTGCGTGAGAGGGAGGGAGCGGCTGCGTGAGAGAGAGAGAGAGAGAGAGAGAGAGAGAGAGAGAGAGAGAGAGAGAGAGATTGGGGGCAGCGGGCCTGGTGCACTTGGTAATGCTGCAACAGTGAGGCAGCGGCAAGTGCTACAGCCTTGGCAGCGTGCAGTCGCAACAGGTCAGCCACAACGGGTTCAGCAGCAGCAGCAGTGGTGCGCGCAGGGGGTGAGAGAGAGAGAGAGAGAGAGAGAGAGAGAGAGAGAGAGAGAGAGAGAGAGAGAGAGAAGAAAGAGTATTTTAAAGTCGTAGGAAACTATCGCAAGAGACCTTAGAGAGAGAGAAATGAAATGAAATGTTATATTAACGTCTTCAAAAGGCCAAAATGACCTATGAGACCAATCAGTTACAAAATAGTGAATCTAATACCATGTCTGGGTACAAAAGAACTAGAAAAGAACTAGAAGTGGAACAAAATACTACTACTACTACTACAATCTAAAACTACGTGGGTGTAGCAGCTGATACAATAGGTACCCGGTAAACTGGATGTAACAGTGTGTGAAACAAAGATGGAAGAAATGGTGAGGATCCATCCTCATCTGCACTCTGAATGTCGAGAGAGTATGGCTCGAATCTTCTGTTGTAGTCTCCGTCGATGCTGTGTAGCTCCTCTCCTCAGTCGCGGTCGTCTGTATCTCTGTAGCTCCAATGCTCGGTCGATGAGAGTGCGAGTAGTGGTCGAATGAGTGTGGGACGAGCTCTGCAGTGGTGGCTGCTCCTCTGGCTGTCCCATATCTAGTGAAAAGAAATCTGTAATGTGTCTCTGGGACTGCCTCTCTCTAGCCATATTACATCCTCATCCTCATTATGGCACTGGATGTAGCTTGTTAGGTTATGCATATCATACTTGTATAGCTGACGTCTCGCATAGTTTGCATAACAGGAAAAACTTGCTTCAATAATATTTTATTGAACAAGTAGGAACAACAATATTCTCAAGAGCCGTGAGTGTGTGCACGCGTGCTATATATGCTTGTGTGTTTTTTTTGGATGTGTGGTGAGTGTACAACAATATGATATACATAGGTAGCTGATGCATGCATCAATAACAAGGGGATAATTTCACAATCTTTGCTTGACTAATAATTAAGGATGTGTAAAGCATTCATCCCTTTCTCAAATATTGCCCACTTTGCGTTCCAGGTTCGTACCTACATACACATGGACTTGCTTCAGGTTATCCTTACCTACATGTGTACGTTCATATGTATTTATTGTACATGTACACATACGTAGATACATGTGTGTTTGTGTGTTTATACATACATATTCACACATGTACACACACATAGATACATATGGACACATGTACATTCTTACGTGGTTTTTGATTTTATGATATGCACAATTTTGGACTCTATAGCGATGGGTCATGGTCTGAGTTTCTTCTTTTTGTTTCCTTACGTATGTTTGTCTTTTAGGTGTATTTATTTTGTATGCTGAGCAGTATAAATCATTGAATTACATAGATAGTTGGTCTAATAATCAATGGCCACTCTTTCTCAAGTAGTGCCCACTCTGTGTTCTAGGCTTATGAGTATCGCGCTTGATGATTTATTAAATTCTATGTTGTGTTATTTACATGCTTTTTTAGGAATAGATGATTGTTTGCGGCTCTAATCTAGCTGCATATTTTTGGCAAGGCTTCAGCAAGGTATCTCTGCTATATATTTTCGTTGCCAATGCCACCAAATACATGTGTGGCTGCTCCTGAACCATCCATATCAGTACCTGCATATTACGAGCCAAAGACGATCTATAAGATTCTTCTTTTGGGGCATGCAGGGTCTGGAACAAGCACAATCATTAAGCAGGTCATTTCTCAAGCCGAGATATATGTTATACACATATATGAAGTATGTATGAATCTACGCATGTATGTATGCAAATGTATATGCATTTTTTGCAGTTTGGGTTTGGAGGCTGAAGAAGCCAATATTGCAAATGTAACAAGTCTGTTCTAGTTTGAAACAATCGCACTTTGTGGTTGCTAATGACTTATGCCTTGTGTGTGTATTTTTGTGTGGGGGGTGTGCAGGCAAAATTTTTATATGAAGATAAGTTTACTCCCAAAGAGTTGCAGGATATAAAGGCACTGATACAAAGAAATATATACAGATATCTCATTGTTCTCTTAGAAGCAAGGGAGCGTTTTGAGGATGAGGAGAATGCCATTAGGAAAAAGGTGCAAGAGAATACCCCATCAACATCATCAGGTATGTTCTATTTAACTGCAATTGCAAGTGAAATTTTACCTTGGGTTGGCAAGATTTTCAAGAATGTTCCTTTCACAAGTGTGTCAAATAGGGGGGCACCCCTATATGATATACATTTCTTGATGGCCACCAACATGCATATTTGGACACCCATCTCATGGCATGTGTAGGTGATGCTGGGCCAGAGCTTCAGTCAGTCAAGGCGAATATTTTCTCTTTGACTGCTAGGCTAAAAGATCAGGCAGACTGGTTCCTGCGAACAGATGCAAACGGAGAACTTGAGAAATACTGTCCTGCAGTGACCCGAGAACATGCATCAGTCATAGAAGAGTTGTGGAGAGACCCTGCAATACAAGCCACACACAAAAGAAAGGCAGAGTTACATTTGTTACCGGACGTTGCCGAGCACTTCCTCTCTAAGGTTCTCTCTCTCTCTCTCTCTCTCCCTCCCTCCCCCTTTAATATTCGATTTGTGTGTCTCAAGAGAAAGGCCTCCTAGGCTTTTCATGTGACATGAAGCAATTATGCCATGAGCTCAACCTCTACAAAATAACAGAAGACATGGACTCCACAACGACAGGCAGTATGGCCTTGTAGTCTCGACCGAGTCTCCCAAAACAAAAGCCTTGTGTTACCTGCGTAAACTACTTATGTCAATGCACCAGCAAACTGGTAATAGAAGAAAACAGCTAATCAGAGGAGAGATTGGCAGGAAACCAATCAATTGCGGCCATACCAGTGAAAGAAAATAATAAATATATCTTATGAGTCATTGGAGAAGAAAGAAAATGGTCTCTCCAAGGTATAACCTTGCTATATGGTATGCAGAGTAATTGATGAAAGATCATTCCACCGGAAGTACAAGATTATACTCAGGCAGGGTCTTTTTTGTGCATTTACAGTTTCATGATGTTTCTTGGGAAGAGGTGCTGTCGGGTGGTACAGTTGAAGTCTCTCTACCAGGCAGATACAGGCATGTGATCAGAGCCATTTTACTTATGGAAACAAGCATGGATCTCTCCAGCTTGGGAGGAGTCAGACTACCTGGGCTTTTATTGTAGTTTTTTCCGTACTTTATGGAAGTTGTGAGGAGCCTGGGTTATGTACTTGGTGGGACTGAAGTTCCTGCAGATGATGATATGTCACCATTACGATGATTCTTCACCAATCTTTAGGCTGAAAACGAACGCTCAAGACCGCTGCTATATGAAGGCTAATTGCTGCTCTCCAAAAATGCAGAGGCTCCAGCGCGATGCAGTGGTTCTCTTGAGAGCAATGGCATTGCATTAAGGACACTTATGCTGGCTGTAACTAGACCTGCTCCAAGTTGATGAAAATGCAAATTAGGTGGTGGGTTTGGTTGGCCTTTGTGCGGGAAGAAGCCGAGAAAGGGTTGCCCCTGGTGTGGCCGGTGTGGGCCTGACCTTAGGGTTGAAAATGTAGGTCAATTGGAGAGCCAGGACTTGGTGCAGCTGGTAGTCTCCTAGCGGCACCTTGACTTCAGGTTTCTTTGTCTGCTACTACCATATGCTTGAGAGTCTCGATGGCTTTCTGCCAATGGGTATGCACTTCAACCATCGTCGGCTAGGTCAAAAATTTTGCATTGGGGATCCTTAGCAAAGTGAAGCATCTGCTTTGTGCACTCGTCAACCTGCTGTCGACGTTGCAACTCCATGAGTGATATTGTGATGGTGGAGGTGGCCTGTACTCGTTCTTTGCTAAGTCGCTTAAATTTTTGGGATTGCCTCCTCCTGCCCCAACAGTTGCAAAAGAGGTTGATTGATTCTTTTCGGAATCCATAGGTGCCGCAAGAAGAAGGATCGGATTTCTCGGTAGAAGAGAAATCGGCTGTGCTCTGATACCATTGTAACAAACATTGACACCCCAAGTCTAAATTCTGTCGTGACACAAAAGAGATTCACTTTAAAACACTTCACAATTCAAGAGTCGACACGGCCCGATGTAGTTCGGTGCCAAGAGAGATTGGCCTCAAAGACTGACGCCCCTTTCGGTGTTTCTTTTATATTAATCTTTGACCAAAATACAACTCCTACGTGTGCTCGCTCTCAGACTCTGCGTCTAGATGCTTTGAGAAGTGAGACCCCTTGGGATTTATTTATTGTTACAAGGGATGCCAAAAGCATGTAAATTCAAAAGCCCCAAAAGCTTCCATTAAAAAAAGCCAGTGCAGCTTGCGGTCCGTACAGCCACGTCAGCCACGTAAGACTTCAATAAATCCAGTACGACTGAATCTGCAATCTCAGATTGCCCATTTGTGTGCAAGTGGAAAGATGACGATAACTGCAGTCGTTTGCCAATGTTAGCCCTCCAAAACAAACTCGTGAATCACGATCTCTATTGGAGACTATTGTCTCAAGCATGCCATGTAATTTGAAAATCTGTGCAATGAACAGTCTCGCTAAATGATCCGGCTTGACTGTTTTCTTCATTGGAATGAAGTGAGCTTGCTTGCTAAATCTGTGGAGGACACTCCAAATGCCATCATGTCCACTCTGTGTCTTCGGGAGATCAAAAATGAAATTCATAGCAGTACTTTCCCAGAAGCAGGTGGGAATGGGTAAAGGCTGTAACAATCCGTGTGCTTTATGCATGTCAAACTTGACCTTTTGGCATACCAAGCAACTGCGTACAAAGTTGTCCACATCCTTCTTGAGTCTCAGCCAAAAGAAGTAACGCTCCACACCTTTCAAGGTGGTGTCAGTGCCGCGGTGACCCGTAATAGGTGGACAATGGCACTGAGTCAAAACCTTTTCCCTCAACGGCTGTGTAACGCACAACATCGTTTTCTTCATCAAGTAGCCATCCCGTATGGAATATCCCGCTACTATCTCCCCATTCTGTATTCGAGTGAATACATCCGAAAAATCCGGATCTGTGGTGTACTAATCAACCATGTCCTCGAAGCTTCTATGATGAATCGCGGAAATAGTCAAGAGTAGCGGCTTCCGAGAAAAAGCATCTGCCACGAAGTTCTTCTATCCCTGAACATGGACAATCTGGAAGTGAAAATGTGACAAGATGTTAGCCCATCGCATCTGCTTTTCCGAAAGCTGCTTTTGTGACAAGAAGTAGCATAAACTCTGATGATCAGTGAAGACTGTAAAATGGACTCTGAGTACGTAATGTCGCCACTGAGTAAGAGCATGGATCACTGCCAAAAGCTCTTTCTCATAAATCTGTTCTGTCAATTTTGGCCTTGAAAGTAATCCGCTTTCATAGGCAATCACATGGCCTTCTTGCATAAAGACCGTTCCCAGACTACGACCACAAGCATCACAATATACTTCAAATGACTTTTACAAATCCGACAAACAATACTGGTCCAGTAGTCAATTTCTCTTTCAGTGTCTGAAAGGCAGTCACCTTTGTGGATCCCCACGAGAAAGGGACTTCTTTCTGTGTCAGAATGTACAAAGGGGAAGCTACCTCTGCAACTTTTTGAATGAACTGCCGGTAGTAAGAACACAAACCCAAGAAGCTTCTAACTTCATGAACATAATTCAAATTGGGCCAATCACGTATAGTCTCGATCTTGGCCGGGTCCATCTGTACTCTTGCTGCTAAGACGATGTGTCCCAAGAAGTGTATCTCGGGCAAGAAAAATTCACTCTTTTTGGCATTGATAACTAACTTGTGATCTTGCAATGCGTGAAAGACCTGTAGCGGATGATGTCTATGTTCTGCTTCATCCTTGGAGAAGACTATAATGTCATCAAAGAAAGTGCGGACAAATGATCTATACTCTTTGAAAATCCTATCCATCATTCGGTTGAAAGTCGTTGGAGCATTGGTAAGGCCAAAAGGCATCACCAAAAATTCATACAAACCGAAGCTCATCCGAAAGGTTGCCTTGTAGATATCTCCCGACACAATTTGGATTTGATGATATCCGCTTTTCAAATCAATCCTGCTGAAACAAGAGGATTCCTTAAGTTGGTCAAGAATATCATCGATCCTTGGAATTGGAAATCTATTCTTGATGGTGATTTTATTGAGAGCTTTGTAATCAATGCACATTCTCCAAGATCCGTGTTTCTTTAAAATCAACAACACCGGAGAGCAGTAGGGTGAAGTACTTGGTTGGATAAGACTCTTTTCTAGAAGGTCTTTCACTTGGTTCATAATCTCTTTATTCTGGGCTCGGCTAACATGATAAGGTGGCCGGTTCGGTGGTGTGCTTCCAGGAATCAGATAAATGGTGTGATCCTCAAGTCGAGATGGGGGCAATTTGCTTGGCAGGCCCTCAGAGAAGCAATCGGCATGAGTGTGGAGAATATCTTGGTGTTCTTTATCAAGTTCAGACATGTTCGTTCTGTGTTCATCATTGACTGGATTTCATTAATTTGGAAATGGCTGAAACCGATACAATAGGGACGGACTCGCCCTTCAATTTTACATCAAGTACAATTTTTCGGCCCTTTTCATTCGTCAAAGTTGCTTTCTTTGCTTGATAATCGACCACGACGTTGTTCTTATGGTACCAAGGGACTCCTAGGAGGACGTCACAACCTTTCAAGGGCATTATGTAAAAGTCCTCGTGCCCCAAATACCCCTGACAATGCAACCGAAGTTTGCCAATGATAGGTGTAATGGCTATGTCCCGTCCGGTTGCCGCTAGAACTGCCTATGATGGTGGTCCCATCCTATCGGTTGAAATCACGAGCCATGCCGCCAATTCGGGTGAAATAAAGTTGGCCTTGGCTCCTCCATCGAAGAAAATCAGGGCTTCTTGATCAGAGGTGCTTTACACATGCTGCCTTCCATTGTCCATAGTTTTGATTCTTACCTGCGTGACATCATTTTGGTCTTGATCTGCAGCATCACCTCATGGATTGTTGGGAAGGCTAGATACACACGTGTTTTGACTCACAGCATCACTGAAACATTTCAAGCCCGAAATGTTCTACTCTCGAAGCTTGGTGTTTCACCACGAAACGTTTCAGTTTAATGTTAGAGCACAATGAAACGTGGGATCATAACGTGCATATATGGATTTTGGAAGGCCCTAAAGCATTTCAGTCTAATGTTAGAGCACAGTGAAGTGTGGGGCCAAAATGTGCATATATGGATTTTGGAAGGCCCTCAAATCTAAGACTATGGTAAGTTGCTGTTAGTGAAATAGCATATGTTCCACTTGATTAGTCTGAAATGTGTATATATGGATTTTGGAAGGCCCTCAAATCTAAGACTATGGTAAGTTGCTGTTAGTGAAATGGCAATTGTTCCACTTGATTAGTGAAACGTTTCACCTGTTCGGACCTGCTGAATCACGTTTCATGGTGACCTTGGTTTTGAGTGCCACTTTTTCCATTATGTGTGGTACCTCGGTGCATATATCCACGAAGGTACTGAGGAATGCGTATCTTATCCCTTGTCATCCTGGATCGGACACGAGCAGGCCAAACTTAGTTGGCGGCAGAGTATTGGCTGCAGAAAAACATTGTAGGTGGCCTCGCATGTTGTCAGAGACGTGGCCTAGATTGCCCGCCCAAGTTTCCAAAGACGTGGCCAACCACAGAAGCAAGCGTGCGAACACAGCTGACAAAACTTGAGCTTTTATGGGCAGCGGGAAAGCCTGAGACTTTACCATTTGGCTACAGCCCATTTGATGGGAAGTGAAGGCAGCTTGTTACATATCATCAAGTGTGACATGAAGCAGCTGCCCACACTTCCAAAAAGGAGGTGGGCGCCCGCCCCAGTGTGAGAGGGGCCTTACAGAAAAATGAATATGTTAGATGATCTCTGAGACTCATTATGAAAACCAAGAAATAGTCTTTGGTCATCATTGTATATTTTATGGACAATTTTTGGATCACTCCTTTGCGGTGATTGGCTCTGTATATTTATCTTGAGGCTGTGCCCTTCAGATCTTTATTTAAATGTGAAGATTTCTCTTGCAGCGCTACTGCACACTTTGCGTAGTCAGTGGGATACATCAGCAGGCTCTTCTAGGGTAGTGGAGGAGCATCGTGAATCATTTCTCAGATGGTGGTTTCGCGCCGAGGTTGTTCAAGTTGGATGTACGGGACAACTTACACGCTCGGTTCTGTTCCATGAACTATTATATTTTGTTTACGACTTGTTTGACAGTTTTCAAGTCAACACTGCAGCCTCTGTTGACCGGCCAAAATAACCATTTTTGAACATTGTGGTTATCTTTTTTGGCCGTGTTTGGGCTCTAGCCTTTTGAACTTTTTACTGTTTATTCTTTAAAGACGAAACTCTAGGCTAAATTAACAAGTCTTCTATTTTTTAATTGTACGTAACGTCCATGGTACGTCATAATTTTTGTAGTTTGATCAATACCGCACGTCTTTGTACTTGTACTGATTGTACATAAGGGTACGTGTCAACCTTGTTTCGTGCTTCAGTATTCCCTTGGTTAAAATTGAGAATGTCAAACCCCTTGGTTAGAATCTGTATGGAAACTGCTGAACCTAAGCATGGACCAGGTCCACATCACTTGGCACTCTGCACCCTCTCAGTGGTTCATTTTACACTCCTCACACGTGCTCGCTTGATATACACAAAGCTCTTCCTCACTGATTTTGCTTACAGCCCTCACTTGCTGACCGGTTCACTTGAGCATCCCTCGGTCTACATATACACTGTAAACAGCTCCTTTTTCCGCAAAAAAGAAAAAAAGGGAAGAGAGTTTGTGTGTGTGTGCTGTGTAGAGTCAATTAGGAGCAAGTTGGTAAAGAGTTTTAAAGCGAAATCTTGATGACTTCATAGTGATGTCAAGTCTCAAAAGAGCATTGCACACAAATGAAGAAACTTAGATGAATTGCTTTGCTTGAGCCTTGATTTCACCCCTTCAAAAGGAAATCACATAAATATGGGAATAAGAGATCTCATGTTTGGGCTTTATCCCCAATGCTGGGGCTTGCTGTATCAACATTCTTTCAACAATGATTGCGTCAAGAGGGGGGCTGAGATTATGTGTTTGACCAGTATGTTAATGGAGTTCTTTCATCAGAAAACCTTTCATTTCTTGGGTGTATTGAAATGTGGAATTAAACAGCAGCACAAGTAAGGATTTAAGGCCATTTGTTGGGCAGGTAGTATCCATCTCATCAAATGATTATTCTCCTTTAGATCGTGACATTCTTTTTGCTGAAGGCGTCACAAATGATTTTGGGCTAGCAGAGGTTCAATTTTGCATTGAAGAAGAAAGTCAGGGATCAGGGCCCTACGCTCAGAGCTTGGAACAGTCTCTTGCAGAGCCCAGGTAATACTGAATATAACTTCACTGTTTTAGTGGTTATGAAACCTGATTTGAAAATGTTTTTCAATTGAGATCATTCTGGAATAGCATAGCATCATTGTCAAGAATGTCAATTTACTTTGAAGGTTTGTGTTCTCATAGTGTCTGTTGTCTATCCAATATGTCAGGTGAGTCTGTATTAGCCATTAATTATAGGGAAAATTACCAAAATACCCTTGAAATCTAAGGGAATTCCCAAAATCTCAAAATATTCCAAAATATCTCTCATATTCTGTTAAAATTCCCCAAATGGGAGCAATCCATCCAAAATTGGTACTAGGGTATTTTGGTACTTTTTGAAATGTGAAGGTTTTTTTTGAGAATTACCACATTTCAAGGGTATGTTGGTAATTGCCCTATCTAAAAATATTTTTAGCTGATTGGTTTCCTGTCAGTGATGAACATGGGTGTTATCAATTATCTTGTTAGGATCTAGTGCTGTAGCTCTTGTTAGCCTTGTCGCATTGTTGAATCAGTCTTCTTTCTCGAGGAGTAAGGACTTGCTCCATGGATTACAAAATTGTGTCACCTGTCTTTGGTCCGATTTAGGTATCACCTTATCCGGATAAGCAGCAGTGGAAGTACAGATGGTTGCAAGTTGTTTAAGATGTTTGATGACGTACGAGCGGTTTTATTCTGTGTTGCATTGGACTCCTACGATCAAATGTGGCCTAATGGAAATGAACCTCTTCAGAACAAAATGTTGTTGAGTCGTGATTTATTTGGAAGCATCGTCAAGTACCCTTCGTTCAGGGACAAACCAGTGGTCCTTTTCTTGAACAAATATGATTCCTTTGAGGAGAAGATATCCATAGTCCCTCTCACTACTTGTGAGTGGTTTTCCGACTTCCATCCAGTCAAGAGCTCTACTCAGACTTCGTCAGCGTTGGCACAACAAGCCTACACATACGTTGCACACATGTTCAAGAAGCATTTTGAGATAGTCAATCCAGGTGGTGGCAAACTTTATACATTCCAGTTGAAGGCTTTGGATCGATCATCAGTGGGTGCGGCCTTGCAATATGTGAAGGAGATACTTGTTTGGGAGGATGTCAAAAATCAGGGTGTACCTTTGACTTCATGTTATACTACAGAGACAAGCTCTCTTGTCATTCAAGCGCAGAGAAGGTGATATGTGCTTCTTGTTTACATACGATCGTTTGCATATTATACTGTTTGAGATTGTACATGAAGCTCCCAAAAACACTCACAGTGAGGAGATATAGCTAACTTGTAAATGTATACTTTCCTAGTGACATCTTGGGCGCTTCTCAGTGAGCCAGAGGGATGCTGTTATTTATTGGGAATGGATGTTTCCTTTGGCTCACAAGAGCAGCTGCTGGTTTTTTATTTGGAGATGACCTTTACTGTCGTCCTTTCTATAAATTACACTCTTCAAGTTTGCCTTATGTGCATTGTATATAGTATTTCCTGCTGAAGGATTATAAGTCGGCAGAAGGATTTCAATCTAAGGGCAAGACAATTCTTTCCATCAGATTTGTGCATGCACATGTGGAAGAAAGAACAACTTTACTTCACAGTCTTCGAAAGACTCGACCGAAGAGACAAATCAACATACATGTGTGGTATATCCTGTCATACCATAGAAAGAAAAACTAAGCTGAAAGACTTTAATTAACTGATAAGCTGATGCTTGGACTCAATCTGCAGTATAGAGTTAGAGGGGATGGTACTTTGGATGACGACCATGATGGATGAAGGATGGAGTTCTACTGCTGGGGCTTGTAAGGCAAAACTATATATGCAATCCAGCTAGCTCTTCCCTGTACTATATTGGGGGTGCAGGGGCTGAACTTGCCCTATGAGACAAATCAATGTACAACTGTGGTATCTCCTATATCATCCCAAACAAAGACAAAGGGAACAAACATATGATACAGACTAATTAACAATCCGGAGTGACCTCAAAGATCTAGGTGACAAGTCTTGAACTCAAGACCTTTCAAGAGGGAATTGGGATAACCAGTCTACCATACTTTGGTGAGGAGTCCCATGGAATCTAATAAGTGGGACGAAAAACTCTTATTGGAAGGCTGTCCTCAAAAGTTCTATCTGATGGACCTTTTATAGACACCATATATAGTTAGTCAAGGTAATTAGCTTGTGCATTTGCATGAAAAATTCTTGGATAGTAGATACTAGTACATTTCTGCATCTCTCTCTCTCTCTCTCTCTCTCTCTCTCTCTCTCTCTCTCTCTCTATTTATATATATATATATATAAAACTTCATACAGCAAAAGAGATGGAAGATCTCTGTTAGCTAATTCTCTGATAGCTATTCCTCTCTAGAATAGCCAATGGAGATCTTGCATCTCTTTTGCTATATGTCCATGTATGTCTACCTCCATTTCCATATTTTCCTGTGTGAATGATACCTTTGAATTTGAGTGCAAATGGAGCTCATATAAGGCATGCACACACATGGTTATCAGATGATCGAGCTTCTCGGTAGTCTCCAAGGCAATAGCTACGACCCCTCAAAATTTTTAGCTGGTAAAGAAGGCATGTGACAAGCCGCATGTTTTGTGTATTTGGCAAAGGTACAGTTGAATTAGGAGGTTCTGAGGGGGAGACTCTATAAAAGAATTTTGTGCAAAGATGGAGATGAAGATGGCTAAATAACGGCACTACATAAATAAAAAAATCAAGCAGCACAAATTAGAAGACCCAAATGATACAGAGCCTAGTCCGTCTTGCATAACTCTTTCAAACCATCCATATTGCAAGCTTGGATGTCAAAATTTCCTTAGGTCCCATTGTAAGTGTATGGCAACTTCTTTGTTGCCATGTATTTTGCAAAAACAATACACAAAACTTCACTCCATCAACTGTATGTCAGTGACTCATTTTCTCTTTATAAAATTATCCTAATGGTAATTACATTTTTTCTACTATTGATGTTGACGTTTTGCATATTCATCAAAGTCTACAGAAAAAAATTTGTTCTATTTTTACCCCAACTATTTTTAGAATAGGGGTTTTGTGGTGGTTTGGGGGGCGGGGGGGGGGGCGGGGGGGGGGGTTGGTTGTGTGTTGGCATTTTTGGGGGCATACCCGTAAACCTGTACACTTGTGAAGGTTCTCCAAAAACCTCTGCCTTAGTTGGTGCTCATCTCTTGTCGAGTAGTGCTTGCTTCCATTCTTCAAAGAGTTTGTGTTTGCCTATAGATAGTATCCACTCACTACGTTCCCGAATGAGTTCTTCAAATGTGGTTGTTGCAGAGTTTTTTTTTAATACTTGGGTTCCAAGTTTATTTGAGATAGCACAAGCTGACAATTTGTGTGCACACTAGAGTGGCTTGGTTATTGAGAACCTTTACTCCAAGAATTCTTGAGAAAGCGGATCTTCCAAGTCCTTTGCACCTATTTGTAGATTTTACCCGTGAGACGCCTCATGGTTGGGTAGTCTCTCAATAGATGGAGGGGGTCTTTGATTGTTGCTGTATATCCTGAACATAGGTTAGTGCCTATTCCCCTTGCTTTAACTTTGATCGCTGTTGGAGGAGCCCCCCACTACACCCTCCAAATGATATCCTCATTATTCTAGGCCAAAGAGGATCCCAAATGTTACCTATATTTACTGTCCATTTTGCTTCCCGCCACTATAGTCTCCACTGTTTATTAAGTGGCGAGAACCAATTTTCCTTGTAGCAAAGTTTGATGTAAGTTCCCTTTATTTGAGGTAAAGCAAAATTCTTGTCCCTTGGAATCTAGGATTAGTCTTACAAATATAACAAATGAATTGAAGACGAGGAAAGATCAACAGACTTCAAGGCAAGGTAGTTGATGAATACGTGAAACATAATTTTCTTTGCATCACAAGCTTCTTTTAGTATTTCTTTACTTTAGAGTTGCGATTTTAGCAAGGTTTTTAGTTTTAGTTTTATAGTTCTTATAGGCTAATAGATGCTTTGAATATGAGCTCATGTGATTAGAAGTTAGAAGCAGACTTCTAGGTTATGGGCATAGGATCTTTGTCGACAATTTTTTCAAAGGCTTTGTGAAAGAGCATCTTTTACAAAGAAGCTAGCTTGGTTGGTTAAGTACTCGTCCTCTGTGACCTGGGTCATGGGTTCGAGTGCGGGCCTAGACTGCTGATTGTACAAGAGGTCATGCCCATAGTATTTGAGAAGGCGACCATGGTAGTCGCTCACGATGCTCTCTTATAACACCACGAGTGGGAATCCCCGTGGTGCTAAAAAAAAAGAAAGAAAGAGTATCTTTTTAATTTAACCTCACCTAGAAGGTGATACATAAGTCCATAAAAATGGGCTACACACTCAGAAGAGTCATATTAGCGCATACTGGCGTCTCGAAAAGATAGTCAATAATCAATATGTAGAAATATTTCCCCTTATTGCCCTCCCCCCTCCTTGCCCAACCTGTCTCCCCCTGCTTTCCCCATCCTCAGTCACCTTGTCTCCGTTCCATTGCTTCCCTTGCTGCTCCTACCGCATAGGCCCCCCTCTTCCCCTTCCTCTTTTGCAACTCTGCTAGACAAGCTTTTCTTGCCTACCTACTTGGTCAAGCACAGATGCCACTAGGCACAAAAAGCGGCATCGATATATATATATAGAGAGAGAGAGGCTTCGATGTGTGGAGAGAGAGACACAAGAAGTTTTGGACAAATTCTCACAATGTTTCCCACATTGTGACTTACCTCAACATCATGAGCTTCTTTGAGGGAGGCACCGCATACCTAGCTAGGTACGCTTGGGGGCAAGGGACCGCCGGCCCCCCACCGCGGGCCGGCGGTCCCTTGGTCCCTTGCCCCCAAGCGTACCTAGCTAGGTATGCAGTGCCTCTCGAGCAGAAGCTCATGATGTTATGCATTGTATGAAAAACATTTGAGAAAGACTCTGTTGTCCTACATGAGAAAATTTCCAAATCTTCTTGTTTGTGTGTGTGAGAGAGAGAGAGAGAGAGAGAGAGAGATGGATGAAATGAAATGTTATATTAACGTCTTCAAGAGACAAAAGTGACCTATGAGACTAAAAAGTTACAATTGGTGAATCTTATACAATGTAACAAGTACAAAGAACTAAAAAACTGAAACTCAAACGAAATAGGTGGGCAAGGGTGATGGGGTGAGGATTGATATAATGGGTTAGCGGATAAAAAGTTATTACAAAGATGGATATAGATGATAAAAGTAGGGAGGGAGATTGCATGAGAGAGAGAGAGAGAGAGAGAGAGAGAGAGAGAGAGAGGGGAGGGAGGGATGATAAAAATAGGGAGGGAGACTCCATGAGTGAGTGAGTGAGAGAGAGAGAATCTTACAAGATTCTCAACAACATTTAATTTTCAAAATGTGTACTGCATAATTTATTCTCCCATTAGTTGCGCTTTCCTTGGCTGTCAAGGTCGGGGGTGGGGGGCAGTGGATCTGGGCCGTGCATCCACTGTCCATTATATCAAAGAATTCTAGCTTCAGCCACCATATGAACGCCAACTCAGCCTACGTAATATCACCACCTGCAACCCAATCAGATGCTCGCAAATCAGCATGCAGAATGGGCTCTGCTATATTGACACCTCAGCAATGGGAATCTTGTTGCTGATTGTGTGTTGAGAAGCTAACACGTCAGTTGTTGGAATTGAAGCTGTGCACTATATTGCTGTGTGACAGAGCATCAGGTTTGCCACTTGGCACAAAGCTAATGGCCCCCCACTCCCCCGACCATTGACGGCCAGGAATGGTCGTGCACAGACCATTCCCATAATTAGTGCTCCCGGCCTCCGCCGGTCGCCCTGATTAGTGGGAATGGTCAGTGCACGACCATTCCCTACACCGTCAAGGTCGGGAGTCAGGGGGCAGGCAATCCTAGCCCACATTACTGGATAGAATCAACGTGGAGGGCTACTCGATGCATGATACCTGAGCACGCAGAATTTCAGGGGTGCAGTCAACCAATATCAAGTGTCCAGCTCAGCATACAGAATCATCGCCTTCCTCCTCCAATCATTGCGAATTATCATAGCCAATTATTGCATGGCAAGTCAGTCCTCGGAATAATTGCATGTGCGCTCCAATGATTGCACACCAAGTGAGCGCAAGAAATAAGGTGAGTCACTGAGTCGGTGGCTAGCGGCAGCTGAGCATTGCATGCAGGCGACGTGATGCTAATTGTGGTGGGGCCTGCAGCAGGCAGGCTAGCACAGAGGCCACAAGGGGTGGACGTACAGGGAGAGTAGTCGACTTGCAGCATCACTGTCCCACTGTCATCTGCCTTCTTGCTTCGCATCGAGCCTCGCATGCCTATTGGGCCTAGATTCAAACCCAGATGCATTCAGGCTTCGAGTGCTAGCCTACGGAACTTCTGTGCCCTTTGAAAACTAAAGTGCACCTTGGAAAGTAAATGCCTGCCCCCCCTTGCTGGCATTGGTGTCTGTCAACGACGCCATGCATGCACTCTGGGACTCAAGAGCCTCCAAGATCGAAGCCCACATTGGTGGGCAAGAATGAATGATTGAGCTTCTTCGATGTTGTCCATGACTTCATCGTGTGCTTGGAACCTCTATTTTGCAGCGCAACCACCTTCCCCGGAGAGAGAGAGAGAGAGAGAGAGAGAGAGAGAGAGAGAGAGATCGATCAATGCTTTCATGCACACTGGAGTTACGAAAGCCTTCCAATTTTCCCATCCAATGAGAAAGGGAATTTTGTATGTTTGGGAAAATGGTTCTTGACAAACACTGGGCCGGGCAAAGGGGAAAAGGAGATATTCCATCACAAAATAGAGAAAAATAGTGTAAGATTTGAGAAAATAACTTGATTTTTTAAATTTTCCTTTTCGCAAATTCAAGAAAGGGAATTTTGTATGTTTGGGAAAATGGTTTTTATCGAACATTGGACCAAAGTTGCTGGGGTCAACCGTCGGGGTGCCGTAGCAGGTTGTGGGGGCGTCAGCTACTACTACGGCATGGTGAACCAAGGTAGGCCAACAACTCATCTTAATATCGTGCCGATTTAGATTTAAAAAATACCGGTTGAGAGCAAGGAGAAAAGTAAAACTTTCGCTCCAAAATAGAGAAAAATAGTGCAAATTTCTATACTAAGGATAATGGGGGAGGGAATTCCGATCCCCCCCCCCCCCCCCCCCCCCCCCGGACACATGGCAGCACCACGTTCATCCGGCAGACTCAAAGGCGGGCTGAGCGCGCGCGTGCACACACACACACACACACACACACACACACACACACACACACACACACACACACACACACACACACACACACACACACAGAGCAGACTCGGTGTAGCCTTCACCTGCGTGCTCGGAAAGAGAGAGACAGGTCACAGGGATTGCCTGCACCTGCACGCTCGGAGAGAGAGAGAGAGAGAGAGAGAGAGAGAGAGAGAGAGAGAGATGATTGACAATTGACAGCTAAGCTTCTGGGTAGTGCTCGATCTCTTACAGGTGAAACCCTCAAGCTTATTCCTTTGATTGATTTCACCCATTTCAAAATGAATCTATTCATCATTACAATTGAAACAAAAAATTTGTATGAATGTCTTCTCTAGGATAGAATAAGAGTACAAACTGAAGCTAGGTAGCTAGGACCATTTTCTAGCTCTTAACGTTTTTTGTGGAAAATAATCCATATAATTGTGTCAAACCTTATCCTTTTCGATTCCTCCCAAATCTCAAATGCTTGAATATGCATGTCTGGATCGGCTTTTCTTCCTCCCTTGAATGGTGGTGGACTAAGTTTTAAATATTTCTCAAATCTCCCTTTATAATTAGGTTTTTTATTTGGGCTCATTTCGGTCTCCATTCACACTACAGATAGTACTGTGCATGCAATTTTATCAATTTGTGCAAATTTTTTGTTAGTGTCGTTTTTTGCATAACAGATCCCTTACAGTCTTCAATGGTTTGTGTTATATAGCATGTGTTGTTTTCGCTTTGTTTCTCCTCTTTACGGGTAGTTTTCACATCAAGTGCAGCATTTACCATGGCTGACAACAACACAGATGAGTCTAAGATGTTTGCTTCTCAGGATAGATTGGATGGGGACAATTACCCTATGTGGGCTTATATGATGCAACATGTCCTTGTGTCAAAGGGTGTATGGAATATTGTGCAGGGCATTGATGTATGTCCTGGTTCTAAGGATGTAGGCGATGTTGAGGATGTTGCAAGTTTTGGTGACAGGATTGCTGCTGCTAGAGCTGTTTTGCCTACGGCTGAGTAAGCTCGTTGGGATGTAAAAGATGTGCAGGAGCACGCATTGATTGCATTGTATGTGAAGCGCACTATTACTCCTCACATTCATGTTGAGATGTCGAGCTCTACACCTTGAGCTGGCATCCACTACAGTTCTTGGCCGCTTTCGCTGTTTAGTCACTGGCGCGTTAGGTGACCGACACGGAGGATCTCTGCCAATGATTCTACAGCTGGACTACACATATAGTGCCAGCCTAGTACGCTTCTAGAGAGTTCACACTTAGTGACCGCATGTATATATGTGCTACTTTTCAGGTTTAGCACTTAGTCATTTTGTACTCTCTTTTCTGTGAAGAAGAAGAAGAAGAAGAAGCTTTCCATCTCTGTGTGCTTTGTGCTTGTCTTGTGTAGCTCTCTTGCATCCTCATTCTTTACATGGTATCAGAGCCTGGTGCAGGCAAGAGAGGCTAAGAGAGCAAGAGCATCACAATCCCTTCGTTCGCAATCCACGACCAGATGCCGAAGGCGCCTCGCAGAGCAAAAATTTTTTAAGGGGTTTTTCGCACAAGTTTCTGAACAGGTCTCCAAAGTGCAGTATACAGAGATTTACTGTACAAGTACAGTGGTTGTATGTACGCTTGATTGTGGACACTCGTTGAGTGTAGAAAGAGATAGCAGATTTGCAGGTTTTTGCAGATTGCAGCTATTTTGTCTTAGTGCTTCAAGATGTCTGACGGTTTCAGTCAGATTGTTACTGAGAAGCTTGAGAAAAATAACTACCCTGCATGGAAGTTCAGAATAACAAATTTCCTAAAAGGAAAAGGTTATTGGGACTATGTAGAAGGAGACAATGAAAAGGAACCAGAGATTCCCGAGGCAAATGCTACAACAGAACAAAGGAAAGCTTTGAGGGACTGACAACAAGGCCAGAGCAAAGTGATGTATTGGCTTTCTATGAGCATCACAGATGGCATGATGGGCTATCTACAGGATGCTGAAACCCCTGCCATTGCATGGAGAAACTTAGGCAGAGTGTTCGAAGTGAACACCAAGGCCAGGAAGCTTCAACTAAAGTCGGAGCTAAATCAGGTTAAGAGGAACAACCTCTCAATCAATGATTATGCCTTGAAGATCAAGAGTATCATTGAAGCTCTTGGATCTATTAAAGTCTCAGTGGAAGACGATGACATTGTCTGTGCATGCTTGGATGGTCTAAGAGATGAGTATGTACATTTTAGGTCTTCCATGAATACAAGAGACGACATCCCCGTGTTCCAAGATTTGATTTCTATGCTTATTCTTGAGGAGAAGAACCTTGACACATATTCTTCTCATGGCAGAAATAATTCTGAACAGGCCTTCTATTCTAACTCCAACAGAGGTAGAGGTAGAGGTCGTGGTCGAGGCCCAAGGGGTTGCAGGGGCCAATTTCTAGAAGGTCAATCAAATCAAAACAATACAGGTGGCAGGGGAAACCAGTCTCAAGGCAGGGGGAGTCAAAGAGGTCGTGGTGCAAGATCAAGCAGGAAGCAACATACTCCAGATAGCAGAGAATGTTGGACTTGTGGTGAAAGAGGTCACATGTCACGTGACTGTCCAAAGGGAAAAGCAAGTGGAAAGAGAGAACAGGGCAACTATGCATCTACTAGCAGAGATGCAGATGACAACAAAAACGAGCGCATGTTTGTTATGCAGCATGTAATGAATACAATGACTGCAGAGAATTCCACCCAAGATGATGTTTGGTATGTGGATTCAAGTGCCTCTAATCACATGACGTCTCGTGGAGAGTGGTTTAGAGATATGCGCAAACCAGATGTGTCAGGCTATGTGCAGATAGGAGATGACACAGCTCACCCCATTGCTCATGTAGGGGACATACCTCTAAATACGAAGAGTGGGAAATCAAAGTACTTAACAGATGTACTTCATGTCCCAAACATTACAAAGAATCTTGTTTCTGTTGGACAAATGGTTGAGCAGGGTTTGCAGGTTCGCTTCAATCCAAATGGATGTTATGTAGAAGATTTCCAGAATGGCTGTAAGCTGATCACAGAGGGCAAACGTGTGGGCAGAATGTTTACGCTGAATGTAGACATGCCTGAGGTAAAAGCTGCATTATTTGCACAGGGCACAGGTGTTGTGGCTGATGTTGACATTTGGCACAAACACATTGGCCATGTCAATGAGCAGAGATTGCGCAGCATGCAATCAAAACAGATTGTAAAAGGTTTTCCCAAATTCAAGGTGGATGGTATGCATAAAGTGTGTGCAGCATGCCAGTTTGGAAAACAGTCAAAGGGCTCATTTTCACATGAGCGCAATGTATGTAAAAAGCCACTTGAGGTGGTGCACATAGATGTTTGGGGTCCACCAACCGATACTGCAAGCATACATGGTTGCAGGTATTATGTCTCTTTCATTGATGACCATACAAAGAAAGTATGGGTCTACTTCATGCGTAACAAATGTGAAGTGTTTGGTCACTTTCAAGACTTCAAAGTCATGATTGAGAAGGAGACAGATATGCAAATCAAGACATTGAGGTCAGATGGAGGGGGAGAGTACTTATCCAATGAGTTTTTAGTTTTTCTGCGAATGCATGGTATGCGCAGGCAGTTTACATGCAGATATACTCCACAACATAATGGGGTCGCAGAAAGGAAAAACAGGCACATTGCAGAGGTTGCACGAGCATTGATGAATGAGAAGAACATGCCTCATCATTTCTGGGCTGAAGCCATAAATAGAGCTGTGTACATTATGAACAGGACACCTACAGCTGCGGTGCATGATGTAACACTTGAGGAAAAGTTTACAGGTACAAAGCCTGATTTGGCACACTTGAAAGTGTTTGGCTGCATAGCTTACGTGCATGTACCGGATGAGTTGCGTAGGAAATTGGATCCTAAAACAAAGAAATGTATTCTTGTGGGATATTCCCTTGAACAAAAGGGGTACAGGTGCTACAATCCTACTACACGAGAATTACGAGTGAGCAGAGATGTAGTCTTTGATGAGATGAGCAGCTGGTACAGTAATGCACATGGCACTATTGGGGCTGATGTAAAAGATGATGTGGTTGTACAAAATGTGAGGCCACAGTCACAGGTTTTGAGTGGACCACAAGAGTCCTCTTCTCGTGGCTCTGTTGAGAAACCATGGAATGGTAGACTACGTACGCAAGTTACTCCACCAACAGGTACAGGGAATGTATCACGAAAAGGAAAGGAAAAGGTTGATGAACCTCCCTTTATGGCTGATGCATCATCAGGTTTTTCACATGTAGACATGGATTCAGATGGTTCTGAACAAAGTCTTGATGAGGAATTTGGAATTCCGGCTGTTAGGACACCTGGTGTAAGGAAAGTACAAGAAGATGCTAGAGGGCAAAGGAGTGACCCAGGACCGCGCAGATCTAATAGAGTTAGAAATCCAGTTCAGAAATTGACTTATGATGGGTATCTAGCGCATCACCAAGCCTACATGGCTAAGGTGATACAGGATGTGGAGCCCACATGTTTTGAGGATGCAGTTGGAAATGTGCATTGGGATGATGCAATGAATGAAGAGATGGCTGCATTGGAAGCAAACGACACATGGGAGTTGGTGCCATTGCCAAGTGGCAAGAAAGCTATTGGCTGTAAATGGGTGTATAAAACCAAGCATAAGGCTGATGGTAACATTGAGCGTCACAAGGCAAGGCTGGTCGCAAAGGGTTATGCACAGACGTATGGCATAGACTATGAGGAGACCTTTGCTCCAGTGGCAAAGATGACGACTGTGAGAGCTGTCATAGCAGTGGCTGCATCTAGAGGATGGATTATGCATCAAATGGATGTAAAGAATGCCTTCTTGAATGGTGAGTTGCAAGAGGAAGTGTATATGGATCAGCCACTTGGTTATGTCGATCCAGGTTACCCAGATTATGTATGCAGACTTCTCAAAGCTTTGTACGATTTGAAGCAGGGCTCTAGAGCATGGTATGACAGGATTGCCAAGTATCTTGTCAGTATTGGTTTTAGGAGAGCTCATGTTGATCATTCACTCTATGTACGTGAGAGTGATGTGGGGATTGTGGTCATTACCATATATGTAGATGACCTTATTATTGTGGGTGACAATGCTATGGAGATTGACCATGTGAAGGGTCTTCTCAAACAGGAGTTTGAAATGAAAGATTTAGGCGAGTTGCGCTACTTTCTTGGCATTGAGGTGATCAGGACTCCAGAGGGAGTATGGCTATCACAGAGACAGTATGCTTTGGACATGTTGTCAAAGTATGGTATGGATGATTGTAAGACAATTTCTATTCCCTTGGATGTGAATGCAAAGCTGAGTGAAGAGAAGGGTGATGTTGTTGAGGATGTCAACATGTACAGGAAGATTGTGGGTAGTCTAATCTACTTGACTATCACGAGGCCAGACTTGAGCTACACAGTAGGCTTGGAGAGTCAGTTCATGCAGCTTCCGAGGAAGCCACATTTGGATGGAGTACGACGCACACTTAGGTATGTGCAAGGTACTCTTGACTACGCATTGTTCTATGCAGCAGATGCACCATTAGCATTGTATGGGTATACAGATGCAGATTGGGCAGGTAGCATTGTTGATAGGAGATCTACGAGTGGCTTCATGTTCTCTTTTGGGAGTGATGCTGTTACTTGGAGCAGCAAAAAGCAGCCTACGGTTGCTTTATCGAGCACAGAGGCCGAGTACAGAGGTGCAGCAGTTGCGGCGTGCGAGGTAGCTTGGCTACGCACATTACTTGAGGACTTGGGAGTGCAGGTGGACCAGCAGATTGTCATCCATTGTGACAACCTCAGCAGCATGCAGTTGGCTAGGAACCCAGTGTTCCATGCCAGGACCAAACACATAGAGGTCCATTACCACTACGTTCGAGAGCGAGTGTTGGCGGGCGACATCGACTTGGTCTACGTCAGCACAGAGGAGAAGATAGCGGATATCTTTACCAAGGCCCTCGGAGCTGAGAAGCTTCGACATTCTGGACTATGCTTGGACTCTGCGACATGCAGAGCTCGAGGGGGAGTGTTGAGATGTCGAGCTCTACACCTTGAGCTGGCATCCACTACAGTTCTTGGCCGCTTTCGGTATTTAGTCACTGGCGTGTTAGGTGACCGACACGGAGGATCTCTGCCAGTGATTCTACAGCTGGACTACACATATAGTGCCAGCCTAGTACGCTTCTAGCGAGTTCACACTTAGTGACCGCATGTATATATGTGCTACTTTTCAGCTTTAGCACTTAGTAATTTTGTACTCTCTTTTCTGTGAAGAAGAAGAAGAAGCTTTCCATCTCTGTGTGCTTTGTGCTTGTCTTGTGTAGCTCTCTTGCATCCTCATTCTTTACAATTCATTCAATGAAATCTGAAAAACAGGCTTGGGATATTTTGGTTGGTCTTTATGCAAGTCGCAATGAGGCAAAAATTGCATTACTGCGTAAAGAGCTAGAGTCGAAGATTATGCATGAGGAAGATGACATGGACACTTTCCTTGCTGGTGTCAAGGATATCAATAAGCAACTTACTTCTGTAGGCGAAGTCTGACAGTTCCCTTGTGCAAGTTGTTCTTGATGCTTTGCTAGATTCTTACCATACTTTTACTAGTACTTGGAGACTCATGACTCAAGGAAATCCAGAAGTTGTCAAGCTTGATGCATTATGCACATTGCTGTTGCAAGAGTCACTTTCCAAAAAAAATAGGACTAGACTCCGTACAGTTGAACATGCCTTTATTGCTGCTCAAAGAAAAGGTGGTAACAACAATGTAGCCACTTCTCATGGTTCTTCTGCGAGTGGAAAATCATATGCTCCTAATGCTTCTACTGGAAGCAATTCCCAGATGAATTGCTTCTGCTGGAAGCAATCAACTAGGAATTTTGGTGATAAGGGAAAAAAGAAGACGTGTTTCCATTATTGTAAAGCTAATGATCACTTGATCAAGTAGTAAGTTGAAGGCAAAAGAGGCTAGGAAGAAAGAGGCTAGCTCCACTACAAATGCAGCTATTGTTGAGCCTTCTGTGAAAGGAGACAGTGATGTTGATGGTCATGCAGAATGGGCTTTTAGTGCAGAGTGCACTTATGATCCTTATGTCCATGACGCATGTTTGTCAGATATTGCAGATGCTCAAGTGTGGTACGTTGACACTGGTGCTACAAAGCACATTACCTCTCATCGTGACTTGTTTACCTCTCTTGAGGATGTCCCTCATGGGAATTCAGTCACTTGTGCCAACAATGCCTCTTTTCCGGTCAAGGGAGTTGGAAAGATTGTGATTACTAATGCGAATGGCAGTTCTTTCACACTTGTTGGTGCATTGTATGTACCTCGGATCAAGAAGAAATCTTTTGTCAGTATTTGCACTTGCTAGACTTGGACTTGTATTCAAATTTGTGGATAAGAACAGTACATGATCTCAGTTTCAGTGATGAAATGTACAATACATGATCTAAGTTTCAGTGATGAAATCATTGCATGTGGCATTTTATGCCGTGGGATGTATAAGCTCACTTTGTATGAGGAGTGTGGGAATAGATTTGCATATGTAGTCGTGGATTCTAAGGCTATTTCAAATGCAAAACTTTAGCATGCACATTTTGGACATCTGATTTTGCGAGTTTCCTATGTTTGCAAAAACCTGATATGGTTGCTTCTTTGCGTCTTGAAGCACCTGTCAAACATGTTTGTAAAGGTTGTATTTTGGGTAAGATGCAGCGTTCGAAGTTTGTTTCCAAAGGATGATTCAGTTAGGGCCACATGCATGTTGCAGCTTGTGCATAGTGATGTTTGTTCAGCCCTTGCTATCATGTACTAGAGATAATAATGTAAGCTCATAGGACATTTATGACACTTTGTTGCCTCTTTTCAGTGGTGGAAGTTTGAATGTAAATTCCAATGAGGCAAATATACAACCTATGGGGGTTTCTAAAAATGTTACAGATCAGCCTATTAGTGATGCAGATGTACATGATGTACTTGATGAGGAAAGGGTTGAAAAGGAGTAGGCTAGAGGTATGCCAAAATGGATGGTGCATACTTTGCATGACAATAAATTGGATGCACCTTTGTCTAGTTGTACTCGTTCAGATTCTCGCCATGCATCTTAAGCATCAGATTCTTATGCTTTGGTTGTGTCTAGTTTATGTGATGTTGAGGAACCTCTATCTTTTGATGAAGCACATAATTCAAAAAATTGGATGGCTGCCATGCAATCAAAATATGATGCACTTATAGAAAATGACACATGGACTTTATGTGATTTTCCTCCTGGCAAAAAGTCCATTGGTACAAAGTGGGTTTACAAGTTTAAATGCAAGCCGGATGGTGAGATTGATCGCTCTATAAGAATCGACTTGTTGCAAAGGGTTATGCACAACAAAAAGGCATAGATTATGAAGAGCCTTTTGCTAGACAAAGTCCATGCATGCTTAGGTGAACTTGTAGAAGTAGGAGTTTCTACCACACTCATACTCTCAACAACATCCAATGGAATCCTCCATTGTCTCCAACGCCTAAAAAAACGTGTCCTTAGGTGCCCTGGTCTACCACAATGCCAACAAACCACATGTTTGTGCCTGTGAGATCCACCTAATACAACAACCTGTGTATATTGTCATTGCAAGATGCCATAGCTGAGTGTAAAACAAGTCTATAGATGAGTCCACAGGAAGTGTAAATGTACTATCCACAAGAGCATAGCTTCTCAACACAATGCAAAAGAAAACTAGCTGACTACACCAAAACTATGGCAAACATCACATAAAGCGCATAACCCTCTGCCAAAACCAAGAACCAATCATGCATAAATAGTGACCATACGCAATGAGAGTGCAAGCAAAATGGCCATCCGCATAGGCACAAGCCAAAACCTGGCTAAAACAACTCTCTAGCCCCTGTCACAAATCGCATAAAACCTAGCAAAAATCCGGCAGAGTCTCCTCTATAACTGGAGCAAGATGTCACCAAAAACCCGAGGAGATAAACAATGCCAAAACACTGTGGCACAATGCCAAACACAATGGCAAACAATCTGGGAATCCATTGACCAGAATCAATGAGCATAAAGCTCCTACATGAGTTATACCTGCTCTACAAGACATTGCAAACATGTGAGCTATTCGCCAAGCTCACCCAGTGAGGTATCGAGGCATACATGCACTAATCTCCCACTTGCACAGAATACCACACAAGCCATGAGTGAAACCTGCAATCACTACCTGGATCACATCAAATCATGCGCATAAAACTGCTGGAAAAAAATTTCCAGAGTTTTGACAATACAATGGCTATCAAACCCAAATAAATATATGCGCACTAAACCATACTCAACATACATGCATAAACCTCTGCAAATCTGTGTATCACTATCTTCAAAATTGTCTCAATTGCATGAGCCAACACTCATAACCTGTGATGAATCCGCTTTCAAATCTTGAGAGTGCACAAGAGTGCATACATCCACCAACTGTTCTCAACTTATGCCCATGAATTTGCTGAAATTTTCAGCCCACACTCTCTTCACTGAGAGGAAACCATAAATGCGTAAAATAAGAGAATAGCAAAGCTCAATCTGAGCTCTGCGAATGCAGCAAATCACCACAATAGGCATACATAATCTTCAACTTTTTGAACATCGTGCAGCCGATTAGCCCATATCTCTTAAACCATTCACAATCTGCAGAAACTTCCTTCTGTAGAGGCCTAGATCTCAAAAAAACGATTGGGAGTTGCAATAATGGGCATGAAATGAGCTGTTTTATAGGTCAAAATAGATCTGTAAAAATATGTAGCTGTGTACCCTAGCCCTGTAGGTAGTCTACCAATAGTACAACAAAATCGGTGCTGAATTTTGAAAAACTTTCAACTGGAACGTTATAAACCACAACGTTTCCAATAAGAATCGTGAGAACCAAGCTAAAAATTGATCTTTTTATCAGTCAAAATTCTATTGCAAACAGTGCTTAAATTTTACAGATTCACCGCACTCTTTGCCACAGCGTCTCTCCGCGATCACCATGCGCTCTGATACCAATTGTGAGTGCGCAAATGTGATGCATGTGTGGAGAGAGAGAGAGAGAGAGAGAGAGAGAGAGAGAGAGAGAGAGAGAGAGAGAGAGAGAGAGAGAGAGAGAGAGAGAGAGAGAGAGAGAGAGAGAGAGAGAGAGAGAGAGAGAGAGAGAGAGAGAGAATACACAGGATGTGAATGGAGCTGGTCAACACTATGTGTGTGAGAGAGCCCCTTATTCTTCTAACTAGTAAAGAATAAGTTGTGTACAAGTAATGGGCAATCGGACGTCTCTGGCATGTCCTACTGGGGTAAGAGGCACACCGCCTTTACCCCAACACATGAGACTCGTGTGACTCTCAATTTTACCATACAAAATGGTCATATAATAGTTGATGTGGAAGGGGATACCAGCTCAAGGACCCTGGAACTTGTTTGGCCAGTGAGTTTACTTGGCTTTGCTTGTGGTAGCTGGTTCCTCCATTTCTTGTGTTGGAGAATTTTCTTAAACCTTAGTAAGTTTATTGTTGAGTCTTACGATACACTAAGTGAAATTTACCGAGAAAATGTAAAACCGAGCAAGACCCACCAAAAAGAATGCAATTGAACACTACCCTATATCCATGCTTAGGTGAGAGACCTATGGTTGCAACACATCAAGTGCCTAATTTAATTAAATAACTTCTTTTTAAACTCTACCATATGAGTTGACAAAAGGTCACTCTACTAGCACAAATGTAGCCACACCACTTACTCCTCTTCTTGATTTTTCATGGAGCTGTGACCCAGGGTCATAATACTAGACCAATGCTATAACTAGAGCTTATCAAAAAAATATTCTTTAAGATATTATCACGAGCTTAAAAGTCAAAAGACAAACTAGGTTTCAAGAAGAAAACTGGTTTAAAAAATGGATGAAATTAAATTTACACTCTTTTTCTCGATAACTGAAAAGTAGTTACACTAGATGGTTGTGTGCCAACCCAATGAGGCTTCCCTCTCTCTCTCTCTCTCTCTCTCTCTCTCTCTCTCACACACACACACACACACACACACACACACACACACACACACACACACACACACACACACACTCTCTCTCTCTCTCTCTCTCTCAAAAATCAAAGTCACTCTATTCTGGAGACATCCTGGTACACATGAGAGATAGACATGAGTAGGTCCCCAATAATATATGTGGGACTTACTGGGAGAAAGAGATGCTAAAAAACATTACTAAACCCCACTCTGGATCCATGGCCTAAACCACATTATACCATTGGTTACATACAAGCTATTAACTTGAAGCACACTTATCATCTATGAAGAGATGCCATTTTCGAGGCCTATCTTTTGGACGACCATCGTAACGTGGGTTCAATGTCATGTGTCTTGTCTCTGCCTTGACGTATATAGGTAATGCACTTCAACAAAACAAAATAAACACAAAATTTCAATTCAATCGAACAACCATGGCCCATAAATTCATATGCAAAAAAACCTACAAGTGGTAATAGCAATGTTTATCCATGAATCATACAACAATTTGGAAGGCAACAAAAAGATAATCAACCATAAATGTCCGCTAACATAACCCAAACAAAAGAAAAACACTATGAATGTCTTGTGGTAAGTCAAGAATGGGAAATTTCACAAATCATCGAAATGGTTCCTACCCATGGGTCGGTCTCCGTCGTCCACCATATCTATGGATGTGGTCGCGTTCTCTCTTCCTCGCTTCCTTGGTCGAAGCAAGGGCTGCAAGCAAGTGGAAACAAGTGCCTCATCAAAATCTAGAGATGCACATGCACAACCAAAGATCAAACCACCTATCAAAAGAGGAGCCGTCCCACATCCAAACTCAAGGAATAACCCCCTAGGACGACATAACAACTCAATAAAAAATGCCACAAAAGTATGGCTCTTCTGTGCAGACCCTCTCCATGGCAATCCGGAATCCATATGGACTTGACCTGAATCTGGGAAATAGTGGCGCATAGTGCTATCTATGGCACTCATCCCTAGTGCATGAAACAAAGAAGCACTCTCTGCAATGTAAAGTGGTGGGGGTGGTCCGTGTCTGTGGACCAAGAACATGATAGAAGTGTCGCACTACAAGGAAACAGAAAATCAATTTCAAAAACTGCACATTGACGCTTGCTTACCATGAAATAATAAATATAGGGATCACCTCATGTCGCTCGCCGGATGAATCTACATATCCATAAGGTGCATGATGCAAAACCACCACATGTTGATGAATAATCAACTCCGATGCCCTGCAAAATTTCTCAACCCAAAAGACTGTGTCTCCTACAAGGACAAAAGCCATCAATGATTAAAACTAAACATATTAATGACAATATCAATATCCAGGATTGGTTTTTTTACCAGTAAGAGACGCCATCACAAGTAGCCACCCCGAGTCTGCCAAGGTACTATGGCTCAAATGAATAGCTGATCATACATGATCCTCTGTACATGTATCCCATGGAGGTTGAGGTGATGGTGAGTGTAGAAAGCCTCCAAAAGGCAAGTCAACAAAGATAAAGTCAGCTACCCATGACAGTGATCTACCACTCCTCCGATATGTAATCTCTATAGATCGAGATCTAGCCATATGCTCGTGTGCAAGAATCCATGATCTAGACTGCACACCGCTATGAAAATCCCCAACAATCGCAATATAGTCACCAACCAAAACAACACACTTGGTATCACTACAACCATTTTGTATAATAGGCTGAAGAGGCAATGGTGCATATACAAACTGAAGGGCACGTCGCAATCTCTGTGTTCTCCCACTCTCTACAGGAACAAACACATTATCTATATAAATATGAGTAATATAATAGAGCGGCAAGAACAAGACTCCCCAAAAAAAAAGATTATACCCAAGATAGACGGCAGATCATCAATCACAAGGTCTGCAGTAGCAGATGCATTATGATTCTTATCCAAAAATCTTATTGCTTAAGTTTAGAAAAAGTGTCAAAATAATTAGAATTCTAAAATCAGCAAAATTTAGGACACATAGAAAGTGAGAATGACTCCAACTCACAAGTTCGAGTAGGTGGACGAGATAGTAGAGGATGAGAAGATGGATCAACATCTGTAGCTTTGGGTGGTGGAAGATCCGTAGATGGGGCTCCTCTAAACTGCACATTATGTAATTCTCTCTCTCTAGCAAGGACATGGCCTCTGTTAATAACAGAGTCAACGTCAGTTAACAGAAGCTGCTAAAGACCGAAGACGTACGAATGCACATCAAAGATCAACATGAAGAAGCAGTAAAGATTGGAGTAACACATTTTTCACGTTTTTCCAAAATGGTCACGTATTGTAAATTCTCAATTTATTTCAGGCCATTGTAATATTCTAATGTGTTACGGGCTCAATGGGAGTTCCAAGCTGTAAAGAACATGTCAGTTAGTATGCCTAGGTAGCAGATTAGTAAGTGCTGGACCCCTAAAGGCCTTAAGCGCCCGGACATTGCATATTTTTACCTTAGATATATAAGGCAGTGTGTAAAGAAATTAGGGCTCTCAAGTCATTTGTTGAGAGCACTCCTTGGTGAGAGCTCTTGAGGTGTGTGGCTATGGAGTCCTTTAGCTTCTCCTTGCTCATGAGACTTGATTAACACTAATCAATGATTCATTCTCTTTCACTATGCTTCTCTCATGCTTCTAATGATTGCTTATGATGCTTAGATTAGCTAGATCTTAACTAATTAGTGGTTAATCCCTCTCTAATGCTGTGCGATTTCCCTCTCTTGCTTGTGTGTGCATGTAGGTTTGATTGGAGTGTGGTGCTCGATAGATCTATGTGTGTGTGCTTGCCATTAGTGTGTTGCATGGTAGGATTAGTGTTGTGTGTGTCTTGCAATCATAGTGTGTGTGATTGGGTTGATTGGAGGTGGAGAGAAGTGGATATGGAGATTGCCCTTCATTGTGGCTTAGCTCCTCCATAGACCAAGAAGCTCACCTCATAGAGTTAACCATTTGTGTTGCCACAATTAGCTCACTAACCGTGTGAGTGTTTCCATGCCCTAGCCGGGTAGCTCATCCCTTCGTATTGACAATTTTGTTGGTCATTTGAGCTATTGCAAAGACGGAACCCCCAACATTTGGCACCGCTGTCGTGGACAATGGCCTACACTAATGTAATTGTGGCATAATCAAATGTGTTCCCTCACTAATTTCACTTGTGTGTTTATGTTTTTGTGGATTTTGAATGTGTGTGCATGAAGCAATGTGTTCATAATTCCCTAATGTGTCACTGTATCTTGCCAATTGTGTGTTTACACACTCTAATTTTGCACTAACCCTTTGCTAATTTGACTAATTTTTGCTAACTTCCTAATTTTCTATGAAGGATTGGAGCATTCGACCATTCAATTGATCTTCAATGGAGAGGTAATTAAGGTGGTATCCTCAACCTCCCTAGAATCTAAGGATGTGTAGAATTGTGTAGAAATCCCACCATGATGCAATGTAATGTTGATGCAATGTAATGCTATGCTATGTTGATGCAATGCAATGTTAATGTTATGTCTACCCTAAAGGGGATTGAAACATATTTCTATTGGCCTACCATGAAAGCAAACATACAAGAGTATGTTTATAAATGTGTGGTATGCCAAAAGACGAAGTTTGATAGAGGGAAGCAACTTGGATTGCTTCAACCGTTGCCAATCCCTAATTCACCATGGGAGAGCATATCCATGGATTTTATCTTTGGATTGCCTGAGTCTATCCTTGGGAATACGGGAATATGGACGATAGTAGACAGGTTCAGTAAACAAGCTCATTTTATACCTGTCAAAAAAACTAGCAAAGCCCATCAAATGGCAACCCTCTTCATTTCACAAATCTTCAAATACCATGGCTTGCCAATGTCCATAGTGTCGAATAGAGATCCTAGAATGACCAGTAATTTCTGGAAGGGTCTCTTTGAGAATTTAGGAACAAGGCTAAACTTCTCTTCGGTCTCACCCGCAAACGGATGGTCAAAGTAAAATAGCTAACCTAACAATTCTCGGTCCACTAAAAGCCTATGTGACGAATGTAGATCAAAGATCCCAATGGGAGAAGTACTTACCCTTAGTGGAGTATGCCTACAATAACACTGTACATACTTCCACTGGAAAATCACCTTTTGAGGTAATTGAGGGAAGATCAAAAAGTCCCTTGCTACTTATGGTACACGGGAAGATCTTCGCTGTAGATGAGTATACCCGAGACCTACAAGAATCTTTCCAAAAGATTAAGGATGTTATCTCTATCTCACAACAAAGGCAAAAGGCTGTTGCTGACAAGCACAGAAGAGCCCAAGCCTTTAAAGAAAATGATTGGGTCTTACTAAAATTTCCCAAGGCTCGATTAAGGCACACGATCGGAAAGAATCCTACGGGACACCAAAAGTACCATGCTAAGTTAGCAAAAAGGTACTATGGTCCCTTTCAGATTCTTAGGCCAATCAATGAGATGGCCTATCAACTCAAGTTGCCCAACCATTGGCTCATACACAGTGCTTTCCGTGTGAGCCTACTAAAGCCTTACAAAGGAGAGCCACCTCAAGAACCAACTATTGAAGACCCACCGGAGATCGAGGACCAAGAAGAGGTGTTGCAGCCCGAGTAAATTCTCCAACATGAAGACAAGGTACTAAGAGGCGGTAAAGACTATCCGACAATATCTTATTAAGTTTAAGAATTATCCTTTTGAAGATGCTAGATGGATGCAAGGCATACAATTAAAGGATAACCTAAACCTTGTCAATGCTTACAATGCTTCCCTAGAGTAAGCAAATGTACAAATGTTAAAAATGAACAAAGTTTTTGTCTTATAAGACTCTCTTTTTCTTTATTGTGCACAAAAATGAAGTAGTATGCATGCTTAGATCAAGTTTGCGGAGACGACGTCTCCCGAACACCAAGTAGAGCTTGTCACTCTACTCTGGAAGATTGATAGGACTAATGTGCATACATGCTTGCGGCAGCCTTAGGCTCTCAAGCGCGAAATGGACTAGTCATCCATTCTGGAACATAGGGATCCTCTACCCACTAAGAAAAAGGACTCATGAATATGCTTTATCTTCTCTACACCATAGTCGAGGACGACTATGATTTCAAGAGAGAGGTAATGTCATAATAATCAATATCTAATTCTCCTAAATGATTTTCTCATGTTAAATTGATCATTTAATATGGGGAAGTGCTAGGGGAGAAAAAGCTAGAATATTGGTTAAGTTAGCAGACCGGCCACAATAGGGATCCAAAGGATGGAAAATAGGGATCCAAAGGGGGGGCCATCTGCAAAAGAGCTATGTGCAACAATGGGCTTAAAAGACCTTAAGGTTCAGCCCATTAAGACTTCCAAAATGATAAGGTTCAAAAATTTCAAGGTTGTGTCCAAAGGTCAACTTTAGGGAAAACTGGATGCTTTGTGTGTGTCCCAAAGGTCTTTGTCAAGCCCTACATAGGAGGGGGCGAGCCCAAGAAGTAGGGGATGAGAGAGAAACTCATACACACACACACACACACACACACACACACAAGCTCCCTTTGTACACAAGGGGAAAGAGGGACACATGTCAAATCCCTAGCCCAGATGCCCACAAGGTGTACTCAAATCCTATTGGATGGCCTTGGAGGTGGACCAATGAGAATTAGGCTAGAGTAAATCTAGTGTAATTAATTTAAAAACACTTAAATAAAATACTCAATAAGAATTAAGCTCTCTAGAAGACTATTAGATAGTCTCCCAAGGGGACCAATGAGCATTCAATAGCCCAATGGCTTGCCTGATTCCTATTGGCCAAGAGGCAAAGGGGTCCAATGAGAGTTTAGTTGAATTAAAAAATTATCTAAATCTCTCACAAAAGGGGAAAGGGGGCCACATGTCAGAAGGCTATCACTTATGCTGCTTATTTGTCATTGGCTAAGCCTGGGGAGGTCCAATAGGATGCTAGCATGAGTAATTAGCAAGGGGGGTCGACCAAGAGAGAGAGGGGGCTGATTTTTGCAAGGCATTATTGACACACACACTCACACTATCTCATGTGTGAAGTAAAGAAGACTCTCTCTCCTTCTCAAGCTTTAATGGAAAGCTTATCACCTACTCCAAGCTTGTGAGAAGGAAGGCCTACACCAACAACTCTTGGCTTTGTGATGCAAATCCAACCAAGATCCAAGCTTCAATGCGTGCTCATCTCCTCTACCATGCTAATTACTAAGCTATGCTATGGTAATATGAGTGAATATGTGAGGAGATGTACATCTTTCTTGTAAGAATACTCCTTCTTTCTCTCAATCTACTCTCATACCCCGCTAGCTCTCACCATCTTTGAAGGTGTGTGAGGTCTTGGGTCTGAGACCGTGAGGGAATTGATGTTGTGTTTGATAAGTGTTTTGGATAGTGCATGAAGTTTCCATCTTCATTGCACTAGCTAGTATTGAAGGAACACAAGAAATTGTATTGTAAAATGTCTGTCTTGATGGGAGAAACCATAATACAAAGCCTTTTGGAGGGGGGACTGGCTCCATGCAAATCCGGTCCTGAACTATTGTCAATTGCTTAATTTCTCTCTCTTTTGAAGTATTGTTCATGCTATCTAACTAGGTGTTATGCTTTTTGTTGCTTTCTCCACCCAAGCACTCTTGTTATTATCATTAGGAATCTATTCTAATGAAATGCTCACTATGTTCATGCTATTTTCCGCTACACACAAGTTACTAGGCCATTAAATGTTACATTGGTATCAGAGGACAAGGTTTCTCTTTTATTGCTCAAGAAGGGAGGTCCTCAAGGTAGCTATAAATGGTTGGTACTATTAATTGCACGTGAGTAAGTACAATAGGGATTTCTCAGCCTTGCAGTACGCCATCCTTTGTGCAGTTAACGGGGCATCGCCGTCGAGAGCTATGGTCTTAATAGTGGATCCCTATAGGGCTTTCCTACAGCTTAACCACTATTGAGCTATTAGAAGCTTGACAGGAGCCGATGCTGTTTTGGTGTTGAACGACCCTCTCTTCTATTGCTTGCAATTAATGGTATTCGAGCCACAGGTATAGTAGCTTAAGTGATTTTTCTAAAGGGGTAAAGAGGAGAAGCAACTAGGGCTTGAAGTGCCAAAGTACACCTAAAAAGTTTACACCTAAAAGTTGTTAGAATGGCTGACAATAGTAAAGAGAGTGAAATTAATTTTGAAAACTTTGATTTTGCTAATGAGCAAGCTAGTAATGATGCCCCGATGCTTGTTAACTATCTTGTTTCTAGGCTTCAACAAGCCATGGGATTCTCCAAGCTCCCCACCATGACAAGAGAACACCTAGGAAGCCTCCTTGCGAGACTTCCAAAAGAGGTCTCTCTCCGATTCGGGAAGAAGAAGAGGATCCTTATGAAGGGCTCAGAAATTTTCTCCTTGATGACGCATCTCCTTCTCAAAGGATAATTCAAGAGCCTCCACCGAAAGAACGAGAAAGAAGTGAGTCTCCCGCCACCTCGACAGAAATGGCTCCACGAAGACGGCGGGCTAAACGCTCTCCACTCACCTCCAAAAAGGATAAGACCATCCCATACTTCTCCACATCATACTTCAAAGAGGGATGACAAAAAGCAAGAGAAGAAAAAGGAGAGAAAGAGGACACCCTCTTCTCCATCTTCTTCATCCTCTTCCTCTTATGAAAGTGATGGTCAAGACAACGAAGATCAAGGCAAGAAAAGGCGAGAAACAGGTCACCCTTTTCTCTATCTTCCTCAAATTCTTTATCTTTTGAAGAAAGTGATGGTGCAACCTTTGAACCATCAAAAAGAAGAGGCCATAGGAAATCCTATGCCGCATGGAAGAGGTCATCCAAGCTCAAGAAGTTCAAAAAAGGAGGGAAGAGCATCTCTTTCCTTACCTATGATGACACTTTTGGTGCTACAGACAAAGTCTTGGCCTTTATCCAACAATTTGATGCGGCGTTCGGAGATGAGGGCTTCGCGAAGTCCTCTAAGCTACGCCATGTAGCTATGCACTTTCAAAAGTCCACTAGACAATGGTGGTCTAGCCTACGGGCCAACGGTGAAGCTCCACGAACATGGAAAGCTTTAAGAGCTTCTATTATGAAGCAGTTTTTGGCCACCGATGCCAAAGACAAAGTACTCACTAAATGGTGAAGCTTAAAGCTCTCTCCCTATGAATCTATCCACAAATATGTAGACAAGTTTTGGGACCTACAACTCAAAGACACTGTCTTCAAAAAGTTAGATTTTAGAGAGCAGAAGCAACAATTTTGAGTGGACTTAACCGAAGAAATGGCGGAGTATGTCAACTCCCAATTCCACACACCATATCGGTGGTAATACATCATGCTATGGTGGCCTCTTGAATCAATTTCCAAACAGGGGCTAAGAGGAATTCTAAGCCCCCCAAAAACAAGGGTTCCAATGAGCCTAAGGGGAAGGACAATGTCCAAAAGTCTCTTAAGGGAAACTTCAACAAAGCTAAAGAGAAGGGAGTTTATAAAGGCAAAAATAAACTCTCTCCTGAAGGGCTATGAACAAGGGCATGCGTACCGTGTTTGTCCCCAACAGCATGCGTACCGCGCTTGTCCTCAAAAGAACAACCGCCATGATCCTCCTAGAGCTACCTTGGTCGAAATCCAAGCGGAGGAAACTCACCACAAAGGATCTCCTCTATGCCATGCTTGGGAAAAGGTAAGAGAACATGATTCCTTTATTCTCTTTGACCCCGGTTCTACTCATAATTTTATATCTATAGAGTTGGCCACCAAGCTAGGCATACAAACCTACGAGATGGGAGATGTCCTACCCGCCGCAGACGGTGCTTTCAAGGGGCAAGAAGCTTCAGCCACTCCCTTAATCGGGAAATTGAGGCTCCATGTCCAAAGCTATGTGGACAAAGAGGAATTCTTTATCTCTCCTCTCAAGCATGAGGATGTAATCCTAGGGGCACCATGGTTTTATTGCACGGCTGTCAATGTTAAATTCCCTGAAAGGAGAATCTCCTTTAAGTTCACGGAAAAAGATATGTATATAGATGCTAAGGAAATGGGTAACACTATACCCATTGTACATACACAAGCTTTCAACAAGTCAATAAAGAGCTCTATTTCCGTGTACATGATTTTTATTAAAGATTCTCAAAATGAACCTAATTTCTTAGCAAAAGAAAATATACACAATCAAAAGGAATTAGAGTTATCCAATTTTCTCAAGGGGTTTCAAGATGTCTTTATTGACGACATCCCTTGTGAGATACCTCCTAAACGAGGCAAGGATGACCATGCAATTGAACTTCTTCCAAGAAGTTCACCGCCTAACAAACCTCAATATAGAGTTTCTCAAGCTCAACAAGAGGAGATTATGCGGCAAGTGCATGAGTTAGTTGAGAAGGGCATGGTTAGGCCTAGTGCAAAAGAAAGACGGCACATATCGTATGTGTGTCAACAATAGAGCAAATAGGATCACTATCAAAAATAGGTTTCCCGTTCCATGGGTAAAAAAACTTTTTGATAAGCTACAAGGCTCCACCTACTTCAGTACCCGGGGCGGTCACTTTTTAGAATGTGTATGCTATCACGTGAGTTAACCGGAGAGGATTATTAAAAGATCAAAATGTATCAAAATGTATACATACAGAGGGGGGTGGGGTTTTTTTAAATAGGCACGTAGTGTAAATATAGTATGTATATTGAGGTATTATTGATAACCTCTTGAACGCACGTGATATAGGAAGCTTTTGATAAGTGACCGCCTCGGGCTTCAGTAGGATTGACCTAAAAAGTGGCTATCATCAAATAAGGATAGTTGATCAAGACATTGTAAAGACCGCATTTCGCACTACGTCTGGTCTTTATGAATACATTGTCATGCCTTTTGGATTGACCAATGCACCAGCCACATTCAACTGCTTGATGGAGAAGCTATTCAGGCCTCACCGAACGTTTACTGGAGTGTTCTTTGATGATATCATCATCTACTCTAATTCATTAGACGAACACAAGCGACACCTCCAGGTAATATTTCAAGTTCTAAGAGAGAATAGACTTTATGTTAATCGAAAGAAAAGTGAATTTTTCTTACAAGAGATTCAGTATTTAGGTCACATTATCTCTCAAGATGGCATCCAAATGGATCCATCAAAGTTAGAGGTAATAAAAGGATGGCCTAAACCAAGGAATCTTCATGAGTTAAGAAGCTTTATAGGTATATGCGCATACTATAGATGCTTCATAGAAAAGTTCTCACTAATAGCAGGACCATTACATGACCTAACAAAGAAAAACGTTAGGTACACATGGTCTGCCAAGGAGAACAATGCTTTCGAAAAGCTTAAAGAAAAGCTTATCTCTCAATCTGTGCTTACACTACCAGATCTCTCAAAGCCATTTGAGGTCCAATGTGATGCTTGTGGTGATTGCCTTGGAGCTATTTTTCTTCAAGAAGGGCACGCCATAGGCTATGAAAGTCGAAGACTCGACCCTGTTGAGCAAGCTCTAGGCATATATAAAAAGGAACACCTTGCAGTTCTATATGCCTTAGACTCATGGAAGCACTATTTATTGGGGACTCTTTTCATTCTGCGAGACGGATCACCAAAGTCTTAAGTACTTCATGACGCAGACCAAGCTCTCCATAAAACAAATGAGGTGGGTAAATTTCCTGTCGCAATTTCATTTTCATATTGCTCACATTGCTGGCAAGCATAATCAAGTAGCCAATGCACTCTCAAGACGGCCGAGAGTAAATGCGGTTTCCATAGCAACTCACAATGATCTATCTTCTATGATAGATGAGTATGCTATTGATCCCGATTTTAGAGATGTGATTTCAGCCCTTGCACTAGGGAAGAAAGAGGAACCATTTACTTTACAATATGGTTATCTTCTCTATGGCAATAGACTATGCGTTACTAGCTCACTATGTGAGAAAATAATGTATGACTCTCATGCTCCTCCTTATGCGGGGCATAGAGGGATTAAGTCTACCCTAAAGGGGATTGAAACACATTTCTATTGGCCAAAAGACGAAGTTTGATAGAGGGAAGCAACTTGGATTGCTTCAACCGTTGCCAATCCGTATAATTCACCATGGGAGAGCATATCCATGGATTTTATCTTTGGATTGCCTAAGTCTATCCATGGGAATACGGGAATATGGACGATAGTAGACAGGTTCAGTAAACAAGCTCATTTTATACCTGTCAAAAAGACTATGAAAGCTCATCAAATGGCAACCCTCTTCATTTCACAAATCTTCAAGTACCATGGCTTGCCAATGTCCATAGTGTCAGATAGAGATCCTAGAATGACTAGTAATTTCTGGAAGGGTCTCTTTGAGAATTTAGGAACAAGGCTGAACTTCTCTTCGGCCAAAGTGAAATAGCTAACCTAACAATTCTCGATCTACTAAAAGCTATGTAACGGGAGTAGATCAAAGATCCCAATGGGAGAAGTAGTTACCCTTAGTGGAGTATGCCACTGTACATACTTCCACGGGAAAATCACCTTTTGAGGTAATTGAGGGAAGATCATAAAGTCCCTTGCTACTTAAGGTACACGGGAAGATCTTCGTTGCAGATGAGTATAGCTGAGACCTACAAGAATCTTTCCAAAAGATTAAGGATGCTATCTCTATCTCATAACAAAAGCAAAAGGCTGTTGTTGACAAGCACAGAAGAGTCCAAGCCTTTAAAGGAAATGATTGGGTCTTACTCAAATTTCCCAAGGCTTGATTAAGGCACACAACTTGCAAGAATCCTACGGGACTCCACCTTGAAGAAAACCGGGAAATTTTCACAAGTTTTAGTGTAAATTCCAGCAAAAGCTTCAAATTTCAACCTTAAAAAAAAAAAAACCCAGGAGAATTTTGAGTTTGTCCTTATTTTCTTTGATTAGGAAAAATGTTTTTTCTAGCCCTGTTCTAGTGCTCTCTCTCTCTCTCTCTCTCTCTCTCTCTCTCTCTCTCTCTCTCTCTCTCTCTCTCTCTCAGTGTGTTGTGCGCTGTCTCCCACTGCCCGCGTGTACACCCCCTCCAGCTTTTTCTTTTAGTGGACACACACAATCACTCTCTCTCTCTCTCTCTCTCTCTCTCTCTCTCTCTCTCTCTCTCTCTCTCTCTCTCTCTCTCTCCCACGAGCTCATCGTCAGGCCCGCCTTGCTACACGCCCCGCTGCAAACGCTGACTGGGCACCTACACGCCTGCCATGTCAGCGATGTCGCGCGATTCCCACTACCTCTGAGCATCAGTCCCACAATCAGCACTGAGCGCCACGCTGGTCCATGCTGCCCTGCCTCTGTCCACGTGACCTGCCAGGTAAGGTTAGTAGGTTAGTTAGTTCGGTTAGTTTAGTTAAACTAGTTTAGGTTAATTTTAAAAAATTCACTTTAAAAGAATAACTTTTTTTAAAGAAATCCAATAAATAAAAAAGGAGAGAATAAAAAATAAAAACAGAATTAAAAATAAAAAAACTCCAATTAAAAAATTAAAAAGGGTTATAAAAATCACAAAAATTTTAAAAAACCAAAAAAGAATTAAAAAATAAAAAAATCCAATAATTTTTTTTAAAAAAAGAATTTAAAAATCATAAAATTTTTATAGTAAATAAATAAAGAAAAAAACATAAAAAATCCACAAAAAATCAAAACTGATCAAAAAATCACCATAAAATCAAAAAATTCATAAAAAACATAGAAAATTCTCAAAACTTTATTTAAAAAATTTCATTAAAATAATAAAGAACTAAAAAAGGTCACGAAAAAATTCATAGAAAATCCAAAATTGTCCTGAAAATCAAAATAAATCAGGCAATTCATAAAAACTTCAAAAAAATCTCCAAAAACCTAGAAAATTACCAGAAAATTTATAAAAAATAAAACCTTTCCAAAAAAGTCATTAAAAATCATAAAAAGAACAAAAAATTAAGAAAATCAAAATTTCACAAAAACAAATTAAGAAAAAAAAAAAGAAAATCGCAGAAAGTACCGAAAGTACCCAAAAAAGCCAACAACAACCCAAAAAAAGGCAGAATTAGCAAAAAAGCACCGTCGGAGAGTCACACCAAGCAAACCATGCAAAAGCGAATCAGATCAGCCAGTGAGAAAACAGTCAACTCGAAACCGTGAGCAACGTACAAATTTCTAAATTTGTCAAAATCAAGCCGAAAATCGACCAATCATGGTGGATTAAGTTGTTCAAGGCCTAGTTTTTCATTGTTTCAAAAGGTTGCAATTAATTTTGAAAGTGTCGAGCTAGAGTTAATTAGCTCTTGTGAGATTGAAGAGCAGTCAACTGCAAAAGTGCTTTGACACAAGCAGTTTTATCAAGCCGAGCAGTAGAAATTCTGCTAATCAACACCTAAAATTGCTAGGAGACAGTCTTTACAGACAAGCCAACATGGACTCAAAGCGAGCTGAAAATTCAAGTATATCAGAGCAAACCAATAGCAATGACAACACAGGTACAATTGCAACAGAGCAGATTTTATAGCTATATGGCTACAATGGAGATAAAGTCTTATATGCAGATTCAGAAGGTCATAGATACTTGATGAACAGTAAAAGCAGCACAGGAGCCAAGATCCTATTTATCAGGATAAAGCCAGATTCAGAGAACTCCCAGATGTTCCTCACAGACTTCAGTGGAGCCATGTATTGCAAGCTTAAAGATGAAGTGCAGATAGAAGTTCAGAAAATGAACCCAAGTGTTTATCTAGAAATTTGCACAAGTCCGCAAAGCATCCATTTAGTGCGTATGCAATCAGGGTCATTATACATGGATTACAGTGGTCAGATCTATTGTCGAGAGCTAGAAATGCAAGATCCAAAAGATCAACCAATAGGAGCCAATCTAATTGGGGAACCAAGCCAAAGACGGTACAAAGGTCAAGATGGAGCAATCTACAACTTGATGTTCAATGTTTTGAAAGAAGATGCTGACAACTTGGCAAGCCCAGAAGCTGAAACTTCTCAGCTAGAGCTTGACATGACATAACCAAATGAAATACCACCAGTCATGGTGTATTGCTCAGATTGTGGACGAAAAGGTGGACATTTTGCTGAAGATTGTCCAAGAAAGCCTGACAACAGAGACATATCAACTGCCAAGCAAGGTACAGGAAAAATGGGAAATGTGAATCTCGATGTAAATGCATTTAACTCGTCACTTTTCATGCAATCGGATGATTCTGCATTACCATTAGAAGCACCACTAAAAGCATTGCAAGTTCAAAATGAGTATAAAGATGTACAAACACCTGAAAAGCTTAAAATTGATTCTTTGAAAAACAAATTCTTGCATGAATTTAGTCAAGGTGTCGAGATATCACCAAATGTTGAAAAGACTGTTAGGTTTGCAAATGATTCTGCATCCATCGCCACAAGTGTGTAATCATTCACGAGTCTAAGGGACACTTCAAACAGAATGATGTTAGCTTTGTATGGTACACATAATTCATATGCACACTATGTAGACCAAAAATGGCAACTTAGGATCAACCAGTGTTTGAACGGCCCACATACCAGCTCATAGAAGTACGCCGAGTGATAGATCAGAAAGGATGGTTCATTTCACAGGAAAAAATATATTATAGCCCATCCTCTCTAGAGCTCAAGGATATTACCAGAGTAAACCCAAAAATCTGTTCATAGCCAAACTCTCCTCCATCGAAAATCAAACTTCGATGTTGTGACCAAACGAGCATATACTTTGACCAAAACAGTCGTAGATATAGATGAAAGTCTAGCATCTATGATCCATTGGGTCATGAAACCCCAAAAGAGCATATCATAGGAGACCCATGGGATAGACAATATCAGGGCAAAGATAATTCTATCTATAGCTTGACTTGGGGAATAATTTGTCATGTTTCAAGGAGATACATAGGAAACTATGTAGAAGGTTTATAGATGCCAAATGTCAACAATGCTACCCATAGTGTGCCTTCATAGTCCCAGAACGTGAGACTAAACCAGAGACAAACAGTTTTGAACTCTTACAATGAAACAGGCTATAGTGATCACCCTAGGAAGGGGGGAGCTTCAAATCCCTCAAGCTCAGCTTATATACCAGGAACCATAATGTCAGTTAGAAGCCCTAGAGCTTCTAGTCAATAGACCCCTTCAAGGCAGAAACCATTGAAAGATCATATGGTTGTTGCAAGTTTCCAATTGACCCAGAGTGCATCAGAATCTACAGATAAATGCCTCTATGAAGATCATCAAGGACAAAAGTTTCACCTGATCTCCACAAATCAAAGTAAAAACCGACAAATCCAATAGTGTTCAAACAATTACATGTGACCAAGCTCACATATGCATATCAAGATGCACAGGGCAATGAATACCAGCAAGATCACAACCTTGTACAAAACCCTTCGGATAGCCCGACTGAAGTCAAAGACTATCTGAAGATGATGCAAAGCCTCAAGCTGCCAGACCAGGTGACTGAAAAATCAAAGTCGATGGGAGCTAAAGTTCAAAAGGCTACACAAAGGTCACCACCAAAATCTCCTCTGAAGAGACATATTTTTTCAAAAAGTACAGTGGATCTATTAAGAGAAAGGGTTACTCAGATGCAGGTAGACAATGCTCAACAATTGCAAAAAAGTGTAATATTATAGCCAATGGAGCCAACATCAAGTGAAGCAGGTGGTCAAAGCAAAGAGAATGAAGATAAAGCTCAACCAAAGGACGCTGCCACAACAAAAGAAGTCAAATCAAACACAACTCCTGAGAAGACCAAGTGCAACATCACCAGTGAAACAAAGAAAAACTTTCAAGAGAAGTAAAGCTGAATTTTCAACTAGACAAACACCTCATGTCCTTTTGCACTTGGAAAAGATGTGGCCAACCACAACTGGAAGATGCTCCTGAATTTGTGAGCATATCTGGAGACAAACAAGCAGAATGCTAGGGAATTATGTCCACCACCATTGAAGTAAGTTCACAGATCATCATAGCTCAATTCTATGTGATCACAACAAAAGATATGGCAGACAACATCATAATGGGAATGCCAATGGCCCAAAAGATGTTAGAGATACAAAATGCAAACAAGAGGTAGTTTTTAGAGACAAAAAAGAAGGAAGATAAAGACTAGTCACCCGTGGACGACATCACAAAGTCCTCAAGCACAATTAAAATGGAGACCGATATCAAAGCACATCTTATTGAAGATGATTCTTCTCCATCGGAAAGAACTTCAGAAGAGCTTAAAACAAATCAGGAAATAGCAAGTGAAGATCAAACAGAGCAAAGAACAACCACAATAGCTACTAAGCAGAGAATGCCACCAAAGCTAGAAGTCAAGAAGAATGAGGTCGCAAAAAATTAGGAAGCAATAGAAAGTCCAAAGATCAATCACTCGTTTCTAGTTGAATCAGCAGATGCAAGTCAGATAGGAAAACAAAGTCTCAAGTCACCCTCCATAGAGACACAACTAGATCAAGATGAGACCATGGCAAAAGCAGGACAAAGATCTTCAGTAGAACCTCCAACAAGAATAGTTTTCTCAGCAGTAAAAAAGGAGAAAGTGTCAGATGCAATGCTCTCTTGGATAAAGAATCAAAGTGCAATATGGTTGCAGACAACCTCCAGAGTATTCTAGAGATTACTCAGGGCAAGCCAGTAATAGAGAAATCATGGGTAAGGCTACAAGTCAAAAAGAAACGGTTGCTACCCTTAGCATCCAAAATCATGAAGAGCAGGTAAAGTTTCAGGTGAAGCCTTTGATGGAAATGCTTGCAGATGTATGACCAACACAAGGCCTACAAAGAAGATAAAATGCTAATACTTTCTTTTCCAAGAGGTATCAAGCAACAGTTATAGGTACCATTAATGCTAGATTCAGAGTTGCAGAAGTCACAAGAATCAAAGACAAATCTTGCAGACAAAGGTAAAGCTAAAGTGGAACTTCCATCGACTAGCACAGAAGGTGTGACAACATATGCCTCTACATCAAAGAATTCTCATGGATCAGCTTCTTCAAGCAAGTCGGGCTTTCAAAACTTCAAGTCAATTGCTGACCCTCTAAGGAGACACCACAGAAAAGCAAAGATATTTCAGCCAAAGTACTCAAGAAAGCAGAGGAAAGGCAAGCAAGTGTTTGTTTCAAGCAGTTTAGTCAAAGTCAATGATCCGGTTTGGATTAAAGACAAGAAATCAACACAAAAAGACAAACACATGGGATGGATAGCATCACAATGGAGCTTAAAAGAACATGAGTACTACAGAGGTAACAGACAGATATGGGTACCAAAACCGCATGTTAGAGCATATGAAGTGATGTCAGGACCCTCCCAAAAGAAGGCCCACAAGGTATCAACCTCGACAATATCCTAGGATACCTAAGAAGCAGGTCTACAACAGAACACAATCAAAAGATGCTAAAGTCTACCACAACTCTCAAGAGGAAACAGAATGGATCTCAAAGAATGTTCCTCTTGGACAAGGATTTTACACAGGGTATACGAAGATTTGGCTACCAGTAAACCACAAGCTAATTGCAGATACACCAGACTTGCATGAAGGTCTCAAGAGCTCAACAAGACCTAGAGCTCAACAAAGTCAACAAAGGAGTTACAAAGGTCATCAAGACATTTGGATTCCTAAGTTTTTCGATGCTCCTACTCAAAAGCCAGATGCCGAAACAGCCAACAGAGGCCTATAACAACATCAAAGACTTCTTACCAACAGGCCCAATTGGAGACTCAAACAGGTAATGGAGTCTTCACAGTTAAAGAAGGGAAACCCAACCACCAACGAGAATGCAAATTCAAAGATAATAAAACAGGTATGGCAAAATAAACCTTCAATGACAACTTGGTCCTTCACTAATCCTCTTTTTGAGGATTCAAGCTTACTTTTACTTGAAGAAATGTTCGTAGTAAGCACAAGAATGTAAAAAGTCAAGTCGCCAAGGTGCAAAAAACACTCTTTGACATAGTCAGAGTTGGGCTGCTGAGCCATAAAATGAGCAAAGCATTAGTCCGGAAGCTTCAAGTCATATTAAACTCTGTGCTAAGAGTCGTAGTTATTGAGCTTCGCTCAAGCTGGAAGAGTTGAGCATATCTAAAGTCATGTTGCTCATGCTGGATGAGATGAGCATAAGAGTCAAAGTCTATTAACTTACAAATGGTGGAGTGTTGTAGAGTCCAACACTCACGCACAATGCATAGTAAGATGAGAGCACATATCCTTGACAACAAAAACCATTCTTAAAGGGGTGCCAGCTTGCAAAGACATACCATATGATTTTATAGCTACACCATCTTTCTGAAGAACCCCTCAAAATCCTTTTTGCATAACATATTGTTTCCCACGCATTTCTGTGTATGCATAAATAGGATGTCCCACCATTGGTCATATGCATTAGACACTCTTTTTTGCTTCCACCTATGCACCTTGAGTGCACTACAATAGGAAAATCAATGTTCCATCATGCTACCCTCTCATATTTGCTGTCCTTTTAACTCATATCTAGTAGCAAGTAGTCCCTTGAGTACCTTATTAATGTTTCCCATGCTAATACATACTCCAATAATGCGTGTATCCCGGTACTTTTTTTGTACTGGGTTTTTTCCCTTTGGTCATCCAGCTATTATACCCTAATTTAGAAGCTCATCATTCTACTTCTCTTGTACATAATTTTCATAAAATAAACAATAGCCTCATCATTATACTATTACAACGGACAAATGTAACATCATCTCTCACATCAGACATATTCGGACCAATGAAGATGCTGCAGTAAATTGAACCTCATCAACAAATCCAACGACAAATGAAGACCCTCATCAACAAATTCAATGATAATGAAGACAATTAGCCCATCAACAACCAAACAAAAACCTTCCACAACCTCCACGGACACTTTTCAATAGTGCCCGAGGACGGGCACTAAAATTGGAAGGGGGAATGTTAACTGAGTCAACGTCAATTAACAGAAACTGCTACAGACCAAAGACGTACGAATGCACATCGAAAATCAACATGAAGAAGCAGTAAAGATTGGAGTTACACATTTTTCACATCTTCCCAAAATGGTCAAGTATTGTAAATTACCAATTTATTTCAGGCCATTGTAATATTTCTAATGTGTTACGGGCTCAATTGGAGTTCCAAGCTGTAAAGAACAGGTCACTTAGTGTGCCTAGGTAGCAGATTTAGTAAGTGGTGGAGCCCTAAAGGCCTTGGGTGCCCGGACATTGCATATTTTTACCCTAAGTATATAAGGCAATGTGTAAAAGAAATTAGGGTTTTCAAGTCATTTGTGGAGAGCACTCTTTGGTGAGAGCTCTTGAGGTGTGTGGCTATGGAGTCCTTGAGCTTCTCCTTGCTCATGAGACTTGATTAACACTAATTAATGATCCATTCTCTTTCACTATGCCTCTCTCATGCTTCTTATAATTGCCTATGATGCTTAGATTAGCTAGATCTTAATTAATTAGTGGTTAATCCCTCTCTAATCTTGTGTGATTTCCCTCTCTTGCTTGTGTGTGCATGTAGGTTTGATTGGAGTGAGGTGCTCGATAGATCTATGTGTGTGTGCTCGATAGATCTATGTGTGTTGCATGATAGGATTAGTGTGTTGTGTGCGTCTTGCAATCGTAGTGTGTGTGATTGGGTTGATTGGAGGTGGAGAGAAGTGGATATGGAGATTGACCTTCATTGTGGCTTAGCTCCTCCATAGGCCGAGAAACTCACCTATAGAGTTAACCATTTGTGTTGCCACGATTAGCTCACTAGCCGTGTGAGTGTTTTCAAGCCCTAGCCGGGTAGCTCATCCCTCTGTATTGACAATTTTGTTGGTCATTGGAGCTATTGCAACGACTGAACCCCCAACAGCCTCTATGGACATGTTGATCCACCAAGGCCAATGCTCAAGCTCCCACGGCAAGAGCTGATGCATGGTTAGTGGATACATGCATCCCTCACCGCTCTCAATGTGTGTCCAAGAACGTGCAAGCACACGTCTTGCAGCAATGTGATGCATTGTCAATAGATGAGCAAAGTATAGACAAAAGCCAAAAAATAATTATTCTAAACTCAAACAAGAATCCATAAACAATATTAATTGAAGCACATATTATGATACAAAAACAGTCAAATCATTTTCTACCTGTAAACTAGTCGCTGAGAAGCCATGCAGCAATAGTCAATCCTCTTTAAGGCTTCCCACTCTACGTCCTTCGTTTTGTTTTTCCAAAGCCACCTCGGGAGGGAATAAGAATTTTCTTCCCTCCACCACAATCTTCGTGTAGAACATATCCATGGTGCACAAGGGAGGAATATCAATCCCTCGAGGCAAATCTACATAGTCCACAAGAATCTTCTTAGACTTATCTAAGATCCTTTGCAAATCTCCCTCTCGTTTTAGCCACCTTTTGACCAAGCATGCAAAAGAAAAATCAAAATTCTTACTAACATCCACAAGTTCAATCAGAAACCATTTGCATCAAGATACTCACTCTCGAAACTTGTGGTCTCCTTTCACCATGCAATAACAGCATGAGTGATCTTGCTTGCCTCTAGTAAGGACACCCATAAGTTATAGAAAGACTATTGGTCATCCACTAACAAGGTCGATATGGTCTTTTGGGAAATCAAGGTGGGTGATGTGGTGAGAGATATAGAATGGGATTGCAAGAAAATCAGAGAATCACGTTCGATGCATTGTGTGAATGGTTTCTCTTCAACAGATACGATTGCACTGAGGTGTAGAAATCTGTCCTGCTTCTGTCATGCTTGTGTGCATGGTCAATGGAGAAGATGTGCAAACAAAGCTCATGTAGAAGCATGGAAGTACTTGAGGATCATACCAACAAAGGCTGACATAGATGAAGATTTTTCAAGTGACGAGGAGATTGATGCACCTACGTATGTTGGCCATCACGATGATTTGGGCGATGCCTTATGAGTTGGAGATAACTTTGCAGTCAACGCTGAGGAGAAAGACTCCGATTTTTATATACTGAGGTGTTGCACGAAGAAGAGGCTATCCATCGTAACTCAGAAGGATGCGTGGCACAATCAGATAAAGAAGAACTCCTTTTATGTTGAGGAACACTTCTACGATAAAGTGGAGGGACGCTCCGATCGATATGTGTTATTAGATGATAGGCCTCTTGCTTCCATGTACTCACACCTAGTTCAATGCCTTAAGTTCCCCTTGTATCTTGAGAGAAATGAGCCTAATATTAGTCTACACTTTGAGTGATACTGTGTATGAGCACATCTACAATAGCATGCCCTCTAATAGCAAGCCGATTTAAAACACATTGAACTCATAAAGTATAATTGGGTACCGCTTTCTTGTATTTGTTCCTCATAAAAACTTATGTTCCTTATCCAAAAGTTGAAGCATTTCTGACACTTTTTTATTCTTTCAAGTACATGTAGCTTACAACTTGCCATCCACTTGCAAGTGCCTTAAACTACCTTCAACCAGATTTTACAAAAATATCAAGCCATTTAAGCCACCCAAAAGTTGTCAAGACACCCTTATATACGTAGTTTTGATACCATTGACCACCTACAAGTGCTAACTAGACCACCAGCAAGTGGTTCAAAACCTTTTGCAAACCACTTTCAAATCACTTGCAAGTGGAGGAGAATACCTAGCAAGTGATCTAGAAGGCCTTTGCAAGTGCTTTAGAACCACTTGTTTGAATACGTAGTGTCCATCTCATAGACCACCTGCAAGTGTTATCTAAACCAGAAGCAAGTGGTTCTGAAACAATATCAAGTGCTATCTTAACCACTAGTAACTGGTTTTGAACCACTGGCAAGTGCTATCTAATTCACTGGCAAGTGCTATCTTAACCACTGGCAAGTGGTTTAGAACCACCTATAAGTGCTATCTAAACCACTAGCAAGTGGTTCAGAACCACTAGCAAGTGCTATCTTACCCGCTGGCAAAAGGCTATCTTACCCACTTATAGGTGGTTTAGAACCACCTATAAGTGCTATCTAAACCACTAGCAAGTGGTTCCGAACCACTAGCAAGTGCTATCTTACCCGCTGGCAAAAGGCTATCTTAACCAGTGCAAGTGGTTCTGAACCACTGGCAAGAGGTTCAAAACCACTGACAAGAGCTATCTTAACCACTAGCAAAAGGTTCAGAACCACTGGCAAGTGCTATCTTAACGACTAGCAAGTGGTTCATAACCACTTTCAAAGTGCTTGCAAGTGGAATAAAAAACCTAGCAAGTGGTCTAGAAGGCCTTTGCAAGTGGTTCAAAACCTCTTTCAAGTGGTTCTTTACCACTTGTTTGTGGCTACCAGTTTACATAATGCAAATGGTTGTCAACCACTTGCATGTGGTCCACAATTCACAAGCGCTCATATTTATCTTCTACAAAATCCCTAAGAACAATTGCTAAAATAATTTAAAATCAACTTATAATAATACATCTTGCAAGGCACACAACAAAATGGTCAATTGAATAGAAAATCAAGTTTCTACATTAGAAATCGGTATTCCGCAATACAATGTCGGTTTTTTCCCCATTTTACAAAAAGAAGTCCTCATCATGAGTTACACTACCAAACTCATCATGGGTATTTACATAAATTTTCCCTCACAGATTCAGCTTTTCCAAGAGTCTGCCACCCTCTTCTTCTAGCATCCAATTTACAAGCAGTGATCAACTCCGATTGATTATTTCTTCCACTCATAGACAAATGGAAAAATTTTATGATGCATAAATCTCTCCCATTGGTCTTCTGTCTCGTCCTCTAGAGAAGGCAAGATAACATAGGAGTCTTTGTCGTTCAAGCGGCACCTGGGATATTTGTCATCTAGTAGGAGGGTGTTATCTTTGTTAAATTGTGGAAACTCATTCCAAAAAGTTCCCAAGACTAGAAAGAGCATTTGTTCACCTTGCTCGTCAAGCCATGAGCTTCTACTGCATGCCTCCTTTGCAATCCACCCATTCAAGCACCTGTGGGCCTGAGGCAAGCACAATTCTAACCTCTTTTCCAGGTCTCGGTAATAGGGGCTTGTGTTCCATACATACACTTCAACAATCTGGCTAGCCCCAAGAACAAACCACTCTACAAAATCGTGCACATAGTGGTTTTAGATTGTTGTCCTGCTTTCATGTGTACAACATGTATCCTACCAAAGCCTTGTAGTCTATGACTCCTTATGAAGCATGGCATGATAAAAGAAGCCATCTATAGATTACATGCATTTTTTTGGTTATTTAGCTTATGCTTTGTGTTTGGGTGTGTGACACATTTTCTCTGGAAACCCCCTCTACTTTGGAATCCTCCATTTAGACATTATTGCTTATATCATCATATAGTCTCTTCCTACTCCTTAAAAGAAGCCTAAGCTACACACTTTGTATCCAAGTATTACCCATCACTTTGAGCCCACTCTTGTCCATAAAGAGCTTTAAATGGGGACATTCCCAAACTTCTATGGTAGGAAGAATTATAGGAAAATTCCATTAAAGCTAAGTATTTGATCCAAAGGCGAGGTTGTTGACTGCAATATGATCTCAACGTGTCTTCTATAACTTGATTAACTCTTTCAGTTTGTCCATCTATCCCTAGATGATAGGCTGAACTTAGGTTTAATAAAGTGCTTAAGAATTGGAACATGTCCTTCCAAAACTTAGAGGTAAACTTGGAATCACGATCACTGATTATCCTAGCAGGAATTCCATGTAATCTGATAATTTACTTTACAAAGATTTGACTCTAAAATGAATTCTCTTATGAAAGGTTCACAAGTTTTTCTTTAAATTTAAGAAATAGGGCTTTTCTTCTTTCAAAGAGAAAAAGAGCATGTGTGTAAGATTTGTCCTGGCTCCATTTGAACCTGCTCCATGTTTTGGATCAAGTTTTGTTGAGATGCCCAACTCACTGCTCAGAGAAGACCAACTTCTCATAAACACCCTTTGTCAAGGGAGAAAGAAATGACTTCCCCCTTGACCACTTCCATGCCTTCCATTCAACAAGCATGGGAAAGGAGATCCCGGAGTCTACCAACTAGGACCTCGTCCTGAAGGGACAGTCTAAGGACAGCTTTCAATTGTTCTAGAGACTGCCATACTCCATCATGATGGTTCCACAGAGAGGCCAAGGCGCCAAAACTTTTTATTGTCGAGTTGTCTTGCAATCTCAGTCCAATGGCCAGCTATCCAAAGCAAAACCGTGCAAAATGGAACCCCAAGGAAACCAATGTAGAGTTGAGTTTTTCCCGTATCTAGTCTCCTCACCCCAGATGAGTGTGGAGGCAACTTTGCAACATTTGCTTATAAATTTATCAATGAAACCCCCCATTGCAAAATGCACTCCTTTGGGGGGCAAAATTCTGTTTTGCAAAGTAAGATTCAACCACTTGCCTCCTCTGCATTCATCACACATTTTTCAAAACATGGCGTCCTTTGAATTTTCGGCGCCATTTTTTAAAAAACTAGTAAAACGGCGCCGCCTTCGGCGGCGGCATAGCCCCTCTTTACCCCCTTGTCAGCGAGTCGCAATCGCCACCAAGTTACTCCTAAAAGCCTCCCAAATTGGATTTTGCTACTCTGTAGGGATTTACAGCTCCCAGAAAGCTCCACCTATAATTAATCTCCCCACAAAGAGAGAGAGAGAGAGAGAGAGAGAGAGAGAGAGAGAGAGAGAGAGAGAGAGAGAGAGAGAGAGAGAGAGAGAGAGAGAGAGAGAGAGGTATACGCACTGCCACCAACTAGCTCTCAGCAAGCTTGCTTTGCGGCTTGTTAGTGCCATGGCTACCCTTCGTAAGCTCAACGTTCTACATTGCCTCCTAGCCGGCCACTTCATCTTGGCACCTAATATGGTGGCTATCTTGCGTGTAGCCAAGGCCGCAAGCTTGTCCTACTTCTAGCACCTTGAGCTCCCCCACACCAGCATACCAGATGTCCTCCAGAATCTGGTTGCCATCTTTCCAGCCAGCCGCATGCACCATTATGTTAGTTAGCTCAAAGCAGGTTCTCTACAGGCCTCCAAAGTGGGCTTCTCTTTGCATATATACCTCTCCGGCTCTTGATACCCACCTTTTAAAACTCTAGTAGTCTCACGTCTGCAATAATCGAGATAGTTCTCTCTCTCTCTCTCTCTCTCTCTCTCTCTCTCTCTCTCTCTCTCTCTCTCTCTCTCTCTCTCTCTCTCTCTCTCTCTCTCTCTCTCTCTCTCTCTGTGCTCAGCCCGCCTTTGAGTCTACCGGATGATTGGGTGCTGCCATGTGTCGGGGGGGGGGGGGGGGGGGGGGGGGGGGGGGGGGGGGGGGGGGGGGGGGGGGATCAGAATTCCCTCCCTCATTATCCTTAGTATAGAAATTTGCACTATTTTTCTCTATTTTTGAGTGAAAGTTTTACTTTTCTCCTTACTCTCAACCGGTATTTTTTAAATCTAAATCGACACGATCTTAAGATGAGTTGTTGGCCTACCTTAGTTCACCATGCCGTAGCAACCTGCTACGGCACCCCGACGGTTGACCCCAACAGCTTCGGCCCAGTGTTCGATAAAAACCATTTTCCCAAACATAAAAAATTCCCTTTCTTGAATTTGCGAAAAGGAAATTTTAAAAAATCAAGGTATTTTCTCAAATCTTACTCTATTTTTCTCTATTTTGTGATGGAATTTCTCCTTTTCCCCTTTGCCCGGGCCCAGTTTTGTGTAGAGGCAATGATCTTCGTCACTCCTTCAGAAACCTTGAGACCACATAGAAGAATCAAACTTATTGTACTGTTGATGGGATCCTTGTTTTGTCCCATAGAGAGCCTTTTTAAGTTTGCAAACCATCTTTTCCTTGCCTTCAATAACAAAACCTTGTGGTTGTTGCATATAAACATCTTCATGAAGATCCCCATGTAAGAATGTCGTTTTTACATCCATTTGAATAAGTTCCATATCCTCAATGGCTACCAATGCAAGCACTAAGCGAAGAGTAGTCATCTTCACAACTTGTGAAAAGATTTTATCAAAATCAACACGCTTTTGTTGCTTAAAACCCTTGGCAACCAATCTAGCCTTGTACTTTGGCTGATCATCAATGGAAGCAATCTTCATTTTGTAGACCCATTTGCAATGAAGAACGTTCATGCCCACTTTCAATGGTACCAAGTCCCAAGTGTCATTCTTCTTCAAAGAATTCATTGAAAATTGCATAGCCAATTGCCACTTAAATTTATCATCAGCAGACATAGCTTCATCATAGCATGAAGGCTCACCACAATCTGTCAACATCACTAGTCAAGAGATGGAACAAAACGTTCAGGAGGACAAGAAACCCGAATAGATCTCCTTAACTCAGGCACATTAGGTTGTTCCGCTCTTTCTTCTAACATAGGAGGGGATTCCACTTGTGGTGGTTGTTGTGCAGGTACATCACGTACTCTATTATGCACTATCCCATCCTCTTGAATCACCACACTTCGAACTTCAACAATAGTTATAGGTTTCTTATGCATATTCTTCTCATTGAAGTACACATCATTACTTCGAACAATCTTTTTGGCTTTGGGATCCCAAAGACGATATCCCATTCCACCAAACTCACCACGTAACCTAAGAACATACATTTCCTTGACTTAGGATCAAGCTTGCTACACACATGCTTAGGAACATGGAAAAATGCTTCACATCCAAAAACTCAAAGATGTTCATAAGAATTAACCCTCTTAGACCAAAGCATCTCTAGAACTTGATTATCTAGCACACGATTAGGTGAACTATTGATGAGATGAACTACAATAGCAATTGCTTATGTCCAAAACCCTTTGGGTAGATTGCCATTAGACAAAATAGATCTGACTTTCTCTAGTATTGTTCTATTCATCCTCTCCGCAACACCATTTTGTGGAGGATTGTACGGAGCAGTCAACTCACGTTTGATTCTTGTTGAATCGCAAAAGTCTTGAAAAGACTTTGAAACATACTCCCCACCATTGTCAGTGCGTAAGCACTTGACCTTCTTTCCACTTTGGTTCTCAACTAATGAAACAAACTTTTTGAATGCATTAAGCACTTGATCCTTGTATTTAAGAGGATAAACCCAAACTTTGCGAGAATAGTCATTGATGAATGTGGAAAAATAAGAAGCACTGCCTAACGAGACACTAGGCATATGACCACAAATGTCACTATGTATCAACTCTAAGTGCTCACTTCTTCTATAGCCACTTGCTTTGTGAGGAGTTTGTGTTTGCTTACCATACAAACAATGCTCACACACCTTAAAAGTAGAATAATCAAGATCAGTAAATAGCCCAAACAAGACAATGCTCTCATTTCCTTTTCACTTATATGACCTTGCTGGTAATGCCACAAAGAGGTATTTGGCTGCTCAGCTATACATATAACATTATTCTTACACTAGCAAGATGTAGAGTGTAAAGAGTTACATGTTTGAAACTCTTTGCCACAATCAATGAACCCTTTGACAACTTCCAAGAAGCATCTCCAAAAGAGGTATGATAAAGCTCATCATCAAGTTTCCCAGTTTTAATCAAACGTTTTGCCAACTTTGGAACATGTCTCACATTCTTCAAAGTGAAGTGACAACCATTAGCAAACCGCAAATGTACATCACCAGTGCCACTATGTCACACACATAATTGTTTCCAAGATGGACTACACCTTTCCTTGAAGCGTCATTGTTGGAATTAGGGTTGCAGAGAAACGCACACATCTTGGAGAAGACAAAGGAAGCTCAAGGCACACAATAGAGAGTGTATTACATAGTGTGCAAAGGAAAGATCGATAGCCCTAGAGTGATGGGCGTATATACAATGCTCAGGGGAAAAAACCTCCTAAAGAGGGAAAAAAATGCCCCGGCGGTCCTAGTGTGTTCACACACATCACTACCACATGTATGTGGTAGCAAATCCCCCCTGGAGTGATGCGGTGAACGAGAGCTGGCACATGAGTAAAGGGAAGTGCCATGCCCTGAGGACATGATCAGTCCACAAAGGGGAGTAAGCCCAAATCTTTGCGGAAAGCTTCAAGCTTCTCACGAGACAATGCCTTTGTGAAAAGATATGCAAGGTTGTCCTGTGTTGGCACATAAGCCAAGCTGATCTCTCCTGCTGAGAGCCTCTCCCTGACATAGTGGTAATGCACCTCAATGTGCTTTGTGCGAGCATGAAAAACTGGGTTCCTCGCAACTGCCAATGCGCTCTGACTGTTAGTGTAGATAGTGTTGGCAGTGTCTTGTCCAACACCCAAATCAGCCATAAGGCGTCTGAGCCATACACACTCAATCGTAGCTATGAAGACTGCCCTGTACTCAGCCTCACAACTCGAAGTGGCCACAGTAGGTTGCTTCTTGCTCAACCATGATATACATGAACTTCCAAGCATGAAACAAAAACCGCTTGTGGACACTCTCGTGTCAAAACAACCAACCCAATCTGAGTCCGAAAAAGCATGTAAGTCTGGCAGCAATACTTGTGGACACTCTCGTGTCAAAACAACCAGCCCAATCTGAGTCCAAAAAAGCATGTAAGTCTGGCGGAATGATCCCCCCTTGGGATAAAACAAGCCAAGATGTAAAGTGCCACTAAGGTAGCGGAAAATCCTCTTGACAGCCTGCCAATGCTTAGACCCTGGGCTATGCATAAATCTGCTGACCTGTGAGACTACAAACTGAATATCCGGCCTCGTGTTGCATACATAAATGAGGCAGCCAACAGCAGTTTGATAAAGAGTGACATCAGCAGGATCGCCAGCATCATGTAGAATCAACTTCAAACCTCTTTCCATGGGAGTGGCAATAGGTTTGCAATCCTCAAGTCCAAACTTACATAGCAATGTCTCGATGTAACTTTTCTGACACAAGGCAATACCACCATCACACTGCTTAAACTGTATACCCAAGTAATGATGCAACATCCCCAAATCTTTCATCTTGAAAGTAGCATTCACATCAGCCTTAAATTCAGCAACATGTCTCTCATTTGGTCCAGTGATCAGCAAATCATCAACATAAAGAACCACAATGAGAAGTACATCATCCTCACGCTTTACATACAATGTGCTTTCTGTTGGACTGTTACGAAAGCCTTGTTTGACCAAATGAGTGTCAGATTTCTCATACCAAGCACGAGGAGATTGCTTCAACCCATACAAAGCCTTGTTACATTTGCACACTTTGTCCTCTTGTCGTTTTATGACAAAACCGTGAGGCTGCGTTACATAAACTTCCTCAAATATGTCACCATTCAAGAAAGCAGTAACAATGTCTGATTGATGTACATCCCAACCAAAATGAGCTGCCAATGCACATAGAAAACGCACAGTAGTCATACGACAAGTGGGAGCAAAAGTCTCTTCATAATCAATGCCTTTTTGCTGTGCATAACCCTTTGCAACAAGTCGAGCCTTATGGCGATCAATCTCACCATCCGGCTTGCGTTTCAACTTGTAAACCCACTTTGTACCAATGGCCTTTTTGCCAGGAGGCAAATCACATAAAGTCCATGTGTCATTTTCTATAAGTGCATCATATTATGATTGCAGGGCAGTCATCCAATTTTCTGAATTCTGTGCTTCATCAAAAGTCAGAGGCTCCTCAACATCATGTAAGCTAGACACAGCCAAAGCATAACAATCTAATGCATAAGATGCATGGCTAGAGCCTGAACGAGTACGAGTAGACAAAGGTGCATCCAATTTACTATCACGCAAAGTGTGCACCAGCCATTTTGGCATACCTCTAGCCTGCTCATTTTCAACCCTTTCCTCATCAAGTACATCATGTACATCTGCATCAGTAATAGGCTGATCTAGAACATTTTCAGAAACCCCCATAGGCTGTACATTTGCCTCATTGAACTTACATTCGTATTTCCACCACTGAAAAGAGGCAACAAAGTGTCATAAATGTCCTGTGAGCTTACATTACTGTCTCTAGTACATGACAGCAAGGGCTGAACAGAATCTTCCACAAACACTACATCCCGAGAAACCAGAATACGTTTTGTTTGTGGATGATACAACCTGTGACCTTTGCTTTCAGCACTATAACCAACAAAAATACATTTGACAGCCTTATCATCCAATTTTCTGCACTGCATTTGTGGCACCAAAGCATATGCCAAACAGCCAAAAACACGCATGTGCTCAATAGAAGGCTTTCTATCATGCCATGCTTCATATGGAGTAATAGACTGCAAAGCTTTCGTAGGACACCTGTTTAGTACATAAGTGGCACACATGATGGCCTCAAGCCAAAAAGAATGCGGTAAAGCTTGACTTTTGACCATACATCGTGCCATTTCCGTCAGTGACCTGTTTTTTCTCTCAGCAACACCATTTTGCTGAGGTGTATAAGGCACTGTACATTGGTGTTTTATCCCACGACTAGCCAGAAATGCATTCAATTCATGAGACATATACTCCCCCCCTCGATCGGAACGGAGGGTGCGCATAGTACATTTCGAGACATTTTCAGCCATAGCCAGAAATTGTTTGAAGCACATAAAAACTTCGGACTTCGCTTTAAGCGGAAATACCCATGCATGCCTGGAGTAATCATCAATGAAAGTCACGAAGTACAGGTAATTGCCCAAGGACGGAGTTTGCATGGGCCCACAAACATCACTATGCACAAGCTGCAACCTGCATGTGGCCCGGGCTGAACCATCCTTTGGAAACTTAGAACGCTGTATCTTACCCAAAATATATCCTTCACAAACATGTTTGACAGGTGCTTCAAGAGGTGGCAAAGAAGCAACCATATCAGATTTCTGCAAACACAACAAACTGGCAAAATTCAGATGACCAAAACGTGCATGCCAAAGTTTTGCATCTGAAATAGCCCTTGAATTTGCAACAGCATTTGCAAAATTTTGTCCACACTTGTCATACAAAGTGAGCTTATACAGCCCACGGCACAAAAAGATAGATGCAACAATTTCATCACCAAAATTGAGATCATGAACTGTACATCTGTCATCCACAAATTTGACTACAAGTCCAAGTCTAGCAAGTGCGGATACAGACAAGAGATTCTTCTTGATCCTAGGTACATAAAGTGCATCAACAAGTGTGAAAGAACTGCCATTAGCAGCAGTAAGCACAATCTTTCCAACTCCCTGAACTGGATAAGAGGCATTGTTGGCACAAGTGACTGAATTCCCATGAGGGACAGGCTCGAGAGAGGTAAACAATTCACGATGTGAGGTAATGTGCTTTGTAGCACCACTGTCAAAATACCACACATGTGAATCTGCAGCACACTGACAAGCATGCATCATGGACAGAAGGATTGTAAGTGCACTTTGTGCTAAAAGCCCATTCTGCATCAACATCAGCATTACAGTCTCCTTTCACAGAAGACTCAACAATGGCTGCATTTGTAGTGGAACCAGCATTTGGAGTGGAACCACCCTCTTTCTTCTTAGCCTCTTTGGCCTTCAACTTAGGACATAACTTGATCAAGTGATCATTAGCTTTACAACAATGGCAACGCATCTTCTTTTTTCCCTTATCACCAGAATTTCCAGACGAATTGCTGCCAGCAGAAGCATTAGGAACAGAATTTTTTCCACTCGCAGCAGAACCATAAGAAGTGGCTGCATTACTGTTACCACCCTTTCTTTGAGAAGTAATAAAAGCCTGTTCAACTACACGCTGCCTAGTCCTGTTTTTTCTAGAAAGTGACTCTTGCAACAACAATGTGCATAATGCATCAAACTTGACAACTTCAGGATTTCCTTGATTCATCAGTCTCCAAGTACTAGCAAAAGTCTGGTAGGAATCTGGTAAGGCATCAAGAACAGTCTGCACAAGGGAACTGTCTGAAATGACTTCACCTGCAGAAATAAGTTGCTCATTGATATCCTTGACACTAGCAAGGAAAGTGTCCATATCATCTTCCTTATGCATAATCTTCGACTCCAGCTCTTTACGCAGCAAAGCAATTTTAGCCTCATTGCGGCTTGCATAAAGACCTGCTAGAATATCCCAAGCCTGTTTTGCAGATTTTGCTGAACGGATGTGAGGAACAATGGTACGCTTCACAGACAACGCAATCAATGCATGAGCCTGCGCATCCTTAACATCCCAACGAGCTTGTTCTGCCGTAGGCAAAACAACTCTAACAGCAGCAAGACTTGCAACATCCTCAACATCGTCTACATCCTCAGAACCAGGACGTACATCAATGCCCTGCACAATGTTCCAGAAGCCCTTTGACACAAGCACATGTTGCATCATATAAGCCCACATAGGGTAGTTGTCCCCATCCAACCTGTCCTTAGCAGCAAACATCTTGAACACATTTGTGTTGTTGTTGTCAGCCATGGTAAATGCTACACCTGATGTGAAAACTGCCCGAAAATAGGAGTAAAGGAGCGGGAACAACCTGCGATATATAGCACAAAACCATAGAATACTATAAGGGACCTGTTATGCAGAAAACGGCACTGACAGAAATTCTGCACAAAATGACGAAATAGCCTGTGCAGTACTGCCTGTAGTGGAAACAAAGGCCGAAATGAGCCCAAATCGAAAATCTGAGCAGACCAAGCTCTACGACCGCGCCCGAAGTATTTGTCGACCTGCGAACGCTCACCAAAGGTCACTGAAATCAGAGAAAGTGAGTAGGCGTGTACTGGAGCAGCTGATGACTAAGCCCGGGAGGACGCAACCTGCTCTGATACGAATTATTGGAATTAGGGTTGCAGAGAAACGCACACAGCTTGGAGAAGATGAAGGAAGCTCAAGGCACACAATAGAGAGTGTATTACTTAGTGTGCAATGGAAAGATAGATAGCCCTAGAGTGATGGGCGTATATACAATGCTCGGGGGGAAAAACCTCCTAAAGAGGGAAAAAATGCCCCGGTGATCCTAGTGTGTTCACACACATCACTACCACATGTATATGGTAATAGTCATAAGTAGAAAACCATTCTCTGCATGGAGTAACATGAAATAATACACCAGAATCAATGATCCAGTTTTGAAAGGTAGTAGTGGAACTTGCAACTAAAACATCATAGTCAAGAGATGATAAGAATAACACATCTCCATGTGATTCCATGGTGTTTGCTTCTTCAATCTTCATAGAGGAAGCTTTCTGTTCACCTTGAACTTGCTTACCTTTAGCTTTCCTTTTCTCTCTCTTCCATCTAAAACAATCCTTTTGTATATGATCTGGCTTATTGCAATGGTAACACTTTATGTCATGAGACGAGAACGAGATTTGCTTCTTGATTTTCCTCTATCTACAGATTCCTTTCTTGACTGCGATCTACCACGAACATTAAGAGAAGTAGAACCTTTCCCATTGTCATTGTTCTTCCTGTACATCTCTTCAGTCAACAAAGAACTAGCAACCTTCTCCATGGTTAGTTCATTCACTATAAGACTGTTACTAACTGCCGTACAAAAAGTATCCCAACTTTCTGGCAAAGTGATCAACAAAAACATAGCTTGTAGGCTATCATTAAAAGGAACCTTTTGTGAAATCAATTGGCTAAAAATTGCATTGAACTCGTTCAAGTGATCTAACACTGTACTCACTTCTTTCATGTGACAATCAACAAGTTTCTTAGCCAATAGACTTGTGATGTAGCACTAGTCTCATCATAAATATTGCACAAACATTTCCATAATGCATAAGCACCTCCTTCAACATCTTCCACATTGTAGTACACAGCCTTAGACAATGATAATTGAATGGTAGACTTAGCTAGTTCATCTAGATCTTCCCATTCTTCTGCATCCATGTTCTCAGGTTTGACACCTTGACACTTTATGGGTTTAACCCACTTCTTTTGAACCAAGACATTCATGGTTTGCTTCTTCCAATAAGAAAATTTGCTTCCATCAAACTTTTCAATGTTAAGCAAAGCGCTATCCGAAGAAGAAGAAGCCATAATGTCACTAAATGGCAAGAATAATCTTGAAAAAAGTTCGGCAAAGTTTCAATTGTACATTGAGTAAAATTTCAACCAACAAACCCAATAGAATCACAAGAGAATGAATGGCAATATAAAGAGATGTTCAAGAAATCACAACCATAAAATCCACGGGAAAAATTTGGCAAAATTTCCCTTGTAAGAGGAAGAAAACCTCAAATCCCAAATGTCATAAATCACCAGAATAAGTAATATATGCTAGCATCTCAACAAGAACAGTCAAGAATCAACGCATCTCTCATTGCATACATATCATGAACACATATGTCGAGCACTTATGTCCACTATCATACATGTCCTATGGCAAGGCCACGATAAGGGATCTCCAGCAACCTAATCCACCTTGCACTGGGTAACCCGGCCCCCAGTGTTCGACTTCAAAAAACCTCATGCACGGCCCTCACAAAAGGCTAAGCAATGACACGACTATAGTCAAGTCTCAGAAATGACTATCTTCCGAATCAAGTCTCAAAAATGGCCGGGACTACCAGATTAGCCAAGGTGGCTCCACAAATGCGTACATAGGCAGTATCCACAAGACCGTGCATCAAAGTAATCAACAATGCGCATAAACAAGCACAAAACCGCAAGATGCACTATCAACCATAGACGAGCTCAATAAGCATAATCCGAACGCATTTGTTTCCTTCAAACCCACACAAACTTCTATTATGTATGCTGAAAATCCTTGAGAAAATCAGTAACGCATTGAACAAATGAAGTATGCAATACACATCCCACTTCCAACAACTCTTCACAAGAAAAGCATCTGCAACTTGAAACATTCCAATTATGAACATTAAAATATAAATGGTAGCAACATAGCATGATGGAGTCGAAAGAGCAAGAAGAAGGAACCACTACACCATCAACACACGGTACTAAAGAAGACTATACTCGTAGAGGTGGCTATATCAAGGAAGAGGTTGGTGGTGAGAGAGATCATGGACGAAGAGACTACAACTGGTACAATAGTGAAAGGTATGATTATTCAATGGTTGCATGTCCAAAGGAGACATAGTCAATTGAAAGGTGAATCCAAGTGAGGTGAAGATAGTTCAAGTGGAGCTAGTGCGAATTGAATCAGTGCAAGGAACATAATTAACATTCCATGGATTGTGAATGCATGTTTGTAGTCCCTCCCTCCCTTTGCATGGGTGGTGGTACCGCTAAATGTGATGTTCTATACCATCTAGCTAGGTTTCTAGAATAGTGTGCACTTTGTGGTGTTGGGATCTTGCGACAAGATTGACCTCTTATTTGTGTATGCAAGCTCAATTCCACCTTTTGAATTCTCCTCTTGTAACTCTATAGTTGTGCTAGGCAGGGTATAATAAGCCGTGGCCATTTACCCACCTCACCACCTAAGAATCTGTGCCTATGGATTAGGGCTTGTTGTGGGTGGACATGGTGGAGCTTGTAAGGGTCACCATATTATCCATGTATAGCTAATCACCTTCTATAATAGATTTAATTAGAGAAATATACTATACATGCAAGAATGTGCTATGCGATATGTTGATGAAAAACCACCAAAGCTCAAAAAGCAGTGCCATTGTGCACTCATGCTACTTGTTTAATAAGGCGATGCCTCTTTGAAAATCATTGTCTAGTGGTTTGTTGTTGGGAGTTGCCTATGGTTTTTTCACTTGAAAATAGTGCCATCATTTTTATTTCTAGAAGATAAGTATGTTGCTCTGCTGTGAGTATGCGAAATCAATGTTAATTATGATATTGCAGGAGCTATTAGAGATCATGCGGTTGGTTTTCTCTTCACTGTGAGGACCTTGTGCAAGCACTCATCTAAGGCTCAAAGATGTTCATGTAGGGTCTCTTGTGACTGAGATACCGATATAAGATATCAATATAATATTATCAGTGTGAACTATAATGTGAATAAAAATACTGGTCATTCTGCACTAGTCTTGTAATGGGTAGAAAAGTGGCTCGTGCCAACTTTCTAATGATTTGACCATAAATTTTCTTTTGTGATAGGAAATATTCATGAAACTCCTTGAGTATGGGTCTTAGATATCAATAAAGCTTTAGAGTCATCTTTGAGTTCAAACGTCTAGAAAAGAAACTAGAGTGCTTCGTTAGCTATGTTCCATCGAATTGAGATTGAACAAAATATTGGAAACTGAGAGAGAGAGAGAGAGAGAGAGAGAGAGAGAGAGAGAAGAGAGAGAGATTTCATGAAAGAGTGTTAGATTTTTTTACCTGAGAGTGTTTGGGATACCGATCGTCATGGTTTAGTGGTGTACCTCTACAGAAATTGGTTACTGATCGAAATGCTTCAGAGGGGTACCTCACAAAAAACCACAAGGAGTGTTAAGAGTTTTGTCAAGCTCAATGTTCATGATCATACAAGATGTCAATGTTATTGTTTGTTGTTCCATTTTTATGTTTCCAAAAAAAAGAAAACATGCAAGTCTCCTTCCATGGGGGAGTTTGCACAATCTTCCCCAATTTTTATAATACGAGGGAACGTGCCATTCCCACGGCAGCGTGCAATTTTCAATGCGTTCATTAACTGCGTTCTCAGTGTCAAAAATCAAAAAATGATAATGCCTACTCACCGTGCGATTGAATATCTATCGCCAATGGACTTCCTTGCATCAACGATGTTGGGAATCTGTTGCGCTTAACCCGCTACAAGAGACGACACCCCAGGGAAGATACCCTTCAAGAAGTTTTTGTGTTATTGTGAGGACACCACATTTTGTATACATATCGATCAAACCACCACCAAGCATAAAGTTGTACTCCCAACAAACGTTGACTAGCGATCATATCGTGAATTCTAATATCTATGGTTGCGTACGTGATTGCATTTGCTGACCGCATGCCTTCCAGATTCCTATGTAGGCGTAGTTGATTGCATCTGGATAGAGACCCTTCCTGCGATCTTGTAGCAGCGTTCCGCAAAAGAAGATCCTCGGGCGCTTTTCGTGCATTCTAAAGAGCACCATATGTGGTGTACACATAGTCTTAGGCAAAGCCAAGCACAACTTCTTTCCTATATCTCTCATTGGCCTTGCTCTTATTGCGCACGTCCCACAGTGAGTGTATTCAAGGAGTCCACACTGCAGATAGAAAGATGAAAATAGCCTTTAGCTTTCCACGCTTGCTCTTGTTGTGCGTATCCCGCTACCAATGCATTGAAAGAGACGCCATTCCCATCATTTAATGCATTTGACAGGCAACATTTCGGGCAAAATGGTCATGAAGAACATGCCCATGTCATATTGCACCTTTGAAATTAATTTCAGAGCTTCCTCACCGTGCCCTTGCTTGACATAACTGGAAATAAAAGCACTCCAAGAGACTTCGGTTGGTGAGAAACCATCACTTTTCTAAAGCGCAACACACGTGTCATACTTATCGACCAAGATTGTGCCAAGCGCGACATCTTATTTCAACAACCTCTGAACAACAATAAAAAGCAGATTTTTTGTGCCCGTATCAACCTCTTGCATAGAGACACATGCCTTCAATGTGAACACATGAATATACCATATGGAGATAGGCCCACATCGGCATCTTGTGTACAGTCATATGCCTTCAAGATGCATGCGTATGTGATTGCATCTGGAAAGAGGCCCTCACTTTAGATCCACTGGAAACAGCCGAGAGATTTCTGTCCCTGCTTCTATTGCGCGTATCTTGCAATCAATGCACTCCAAGAGATGGCATCAGGGATATGAAGCTCCTCAGGCACGTTTTGTGCTTTCTAAAGTGCATCACATTCAGCATACATATCACCAAGGCATTTCTAAGCACGAGATTTTTTTGCAACAGTCCTTAACTAACAATAGCAGAGCGAATTTTAAATCCCATATCGGCATCTTGCATATAGCCACATGCAAGCATACATGATTGCATCTGGAGAGAGGCCCTCTCTTCGCATCTACTAAAAACAGAATAGAGCTTGCTGGCCCTGCCCTTGTGGAGCAAATCATTCGATCATTACATTCCAAGAGTCCATACTCAGGACATGAAGCTCCTCGAACACTTGCATAGAGCCACATGCCTTGACTAAATTGGAGAGATATACTTGCTTTGCATCCACTAAAAACAAACTAGAGATTTCTTGCCCTGCTCTTGTTGCAGACATCCCGCAATCAGTGCATTCCAAGGGGCGACAGTCCGGACTTAAAACTGCTCTAGCACTTTTTGTGCTCACACAAGCACACCATATTTGGCATACATGTCGACCAAGACAGTCCCATGCATGGCATCTCCTTTCAAAAGCCATGTTCTTGTTGGGCAGATCCCGTGATCAATGCATTTCAGGAGGCGACATTCTGGACAGGAAGCTGCTCAAACACTTTTTGTGCCCATAACAGCTTCTTCAGTAGAGCTACATGCCTTCATGCATGCGTACGTGATTGCATCTGGAGAGAGGCCCTCACTTCGCATCTGTTGGAAATAGAATAGAGCTTCCTGGCCCTGCCCTTGTGGAGCAAATCATCCAATCAGCGAATTGTAAGAGTCCACACTCAGTACACGAAGCTCCTCAAGCACTTGCGTAGAGCCACATGCCTTGATTGAATTTGGAGAGATATACTTTCTTTGCATCTGCTAAAAACAACATAGAGCTTTCTGCCCCTGCTCTTGTTGCGCACATCCCGCAATCAGTGCATTCCAAGAGGCGACATTACGGACAAAAAGCTCCTTAAGCACTTTTTGTGCTCTCTCAAGCACACCACATTTGGCATACATATTGACCAAGACAGTCACAAGCATGACTTTCCTTGCATAGAGCCACATGCCTTCAAGATGCATGCCTAGGTGATTGCATCTGGAGAGAGGCCAGATGCGAATCATTCCAAGAGTCCACACTCCAAGAAGAAATCTCCTTGAGCTCTTGCGTAGAGCCACATGCCTTCAAGATGTAAGCATAGCCTTCAAGACGCAAATATAGGATGCTGAATTTGGAGAAATACACTTGCTTTGCATACGTTGAAAGCAACCTAGAGCATGATATGCTTCCCCAAGAGCATCGGACCCAGCTATGGGCTCATTAATTCTCTCACCCATGTCAACGGTGTTGCAAAAGGTCAATGGCCTTCAAGGTGCAAGCATATGCATTCAGCAGCCTCTGACTAACAATATAATTGTGAATTTTTGTGCCCATACAAGCTTCTTGAGTAGAGCTACATGGCTTCATGCATGCGTACATGATAGCATCTGGAGAGAGGCCCTTGCTTTGCATCTGTTAAAAACAAAATAGAGCTTTCTGGTCCTGTCCTTGTGGAGCAAATCATGCAATCAATGCATTCCAAGAGTCCACACTCATGACATAAAGCTCCTCGAGCACTTGCGTAGAGCCACAACCTTGAATGAATTTGGAGAGATATACTTGCTCTGCATCCGCTAAAACCAACCTAGAGCTTTCTTTGCTCTTGTTGCGCACATCCCTCAATCAGTGCATTCCAAGGGGCGACATTTCGGACAGAAAACCGCTCTAGCACTTTTTGTGCTCTCTCTAGCACACCACATTTGGCATACATATCGACCAAGAAAATCCCAAGCATGGCATCTTCTTTCAATAGCCATGTTCTTGCTGTGCACATCCCGTAATCAATGCATTTCAAGAGGCAACATTCTGGAAAAGAAGCTCCTCAGCACTTTTTGTGCCGATATCAGCTTCTTGCATAGAGCTACATGCCTTCATGCATGCGTACGTGATTGCATCTAGAGAGAGGTCCTCGCTTCGCATATGCTGAAAACAAAATAGAGCTTGTTGGCCCTGCCCTTGTGGAGAAAATCATGCAATCAGCACATTCCAAGAGTCCACACTCAGGACACGAAGCTTCTCGAGCACTTGCGTAGAGTCACATGCCTTGATTGAATTTGGAGAGATATACTTGCTTTGCATCTGCTAAAAACAACCTAGAGCTTTCTACCCCTGCTCTTATTGCGCACATCCCGCAATCAATGCATTCCAAGGGGCGACATTCTGGACAGAAAGCTCCTCAAGCACTTTTTGTGCTTTCTCAAGCACACCACATTTGACATACATATCGACCAAGACAGTCCCAAGCATGACATCTTCTTTCAACAACCCTGTTCTTGCTTTGCACATCTTGCAATGAATACATTTCAGGAGGTGACATTCCGGACAAGAAGCTCCTCAAGCACTTTTTGTGCTTTCTCAAGTGCACCACATTTGGCATACATATCAACCAAGGCAGTGCCAAGCACGACATCTTTTTTCCTTAACCTCAATTTTCATGCGCAGAGCCACGTGCCTTCAAGATGCATGTCTAGGTGATTTGCATCTAGAGAGAGGCCCTCGCTTCGCATCCGCTGAAAACAGATGACATTCCAAACATAGGGAGCTTTTGACAGCGTAACCTTTTTTAGAGCTTTTCAGCGTTGGAACCACGTGGGCTAATGACAGGCCAGGGATTGCGAATTGCCCACTACACTAACGAAGTAATGACGTTGGGTCCGCCAACTGTGGCAGGCAAGCACGTGTCGCCAGTGGACAGAGCAGAGCGGGAGGCCTATGGGCCAGCTAGGCACGCGTGGGTTCTGATGGCGAGTTCAGAGATGGTGAGGATGCAGGTTCCGATGACGACGATGACTCACGAGCGTTGTGATGGTGAGTCACCTGAGAGCAAAACGGTGATGAGGATAACAAGCCTGAGCTTGTGAAGGCTTTGCGGCGTGGCAGGGCTTCCACGAGGACTGCATGCTTTTGGTGGAGGCCTCAGACGATAGATGGCACGCAGAACAAGGTTGCAACATGACAATGGAAAAATACAAAGCACAGGTGTGCACCGGTGTTGAAGACGAACGTGTCTGAGTGGCTGGCGCTGCTGTTGAAGAACTTCAGAGAGAGCTTTTGATGGCGTAGCCTTTTTTAGAGCTTTTCAACGCTGGAACCACGTGGGCTAATGACATGCCAAGGATTGCGAATTGCCCACTACGCTAATTAAGTAAAAAGTGTTTTTTTTTTAGTTTTCTTAAAAGTGTAATTTTTTGCTTAATTTGGACTATTGTGAAATGTCCTTAGTCTTTATTTAGGTATTATAAAAGTTTGATAGCTCCATTACACACCTATAGAGGGATTTCCCAAGGCAATTTAAGCTTGATTAAAATTTATATGACCTTCCTTTGAGAGAATTTTGTTGATTTATGAGCTTTTTGATAAATCACTCCTTCAAGATGGTCAGGGATAGACAGTATTAGTCGTTCATCAATATATCTATCAATTTTTTTTCAAGTCATAATCTATTTTGGGCATAATCTCCATGAAAGGATTTTATGTTTAGACCCCTTAAGAATTGTAGGAAAATTAACAAAAGTCTCCGAAAGTCACATAAGTCAATATTTTTAATAGGACTAGTGCTAGCATGAAGGACATACTTTGTTATCTCATAAATTTAGGACCAGTGTTTGAGAGTGGATACCCTTGCTTCAGAGTAAAGAGTAACGATGCTACCTTTGAGTTTCAACATGCCACATGCACATTGTACTTAGCCAATCACATTGGTCCCATGCTCATATTGGCATATATATCCTAGATCATCTCTAATGGCACACTAAAGGTTTGAAGGAGTTGCTCTCCTATCATTATTGTCAAAAGCTTTGCAAAAGCCAACAAAGAAACAATGCAGTCTCCTCTTCCACACCTTTGCTTGATCAATCAAGCAGAGCATAGTGAATATGTGATCAATAGTGGAAAAAGCTCGTCTAAAGTTGATGATGGGATTAACTAGCACTTAAGGATGCTATCACTCAAGTTTAGGTGATTAGGGTTTCATAGTGCATAACAAAATCCCTAGATAATGGAGTTTGTTGATTGAGAGCAATACATTACTATTAACCCTAGCTATTGCAATACCATTTATATACCCCCCCCCCCCCCCCCCCCCCCCCCCCCCCCCCCCCCCAAAAAAAAAAAAAAACTACCTTGTCACCCTAAAGGTGCCTAGCACCCACTTAGCCATGCTTATGATAATGCTATTTTGGTTTGTTAGCCTACATTGTCTACTCCACCTCCTCATGCTATCCACTATGATTCTCTCATTTTGAGCTCATCTTCATGATTAAGCTTATCATTATAATCCTACACTTCCACATTATTTTCTACACCTAGAAATCCTTATCTAATGGGTAACTTGGACATAGACTCTCCAAAGTCATAGGTCTCAAGCCTGTTTGTTTTGTGCACCACCCATTGAAGTCCACCATGGGGAAAGGCCTCCCCTAGGCTAGGGTACTCCATGATGTTGGAGCACTAGCAGAGCAGCAAGGGTAGAGCTGGCTGTTCTTGCAGGTTACGAAGGAAGGGAGGAGAGAGAGAGAGAGAGAGAGAGAGAGAGAGAGAGAGAGAGAGAGAGAGAGAGAGAGAGAGAGAGAGAGAGAGAGAGAGAGAGAGATTGTATGCAGGTGTAGGTCATGTGCTAAAAACGGCACACCTTTCAATGTATGTTTTATTATTATGAGGGTACATACTATAAGGATCACATAAGTGACCCTAGGGGTGGTTCACACCCAAAGAATAAAATAATGTACAAAAGTGGCCAGAGGGACTTTAGACCCAACAACCTCCCACTTAAAGGCCCAATGTGGTACCTTTAAGTAACTCCCACTAAGTGCAAGCAATGCTAATGTTGTGTCTTAGCAAGACACTTAGTGAGAACATTTGCAGGATTATCCTGTGTTTTTACCATTGTCAGTGTGACAAGGCCACCTTCTAGCACCTGGCGTATAAAATGGTACCGCACATCAATGTGTTTGGTATGAGCATGGAGCATGGCATTCTTGGCAAGGCATACAACACTCTGACTATCAAAATCAAGCACTGGAGAATGAGTTGGAAGACCAAAAGTCCTCACAAGACGGACAAGCCAAATGGCTTCTTTTGAAGCCTCTGTGACTAAAATATATTCACCCTCTATAGTGCTCAAAGCAACAATCTTTTGCAATCTTGAACACCAAGAAATAGCTCCACCAGCCAATGTAAAGACATAACCACTTGTAGATTTCCGAGTGTCAAGATCACCTGCCATGTCTGAATCACAGAATCCTCACACAGATAATGTACCCTTTCCATAACATTTGCATGTGTCCTGTGTACCTTTCAAGTACCTGAAAATGCTTTTCATTGCTTCCCAATGTGGTTTGCCAGCGTTAGACATAAACATGCTAACAACTCCCATTGCATAAGCAATATCCGGTCGTGTAGCAACCATGGCATGCATCAAAGACCCACAAGCTGATGCATAAGGAATACTTTTCATAGCATGGACAACTGCAACATCTTTTGGGAAATCATGCTTGCTAAGCTTTGTGTGTGGAGGTAACGACACACCAAGAGGCTTACCATCAGCCATATTAAATATCTCAAGCACCTTTTTGATGTACTTGTCTTGAGAAAGGAATAAAAGACGCTTCTTTCTATCCCTTGCAATGAAAATACCCAAAATATGTTCAGCTGCACCCAAATTTTTCATAGAGAAAGCTGAATTTCACTCCTTTTTCAAAGCATTCAAAGTTTCCTTATGCTTGCTTGCAATCATCATATCATCCACATATAGGACTAGCACAATAAGACTACCATCAAGAGCCTTTTTAGTGTAAAGACAATGATCTGCATGACTGCGTTTGAACCCATGGTTGAGCATAAAAGTATCAAATTGTTTGTACCATTGCCTAGGGACTTGTTTCAACCCATACAAGTTGCATTTCATTTTGCATACCAAATGCTCTTTCCCTGGAATGACAAAGCCCTCAGGCTGCAGTATGTATAGCTCCTCATCCAAGTCACCATGTAAGAAAGCAGTAATTACATCCATTTGATCCAACTCCAAATCCAAGAGAGCACATAAAGCAAACAAAAGCCGGAGAGTAGTCATCTTTACCACAGGTGAAAAGATCTCTTAGAAGTCTATGCCTTCCTTCTGTGCATAACCCTTAGCAACCAAACGTGCTTTGTACTTGGGTTTGTCATCAACACATTTGACCTTATAAACCCACTTGTTAGGAATATCCTTCCTACCTTTGGACAAAGGTACAAGCTCCCATGTATTGTTTGCATACAGTGACTGCATCTCAGATTTCATAGCAAGCTCCCACTTACTTTTGTCTTCACAAGACTGGGCCTCTTTGTATGTAAGAGGCTCCCCCTCATCTGTCAACAAAATGCAATCCATACATGGTTGAAACCTATGTGGTTTCCTTCTAACATGTGTAGACCTTCTCACCCAATGATCTGTATCAATTGGTAATGGGTCTACATCGTCCGAAATGTGCACACCATCAATTGGCGGTTGATTTTCAGCATTACCTCGCTGCTGTAATTCATTTTCAGCATGTTGATCATGTGGTGTAATCCCATTTTGTGCATCTATTTGTTGTCCATTGTCTTCTGGTAATTGCACAATAGGTTGCTGCTCATTTTCAGCTTAGCATGCAAGCAAATACGACTGATAGGTAAACTACCATTCTAGAAAGGGTCAAATTTGGGTAAACTAGGACCTGATTTGGGTATATCTCCTATGCTAAAACTTTGACAAACTTCTCTAGCACATGGGAACTAGCTAGGCCCATGGTAGGTAAACTAATTCCAGAAAGAGTCAAATTTGGGTAAACTAGGACGTGAATTTGGTATATCTCCTATGCTAAACTATGACAAACTTCTCTAGCCCATGGGATCTAGGCCCATGGCATGTAAACTAGTAGGTCAAATTTGGGTAAACTAGGACCTGCCTTAATCTATCGCATCGCCAACTTTCAATGCGAAGGATGTTACTTAGAGCATCAGGATTTGGATAAGATGATGTAGTCATCAACCCCGCAAGGGACCCGTAACAAGAAACTTAGACAATATATAAGCATACATAGGATTGAAGGGGTGGAAATTCAAAATTACATGCATGCCGTAGCCTTCTTCAATACGTTTTTGAATGCATGCAAGACGCTCTCTAGAGGATGCATGGTAGGCCGTCATGCGCTCCTTCACCATCCTCTCCACAAACTCTTGCTCTGGCATAGTTGTAAACTCGGGCTTTAGCTTGTCCCACTTCCCTCTTGCCCGAAGACAATGAAGGTGCTCTGCCTTCTTTGCATTAATTGCAAACTTCCTCTCTTTGCCCTCAAACCTTTTCTTTGAAAACTCTTGCCACCTGGCATTGTCGGCTCTTGATTGGGGTGCCTTGGCTCTTGAGCCCATGGAGGGGTGACCAACCTTCCGTACGAGGATGTAGACTTCAAGGCCATGCTCCCTCTTGAGGTGCTTCTCCATCCGCCACCTTACCAACTCAAAATGAAGCCGTCCAGGGCACTTGTTGCTTGCACGACACTGTTGGGCAAGCTTCCCATCGGGCAAGAACACCTGCACATATGGTAATGGCATAGAAGGCGAGGAGTGTCCGATGCTGTCCCCAATCCCCTTCTCGGCTTCTTTGCAAGCATCGGTTGCTCCATCTTTTCTTTTGGGTAGCTCTGCCTTTGGTTTATTACCTTGCCTCTTGCAGGTCGTGGCCTTACTGGCTTTTTGTGGCCAGCCATGGGCCCATGCCCAAAAGTGATGGGCAGGCACAAGGGCACTGGGCATTGTGTATCCAGCCTTGGATATGCTAAGGGACAGAAATGTTATAGCCAAGCTGTAGACTCAGATAATTCGCCATGTGGCATTGAGGCATTGAGCACGACAAGTAGACGACGCACAGAGAGAGAGAGAGAGAGAGAGAGAGAGAGAGAGATGGGCAATAAGCAGGGCCGATCCTCTAGTCCCGAGTTCTTATCAGCGTGTAGGTGCGTCGCTGCTTCTCCTCCTCCTCCTGCTGTTTGAGTCCCGGTGACTTGTTTTGATCCACTTCAGTTTTTGCTGCATAGGCGTTTTTCTACGTCCGAGCTTCAAGATCTGCGAGCTCTCTTTGTCTCTTTGGCGTCCCAGTCGAGGAGTGATGGAGAGTTCATCAGCGCCTCTGTATTTCAGGTGATACCGATGAGAACTCTCTCTCTCTCTCTCACACACACACACACACACACAGGGGCTTGTATGCGTACAGACAAGTCCATGCATACATGTTCACCCATGTGTTTTTGCACACACAGAAACACACAGGTGCATTGTTTCTTGGATGCTTCTCTTGATTGGAGAAGATGTATTGAAAACTCTAACAAGGATGTTTTGGTCATCAAAATTGCGATGGCAACTTTTGATATGGCCTCTTGAACTCCTCTTTAAACACCTTTGAAACATTTATTTGAAGGATGCATTCTTAGTAAAACAGTGCATTGTTTAGTGAGAAGCTGTAGCCTGATTGTTTAAAATGAAGTGTTTACAGTTCGAGTCTTATCAAAGCGGTGCCTATTAGTTTCAGAGCTGCTTGCAAGGGCGTGATCTTGCGCAGGTGACAATTGGGTTTCTTGTGATTGAAAGCCTCTTCATGCACGTCTTTGCTCTCACACACCCTCCTCTACACCTCGCAAGGCTGATGTCAGGGTTTCTTCCAATTGAAAGCCTCTTCATCCACGTTTTTGTTTTGCCGCCACCCGCAGCCCCCCCCACCACACACACACACACACACACACACACACACACACACACACAAATCATCATATCTTAGTTTTTCACATGCGTGCCTCTTTGACATAGACACTTGCCCACGTGATCTTCAATGGGGCAGGCACATATAAAGCCCCCCATTCCCCCTCTCGGAGGGAATCTGTTGTAGCCTCGTCGACCAAACTTGCGAACTGCACTATTTGACTTTCTCTTTCGCCATAAGAGAAAGTGAGCTTAGCTGTTAAGGTCAATTGTCATCACTGGGCAACCTCAATCATTTGCAAGAATATTGGCGCTCTTTCGAGTAGAGGAGAAGTTTACGATTTGGTGCAGGCACGGCTTCTTGTGGAGGTGGGCAAGATCATAGATGTAAAAAACTTGGCTCTTAGATAAGATCAGATTGAGTTTGAGAGCTTGGACATAGTTGTGGTCAGATCCTGCCGTTGATATAGGATCCGTTGATGCTACTACGGAGGAGATGAACTTTTTGAATTTTGGTTTCTTGCCTGGCCTGCACCGGACTACTTTCCTTGTTACCTTGGCTTAATGATCTCGTTGGTACCTTAGCTAAGTCCCCGCATACCGTTGTTTCAATTGCACGAAAATGGTAGGGATCCTCAATGTTTGAGTCCTTGTTTGAGACTCTCTTCCAATAGTACTTCTTTTGATAGTGAGTGGTTTGTGGATCAAGCAGTTAGTTGGGTACTCGTGATTGTCATGTATACTGTATTTTCCATCATATGGGGCATGTGGCAAAGCTTGCCCTCATTGAAAACCTCGTCCGTCTCAATGAACTCGGGCTTAGACACAAGCTAGCATGTAGCATCAGACATCTGTATTTGTAAACTCATGCAATCCACAACAAGAGAAGGCAAGCTTTCCATTAAAGCTTCAACATCTACACCAACTACTGACACACACACTATAAGTCACAATGAGAGTGAGAGGCAGCCCCAAATGGCGTTTTGCACGAATTCCAGCTTGAGGTGGCTTGGTTCGACTTTGTGAAGCCTCTGGTACTGCCAAGTGTCCACTATGTAATTTGAGTTAATTTCCTAATACCCACTGACTTATAAGTGGAGCGAGGGGGCCTAAACGGCTTTGAGCTAAGCCTAGACACCCTTTAACTGCTAGGATTCCAGTGCCGGTTTGGGCCGACCAACTCGTGGCGACAAAGCCTTCCCGTCTGCGGGTGAAACTCTCGGCCATTGGCTGTTTCACACTGGCCACACAATGTCCGGACATTTGCAACTTCAAAAAGAGGGTCTCAAAAAATTAAATAAAAATCATTGGAAAGAAACCAACAACTAAGGTTAGTAGTTGCCACGTCCTCGTGACAGTAATTAGCAGTTGCCATGTCCTTGTGACATACCCCCCTCTTGAAATCGCAAACGTACTCGATTGCATGCCATATATACATGCCATTGATGATCTTGTGTTGTAAGCACGCTTTTATCATTGCATGTACCTGCAAGAAAGCTCATGACACATAGATACAAATGACTTAATGAGACCTTCATACTTTTGTCATTTCCATCTATAATAGAAGTGAGCATAGGATACTTGAAGAGCGATGCACACTTTTATTGCACTGAATCCGTATGTACATTTGTTGTGCTAGCTCCATCATTACCCCCCCTTTGCACATGTTGGGTTGGGGCATACGTAGGCTGAAACCCAAAGGCCTCAAGGTAAAGCTGCAATACATTTGGTGACTCTGACAGCTCATGCTCTTCCATCCACTTTGCATCCATACGTGGATAGTTCTTGAACTTCACCAAATAGCATCTTGCAACTTGTCCCTTTACTTTTCTTTCTTCACGTGCTAAAATCTGCTCAGGTACCAAGATCTCATCGAGTTCATTGACTTTTGACTGATCTCGTCACAAACTGATGACGTGGCTGGCCCTTGAAATGCACCGACAAGCTAACGTGGCAGCAAGCCCGGAAATCGCACCGCAAAACACGTTGACAGGCTGATGTGGCAAGTCGTACGGATTTTCGCTATTTTCGTTGACATGCTGATGTGGCAGTATATGGACTTTTTTTGTCTCAACAATCCATCGCAGAAGTGCACACCTGTGGCAGAAATCCACAGAACCACCCATTAAACCGGCAAGCAAGAAACCTTCTTCTCCGAGGATGTTTACAGAGAGAGAATTACAGGAGGTGGTTTAGACACAGATCAGTCGGCTTTTGGACGCGAACAATCAATCCAAAAAGCAAGTGAAAAAGAATAAGAAGGGGATTGACTACCCTGGTTATTTGGGCCGTCGATCTTCTTTTGCATCTGCAAGAAAGCAGAAGAAGTGCGTACGATTTGAAGGACTACCAAGCTCTTCTTCTTCTTCTTCTTCCGACAGTTCTTCTAGCTCTTCTGACTCGAGCGAGGAGGACAAAAAAGGCAAAAAGCGAAGCAAAAAGCAAAGCTTCAGAAAGGCCAAGAAAAAGGCAAAGAAACCCAGATTTCACCCAGTTTTTGACAGTTCTACAGAGGAGTCGTCCTTTGACAGTTCGGACTCCGATGACCATATGTTTTATGCAAAGAAGCAACAATTTTTACAGAGTCAACCAATATGACTTCCTTGAAGACAAAAGCAAGAAAGTAAAAGAATTCAAAGAAGGTGGACAGTCGATTAAATTTGAATCCTTTTCTGGGTTCCGAGATGCTCCGAGGGCTTTGGCCTTCATTCAGTAGTTTGACATAGCCCTCTCTGGAGGGCACTACTTTGAGCACTCCAAGATTAGGAGGGCTACATCTTTCTTCAAAGGAAATGCTTGAACATGGTGGTCCACTCTTCTTCTGAGGAAGAGTGGACCAAGATTAGGAGGGCTACATCTTCTTCAAAGGAAATGCTTGAACATGGTGGTCCACTCTTCTTCTGAGGAAGGAAGATCCAGTCAAATGGTTGAAATTCAAAAGGCTTTTTATTTCTTCTTGGCTGACTCGGGAGTATGAACGAGATATACGGACCGCTTGGAATCATCTTCGGATGACCAAGGGAGATTCTTTGGACGCTTATTGGGAGAGATTTTGGAACTCTTTTCTACCAACCTCTTCATTTAAGAAGGTCTCTTTTAAGGATCAGATTAAGCGGGTTTGCTGCGGACTCCCTATAGAGATCCGAGACTACTGCCTCGAACAAAAGTCGAATTCTATTCAAGAATTGATGGGTCATGCGAAACGGAGTTTTGCAATACATTCGGGAAATTTGACTTACCCCACTGATGAGATCTTGACTCAGAGAACCCAACATACCTCTAACAATGAAAGTAGAAAGAGACAGAGTTCCTAAGAAAAGAAAGATAAGGGTATACGACCCCGGCTCACTCTTCGAGAGAGGACCAATTACATCAAAGAAGGGAAGTGTTTTGGTTGCGGGGAACATGGGCACGTCTCCGCAAAGTGCCCCAAAAAGGCACAGCATGAACAAAATGAAGACAGGTCAGAGAGTTCGAGAGCAGTAGAGGAACGTGGCAGAAAAGGCAAGATGAAAGTAGGACTAGTTTCAGATTGCATGGGTAGTGACCCAAGCCTGATTGATGAAAGTACAGAACTTTGCCGAGCTTGGGGCAAAGTGAAAGATCAAGAAGCCCTGATTTTCTTTGATGGAGGAGTCAAGGCCAACTTCATTTCACCCGAATTGGCGGCATGGCTCGAGATTACACCCGATAGTATGGAACCACTAGCAGAGGCAGTTCTAGCGGCACCCGGACGGGACATAGCCATTACACCTCATTGGTAAACTTCGGTTGCATTGTCGGGGGTATTTGGGGCATGAGGACTTTTACATAATGCCCTTGGAAGGTTGTGATGTCCTCCTAGGAGTCCCTTGGTACCATAAGAACAACGTCGTGGTCGATTATCGGGCTGTACTTGATGTAAAACTGAAGGGCGAGTCTATCCCTATTGTATCGTCTTCGGCCATTTCCAAAATAATGAAATCCAGTCTCTTTGTTTACTCGATCTACTTGAAAGAGTTAAATGATGAACAGAGAAGGAACATGTCTGAACTTGATAAAGAACGCCAAGATTTTCTCCACACTCATGCCGATTTCTTCTCTGAGGGCCTGCCAGGCGAGTTGCCTCCATCTCGACTTGAGAATCACACCATTGATCTAATACCTAGAAGCACACCACCGAACCGGCCACCTTACCGTGTTAGCCGAGCCCAAAATGAAGAGATTATGAACCAAGTGAAAGACCTTCTGGAAAAGGGTCTTGTCCAGCCGAGTACTTCACCCCACTGCTCTCCGGTGTTGTTGGTTTTAAAGAAAGACGGACTGATCTTGGAGAATGTGCATTGATTATAGAGCTCTCAATAAAATCACCATCAAGAACAGATTTTCGATTCCAAGGATCGATGATATTCTTGACCGACTTCAGAAATCCTCTTGTTTCAGCAGGATTGATTTGAAAAGCGGATATCATCATATCATAATCGTGCCGGTGAGAGCGGATTTTTTGAGATGGGGCTCAACTCAAGGCTCCCACCAAACAACCACTCCGTGAGACCCTACACACGCAAATTTCTTAGGGGCACCACCCTCTTTTATGGAGAAAGAAGGAAACCAAAACAAACCATATACAACACACACACACACACACACACACACACTCACACCTTCCTTATGTGCTTCAACACAAAATGCCCTTCAACCATTCAACACACACTCCTTAAGCAATCCCTTTGAACACTGCACAAACTCACATGCAAAGATTGACCTTCACCATATTAGTGCTCATATACTTCTAAGAAAAGCAAGCACAAAACCTCAAAACTCAAAACACCATAATGCACAAATACTTGACAACTCCTTTCCTTTCCCAAAAGAAGAGACTACTTACACACATAAGGCAGCATGCATAGAGAGCTCTTCTCCATCTATGCAGCCCCAAGACTTACTTACACACAACATATGGAGAGAAGCCAAGCAAATAGACACCATGGTGCACAAAAAACTTTCTCAACAAACAAGCAACCCAATGAGCACAAAATATGAGAAGCTGCCAAGATATGCTTACCAATTTTACATGCGTTTAGAGCAAAAGTGTGACGACGACACCCCAATTGCAACAATTTGTTGATCAAACCATGAGATAGATCATTGAACTTGATATCCTTGCTCTCATATAGAATCTACAATCCTTATTTAGGGATGAGTATGATAAGAGAAATGTTTGCAAGAGAATGGTAGCAATAGCATATTGATGCTCTCTCTATGGTGCCGCTTATGATAGCGAGCTTAGGAAATGGATAGGGAGACAAGAGGAGAGAGAGATTAGGGCTTCCCTAACCTTAGAGGAGCTTATTTGCAGCAATGGAGTAGGTGTGTGTATTTTTGTGCTTGCCAAAGGGCCTTTTTATAGCTGTACAAGACCTTGGGTTAGGTTAAACTTGACTAGGGTAGGTAATTAACCATAGTTAGGTTCCCTTTTGACCATTCCTTCAATTATGCAAATAAGGGACTTATTTTTTCATTAAAAATAGCCTTTTAAGTCATGGAGGCTCCATAAGGGTTGATAATGTATGTGGGCCCCACCATGATGTCCCTCCAGTGGCTCCTGCAGAGTGTCCCCATCCTGTTTGTTGTGTCTCTGGAAGCATCTTGAGCCGACCCCTCCACATGCAAGTGGTTTTTTAACTCCCCATCGGTATTTTAGAATTTTGGAGTCAAGAAAACTTTTCACCTTTGTGGTTTACCTGATTGTAACTTTGACCTGCAGTAATAGTGTCCGCAGCACCTTGTTTTCACCATAACTTTCAGCCTGTAACTTAGAATTGGGTGCTGTAAAAGGCAAAGTTGACCTTCTCAAAGTGTTTAAGCTGATTTTGGAGTGTTCCTCAAGTATACCCACGAGCTAAGGCGTTCAAGATGCATCCAAAACACCTTTTGAACCAAGTTTCCTTGTAGGGGGACCTTTAGCATGCATCCAAGGTGTAGCATACTTTTTCAAAAGAGAATCCACCTTAAACAAATGAGGTAGGCTCCAATAAAGTTTGATTTATTGGGGATATACATTATATTTAAGATTTGTTGACCAACACAAGTAAATGATCCAAGAGTTGGGTCACATAGTGGTGGGGAAGGGAAGGCCTACAAGGTTAACCCTACCCTTGAGAGAAGATGGGTAAGATAAGTGCCCATAAATTATTTATTTACAAATTATGGGATGCAGATAGCTATTTAAATTAGTAAAGGTAATTAGTTATGCAGTAAAAAAACTAGGAGAGTAGAATTAAGTTTACTATTTACATTTAGCATGAAGAGAGAAATATGATGTAAATGCATAAAGATCTAAGAAGGGTAAGGTGTTTGTATGGAAAAAGGCTATTACGGAAAGAGAGAATGAACACTAGGTTAAAACTTTGATAAAAAATATATACATTTGAGTAGAAATGTAGTTCAAATGCAAGGTTACCATTTAACGCTACTCACCGAGAGATGATTGCAAGACGGCCTTTCGGACGAGCTTCGGTTTGTATGAATTTTTGGTGATGCCTTTTGGCCTTACCAATGCTCCAACGATTTTCAACCGAATGATGGATAGGATTTTCAGAGAGTATAGATCATTTGTCGGCACTTTCTTTGATGACATTATAGTCTTCTCCAAGGATGAAGCAGAACATAAGACACCATCTGCTACAGGTCTTTCAGGCATTGCGAGATCACAAGTTAGTTATCAATGCCAAAAAGAGCGAATTTTTCTTGGACACTTTTTGGGACATATCGTCTCAGCAGAGCAGGAGTACAGATGGACCCGGCCAAGATTTAGACTACACGTGAGTGGCCCGATTTAATGAATGTTCATGAAGTTGGAAGCTTCTTGGGCTTGTGTTCTTACTACCAGCGGTTCATTCGAAAGTTTGCAGAGGTATCTTCCCCTTTGCACATTCTGACACAGAAAGGAGTCCCTTTCTCATGGAGACCCACAGGGGTGACTGCCTTTTAGACATTGAAAGAGAAATTGACTACTGAACTAGTATTGACTTTGTCGGATTTGCAAAAGTCATTCGAAGTATATTGTGATGCTTGTAGTCGTAGTCTGGGTGCTGTTAAAGATTTATGAGAAAGAGCTACTGGCAGTGATCCATGCTCTTACTCAATGGCGGCATCACCTACTCGGAGCCGATTTTACGGTCTTCACTAATCATCAGAGTTTACGCTACTTCTTGTCACAGAAGTAGCTTTGGGAAAAGCAGATGCGATGGGCTAACATCTTGTCACAGTTTCACTTCCAGATTGTCCATGTTCAGGGACAGAAGAACTTGGTGGCAGATGCTTTGTCTCGGAAGCCGGTAGTCTTGGCTATTTCCGTGATTCACCATAGAAGCTTCGAGGACATGGTTGATCGGTACGCCACAGATACAGATTTTTCAGATGTATTCGAGATAGGATGGGGAGGTAGTAGCAGGATATTCCATACGGGATGGCTACTTGATGAAGAAAACGACGTTGTGCGTTACATAGCCGTTGAGGGAAAAGTTTTTGATAGAGTGCCATTTTCCACCTTTTACGGGTCACCGCGGCATTGACACCACCTTGAAAGGTGTGGAGCGTTACTTCTGTTGGCCGAGACTCAAGAAGGATGTGGACAACTTTGTACGCTGTTGCTTGGTTTGCCAAAGGTCAAGTTTGACAAGCATAAAGCACAGGGATTGTTACAACCTTTTCCCATTCCGACCCACCCCTGCGAAAGTATCGCAATGTATTTCATTTTTGATCTCCCGAAGACACAGAGTGGGCATGATGGCATTTGGACTGTCATTAACAGATTTAGTAAGCAAGCTCACTTCATTCCAGTGAAGAAAACAATCAAGCCGGATCATTTAGCGAGACTTTGTATTGCTCAGATTTTCAGATTACATGGCATGCTTGAAATAGTGTGTGACAGAGATCCCCGATTCACAAGTTTGTTTTGGAAGGCTATTTGGGAGAACATTGGTACACGGTTGCAGTTCTCGTCATCTTTCCACCCGCAAACAGATGGGCAATCTAAGATTGCAAATTCAGTCGTACTGGATTTATTGAAGTCTTACATTTCTGATCAAAAGACTCAATGGGAAATTTTTTTGCCCTTGGTGGAATTTACCTACAATAACACCATCCACTTTTTGACAGGGAAGGTGCCATTTGAGATCATTGAAGGTGCTCCGAAGGATCCACCTAGATTTTTGAAGCCGACGAGTACACAAGGGACTTGGACACTGCTTTTGCCAAGGTCCGGGAGGCTCTAGCGAAATCTCAGGAACGACACAAGAAGGCAGCAAATCGACACCGTTGCGATTTGAAATTAAAGGAAGACGATTGGGTGCTCTTACGTTGAGAAGGCACGCCTAAGAAAGAAAAAGGAAAAGGAGCAGCTTTTTCCAAAGCTTAGTATGGCCCTTTCCAGATAAAAGAAAAGATAAATGATGGCTCCTTTAGAATGAAGTTGCCCGATACTTGGAAGATTCACAATGCATTTCATGTGAATCTATTGAAGCCTTTTAAAGGCGATGTGTCCGATGATGGGGAGCCAGATGAGCAACGCAAAGTGGAGGAAAGCAAGGAGATACTCTTTTTAGAACAGATTTTGGCACACAAGGATAGAAAGATAAAAGCTAAAGCAATTAGGCGGTTCTTGGTTAAATTCAAGAATTATCTTGCATTGGATGCGAAGTGGATGGAGGAGGATGACCTAGTAGATACTCCCTCCAATTTTGGAACTTTACCTTGAAGCATTCAATTTAGCTAGTCTACTCCGATAGAACCCCGATTTCAGCATGGGTGAATCTAGTGCAGCGGGTTTACACAAGAGGGGAGTCACTCCGCTCCTTTTCAACGGATTACCCGATTTTGAATAGAGTCACTGACGTCCCTTTGGGTTTCAGGGATACTGATGGGCTGACAGTATTATGCTGTATGACTTTATGAACTAAAATTCCCGAAAATGAAAATGAAAATGATTGATTTGTACCTGACTTGTTTGAGTGCAGGAACTGAAAGCCGAAACGACTGTAGCATTTCAGTCTCATGAATCTCTATAGACATGATTGCAATAAGGATTAGTCAATCGGGCATCTATGAGGTCCAAATTGGATCTAGATGCGATTACTAAATACGTTGTCGATTAATCATGGTCTGAAATTTGGGATGAATTTGTATGTGATTTGTCATATGATGTCCTGTGATGTCCGGCGATGTGTCTGTCGATTTGTACAAGTGCTAGATGTGTTGTGTCTAGTGCGTCGGTACTAACAGTCAGTGTCTACTAAGACAGTTTATGGCCTTTGTCGATTTTGCAGGCATAATCGAGGGCGATTACAATTCTTTCAAGAGGGGGGTTATGTCATAAAGTGGTGATGTGGCAGGCCCCTGAAATGCGTCGACAGGTTGACGTGGTAGTAGGCCAGTAAATCGTGCCGCAAAACGCGCTGACATGCTGACGTGGTAGGCCGTATGGATTTTCGCTATTTCCGCTGACATGCTGACGTGGCAGTGTACGGACACCCGTAAATTACGCTGGCTGATTTTTGGCAGCTTTTGGACTACAGTTGCTTTTGAGTTTACGAGCTTTTGAGTTTGAGATTTTGGGGCTTTGCTTTTGGGCATCCCTTGCAACAATAAATTTGGGGCCAATACCTCTGGGCATAGAACTACGCCGGGCCGTGTCGTCTTTTGTGAACTGTTTTAAAGTGAATCTTTGCAGTGTCGCGGTAGAATCTAGACCTGGGTTGTCCAAGTTTGCTACGCTTCGTGTGGCATATCTTTTGGCACATCACTCACAAAGGGTCTTAGAAGACTCATGCGAAACGCATTATGAATCTTCCAAGTGTCAAGCAATTTCGGCCTATAAGCAACATCGCTAATCTTATCAAGCACTTGAAAAGGTCCATAGTAATGCATGCTGAGCTTCGGAAACAGCCTTTCCTTGCCCTTCATCTTCTTTAACCTTGCCTTTTCAAACCGTAAAAGTACCCAATCACCAAGTGAAAATAGTAATTCACGACGGTGACGATTAGTAGCCCTTTTCTGCTTTGCCCGAGTCTTCTCCAAGGCAGCTTTGATTTTCTTATACATTTCATCCATGTTCTCAACATATCGATCTGCCTCAAAGATCTTGTCCTTTGTATGCAAAATGGGAGGAACCTTTTTGCCATCTTCAACAATCTCAAAAGGTGCCTTGCCTGTGGAAAAATGCACCGTATTGTTGTATGCATACTCAAGCATAGGCAAATACTGTTCCCACTTGCCCTTAATATTTGACACAACATTTCAGCAGATCCAAGACAATAGAATTAGTCTCTTCTGACGGTCCATTAGTTTGTGGATGAAACGAAGACGAGAACTTGAGCGTAGTGCCCATGTTCTCAAATAATCCTCTCCAAAACAAACTAGTCATGCAAGGATCACGATCACTGACAATCGATTGTGGCATACCATGGTACTTAAACACATTGTCCATGAACAACCGTGCCATCTGGTCAGATTTTATCTTCTTCCTGACAGGAATAAAATGGGCCTGCTTGCTGAATCTGCAAATAATGGTCCATATACCATCATTTCTTGTTGGTGTTTTTGGAAGATCAAAGATGAAAATCCATAGCAATGCTTTCCCATGGCTTATCCGAAATCAGCAGTGGCTGTAATAACCTTGGTGCCTTTTGCATGTCAAACTTGACCTTTCGGCAAATCACACATGCTTGCACAAAGGATTCACATCTCTCCTCAAAGTAGGCCAATAAAAGAATGTCTCTACCGCTTTAACTGTCGCATCAATACCACGATACCTTGCATATGGTGGGACATAACTTTCTACCATGACGTTATGTCGCAATGGCCTAGTGACACCAAGTCTGCCATGCATCATCATAAAACGGTCTCTGAGGAGGTAGTGCTCATGGCATTGTCCATCTTGCAATTGTTGAAGGATCCTTGCAAAATCTTCATCAATAGCATACTGTTCCTTCATGTCATCAAGCTCATGATGATGAAGGATTGACATGGCTGAAATTTGTGGCTTTCTTGACAACGCACCGGCCACAACATTCTTCTTGCTTTCCACATGCATAATCTGGAAGTGTAACATAGAAAGAATGTTTGCCCATCGCATATGCTTTACGGATAACTTTGACTGTGTCAAGAAGTATCGCAAGGTCTGATGATCTGTCTGGACAACAAAATCAGCACCTAACACGTAGTGCATCCAGCTAGAGAGCGCATGAATGGTGGCCAATAGCTCTTTCTCATAGATTTGAGCTACTTTCTCATAGATTTGCATAGTCTTTTCTGGACCTTGCAAGATTCTTCTCTCGTAAGCTACTACCTGACCATGTTGCATTAGCACTGCTTTGATGCTATTGCCACACGCGTCACACTGGACCACAAATGACTTGACTTCCTAAGATCTGGTAAAACAATCATGGGATCTGAAGTCAACTTTTCATTTAAGAGACTAAAAGCTGAAATCTCTTTTTGGGTCCATCTGAAAGTGACCTCTTTCTTTTGCAAAGCGCGAAGAGGTGAAGCTATCTCTGCAAAATTCTTGATAAACCTTCTGTATGAGCACAATCCCAAGAAGGTTCGGACATCGTGCAGAGTTTTTAAGTTTGGCCATGTCTTAATAGCTTCAACCTTTGCGGGATCCATTCGGACACCATCCTTTGACACACTGTGGCCAAAAAAGTGTCTCTCTTCCGAGAAGAATTCACTTTTCTTAGGAGTGACAAGTAACCTGAACTGTGCAGTCTTCGAACACAATGGTCAAGTGATGCCTATGCTCCTCTTCATTTTTCAAATAGACTATTATGTCATCAAAGAATGTGCCAACAAACTTTTGATGCGAGCAGAAAATCCTGTCCATCATCCTATTGAACGTAGCTGGAGCATGTGTAAGACCAAATGGCATCACTAGAAACTCATAAAGACCAAATGTCTTCCTAAACGCAATCTTGTGCACATCCTCTGGCCTTATACGAATTTGATGGTACCTACTCTTAAGGTCTATCGTGCTGAAAATTGCAGCACCCTCTAAAGAGCACCCTCTAAACGGTCAAGAATATCATCAATCCTTGGAATAGGAAACCTGTTCTTGATGGTATTCTTATTCAACGAACGGTAATAATTACACATGCGCCAAGAGCCATCCTTCTTCTACACTAGGAGCACTGGGGAGCAAAAAGGTGAAGAACTAGGCTGAATCAGCCCCTTCTCTAAAAGCTCCTCAACCTGGCCCATAATCTCTTTCTGCTGAGCCGCACTAACCCTGTAAGGAGGTCTGTTTGGTGGGCTACACCCTGGCACCAAATCTATCGCATGGTCCTCAGGCCTCTTCGACGGCAATTGTGACGGTAATGAATCAAAAAAACAGTCATTAAACTCTTGCAAAAATGCTGACCTTTCTTTATCTAACACAGATAAATTTCACTGACAATAAATTGTGCTGCTGCTGTACGCCCCCCCCCCCCCCCCCCGCCGGGGCCATCGCTGAACACCTTCCCCTGCTTCGTCACGCGTTGTCCGCTGCCCTGCCCTACGCGTTGGTTCTGCTTGCTCTTGATTGCAGCCCGCTCCCCCTCGCTCGCCCTCTGCCCTCACGCGCCAGCCTCCAGCTCCCCCGCCATCACTGATCACCTCCTGCTCGCTGCCCTCTATCACCAGGAGGTGTATTTTATCTTTTGCCTTCTCTAAATATGTACTACGTATTTTTCCTTATTTTATTTTACTTGTTTTCCTGAAACCCTTGAAAGTGTGCAAGTGGACATTGCGTGGCCAGTGTGAAATGGCTGTGGGTGAACTGGTTTCTCACGTTGGGAGTCTAGGTCAGTTAGTCTTGGACTGGTCGGGCCAGTTAGCAGTGAGTTCTGATGAGTATGGAAGCCTGTGTGCCCCAAATGAAATCTGGGCCACTTGGAAAGTCACTTACAACTTTATAAGTGAGTGGGAACTAGGAAATTAACTCAAAGGGGCAAACTAGACACTTGGTAGAAGGAGAGCAACCTGCAGGACACCTCAGCAAGAGGCTGGGGGCTGATTTGACCTTCATAAGTGACCTAGAGTGTGTGTGTGAGTAGTGGGTGCAGGTTGACAACTTTAATGGAAAGCTTGCCTTCTCCTCTGTCTCATGTAGCGTGAGGATTTGCTCTCGTGCATCTCTCTCTCTCTCTCTCTCTCTCTCTCTCTCTCTCTCTCTCTCTCTCTCCTTTTGTAACAGACTTGGACACTCCAAGTCGAGAATCTACTGCGACACCACAAAAATTCACTTCAAATAGTTCACAGTTCACAATCGATTCGACACTGGCCTGGCGGAGTTCTGTGCCTAGAGATATTGGCCCCAGAGACTGGCGCCCCTTTCAGTATTTCTTTTTGTATTAATCTGCAACTCAAAGTACAAGCGAGTAGCCGGGACTCACTCTCAAACTCTGCGTCCAGATGCTCTGAGAAGTGAGAGCCCCAAACTACCAATTTTACAAGGGATGCTAAAAGCAGAGCCCCAAAATCTGAAAATACAAAAGCTTTGTAAAAAATAAAGCATGTTCAATCTTTTCTCTCTCAAGCCGTACTTGGCAATAAAGCAAAGCTTTTAAATAAAAGCTCTCTCTCTCTAACTCCTTGCGTAGAATCCCACACTGCCAAAAGCTGCCAGTGATTTCCGTAGAAAGCCGTACGACAGGCCACGTGGCAGGTTTCCGCAAATTGCGTCGCATTATCCGGCAGCCAGCCACGTCAGCATTTGCCCCAATCGGCCAGCTAGTGTACAAGGTAGCCACGTCACCATTTCAGCCAGCCAGGGGGTCCTTGCCAGAGTGTGTGTGTGTAATGGGAAGCCACGTCATCGAGTTGTGACATACCCCCCTCTTGAAAGCATTGTAATCGCCCTCGATTACGCCTGCAAAACAGACAAAAGCCATAAGCTGTCTTAGCAGACACTGATTGTTAGTACCGACGTATTAGGAACACACATCTAGCACATATGTATCAATCGACAGTCACATCACACGACATCACAGGACATCACTTGACATTACAAACCATCAGAGTTTACGCTACTTCTTGTCACAGAAGCAGCTATCGGAAAAGCAGATGCGGTGGACGAACATCTTGTCACAGTTTCACCTTAGTCAGCAAGCACGACAAGCACCTCAAGCACCTTAGTCAGCAAGCACGACAAGCACCTCAAGCTTAGGTCGGCAAGCTTAGGTCGGGTTCCCACCTCAAGCTCAGCCCTAGCTTGCCTAAGGTCAAAGGACTTTTAACACTAACCATTGGAGGTCTTTAGTGAAGCTAACCTAAGGTCTTTTAAGCTCCATTAGCTAGCCTTGCTCTTTGACAGACCGTCTCTCATTTGGACCCCTTTACCATTGGCCCCGTGGTGAGATAGATGTTGGGTTAAAGGCCTAAATAACCCCTTTTTGTACATTTTTATACTTTGTCCAGGTTCAATATGAACCTAGACACATTTTTAAAGGTCATTTATAATAAAAGTGGGAAAACCCAAAACTCACTTATTGAGTTTTTCCCAAAAACGTGAGCTCTCTCTCTCTCCCTCTTCTTCTGCTAGCGCTTCCTCTCCTGCTGCTCTTCGCCTCCCCTCTCTGCACACACACTGCACTTCCTCGCGTCCTCTTTCACTTGCACACACCGCCGCGTGCTCATCAACTGGTATCAGAGCCCATTTAGGGTTTGGCCCAAAACTTGCAAATGCTGATTTTCAGCCAAGAGGATAACTTTGACGTGAAGAGTTGCCATTTCATCGCCAAGGGATCGTCCCCAGACACTAGTGGGCCCCCGGGCTTGCACTTTTGACCTAAAACAGGCTGAAAACAGGTAAAATCAGCAAATTACAGGTCATTACAGCGAAATGCAGGTATTGCAAAGCATGTATTAAGGTGTGGGTTTGCATTCCCTCGGTCCCCACTGCCCGAAAACACTGAAATTACCGAAAACAGGTCATCAAAACAGGTGTTTCCAACAAATTTCAGATTTGCGCAGGTTTTTTGCAAGTGTATTTCGATGTATATACAATGGGGAAAGTGCAAATCGCTCTAATTTGTGCACATTGACCTCATCTTGCCTATGTATGACCATCTGTGGGCCAATTTCATGCAAAATTGATGCAACAAATTGGGGCTTTTGCTCATACATGCTTCTAAAGGCTGTGTTTTAGCCTTATGTATGTCCTGTGAGGGTAAAAACAACAAAAATTGTTGTTTTTGGGCACAAATTAGCTCGCTAAAATTTTCTGTGAGAAAATTCAGAACTCGATTTTTGTGCCTAAACTGACCCGTTTTGCCTCGAATTGCTCCTGTGACTATTTGGAGTTGTTGTACACATTCCTGTGAGGCTGTACTTCGTTTTTGGTGCGTTTTGCCCATAATTTCAGCAAGTTAGCTCTCCTTTTGTGCAACTATGGCGTCATCCTCCTCGGACGTGAAGAATCTCTTTGAGATCCGGCGCTTCGAAGGTACAGGTTTTGACCTATGGAAGGACATAATTCAAGGAATTCTCTTCCTTAAAGACTGTGAACAGGGCATTAGAGGAACACAAGCCAGAGGACATGTCTGATGATGCATGGGCCACTTTGAACAAGAAGGCCATTACTTACATAAAGATGGCCGTTTCTGACGAGATCTTGGTAGATCTCAAAGGTCTTATGACTGCTTTTAGTTTGTGGGCAAAGTTGAAGGCAACGTATGAAAATACAACGCCGGTCAATCAAGTGCATTTGATGCGAAAACTTGTTGGCATGCAATTGGATGAGTCAAAGAGCGCTGCAAAGCACTTGTCGTCGTTTACAGGTACTTTGTCGCAGTTGCAGGATTCAGGCATGCCTCCCTTTGATGATAAGCTGAAAGCTATCTTCTTGCTTATGACCCTGTCTGATTCTTGGGAGACATTGGTGGTTTCACTATTTAATAACCCCAATCTGACCTTTGATGGTGTTAGGGGTTCTATTCTCAATGAGGAAATCAGGAGGAAAGCAGGTGGAGAGGGAGGCAGCTCAGCCAACATCGTTAGAGGCAGGACAGAGAAGAAGAATAACTATGCACAGAGGAGTAAGAGTAAGAGCAAGGAAAGGAGAAATGCCAGCAAAGGCAAGGGTGATGTAACATGCTATCAATGTGGTAGGAAAGGTCACAAGAAGCCCGATTGCAGGTATTATAAGGCAGAGTTAGAAAGAAAGAAGAATGGCGGAGACAAAAAGAAAGAGAAGAAAGAAGTCAAGACAGATACACATGACAGCTCTAAGGACAAGGAGAAGGCCAATGTGGCCTCTAGTGTTGTTATTGAGGAGTTGTCAGATGTAGAGGACATCCTATGTGCTACTTTGTCAGCTGATGATGCTCATGAGTTTGATGCCTCTCTCTATATTCATACACAGGACATGCAGATCACTAAGAGTGATCTTATTGATGCTTTGTTAACTGTGAATGATGCATTGTCCCAGACTTGGATTGTTGATTCCGGTGCTTCATTTCATGTCACTCCTATCAAGGAGTGTTTCTCTACTTTTGATGCGGGCAAGCGTGGCCATGTATACTTTGGAAACAATCATGCATGTTCCATTGAGGGTATTGGCACTGTGCATCTCTCCATAGATGGCACAAATGAGCTTGTCTTGCATGATGTTCGATATGTGCCGGGAATCAAGAAGAGTCTGCTTTTTGTTGGTCAGATGGATATGCATGGTTACAACATCTTGTTTGATAGAGGGTCATGGAAAATGACTAAAGGCTCAAGGCTGATTGTAAAGGGCACAAAGAAAGGGACACTTTACTGCATGCATGGAAAGGCCGTGTTGGGCAAGTTTATTGCATTGGCTGAAATTAACTCTCACATGGAGTTGTGGCACAAGAGGCTTGGCCATATGAGCCAAAAGGGCCTTTCTAAGCTTTGTACTTTGAACAAGCTTGATGCTAAAGGCACAAAGATTGACTTTTGTAATGAATGTCAATATGGCAAGCAAGTAAAGCGTTCTTGTTACTCTGGTGTCTCTCGTAAATCTTGTGTGCTTGATCTTGTACATTCCGATGTATGTAGCATGCCTACTAAGTCTATGGGTGGTGCATATTATTTTGTCTCCTTTGTTGATGATCATTCTAGGAAAATTTGGGTTTATTTGCTTAAGTCTAAGGATGAAGCCTTTGCTGCGTTTAAGAGATTTCATACATTTGTGACCACCCAAATTGGTAGAAAGCTAAAATGCTTGCGTACAGACAATGGGGGGGAGTACACAAGTGCTGAATTTAACAAGTTTTGTGAAAATTTGGGCATTAAGAGGGAGCTTACTGTATTATACAGCCCCTCTTGTAATGGTGTGGCTGAAAGATTCAATAGGACACTTTGTGAGAGGGTGAGATGCATGCTGTCCACAACTAATCTCTCTCATGGATTTTGGGGAGAAGCTTGGAAAACTGCAGTGCATATATGCAATCGATCCCCTCACATGTCTTTGAAAGGTGACATCCCTGAAGAGGTTTGGTCTGGCAAGCCTGCTTCATATGATCACTTACGCATTTTTGGTTGCGAAGCTTTTGTGCATGTAAGACCGGAGTTGAGGAGTAAACTAGATGCGAAGTCCATTAAAGGCCTCTTCATGGGATATGGTGAAGAAGGCGAAATGGGTTACAGGATTTGGTTACCTCAACTCAAAAGGGTTGTGCGCAGCCGGGATGTTGTTTTTAATGAGGCAAGGCTGCTTCAAAACAATTGTGCCTTAAAGCATGACCATAAAAGGGTGAAATTTCAGCATGACCAGCCACCTGTTAGGCCTATTTTTGACCCTCAGGATGCACCACAAATGGCTGAAAATGTAGATGATCCAGTGGTGTTTGAGCCAGATGATGTTGGACAACAAATTGAGGCTCCTGAAGGGCATTTGCAGCCAAGAAACAATGCTGAAAATTATGTACAGCAGCCCATTGTTGATGATTTTGTCGTGCCACCTGATGTAAACCCATTGCCTGATAATGTGGATCATTGGGTGAGGCGGTCTACTCGTCAAAAACGGCCTGTGAGTCGATATGACCCCTCTTTGCATTACATTATGTTGACAAATGAGGGAGAGCCTCTTACGTATAAAGAGGCAAAGACATGTGAGCACAGCGACAAGTGGGAGCTTGCTATGCAGGAAGAGATTAAAGCTTTGCATGCTAATCATACTTGGGATTTGGTTGAATTGCCCAAAGGAAGGAAGGTTATTCCTAACAAATGGGTGTATAAAATCAAGACTGTTGATGCAAAACCCAAGTATAAGGCAAGGCTTGTGGCAAAGGGATATGTTCAAACCAAGGGCATAGACTTTCAGGAGGTGTTCTCTCCTGTTGTGAAGATGACCACTTTGTGTGTACTGTTTGCCATAGTGGCTGCTCTTGATTTGGAAATGGACCAAATGGATTTACATACCGCTTTCTTGCATGGTGATGTGGAAGCAGAGCTTTACATGAAGCAACCCGAGGGTTTTGTCATCCCTGGCAAGGAACATTTGGTATGTATGCTCAATAGAAGCTTGTATGGGCTGAAACAATCATGTAGACAGTGGTATAAGAAGTTTGATCGCTTCATGCTTAAACATGGTTACAAAAGAAGCCATGCAGACCATTGTTTGTATACCAAACGTGATGAGGATGGCAGCCCTATTATTCTTGTGCTCTATGTAGACGATATGTTGATAGCTGCAAAGAAAAGAAGCACTGTTGATGCTCTTAAAGGGCAGCTGAAATCTGCGTTTTCAATGAAAGACCTTGGGGCAACTGAACATATACTTGGAGTGCGTGTTACACGGAAAAGAGACAAGCGCCTATTGTATTTGTCGCAAGAAAAGTACATTGAAAAGGTGCTGGACAGATTTAACATGGCTGAAGCAAAGCCTCTTGGTGTGCCATTACAGCCATATGTTAAAATTTCCAAGGATGATTGTCCTAAGTCAAAGAAAGAAGCCAATGACATGCAAAGTGTGCCTTATGCTTCAGCTTGGTTCACTTATGTATGCTATGGTTGCTACTAGGCCTGACATAGCCCATGCAGTGGGAGTTGTGAGCCGGTTTATGGCTAATCCAGGCAGGTTGCATTGGGATGCAGTGAAGTCCATTATGAGGTACTTGAAAGGGACTAAAAACAAATGCCTCTGCTATGGTAAAGGACCAATGGAGTTGAAGGGATTTTGTGACTCTGACATGGCTGGTGATGTGGATACACGGAAATCCACAAGTGGCTATGTATTTACTCTTGCGGGAGGTGCTGTTTCATGGTGTTCTAGATTGCAAAAGATTCTTGCATTGTCTACGACAGAGGCTGAATATATTTCAGCCACTGAGGCTTCCAAAGAAGCTATTTGGTTAGCACGCCTATGCAGTGAGTTTGGTTTGCCTGCCAAGGCACCTATGCTTGGTTGTGATAGCCAGAGTGCCATATGTCTGGCAAAGAACGCCATGTTTCATGCACGCACAAAGCATATTGATGTGCGGTATCACTTCATACGAGAAGTGCTTGAGGATGGCCTTATTACATTGGTTAAGGTCCATACATCACAAAATCCAGCCGATGCTCTCACTAAGTGCTTACCCAAAGCACATCATCATCTATGCATAGAGATGGTGGGAGTCACGTAGCTTAAAGGCGCCATTTATGCCTTTAAGTGGGAGGTTGTTGGGTTAAAGGCCTAAATAACCCCTTTTTGTACATTTTTATACTTTATCCAGGTTCAATACCTGGACACATTTTTAAAGGTCACTTATAATAAAAGTGGGAAAACCCAAAACTCACTTATTGAGTTTTCCCCAAAAACGTGAGCTCTCTCTCTCTCCCTCTTCTTCTGCTAGCGCTTCCTCTCCTGCTGCTCTTCGCCTCCCCTCTCTGCACACACACTGCACTTCCTCGCGTGCTCTTTCACTTGCACACACCGTCGCGTGCTCATCAATAGATCCATAAGCACATGTCTATATTCTAACCCTTGTTCCCGTTTATTATCCCACATTAAATGATCAGTTTAATGTGAGAAAATCATTTGGGTTGGTTAGATATTAGATTTTGTGACAACCAATGTGTCTTTGAGGCATTTACAAAAGAGTCATTGTGAGTCCATGTCCTTCATTTTGCATGTGGCTATAGTGAGCAGGTCTTGCATGCTATGCCACAAAGGAATGAAAATCAACTTCTTGTAGAACAATGTGATATGCAACACATAGTATGTGAAAAAAAATACACCTTGGATCATATATGTGGCAAGCCATTGTTACTCGATGCATGATCCGTCTAGTGTAACAAACCGCACCCAAGCACTGTGTAGATCTCTTGTTCTATTTTGCCTCATGTGGTTCACTAGGTCGATGTGGCAAATGGACAGAGGAGGGGGAGCACGATGCTACGCATCCCTGAGAGGATCTTGCTGGACTCTGAGCTCAAAGAGCGAGTGGTGGCTCTTTGGACAGAGGGCTTGGACACGTAGGACTCCTGCTGACAGAGTGGCCTCTGGACTCGCTCAGTTTAGTCGGTTCTTTCTTTAAGAGTCTACGGCCCGCCTGGCTGCAGCGAGAGAGGAGCAGCAGCGTCTCCGACGTGGCGTTGCTTCCTTGCAGAGGATGCAGGAGCCAGACAGTCCCTGGTTGGAGGAGCAGTTGTAGCAGGCTCGCCAGGAGCTTGCTAGCACAGAGGAGAGGCGTCATGAGTTTTCTTTCCATCGACAGGCATCTCAGTGGACCCTTGCGGGTGACAGAGTGACGGGGGCATTCTTTGAGACAGTGGGACCCCGACATGCGCACGCCAGTGTAAGCCAGTTGAGGAGGCTTGACGGGTCAGTTGCCTCAGAGTCAGAGGACATGCGTGCAATTGCTACTGACTTTTACCGTGACTTGTTGTCAGCAGAGCCTTAATCAGAGCGTGAGGATGCATGCAGAGAGCAGGTTGGGGCTCAGATGCCTTGTCTTGTGACCGAGGAGATGCGCCAGATGCTTGAGCTGCCTCTTCTGCTAGAGGAGCTCCACGCGGCCCTCGGAGCACTTCCCCGTGGTAGTTGTCTAGATGAGGACGGTTTGACTCCCAGTTTTTTCTTAGAGTACTGGGACTTGCTTGGCTCGGACCTATGCAACGCTTTTCAATACATCTTACACACAGGAGAGATGCTTGATAGCATGAGTGAGGGCTTGATCTACCTCATTTTCAAGGAGGGTGACTCCTTGGATGAGATTCGGTAGTGGCGACCCATCACCATTCTCAACTCAGTCTACAAAATTCTTGCCAAGGCTCTGAGTTTGAGGATAAAGCACTTCTAGAGAGCATTATACATGGGACCCAGGCAGGTTTTTGTCAAGGAGTGCAGTATCCTTGACAACATCTTTACTTTTTGGGAGGCTTCTGCCCTCGCGTGTCTCCGTGGTGATAGAGTTGACTGGGACTTTTTGGAGGGCACTCTACGCAGGATGGGCTTCTCAGATGCTTGGATCAGAGGTGTGTCAGCTCTGTATAGACGTGCACACAGTTAGGTGTTTTTGGTAGGAGGTAGAAGAGACCGTTTTATGCTCACACGTTCGGTCAGATAGGGCTGCCCTCTTGCCCCCTTTCTCTTTCTGTTCTATGTTGAGGCGATGAGCAGGTTTTTGGTTTCATAACAGGTTGGTCTACGTGGCTTAGCGCTCCCTATTCGGGGCGATGAGCTACTGGATGCTGAGTTTGCAGACAACTCAGCTTTGTACTTGGAGGGCCAGGAGGCCAACCTACACAGGTGTGAGTAGGCTTTTGAGACGTTTTGTTGTGGATCAGGCGCATTGATCAACTGGAGGAAGACAATGGCTTTCTCAGTTGGTAGTGCTCCTGTGTCTGATTGGTTGCCAGGGGTGAGGGTTTTAGATGGATCCCCCCAGGGATTGCAGTACGGTACTTGGGCTGTCAGGTTGGCTTTGAACTTGTCTCCTGAGCAACAGATTGCTCCCCTCCTCTTGTCCATCAGGAGGAAGCTGTTACACTAGAGCTCGGCACGACTTTCTTTGGCAGACAGAGTTGTAGTGGCCAACCAGGTGTTGTTGGCTACTATGTGATACATTACATTTTGTTGGATCTTTTCGAGCTCCTGCATCAGCCAGGTAGAGAGGTTGATCAAGAACTTTTTTTGGTCATGGTGCGACACTGGGATAGCCCAGACCAAAGTGGCATGGCAGGTCATCACTCTACCTTGTTCTCAAGGGGGGTTGGGGATCATAGACCTTGCACAGTAGAGCAAAGCCCTTCTTGGGAAGTTTGTTGTCAGAGGACTCCTTCCAAGGGAGGAGCGTTGGAAGGAGTTTTTGCTTCAGTGCCTTAAGAGCTAGAGTGCCTCAGGCAAGAGGCCCTTGGGGACCTTCCATCAAATGGATTTTCACAGAGATGCGCAGAGTTGGCCTGAGCAGGAGACTGGAGGATCGTTTTGTTGTGAGCCTGCTTCGCTCTTGGGAGCAACTGCGGAGAGGCCTGGAGCAGCACCAGCCCACTTGCACGGAGGAGCGCCTGTGAGACAGCCCCTTGTTTGGAACCCCATGGTCAGCACTGGTACAGTTCTTAGGTTTGTCAGAGGAGCTTCAGAGCATCCAACTCCAAGGCATGAGAGGGCTGCAGAGCATGTGTCAGGACATCACAGAGGCAGTACCAGCTGAATGGCTTACACCTCTCGAGTCAGCAGCGCCCAGATGGATGGGGGCCTTCATGCGACTCGAGGTCCTCATCGCAGTTCAAGCTTGCTCAGAGACTGTACCCTCCATGTTTTACGAGCTACAGGGCAAGGGTCGATTACACAGAGTCTCAGTAGAGGCCCCACAGGTTGCAGAGTGTTGTTTTTAGAGGATCCGAGTTGTGGGCATCTGTGGGAGGACTTGTGTCATAGATCTTGACCCTGCAGCTCTCGAGACAGGCCACTGAAGGCTGTGGGCTTGGGAGAGCTGTCCACTGGTACGAGTGCAGTGGGATCCTGGAGAGTGGTTTTGGAGGGACCCTTTCTCCTCAGCCGACCATCCAGGTGTCCTTTCTTTTAGTACACTGCTCGACTGGGACGTTACATATTGCCAGCACGGAGAGAGGCTTGTCCTGCTGCAACACCTCATTGGCAGGAGGAGGGTCTCACAACTGAGTTCTTGTTAGCTTTTTGGGCGAGGTTGTGGGACACCAAACATTCGTGGCGAGTCACGTTGTTCCAGTGGCTGGTTGCACATAGAGCTACAACAGTGGGGAGCTGGCTTGTACATAATGGCCTCTCGACAGCATGTGCAGCTTGTGACCATCTTTTGGAGAGTCAGTGTCACTGTCTTTGGGAGTGCCCTATGGCACAACAGGTTTGGCTTTGGATCCTTCGGCTGATGCCAGCTCTTTCCATAGCACGACAATACACTTGGGGGACAATTGCTTGGTCCACTCTCACGGGCCTTGCATTACAGCTTGAGCTATCCTCCACTAGCAGGATGATAGTGATACAGGGGGGTCGACCTACACTCCAGCCTTCTACAGAGCTTACTCCACAGGAGTGGTGCAGTGAGAGAGAGGTGTGTTGGGAGCTCGTCTGTGGCCTGACACTCTGGTTCATGTGGCGGGCCTACTGCTTCCGCATCTTTGGGGCTCACCTTGTGCCACCAGCGGAGACTGTTCGAGATTTCTGGCTGGAGTTGATCCATATTCTCAGGGGACAGTTTGATAGACTTCAGGGCAGCTTCGACCGCATGCGGGAGCGTAGAGAGGCGTTCCTTCGACTTTGGCACCATGGGCCTTTGTTCACCATGATCCAGGGTGTGCTCAGATGGCACTACCGTCCACCTGTGTGGCTTTTCCCTCCTCCCATCTCCTGATTTATCCCTCATTGTATATATGCTGTTTTTTCATTGGGAGAGTCTTCCCTTATGATTACTGTAACCCTCTCTAGTGGTTGTAGCCCTATGGGTAGTTTCATTAACCAATAGAAGGATCTTTTTCTCGGAAAAAAAAATTTGACTCACAATTATTTGAAACATCACGTGCAAAAATTATGTACACAGAAAGATGATTCTTAATTACAGAAGTGATAGCCGAAGTAGATACAATAGGGATAGACTCCCCTTTGAGCTTTACATCCAAAACATGAGTTTGGCCCTATGCTGAAGGGTGATCGTTTTGACAAAGACATCCAGCACGCCATGTATTTTGAACATCCACGGGATTCCCAACAGCGCATCGCACCCTTTCAATGGCATGATATAGAACTCTTCTGTGTCCACATACGACTGAATATGCAGACGCAGCTTTCCAATGATGGGAGTAACACATTCTGAGTGGCCAAGACATGCCAACCCTGCCTCTGCCGTGTACCCCTTCTCTTCAGCTCTGATGCCCAGCTTCATAGCTAACTATGGTGAGATAAAGTTCGCTTTGGTACCTGGATCAAAAAAGATGAGTGCCGTCTGGTCTTTGACTTTACCCCATGCTTTGCATAACTCGATGGCACCCGTGCTTGGCCTATCACCCACCATGTCTAGCACTAAACTTGTTGTGGGTTTGGGCTTCTTTTCTTTATGGTCCTCTTCATCATCTGAGTCAATTGGTCTTTTCCTTTGTGGACAATCTGCAGCAAAGTGACCAGGTTGCTCGCATATAAAGCATTTATTCTTAGCCATCAAGACCTTTTCCTCGAGCGACTTACGCACAAAAGACTTCTTTTTCTATTTCTTTGCCTGCACTCCAGAAGTCCCGGCTGAGTCCTTGTCCTTGTGGACCTTTTCTGACCCCTGTGACGCTTCAGGAGCCGTTTTCACAAAGGGCTTCTTTGCTGAATTTTTCTTTTGCTGCCCCCCTTTCACGTTGCCCGAAAACCCACTGTCCTCTCCCTTCAACAAGGCAAAGACTAGTGTTGGCAACTTCCATAAGCTGAGTGAGGGTAGCCACTCTGTTCTTTATACAGTAATCTCGAAGCCCTTTAGGCAGCCCACAACAATCCTTCTCAATCTGCTCTGTCAGTGGCACAAACCTGTAGGAGGTTTCTGAGAGCAACGCTTTACAAAACCTTCGATTGTACTCCTGTAGGCTCTTGCAAGTAGCCGCAGTGAGCTGTTGCCAATCTGTCATGACATCGGCTACAAATTCATTTGACAGCCACACAAATGCAAACATTTTCTTGAAGTATACCCATGTGGCGGGTGCGTGTCAATCTTCGATTGTACTCTTGTAGGCTCTTGCAAGTAGCCGTAGTGAGCTGGTGCCAATCCGTCATGACATCGGCTTCAAATTCATTTGACAAGCTCTTGCAAGTAGCCGCAGTGAGCTGGTGCCAATCCGTCATGACATCGGCTTCAAATTCATTTGACAGCCACGCAAATGCAAACATTTGCTTGAAGTATACCCATGTGTCGTCCACCATATAAGCGCATTGTCTTTTAAGAAAGTGGCAACTTTCCTGACCTTAGAGGCCTCTGTAAGATTCCCTCCTGCATAAGCTGTGTCAAACTATTGGAGAAAAGTCAGAGCCTTTGCCTTATCCTCAAAGCCGCTGAAAGTGCTAAACTTTACAGCTGCACCACCTTCTTTGTAAGCTTTTGGCTTTTCCAGTGCCCCCAAATTGTCATAAGGAATTGTCTGCAACATGGGCACTGTAGTAGGGGTCATCGGCATTCCTTGGCCCTTGACATTTTGCGTCGTAAGTGCCATATATGGCTGCTGTCTAGAAAAACCAGCCATGCCAAAATTGCCTTGTGGCACCCCAAACTGGCCTTGATTGCTCTGAAAGCCTTGCTGCATGCCGATATTACCATACAGGGGGTTCGGCATCATGCCTTGCATACCCCCAAACACTGTTCCCGGCATATACTACTGGTTTCGAAGCGTATAACGAGCCATACTTTGGAACACAGATTTACCCCCGAAATACCCAGGATGTACCGTGGGTGGTGGAAAAACCTGATGCATTGCCTGGAAACTGGTCCCTGTTCATTTAATGCAACATGCGGACTCTGAAAGGTGGCGGGATGAAATGGCAAAACCTGTGGAATTGACATCCTAACCACCTGTTCATGGACGAAAGGAACTTGTCTTGGAGCCCCCGACTCCGCAACGTGCGAGTGCTCCCTATCCTGCTCGGACGCATGAAGTATCTGGGCTTGAGCCTCATCAGGCTCTATTCGCTGTGTGAGTTGCCTTGTCTGCTGTGGCGCTGGTGGCGCTTGCAAGACCTCCATAAACCTTGGGTTCTGCACCAGTTGAGAAAACACATTCACAGCGGCAATCAACTGAGTCCTGAACACATCATCTTCAAGTTGCCCAATCATAAAGCCCTGCACTGGTGGAGCATTCACATCAACAAGAGGTATAGGCAGACGTGGCCGTAAACTCTCGCCAACCTCAAAACACTGTAGGAATTGCTTGCCTGCCTTGTGAAGAGGAACCCTCTTCAATGATGCCTTTCCTTTGTTGGCCATAGTGTAATCCTGCATTCCTGTACTCTGTGTCTTCGCCGCAAACCAACTGAGGCTCACTTCTTGAGGAAAAAGTGATTCTGTCCCAACGACAAAACCATGAAACCGGCCCGTAGGGCGGTAGACGTAGGCTTTCACCCGAAACTTTTAGACGTAGGCTTTCACCCGAAACTTTACTTTAGACTTTAGGACACAGAGAAACTTTGCTACAAAAACCTGTAACGGGAATTGACACTTCAAACACACACGGCTTGGAAGCTAGAGCTCTACCAAGCAGACGCCGACACCTGTAGGTCCCAAAGACTGGCGCCCCTTTTGGTATTTCTTTATGTTACCATATACATGTGGTAGTGATGTGTGTGAACACACTAGGACCGGTGCATTTTTCCCCTCTTTAAGAGGTTTTTTCCCCTGTGCATTGTATATACGCCCATCACTCTAGGGCTATCTATCTTTCCATTGCACACTAAGTAATACACTCTCTGCTGTGTGTCTTGAGCTTCCTTTGTCTTCTCCAAGCTGTGTGCGTTTCCCTGCAACCCTAATTCCAACAATTGGTATCAGAGCAGGTCACGTCCTCCCGGGCTTAGTCACCAGCGTCGCCAGAACACCCTTGCTCGTTTTCTCAGATTTCAACGAGCTTTGGCGAGCACCAGTAGGTCGACAAAAAAATTGGATAAGCTCGTAGAGCTTGGTCTGCTCAGAATTTCATTTTGGGCTCATTTCGACCTCCATTTCACTGCAGCCAGGTTTGTATAGGCAATTTCTTCATTTTGTGCAAAATTTTTGTAAGTGCTAATTATTGCATAACAAGTCCCATACAGTCTACTACGGGTTGTGCTATACAGCACGTGCTGGTCTCACTCAGTTTCTCCTCATTTCGGGCAGTTTTCACATCAGGTGCATGCATTTTTCATCGCTGACAACAATGCAGATGTGTTCAAGATGTTTACTGTTGAGGACAGATTGGATGGGAACAATTACCCTATGTGGGCTTACATGATGCAACATGTACTTGTGTCAAAGGGAGTTTGGAACATAGTGCATGGCATTGATGTACGTCTTGGTACTGTGGATGCAGGTGATGTTGAGGATGCTTCAGGTTTTGCTGAGAGGGTTGCTACTCTCAGAGCTGTTTTGGCTACGACTGAGCAGTCTCGCAAGCTCATGCATTGATTGCATTGTCTGTGAAGCGCACTATCACTCCTCACATCCATTCAGCAAAATCTGCAAAACAGGCTTGGGATATTCTAGCAGGTCTTTATGTAAGCTGCAATGAGGCAAAAATTGCTTTGCTGGGTAAAGAGCTGGAATCGAAGATTATGCATGAGGAAGATGAATTGGACACTTTCCTTGCTGGTGTCAAGGATGTTAATGAGCAACTAATTTCTGTAGGAGAAGTCATTTCTGACAGTTCACTTGTGCAGACTGTTCTTGATGCTTTGTTAGATTCTTACCATACTTTTGCTAGTACTTGGAGACTTATGACCCAAGGAAATCCTGAAGTTGTCAAGTTTGATACATTATGTACATTGTTGTTGCAAGAGTCACTTTTCAGAAAAAAAAGAAAAGGTGGGAACAGCAATGTAACCACTTCTTATGGTTCTGCTGCGAGTGGCTAAACTTCTGTTCCTAATGCTTCTGTTGGCAGCACTTTGTCTGGCAATTCTGGTGATAAGGGCAAAAAGAAGATGCGTTGCCATTATTGTAAAGCTAATGATCACTTGATCAAGCAGTGTCCGAAATTGAAGGCAAAAGAGACTAAGAAGAAAGAGTGTCACGTGCACATCTAACCCTATGTGTACGTGGACAAGCTACTTCATGACATGGGTTCAGTTCAGTTAGATTAGGAAGTGTACTGGCACTTTTGTGAGCCTGTTCGCAGATCGTGCATGTCCAGACACTTAGAGTAGATGCATATTGTCACCAGCGTGTGACTACTATCTATCCTTTTTGTTTATTTCTTTCTTATTATTTATTCATTTTCACTGTTTGGAAGCACCCCTCAGAAAATCTAACTGCCCTGCATTGCATAGCTAGTGTGGAACTGTTCAGAGGGAGTCCAGGCCTGAGGGCAAGAGAGCACTAAGGTTGGACAAGGACTATGGTTAGCCAAAGAGGGGTCATTGACTAGCCAAAGTGGAATCCTTTGCTACAGGTGTAAGGTGCAGCGGAATAAATGTTGTAATTTCTCAAGATTAGTGATCTTTACTGCTGAAGGTTCCTTTTAGTTCTTAGGGAAAGAGAGATCTTTCCGTCTTAGGGAGAGTGCTATGATCACGAACAAAGTGAGTGGATATTGTGCGTGCAAGTGAATGAGACTGAGAGAAGGAGAGAGAAGAGATACGACACCGAGAGGTTGTAAAACCCTCCTCCGAAGGCCCCACTCTCGTCGGCGAGAGTGGTCTACTTGATTGCACAAATGCGTACAATGCAAATGCAATGGACTGATGCAATGGGACTATGCCGATGACGACGGCGGCGACTTAGGCTGAAATCTGGGATCTTCTTGGTGGCTGAAAATGGCTGTTTCTCGCGGTGTTAATGGCTGAAAATGACTGTTTTTGTCGGGGTCGGAAGGGTGATGAAAAACGCTGCTGTAGACTGCTCTTTGGCTGCGTTTGAATGGATTCTCCTTGCTGAAAAACGCTGGGACAGCAGAGGGTTTCTGGCTGAAAATTGCAGGTTTTCAAGTACTTAAGAACTCCTTACCCGGCCATGGTCATCTGCTGCAAGTTGCTTGATGAAATCGCTGCCTTGGCTGAGATTTGTCTGGCGTTAGTGGAGAGCAAAAACGCTGATGCTTCCAAGGTGAAAAATGCTGGCCTTTTCTACTTGTTGACGATCTCTTCCATGGGAGGAAACGCTAGGGTAGCCAAAGGGATGGCGATGGCAGATCTTGGAAACGCCAGGGAGGGAGAGGTCGTCTATGATGAAAACGCTAACGCTGGCCTTGTGGGAGTGGCCTCGCCAAGGGAATGGAGAAGGTTCTGCTGAGAGAGGGTGGGACACCTGTTGCTTGGGGAAGCCTGCTGTGTCTTTGCTCATCTGCCAATTTGTGCTAACTTGGGTCTGCTTATAAATTAACTTACCCAATTTGCCCTACTGAGTACCCAACAAAAGTCACTTAATAAATAAGTGAAAAATGTCAAAAATAGGGAAAAATGGGATAAAGTTATCTGAAAAATCCCCAAACTGACTCTGATGGAATATGATGGAAATGCTTATGCTTATGCAAGGTGCAACCAGAGGATATGCATCTACACTGAGTGACTGGGCATGCACGGTCTACGAATAGACTCACAAAAGTGCCAGATCACTTCTAATCTAACTTGACTGGACTTGACAGAAACCCTGCTATGATGTAGCTTGTCCACGGACACATAGGGTTGGGATGTGTCACGTGACAACAGGAGCTACATTTCAGTTCTTGGTGTGACTGCAGTGTACAAAGAGGGTCAGATGACCTAGAAAGATACAATGGCAGCATCTCCTAAAACTTAGGAAACTGTTATTTTGGGACCTGAAAATGTGTTCGCGTCATTACCTCCGGAACGACAAGAGGAACATTTTATTACTTTGCTGCCAAGTCAACTGACACACCAGTTGAGATATTTTTAGCCCAGTTGGCCAAAATCGGAAACTGGGCGAGGTGTCACTTTATGAGCATTTCTGCTACTCCTGGCCAGAGAAGGGGGCGCAGAGAAGGGGGCGCCTAAAATGAGAGAGGAGGCTGATTTGCAGTTTTTGTCATAGGTTAAGAGCTATGGAGTGCTTCCTTTCCCTCTTATGTACAGTGCGGTGCCAGGAGTGATGCCCTGCACGCTACGCACTGCCCTCTCTCTCCCCTATGGCAGTATGTTATGCCCCTCTAATGGGCTTTTCAATTGACCAATGTACAGTTGTGTGGGTTCATGCGTGATTGCCGAGGCAAGAGCCTCTTGCACAGGTACTGGATTAGCTAGCGGCTAATCCCTCGCAGGTACAGGTGATTCGGAGAGGTTTCACGTCCGAAATCTCGTCCGATTCAAAGGGCAAGTAGCCCTACAGGTGCGGGAGCTCGAGGACTTGCTACGGTCGGACCGACATAGGAAATTGCAATTATGGCTTACAGACCAGATGATGTGACTGAAGAGGTTTCCTCTTCGCAGGGTCAACAGACATATGAAGTGGGTGAGTCTTCAAGACCACCACAGACGGATGATGATATATTCAGGACCGAGTTGGCTACTGCTACGGCTATGTTCACACAAGTAATGCAGAACTCGAGGTTTTTAGCCTTTCTGCAACCTCCTCTTCCGTCTCAGCAAGTTGGGTCACTGGATCATATTCAAAAGCCTGTTAAGGCTCAAGCATAGGTGATTCATACTGCAGTGTCAATGGAAACACCTGTACACTTGAAGGAGAACATGCAGTCTCCACAACCTGTGCCAAAGGTGCAAGAACAGGTGGCTGAGATGCCAGTCTTTCAAGCTGTACCAGTTCAGTCAACCACTTTTCAGCAGCCTATAGCTGGTTCTAATGGGCAGGGAAGCAACCTACAGGCTATGCAACAAGTCTTCCCACCACCTTCAGTACACCCTGGCTATTTTGGAGGTGGATCGGTATTCCAGAGCATGGCCGGTCATGCACCTGGAAATCAGTTTTACACGCCAGGAACAGTGTTCGTGGGTGCTCAAACGATGATGCCTAACCCCATGTATGGTGTCATTGGCATGCAATGAGGGTTTCAAAGCACTCAGGGCCAATTTGGGATACCATAGACAAATTTTGGTATGGCTGGAATATTAAATCAACAGCCAAATATGGCATTTCTAGGTCAACTTAATAGCGGTCAAGGAACACAGATGAACCCTAACAGTGTTCCCATGTTTCGGTCACTTCCATATGACAACTTAACGCCGCTGGAGAGGCCAACTCCGTACAAAGAAGGTGGCAAAGGTGTGACATTCACGACCTTTACAGGGTTTGATGACAAGAAGAAGGCTCTCTTATTCCTCCAGCAGTTTGACAAGGCCTATGCAAGGGGAAACTTTACAGAGGCTTCAAAGGTCCACAAGGCAGGCACTTTCTTGACAGGGAATGCGGGACAATGGTGGACAACTTTATTGCTTCAAGGACAAGCTCCGTCCACATGGATTTACTTCAAGCAGATTTTTGTAGCAGCATGGTTATCTGATGACTTTGAAGTAGATGTTATGACAGAATGGCACCAGCTTAATGCTGCTACTTGCAAGAATCTGGATGACTACAATCGGAAGTTTTGGAAAGCTCTACTTCCAGTAACTTCCTATAGGTTTGTGCCATTGACAGAACAGATTGAAAAATACTGTTGTGGCCTACCCAAAGGATTGAGAAAGTACTGCACGAAGACCAAAGTCACTACTTTGACGTAGCTCATCGAGGTAGCAAACACTGGCAATGGTTTGCTCAAGGGAGAAGATTGTGAATTTAATACTGGCGTCAAGGAAGGATCAGCCAAGAAAAATTCAGCGAAGAAGTACGTTCCGAATGAGTTTCCTAAAGCGACTCAGGAGCCAGCCAACGCAGGGAAAGGCAAAGCTATGGCTGAATCAGAAAAGGGACCAGCAAAGAAATGGAAAAGACGTTTTCCTTGCAAGTCGGAAGAGCAAAAGAAGGTCTTGAGGTCAGAGAACAAATGCTTTATCTGTGAGCAGCCTGGCCACGTTGCTTACAATTGTCCTCAAAAGAAAAGGCCAGCTGATTCTGAAGACAAGGAGGACAGGAAAGGAAAGAGGCCCATGGCTGGTCTAGTGCCAGATATGGTGGGCGACAAGCCAAATTTAGATGCAAGTGAGCTTTGCAGAGCATGGGGAAAGGTCAGGGATCAAACAGTGCTTATCTTCTTTGATCCAGGTGCCAAAGCCAACTTCATTTCCCGAGAATTGGCTTCAAAGTTGGGAATCAGACCTGAAGAGATGGGGTATACAACAGAGGCAAGTTTGGCATGTCCTGGCCATACACAGGCTGTGATACCCATCATCGGAAAGTTGCGCCTACATATCCAGTCCTATGTAGATGCTGAAGAATTTTACATCATGCCACTGGACGGATGTGATGTATTGCTAGGTATTCCTTGGTTGTTTCGTGTATAGGGAATCATGGATGCCTACAAAAAAAAGATCACTGTACAGAGCAGGGGAAAGACTCACATTCTGGATGTAAAGCTTAAAGGGGAGTCTATTCCCACTGTATCAGCTTCTGCTATTACTTCTGTAATGAAAAATCATCTTTCTGCGTACTTGGTTTTTGCACGTGAAGTGTCAGATTGTGATGAATCAAATTTATCTGTGTTAGATAAAGAAAGGTCAATGTTTTTACAACAGTATAGTGATTGTTTTTCCGATTCATTACCGTCTCAATTACCGCCAAAGAGACCCGAGGACCATGCGATAGATTTGGTGCCAGGCAGTAGCCCACCAAATAAGCCTCCGTACAGGGTTAGTGCGGCTCAGCAGAAAGAGATAATGAGCCAAGTACAAGAGCTGTTAGAAAAGGGGCTGATTCAGCCTAGTTCATCTCCATTCTGTTCTCCAGTGTTGTTGGTGCAGAAAAAGGATGGCTCATGGCGTATGTGCATCGACTACCGTGCACTGAACAAGAATACCATCAAGAATAGGTTCCCTATACCTAGAATTGATGATATTCTGGACAAATTAGAAGGAGCAGCTATGTTTAGCAGGATAGATCTAAAGAGTGGGTACCATCAGATCCTCATTAGATCAGAGGATGTGCACAAGACTGCTTTAAGAACGACGTTTGGCCTTTACGAATTTTTAGTGATGCCCTTTGGTCTCACAAATGCTCCTGCTACGTTAATAGGATGATGGACATAATTTTCCGTCCACACCAGCAGTTTGTTGGTACATTCTTTGACGACATGATAGTCTACTCAAAGAATGAAGAGGAGCATAGGCATCACTTGGCCATTGTATTCAAAGAGCTACGCAGCCATAGGTTGCTCATCAATGCAAAGAAAAGTGAATTTTTTCTGGAAGAGATTCACTTTCTGGGACACATTGTCTCAAAGGATGGTGTCAGAATGGATCTTGCAAAAGTTGAAGCGATCAAGTCATGGCCAGATTTGAAGACGGTGCACGATGTCCGAAGTTTCTTGGGACTATGCTCCTATTACAGAAGGTTTATCCGAAATTTCGCTGAGATTGCTTCACCTTTACATGCTCTTCAAAAGAAGGCAGTCACCTTTAGATGGACACAGAAAGAGATTTCAACTTTTAATCTCTTAAAGGAAACGATGACTTCAGATCCAGTCATTGTGTTACCAGATCTTAGGAAGTCATTTGTGGTCCAGTGCGACGCCTGCGGTAGTAGCATTGGTGCAGTGCTAATGCAAGATGGCAGGGTAGTAGCCTATGAGAGTAGAATCTTGCAAGGGCCAGAAAAGACTATGCAAGTATATGAAAAAGAACTGCAGGCCGTGATTCATGCGCTCTTAAGTTGGAAAAACTACCTGCTAGGTGCAGACTTTGTTGTCCAAACGGACCATCAGACCTTGCGATACTTCTTGACACAGGCAAAGTTATCTGAGAAGCATATGCAATGGGCAAATATCTTGTCCATGTTCCACTTTCAGATTGTGCATGTGGAAGGCAAGAAGAATGTTGTGGCTGATGCCTTGTCAAGGAAGCCACAAATTTCAGCTGTGTCAATTCCTTATCATCATGAACTTGATGATATGAGGGAACAATATGCAAATGATGAAGATTTTGCAAGGGTCTTCGAGCAGCTAATGGATGGACAACGTCATGAACATTATCTTCTCAAATATGGGTTCATGATGATGCATGGCAGATTGTGTGTCACAAAACCATTGCGACGCAAAGTTATGGAAGAGAGTCATGTCCCACCGTATGCAGGGCATCGTGGTATCGATGCTACAGTTAAAGCGGTTGAGACATTTTTCTACTGGCCTACATTGAGAAGAGATGTGGATGCCTTTGTGCGAGAATGCCTAATATGCCAGAAGGTCAAGTTTGACAGGCAAAAGGCACCAGGGTTATTGCAACCACTACCTATTCCAGATAAACCATGGAAAAGTATTGCTATGGATTTTATCTTTGATCTTCCGAGAACGCAGACAGGAAACGATGGTATTTGGACCATCATTTGCAGATTCAGCAAGCAGGCTCATTTTATTCCTGTCAGGAAGAAGATAAAGCCATATCAGATGGCACGCTTGTTTATGAGCAATATTTTCAAGTATCATGGCATGCCACAGTCGATTGTTAGCGATCGTGATCCACGCATGTTCGTGATCGTGATCCACGCAATATAAAATACATTCGGATAAATAGGATTTATCACTTATTACTGAAGCCAGAGGATATAGAGATAAATAAATAGAGAGAGAGATAGAGAGTGAGAAGATCGACACAGTACTAGGGACCAGAAGATGGGCTGGTCCCCCCTCCGTAATAGTATCTTTATTACTGAGGAGAAGTCTATACAAGCACTTGAACCGAACGTATTACCACGTTCGTTCTAGAATAAGACTTGATGGTTCCCGGAAGCCTCAGCTTCCGATTCCTAGGGCAAAACCCTATTCCAAGGAACTTCCGTTCCTTATTCCAATTCCTCGAGAATCAAGGTTCTCGCCTCTGGATCTCACCTTCCAGAATCAGGGCATGGCATCCCTGCAGCTCTCTTTCCAGAGTCCTCTTCCCGCAGAACAACTCTGCTTTCCCGGACACGAAGTCCTTACTTGGGAATCCCAACTTCCATATCACAACTTGAGAGACTACCTCTCTCCGATCCATGGATCTACTTCCCAAACTCGGGTACGAAACCCTTGGGCTGATCTGGCTCTAGTTCCTCAGAGCGCTTTTCTCCTGCAGAGGCTCATGCCTTCCTCTGCTCCTACTCCCTCACGAAGAGGAAGTACACCTGCAATCAAATACTCAAAGATCAGAACATGAAAATCGTTACCTTCAAAGTCTCGACGCTCGAAACGCAACTCGATTCTCGAAAAGCAATTCCTCAGAAGAGATCTCTCCATAGAAAATCCTCTCTTCCAATCCTACACACAAAAGAGGTGTGTTCTCTCGTAAATCAGCCCCGTCTACGACATTTATGGGCTGAAAACAGAGAAAAACAGCAACTTGTCGCGATGGAAACACGCTTCGTAGGCACTTCTTCGCCAGGGAACTCGCGCACTGGGTCTTTGCGACATCTGGTACACTTGGGGCAGCCATGGGCATCACCGGCAACGTCTTCTTTACGGCTAAAATCTGCAGCAGCATCTCCTCCTTGCAAAGATTGGTCCTTCCCTCTGAGTGAGGGCATCTAATGCTTTTTTAGGCACGAATAGCTGCTCGCATAGAGATCGCGGCCCTTTTTTTTTTTTATAATTTTTTTTTTCAATTTTTTTTTCAGTTCTGCCAGAAAAAGAGAGAGAGAAAACGCTGGCTGATTTGTTGCCTTATTTATTAGATGGCTGCCCACTTATTAAGTGGGCGGCCGGCGTATTTTAAAAATAGTCTGAACCTGCCCAAAAACTCAATAAAACCTTATAAGTTAAAAACAATGCTTTCACAGCACTTCCCAGGCGTCCCTGGATGCAATCACACGCACAGTTGCAATGCAGACATAGACTTCCTCGCGGGAAAGCATCTGCTTTCCCGAAAAGCAATCCTGCTTTTTCAGAAAGCATTTGTTTTTCCTCAAAGTTTCCTCTGAACCCATCTTCATTCAAGTGCTTGCTTTTTCCTTGTGCACAATTCTAACACAGTTCAGAATTTCCTCCCGACTATGGATATTCCCTTTCTGATGCACCCGTCACCCACCTTGTGACGCATCAGGAATACCCATCACCTAGTCCTTTCCTACCGAACTTACGGTACAATCTCCTTCACGATGCTCTATGTCACCCATCCTATGACGCATCAGAGATGTCCCCGTTCCCGGATGGTCGGATACTTCTTCCCGATGCTCCCTGTCACCCATCCGATGTGACGCATCAGAAGTACCCGTTCCTGGTGGCCTTATAGATATTCCCTTTCACAGTGCTCCCGTCATTACTCTGAATGACGCACTAGGAATATTCTGTACTCGGATGTCTCCAGTGAGAAAAACCCTCTCACTTAAAATTCCAATAATTCATTTAGAATTATTTTTCTGTCAGATAAAGCCAATTTGGCAACAGTTTGAGAACATGGGCATAACGCTCAAATTCTCTTCGTCATTTCATCCTCAAACAAATGGACAGTCAAAAGAGGCAAATTTTATTGTCCTAGATCTGTTGAAGTGCTATGTGTCAGAGCATAAAGGAAAATGGGAGCAGTATTTGCCATTGGTGGAGTATGCATACAATAACACAGTGCATTCATCAACTGGCAAGGCACCTTTTGAGATAGTTGAAGGTGGCTCCCATACTGCATACAAAGGACAAGATATTTGAAGCAGACAAGTATGTCCAGGACATGGATGAAATGTACAAGAAGGTCAAAGTGGCCTTAGAAAAGACTCAGGCAAAGCAAAAGAAAGCAGTTGATTGTCACCGTCGTGAAGTGGTATTTTCACTTGGTGATTGGGTGCTTCTACGCTTTGAAAAGGAAAGGTTAAAGAAGATGAAGGGCAAGGAAAGACTGTTTCCAAAGCTCAGCATGCGTTACTATGGGCCTTTTCAAGTGTGCGACATAATCAGTGATGTTGCATATAGGCTGAAATTGCCTGATAGTTGGAAGATTCACAATGCGTTTCAGAAGTCTTCTCAGACCCTATGTGGGTGATGTGCCAGAGGATATGCCAGCTGAAGATCAGTCGGAAGTCGAGGAACTTGACGAGATCTTGGTCCTGGAACAGATTTTGGCACATAAAGAAAGAAAAGTGAAAGGCAAGGTTGCTAGGCGTTACTTGGTAAAGTTCAGAAACTATCCATCAATGGATGCTAAGTGGATGGAAGAAGGTGAACTTGCAGAGTCACCAACCGTGTTATCACTTTACCTTGAAGCCTTCGATTTGCAACCTACCTTGACCCCTTGAGTTTCAAAGCTACATGGATTGTCAGTGTGACAATGGATTCTGAAAGAAATGATGTATATGGTATTTAAAGTGAGCTCAAATGAAATACCTGTTACATGAATCTTAGAGCTGTACAGATTGTCAGTTTGGCAATTGCTCTTATGGAATGTCCAAAAGTTTGGTTAGTGCTATAGAAGTGAGTATTTCTTGTCAGTTTGTCAAGGATACTGTAATTGCTTCTATTAAAGGGTACATGTGTAACTGCATTCTTTAACTGTCGGTTTGGGTATGCTTGAAAGTGTTACTGGGTCCAACGTGTACTATAAGACAGTGGCAAAATGTGTAGCTACCATTTTGTCATTGGAAACTTAGTGACTCAAAGCAATGGCAGAGTGCGAAGCTACCACTATGTCATTGGGACAGGGTTCACATGCAGGCAATACATGTGTCGACGAGGTGTTGAATACACCAGGGTTGACAATGAGCATGTATGTGTCGTACATGTGTCGACAGGTGTTGAATACATCAGTGTTGACTGTGAGCATGTACGACATAGATGCAAACGAGGACGTTTGAGATTTCAAGAGGGGGGTATGTTACCAGCGTGTGACTACTATCTATCCTTTTTGTTGATTTATTTCTTATTATTTATTCATTTTCACTTTTTGGAAGCACCCCTCGGGAAATCTAAATGCCCTGCATTGCATAGCTAGTGTGGAACTGTTCAGAGGGAGTCCAGGCCTGAGGGCAAGAGAGCACTAAGGTTGGACAACGACTATGGTTAGCCAAAGGGGGGTCATTGACTAGCCAAAGTGGAATCCTTTGCTACAGGAGCTACATTTCAGTTCTTGGTGTGGCTGCAGTGTACAAAGAGGGTCAGATGACCTAGAAAGATACAATGGCAGCATCTCCTAAAATGTAGGGAACTGCTATTTTGGGACCTGAAAATGTGTTCGCGTCATTACCTCCGGAACGACAAGAGGAACATTTTATTACTTTGCTGCCAAGTCAACTGACGCACCAGTTGAGATATTTTTAGCCCAGTTGGCCAAAATCGGAAACTGAGCGAGGTGTCACTCTGTGAGCATTTCTGCTACTCCTAGCCAGAGAAGGGGGCACCTAAAATGAGAGAGGAGGCTGATTTGCAGTTTTTGTCACAGGTTAAGAGCTATGGAGTGCTTCCTTTCCCTCTTATGTACAATACGGTGCCAGGAGTGATGCCCTGCACGCTACGCATTGCCCTCTCTCTCCCCTATGGCAGTATGTTATGCCCCTCTAATGGGCTTTTCAATTGACCAATGTACAGTTGTGTGGGTTCATGCGCGATTGCCGAGGCAAGAGCCTCTTGCACATGTACTGGATTAGCTAGCGGCTAATCCCCCGCAGGTATCTGGTGATTTGGAGAGGTTTCACGTCCGAAATCTCGTCCGATTCAAAGGGCAAGTAGCCCTACAGGTGCGGGAGCTCGAGGACTTGCTACGGATACGACCGGCACGCGAAACGGAGCCCGAAACAGTAAACTACAGCCTGCTGTGTATTTTTGCAGGTTTAGGGTTTTGGCCCTAAACGGACCCTAATACCCCCAGGAGGTTCGGGGACGCGAGGGGACCGCTGCACAGGTGATCTGGCACATTTTCGGGGCTGAAAACAGAGAATTCAGCGTGCTGCAGATTCTCGCCAGGTTTTGCAAAGGGCCCGTATGCGTTGGGAAAGTCATTCAATGCGTGGGAATACTGACTGTGAAGGGCCCTAGTATAGTTATGCTGCCGAAATCGGGCCGGAACAGTTGAAATTCAGCCAAGCTTGTGCGGGGCAGCTTGTAGGGAACCACAACGTTTATTCCCTCTTTTAAATAATAAAGAAATACCGAAAGGGGCGCCTAAGTTAGGGGCCAATCTGGTGTCGGTCTTCTCATATAGGTGCATTGTAGCAGCCTGTATCCCTTTCCCCTTTGTTGTGTCTTGACAGTACAGGTAAAGTGGGCGACAAATTAAATGGGTGAAAGCAAATAAGGTTTAAATCTAGGGTCTACCGCCCTCTTTGGATTGAACAGGCCGGTTTCACATATCCTCTGGTTGCACACAGCATGATCATCAGATTACCATCAAATTCCATCAGGAGCATTTTACAGTGCAAAAAACCTATTTTCTCTATTTTAGCCATTTTTCACTTATTATTTTTAAGTGACTTTTGTTGGGAAACTGGGTAGGGCAATTTTGACAAGGAAGTATATAAGAAACCTAGCGCTAGCACTTTTTGGCAGAAGAGGCAGCAGGATTCTTGTGTTCATCAGGCACCTTCTCAGCACGACTCCCCTCGGCAGGAGACTCAGCGTTTTCAGCCAAGAACAGCCAACGTTTTCTCCATTGCAAATCAGACCCAGCGTTTGCATTGCAGATCAGCACGGCGACAGCAAGACACAGCAGAATCCCCTAGCATTTTTGCATCAGAACCAAAATTAGCCCTAGCGTTTTTGCATCAGCATAACCATCTAGCGTTTTGCAGATTCACCGCGACGGAACACCAAGAAGCATTAGCGTTTTCAGTTTTCAGCAGTCAGACATTGCAGTAGAAGTCTCGAACCTTGCAGATCTCACCTTCCCGGAGCAGATCCTCGCCGTACGGTTAGATCCAGCGGTTTGCAGATTCACCCTGGAAAACGCAAATTTCAGCATCTGCGTTTTCAGCGCGTCGTCGTCGCATCGTCGCCATTGACATCGTCATCGACATAAAAGCCAGAATTCAGCAGATAAAGATTTGTAGATTTCAGCCATTAGCGTTTTCAGATTTCAGTCCGTCTCATCGTCGTCGTTCTCATCGTCCTCGACATTGTCGGCAAGTCCAAGCATTGTAGAGATTTGTGCAATCATAAGTAGACCGCTCTCGCCATAGAGAGTGGGATCTTCGGAGGAGGGTTTGACAACATTCTGGTGTCATATTCTTCTCTCTCTATCTCTCAATCTCAACACCTTCGTTCACTGTGTTCACCACTTTGTTTGTGTCCATTGAACTCTCTCACTAAAGGAACGGAAGGCTCTCCCTTCTGTAAGTAAAAGGAACCTTGAGCACAATTCGGAGCACTCATCTTGAGCAAAGTTCAACATTCACTTCCGCTGCATCTAACAAAGAGGCTGGACCCACTACAGGGTCCAGTACAAGTGAGCGATTGTATAGTCTTTTGTCAAAGGAGATTGTGATGCTGATGTTGATGCAGAATGGGCATTTGGTGCAGAGTGCACTTATGATCCTATTGTCCATGATGCATGTATGTTAGTTGCTGCAGATTCACATGTGTGGTATTTTGACAGTGGTGCTACAAACCTCATTACCTCACATCGTGATTTGTTTACCTCTATTGAGTCTGTCCCTCATGGGAATACGGTGACTTGTGCCAACAATGCCTCTTATCCTGTTCAAGGAGTTGAAAAGATTGTGCTTACTGCTGCAAATGGCAGTTCTTTCACACTAGTTGATGCATTGTATGTACGTGGGATTAAAAAAAACCTTTTGTCTGTATCTGCCTTGCTAGACTTGGTCTTGTAGTCAAATTTGTGGATGACAGATGTACAGTTCATGATCTCAGTTTTGGTGATGAAATTGTTGCATCTGGTCTTTTATGGTGTGGGCTGTATCACTTTGTATGACAAGTGTGGACAAAATTTTGCAAATGCAGTTGTAGATTCAAGGGCTGTTTCAGATACAAAACTGTGGCATGCACGTTTTGGGCATTTGAATTTTGCCAGTTTGCTGCGTTTGTAGAAATCTGATATGGTTTCTTCTTTGCCGCCTCTTGAAGTACCTGTCAAACATGTTTGTCAAGGCTGTATTTTGGGAAAATACAGCGTGCTAAGTTTCCATAGGATGGGTCAGTTCGTGCTACATGTAGATTGCAGCTTGTGCATAGTGATGTTTGTGGGCCTATGTAAACTCTGTCCTTGGGAAATTACTTGTACTTCGTGACTTTCATTGATGACTACTCCAGGCATGCATGGGTATATCCGTTGAAAGCTAAGTCCGAAGTGTTTATGTGCTTCAAGCAATTTCTTGCTATGGCTGAAAATGTCTCGAAAGTACTATGGGCACCCTCTGTTCCGATTTAGAAGGGGAGTATATGTCTCATGAATTTAATGCATTTCTGGCTAGTCGTGGGATAAAACACCAATGTATAGTGCCGTATACGCCTCTGTATAATGGTATTGTTGAGAGAAAAAACAAGTCTCTTGCAAAAATGGCACGATGTATGGTCAAGAGTCAAGCTTTACCACATTCGTTTTGGCTCCACTTATGTACTCAACAGGTGTCCTACGAAAGCGTTGCAGTCTATGACTCCATATGAAGCATGGCATGATAGAAAGCCATCTATTGAGCACATGCGTGTTTTTGGTTGTTTGGCTTACGGTTTAGTGCCACAAGCGTAGCCCACAAAATTGGACGATAAGGTTGTCAAATGTATTTTTGTTGGTTATAGTGCTGAAAGCAAAGGTTACAGGTTGTACCGTCTGCAAAGAAAGCATATTTTGGTCTCACGTGATGTTGCGTTTGTGAAAGATTCTGTTTAGCCTTTGCTGCCATGTACTAGAGATATTAATGTCAGCTCACAGGACATTTATGACAGTTTATTGCCTCTTTTCAGTGGTGGAAGTTCGAATGTAAATTCAAATGAGGCAAATGTACAGCCTATGGGGGTTTCAGAAAATGTTACAGATCAGCCTATTACTGATGCAGATGTACATGATGTACTTGATGAGGAAAGGGGTGAAAATGAGCAAGCTAGAGGTATGCCGAAATGGCTGGTGCATACTTTGCGTGACAGTAAATTGGATGCACCTTTGTCTAGTCGTACTCGTTCAGGTTCTCGCCATGCCTCATATGCATCAGATTTTTATGCTTTGGCTGTGTGTAGCTTATGTGATATAGAGGAACCTCTATCTTTTGATGAAGCACAAAATTCAGAAAATTAGATGGCTTCCATGCAATTAGAATATGATGCACTTATAGAGAATGACACATGGACTTTATGTGATTTGCCTCCTGGCAAAAAGGCCATTGGTACAAACTGGGTTTACAAGTTGAAACGCAAGCCAGATCGTGAGATTGATCACGATAAGGCGCGACTTGTTGCAAAAGGCTATGCGCAACAGAAAGGCATAGATTATAAAGAAACTTTTGCTCCCACTTGTCGTATGACTACTGTGTGTTTTCTATGTGCATTGGTAGCTCATTGGTTGCGATGTACATCAATCAGACATTGTTATTGCTTTCTTGAATAGTGACATATTTGAGGAAGTTTATGTAACGCAGCCTCGCGGTTTTGTCAAGAAAGGACAAGAGGATAAGGTGTGCAAATGTATCAAAGCTTTGTATGGGTTGAAGCAATCTCCTCGTGCTTGGTATGAGAAGGCTGACACTCATTTGGTCAAACGAGGCTTTCGTAACAGTCCAACAGAAAGCACATTATATGTTAAGCGTGAGGGTGATATACTTCTCATTGTGGTCCTTTATGTAGATAATTTGCTGATCATTGGACCAAATGAGAGACATATTGCTAAATTTAAGGCTGATTTGAATGCTACTTTCAAGATGAACGATTTGGGGCTGTTGCATCATTACTTGGGTATACAATTTAAGCAGTGTGATGGTGGTATTTCCTTGCATCAGAAAAGTTACATAGAGACGTTGCTATGTAAGTCTGGACTTGAGGATTGCAAACCTATTGCCACTCCCATGGAAACAGGTTTGAAGTTGAGTCTACATGATGCTGGTGATCGTGTTGACGTCACTCTTTATCAAACTGTTGTTGGCTGCCTCATTTATGTATGCAACACGAGGTTGGATATTCAGTTTGCAGTTTCACGTCTCACAGGTCAGCATATTTATGCATAGCCCAGGGTCAAGTATTGGCAGGCAGTCAAGAGGATTTTTCTCTACTTGAGTGGCACTTTGCATCTTGGCTTGTTTTATCCCAAGGGGGGATCATTGCTGCCAGATTTACATGCTTTTTCGGACTCAAATTGGGCTGGTTGTTATGGCACGTGAGTGTACACAAGTAATTTTTGTTTCATGCTTGGCAGTTTATGTATTTCATAGTTGAGCAAGAAGCAACCTACTGTGGCCACTTCCAGTTGTGAGGCTGAGTACAGGGCAGTCTTCACAGCTACGGTTGAGTGTGTATGGCTCAGACGCCTTATGGTTGATTTGGGTGGTGGTCAAGACATTGCCAACATCATCTACACTGACAGTCAGAGCGCATTGGGAGTTGCGAAGAACCCAATTTTTCATGCTTGCACAAAGCACATTGAGGTGCATTACCACTATGTCAGGGAGAGGCTCTCAGCAAGAGAGATCAGCTTTGCTTATGTGCCAACACAGGACAACCTTGCAGATCTCACAAAGGCATTGTCTTGTGAGAAGTTCGAAGCTTTCCGCAAAGTTTTGGGCTTTCTCCCCTTTGTTGATTGATTCTGTCCTTAGGGCATGGCACTTCCCTTTAATCTTCTTGCCACCCTCGTTCAACACATCACTCCCAGGGGGGGATTTGTTACCATATACATGTGGTAGTGATGTGTGTGAACACACTAGGACTGCTGGGGCATTTTTCCCCTCTTTAAGGGGTTTTTTCCCCGTGCATTGTATATATGCCCATCACTCTAGGGCTATCTATCTTTCCATTGCACGAAGTAATACACTCTCTGTTGTGTGCCTTGAGCTTCCTTCGTCTTCTCCAAGCTGTGTGCATTTCCTTGCAACCCTAATTCCAACACTTCACTGTTTTCAAAGAGGAAATAAAACCTGTGATTTCGTACGAGCTGTCTTGGGTTTGAAAATGACTTGTTTTGGCCCGATTTTGGCAGCATAACTGTACTAGGACGCTCCAGAGACAGTTTCCCCACGTAACAAGTGACTTTCCCGACGCATACAGACACTTTGCAAAACCTGGCGAGAATCTGCAACACACTGAATTCTCTGTTTTCTGCCTCGAAAATGTGCCAGATCACCTGCACAACGGTCCCCTCACATCCCCAGATCTCCTGGGGGTATTAGGGACCGTTTAGGGCCGAAACCCTAAACCTGCAAAAATACACAGCAGGTTGCATTTCTCTGTTTTTGGGCATGAAATTTTTCCGAATTCACTTGTACCTGCGGGGAATTAGTAGCTAGCTTATCCAGTACCTATGCAAGAGGAACTTGCCTCGGCAATCGCGCATGAACCCACACAACTGTACATATAGATGAAAATCCCTCGGGCGAGGCATCACGTTTTTGTATTCAAAAGAGGGGAGAGGTGCGCGATAGCAGAATCATCGCGCTACATAGTGCAAGGCAGAAGGCAAGCTTTCCATTAAAGTTTCAACACCTGCACCAACTACTCACACACACTGTAAGTCACAGTGAGAGTGAGAGGCAGCTTTTTGCGCAAATTCCAGCCCGAGGTTGCTTGGTTTGGCTTTGTGAAGCCTCTAGTACTGCCAAGTGTCCACTATGCCTCTTTTGAGTTAATTTCCTAGTACCCACCGACTTATAAGTGTAGCGAGGGGGCCTAAATGGCTTTGAACTGAGCCTAGACACCCTTTTACTGCTTGGATTCGAGTGACGGTCAGCCCGACCAACTGGTGGCGACAAGGCCTTCCCTTCTGCAGGTGAAACTCTCGGCCATCGGCCGTTTCACATTGGCCACACAATGTCTGGCCATTTGCAACTTCAAAAAGAGGGTCCCAAAAATTAAATAAAAATCATTGGAAAGAAACCAACAACTAAGGTTAGTAGTTGCCACGTCCTCGTGACAGTAATTAGCAGTTGCCACGTCAGAGAGAGAGAGAGAGAGAGAGAGAGAGAGAGAGAGAGAGAGAGAGAGAGAGAGAGAGAGAGAGAGAGAAATGAAATGATATATTAACGTCTTCAAAAGGCCAAAATGACCTATGAGACCATCAGATACAAAGTGGTGAATCTAATACAATGTCTGAAGTACAAGTACAAAAAGTACTGAAAGTAAACATGAAAACTGAAATGAAGTGTGAAAGGTGAAATGTGAAATGAAATGAAATGTTATATTAAACGTCTTTAAAAGGTCAAAATGACCTATGAGACCAATTTGATACAATCCTTGTGGATCCAATCCAATGTCTGGGTACAAAAATAAAATAAATGAAGTAAAGTGAAAGACTAAAACTAAAAGAGTCAAATCATCAGCCTGAAAATCATTATCATCATCATCCATGCCCGAGGATGCCCGGCATCGGGCGTTGTCCGAGAAAGTATTGCATTGGTCGCTGAAGAGCTTCGTCAATATCCGCCTCTGTAAATAGTCGTACTGGGCGTCTCCCATGTCGTGCTAGAATCATCTTGATTCTTTGGTGGAGCCTCAGTCGAAGTCATAGTCGCCCCGTAGACGTGGGCATCTAGCTCTCCCGAGCTTTTAACGTCTAATAGAGAGAGAGGAGGAGGAGAAGAGAGAGAGAGAGAGAGAGAGAGAGAGAGAGAGAGAGAGAGAGAGAGAGAGAGAGAGAGAGAGAGAGAGAGAGAGAGAGAGAGAAAGAAAGATTTTTAACGTCTATGTCATGCCGAAATCGGCCTATGAGACAAATCAAATGTACATGGTGTGTATGTCATCCGTCTATCGGAAAGACAAATGAAACAAAAACTGATACAGAACTGAACTGAATGTAGGTAGTGGAGTATCTGAGGAGGGATGGAGCTCTATCTCTAGGGGTATATGCATGTCTATATGCTCAAGGTAGTACAATCATGAGAATGCATCAAGCTATCTAGCTCCATCCTGTACTAATGGGGGGATGTAAGATGTGGTACATGGGCGGGTCTGGTGCCAAGGCTACCCGGATGAAAGCTGTCGGGTCGGCCCTCATCTGAGCCACTCGCTCCTCAGTGGCACGGCGCTCCCGGGCTCGGATCTCCTCGATCTGTCGGTGGTGGGAGCTCGCGCCCCTGTAGCCTGTGACTCGTGGTCGTCGTCTAGCTCGGTTCACCTCCGCCTGTGGGAGTGTCACTCCCCTCTGAGTGTCTGGTGAGGGAGGGGCGGAAATCCTCTGAAAGAAGTCCGTGAGCTGCGACTGTCTCCCCTCTGTCTGTGTAGCTGTGTGTGGCTGTAGTAGTGTGTCCCGATGGCTCTGTATCTCTAGTAAGAAACGTCCGAGCTGTCTCTGATCTCGAGATTCCATGATCTCTCGGAGAGTGGGCTGTCCTCTGAATAAGGCCTCATACCTGCCTCTGATCTCAGTGTATGCTCTGCATCTACATACAAAGTGCTCCTCACTCTCCACCTCCTCTGTGCAGGCTCTGCAGATTCACTCCTCCCTGGGAACACCAGTATGTCTCCCGATCTCAATCTCTAACCTGTGTGAAGCCACTCTCAGCTGACCAATCGCCACCCGTGAGCTATGTGGCATATATGTGTCCATGTAGCGTGGTCTCTGTATGAACCCCCCAGACAATATGGTGAGAAACTGGTCTCTGTAATCTGACATCCTCGTCCCCAAGCCAGGTGCCTCTTAGACTCTCCTAATGTATAGCTGCCACAGATCCTGTCTCAATACCAAGTTCCTCTCACTGCGAGAGAGGTGAACATATGGTGAGTGGGGGTCGTACTGGAATGGTGGTAGGCTCTCCATGTCAAGACCGTGTCCCTCAAACCATGCTCTGACCTGTGAGTACCATGCTCTCTCATGCCCATTCTCTGATAGCTGTATAGCTGCCTCAAATGCTCTACGGGTAAGTCTGTCAGGAGGTAGCTCTCTCATCCTCTGGATGAAGCAAACTGTCTGGAATAGTGCCTCTACAACCATAGGTGGTGTGGCGAGCTCGGCTCTAATAATGTCATGTGGCACTGTCTTCTTGCTGCGGAGCAAGCGTGAGATCATACATACCTGTGGTCTCTCAAGCTGTGTCCACTGGTCAGCTGCCAATCCTGGTGCCCATACTGCCGCCGAGTACATCAAGGCCGGGGTGACTAAGGTGTCGAAAAGCCACCCCTTCGTGCGGGGCTCCTGAAAGTGTGCCTGGTGGCATTTCCGCTCTAGCATGGCCAGAGCTGCATATCCTCGGGTGAGCCTGTCAACAGCAGCCTGCCTCATAGTGAAGGGTCCTGGTAGGCTGGTGAATGTGATGCCAAGGTAGACATAGGAGGTGACTACATCAACCTGTCCTCCTGCTGTTGTGAAGGTGGCGGCGCTCCTCACTGCACTGGATGTGTGAAAGATCATAACCTTGGTTTTGCCAAGGTTCACAGTCAACCCCCTGTGTGTGCTGAATTCGTCCAAGGCCTCAAGATGGCGTTGCAAGCCCTCGGGTGACTCTGAGATCAACACAATATCATCAGCATATAACATGATGTGGACCGGAGTACCTGCCAAGTCGCTCCCCTCTCCCCCTGCTCGCAGTATGTAGTCGGAGATCTCGTCGATGTAGAGCCCAAAGAGTGTCGGGGAGAGTGGGCATCCTTGCTTAACACCAATGGTGCTAGCAATGGTCTCTGAAAAACCGCCTGGGCAACGAACCCGACCCGTCACCCTCTCATAGAGAGCATATATGGCCCAAATCATCTCTGTTGGTACCCCAATGCTGTGAAGGCGCTGGAAGAGTCTCTCGCGTGGGACTGTGTCAAAGGCCTTGCGGAAGTCCACAAAGCAGCAGTAAAGCCTCTTCTTCCGCGCCTTTGCCCCATCAATGAGGCAGCGCAGAACGAAGATGTGGTCAGTGGTGGAGAAAGCTCGTCTGAAACCTGCCTGGCCTGGAGCTCGTAAACCCTCGATCTCTGCGTAGCAGCTGAGCTGTGCCTCAAGTACTGCTCCATATAGCTTGGCCATCGTGTGGCCAATCATGATAGTCCTGTAGTTCCCTGGGTCCAGGGTGTCGCCAGATTTGTGGATAGGCACTATGGTGTGCTGTGTCCACTCCTCTGGGAAGCCCTCCCCTATAGCCCGGTTGAAGACATGTGCAATCAACGGGGCTATAGTGGAGGCCGCATAAATGATGTGCTCACTCTGTAATCCAGTATGGTCAGCTGATCGTTTGTGCTGCATGCGGCGTATGGCCCTCTCTACCATCTCTGCTGTAAAGAAGGAGGAGCACGTGGGGCGTGGCTCGTGTGGCTGTGGGATAGGAGGCTGCCCTGGCACCGCATAAAGTCGCTCTGCATAATCATGCCATATCTGTGGATCCTCAATAGCTGTAGTCGGACGTGGCTCGCGCAGGGTGTGCCATGCCGTCGCGCTATCCATGCTCATGAATAGGCGGTATAGCTCAAGCTCCTGTGCCTCTTCGAATGCTCGCCGCTTTTGGCGTGTCAGCGTCTTCATATGCCGTCTGGCCTCTCTCTCTCTGAGCTCTCCTAAGGCTCGCCGTGCACGGAGGCGTCGGTATAGCTCTCTGCACTCATCATCATACCAGCGGTTCTGAGGCATAGTCCCGGGGGGGGGGGGAGTGCGTCCTGTGTGAGTGGTGTGTGGAAAAGAGCTAATAGCTGAAGTGTGGAGAACGGAGGAGAGATGTGATGTGAGAACTGAGAGTGGTGTGGATGGGTGGAGGAGGCATAGGCCATGTTCGACCTTGGCCAAGTAGAGAGAGAGAGAGAGAGAGAGAGAGAGAGAGAGAGAGAGAGAGAGAGAGAGAGAGAGAGAGAGAGAGAGAGAGCTTTTTAACATCTATGTGAGATTTTATGATCTTGTTGACGTGTTCATGCATTTCTCTCTAGGCACACTACGGAATACATGGATCACTTGGGTCCAGACTCTTTGATCTGGTCTCTTTTTCGAGGAAAGATCAGCGAGTTTATTATGAAGACTTGGTTATGTCAAAGGTGTGTGGCACCAACTCTATTATGAAGGCTTGGTTATGTCCAAGGTTTGTGGCATTGGTTTTTTAACTTGTGTACCTAATTTTTAAGAGCTTCCTAGAGCTCATAATTATTGGTCTGATATGCAGGCTATTTATGAGAAAGGTTCACCAGATGAGGTGGAAAAATTCACCTATCAGCTTGTGGATTTACTAGGTGATGGCCGAGTGCAGAGGTGTGCTTTCCTTCTTCATGCACAAATAACTGTGATGGTCTTCACGTTTAGACAGGATATTGTCATCGCAGAAATGGTGTGATGAATCATCTGATGTTTCTGTAATCTGTACTGCTTGTGAAAAGCAGAGACTCTTCTCATTCCTTTGCTCATCTACTATTGCTCAATCATGCATGAAGGTGGAGATATAGTCTAATAACTTCCTGTGTTGCTTTGGAAAAGTTCAAGCAAAATCATTATCCACATACAAGAAAGTAATCTTTCTAAGGCCACCCTACGTTCATATTGCATAGCTGTTTGTCCAGCTTGCAATCTTGCTGTAGGATTGGAAACTTTTTGGAAAACTTCTCTATGATGTCGTAAAACATCATCGTGTAAATATTTTGTTGATGGATCTTGTTTCTTTACCTTGAGGACCCCCAAGTACCTAGGCGTTCTTCCTTGAGCAAGGCATAGCTAATTAAAGTACTTACATCCAGTTGGACGATAATGTCGAGGCTATGCATGATGAAGGTGATTAATGTTTAGTTTCTGTTTGGACAAGCAATGAAATCAAGGTCGATACTTAGGAGATTCTTGATTTAAGAGTTTGCTCGTTTGTCTTTTGGTTTTTTTTCTGTAGTGAGTTTAAAATGCAGGAGTTAAATCTTTCCGTTTTGTGATTTTCATTTAAGTTTAATACTGATTTCAAAGCTTTAAGCAAATGTGCTTTTCTCGTTTATTTTTGCTAGGTCTTTTCTGATAGCAGTTTTAAGAGAATGTTGTTTCAATTCGTATGTTTTAAAACAATAAGGTATATGTGCAAGTGCTTTAGCCCCTCGTTACACTATGTATATGGTGGTTATCTCTAACAATTTCTTATTTTTTGTTATCATGGTTGCAACTTGGATTGTCATCGTTTTCAGCAATATAAAGGTTTTAGTACTTTCTGGTTCTAGTAGTATGAAAGGTTCAACTTATGTAACCTTGAGGTGCTTCTTTTTGTGAGAAAATTAATTTTCAAACAATGAACACCTTAACAGAGGATAAATCCTAAAACACAATCACAAAGAAATCCAAGAACTAATCTGTGAATTCTAGCTTTTTACGTGATTCAAAGGGGTGCAACTTATCATAGCTTTAGAACAGATGATTGTCTGACCAAAATACCAGAAGATTCTGGAGACTTACGATCCCCCCAGCTTGCAATAACCTGGGCTTATTTGGTAATTGTGACTTAATAGCCAGACTGTATAGATAAGAAGACCGTACTTAATTGTCTCTAGCCCTTGTCTTGTATATGCAGTTTTTGTCTGGCCTGCATAGGATTTCTAACCAATTACTGGTGAAATGTAGAAGCGAGGCAGAAGCTGTAGTGTTATCTACTTTGGAGACGGTGCTTGGGCCAAAGGATGCAATTCCTGGTGCAGGCTTGCCGGAAAGCAGTATACAGGGTTTTGTAGATGCTGCAGAGCTCTCTACTGACGGAAATCATGAAGCCTACGTATCTGATCTGGAATTTCGCAAATGGTGTCATTTAATACCATCTCTCAAGAAGTTTCTTGGTGGGCTTTTGACATCACCATCTGCTGGTAGGTATCTTCTGGGATACTGTATTACTGTAATTAGTGCTTGGTTATACTCAAGCTAGAGCAACGGCAATAGTCACTCGTGTTTGTGATCTTGTGTGATTCCTTCCAGACTGATGAGTTCCGCTGCATTTCCTGCAGAACAGATGTTTTGGGTCGGCAAGTTCCTCAGTTAAGGTGTCCTGAGAACATACCTTCATTCCTTAAGAGGGAATTTGCTTGGCATATATCTGGAATTCTCCCACAAGTTGAGACCCAAGAGTGGTCTCTTCTTTATCACAGTTCGGTTCATGGATTGAGCTTCAATACATTCCTGAGTAGATTAACGTAAGTTTCTTCACTAAACGCATTTATGTCAGATGGAGCAATTTCAACTTCTTCTCAAAAACTTACTGCTTGATAAAAAATCAGTACTGAGCAATAATGCATTGTGTTTTCTTAATGTAGTCAGTACATATCCATGGAGTAAATGAATGATGATAGGATACAAGCATTTAGTTTACTTAACTATGTCACATAGGGGTCGAAACTCGGTACTATTATTGTCTTTTTGGTAATGAGAGATAAGCCAATGGTCTAGGTTGCTTTCCATCTGTCAGTCATACAACGAATATCTGTTAATATCTGACTATTCTGACCTTATGAAGGTATATATGTATATGTATATATACCATTACATCCAAGTTAGAAGTTTGAGCCGAAAATTTCTAAACTAACCATCTCCGAACCTGCACAAGAAAGGCTGTTTGCTAAAGCTGGATCTGAGAGTTGTTACTGAACAGGTCTGTGGGGGGGCCCAGCGTACTTTTGATCAAAGATGAGGATGGCAACATGTTTGGTGGCTATGCAAGCCAATCCTGGGAGCGACATCATGATTTCTTTGGAGATTTGAAGTGTTTCTTGTTTTCACTTCAACCTCGGAGTGCTATTTATAGAGCTACAGGCGCAAACAACAACATGCTGTGGGTATGTTTCATTCGATTTGAGTTACTTTAGCTGGGTCTGCATGGTGCCAAATCCATGCTGGCATAAGAAGATTTGTAACTTCGATTCCTTTGATTATGTTTTGTTTACTCCGCACAGTGTGCTGTCAACTACACATCAGAGAGTATCCCGAATGGTATTGGTTTTGGAGGGCAAAAAAACCATTTCGGTATATTCCTTCCAGCAAGTCTTGATCGTGGACATGCTTTTCCATCTGTAACCTTTGGCAACCCATGCCTTTCCAACAAATCTACCTTCAATATAGATATCATAGAGTGCTGGGGAGTGGTGCTGGACACTGAGGAGTCCACAAAAGCATCAGCATCAGGGGGCACAATTTTGGAACGCTTCAAGGAGGACCGGAATATGTTAAACATGGTAGGCATTGCAAGTGCTAGCAATTCAGTGGGCTGAAGGCTTGATTGCAACAGGTAAGATAGCTACCTTGTTTGCAGAAGCTGGATTAATTTTCTGTACATCAAGTCTTGAAGCCAGCAGCCTCACTCAGCCTTTTTGCACTCTGTTACAGAAAAGGCTCCTCAATTGAGGAGAGGAAAATTTTGTATAGGAATGGGTTGCTGTATTCTGTATTCACATATTGAATAAAAGCACATAAATGGTAGTTTGTATGCCAGTCTCAAAATTATGGTCCGTGATGCTTTCTTGCTTTCTCCCCTCTTCCCCTTTTTATTTACCCTAGCCCCCCCCTATCATGTTTGTTCCTTTTGTCTGTGGCAGGGTTGCTCTGTCCTATATGCGTGTTTTTCTTCTTTTTTGGCTTTCTAAAAGAAGCCTTAGAGAAGTGTTGGGTTAGTCATACTTTCAATGTTTTCAGTGTTGATTGAGACTTACCTTAAATGTTATTTTGGTTTTAAAGCATTAAATGGATATTTTTATTTCACCTTTCATTTCACTTCCTCACATGGCTCGACTTCTCTTGCATGCTATTCTTTTTGAATGATAAAGTGGAGCTTCACCTTGCACAATTCTAGTAAGTTTCACACACACACACACACACACACACACACATAATATAAATAAGTAAATATATAATATATGTTAATGAGTTTTTTATATTATATAAATTATGTAATTTATTTATTTATTTATATATTATATATTATATAAGCAACACCATGAAAGAAAAGAAAAATGGTACAATGATGCCAAAACTTAGTTCAAAAATCCTATAAATTTCAAAAAATTTGCTAGTATTTTTGGTTTGCTTCTTTGTGAGGAGGACAGTCGATCGCTTATAAAAGAGACATTCTCGAACATTGCTTTGCTTTATATAATTTTAGTTAAAAACTCTAATGATTTTACCATCTTCTTAATTTTTTTAAAAGCTAGAAAGCCATTGTGATCCGTCCAATTGTTTTTTTCTTTTTAATTGGGGGGGTGGGGGGGGGGGGGGGGGGGGGGGGGGGGGGGGGGGGGGGGGGGGGGGGGGGGGGGGGGGGGGGGGAGCTTTTTTGTTGGGTTTGCATGTGCGTGCGTGCAAGTGCGTATGCGTGGTTCTGTGCTTGTGATTTCTGGTGTTGTGTGTTTCTTTTCCTGTTTTGATGTTGCCCCTTGTATGTAGGGTGTTGTCGTTGATTAGAGAAATGTCATGGAATACAAGAGAGTTCCCTTGACCCTAAGAATGTTTCGTTGTTTAAGAAGTTTTCTAGCAGACCAATGCCCTCCTCAGCCTTGAGTGGGGTAGAAAGGGACAATCAAAATCTTTATCTCACTATGGTAGACAAGTAGAAGAGATTAGGGTCTAGTAGCGGTACTTGCAGCGGAGCTAATTTGGGAGACCACCATGTGGAGGAGCATGCTGGTCATTATGGTAGACAAGTAGAAGATATTAGGGTCTAGTAGCGGTACTTGCAGCTGAGCTAAGTAGGGAGACCAGCATGTGGAGGAGCATGTTAACGTAGAACTTTATAATGCTCATAAGAGAATTCTAGACATCGAAAGGGTTCTTTAGGACCCGGTGGATGGGCAAGATATGTAAACCAACGCCCAAAATGTACAATATTTTTGAGAGGAAGCATCTGAAAGAGAGCATCTCTTGGATGGTTAATGGAAGCCAAGACCTAGAATCACTGGATTCTCCTACAGCAAAAAGGCTTCATTAGTGGTTGCTTCATCCTAGTTGCTAAGATGGTGTCGAAGTAAATCATCAAAATTTTCTCTTGGCCAAGATCGAGAAATGATATAAACATAGGCTTTGTCGAAGTCGAATCCCTATGTAGATTGGGTTTTGGGAAACCGTTGATCTCCTCCATCAATAAGTATTTGCAAATGCCAAAACCATAGTTGGCAATCAATGGAGACCTTACCTCGCCTATAGATGTCAAAAGATCTATCAACCAAAATGGCCCCATTGTCCCTCTCCTTAGTGGTACAAATTGTATGAGTTGTCTATGAAGGAAGCTCTATTACTCACCTTTGGGATTTCTGAGATTATCCCCCCCCCCCCCCCCCCCCCCCCACCCCCCCCCCCCCCCCCCCCCCCCCCCCCCCCCACCAAAAAAAAAGAAAAAAAAAAAAAAAAGGAGAAACGCTCTCTCTCTCTCTCTCTCTCTCTCTCTCTCTCTCTCTCTCAAATTGTTACAGGCTAAAAGAGAAAGATTTCCCCTTACTAATAAGCCCTTTTCACATTAAAGGCAAAGGGATGAATTGATTCTTAGTCTTTGGAAACGGTGGAATAATTACAAACCAATTATATTTCTGAACTTGAATAATAAGTCTTGGGAGACTCATATAAATGAATGTCCATGATTTTGGCTCATAAACTTCATAAACTTTGACTAGTCACTTGGGGAAGATATTTGGGATGAAGTCAATGTGCGACGGTTTATTGAGGATCAATTATCGGGGAAGTTCAAGCTTTCTCCTCAAGTCCTACAATCAGTTTTACAAAGGCAACATTCCTTGATGGAGTAGGGAAAGGATGCATGGTGTCCTTTCCCCTGTAATCAAGATGACCCTTCATAATGATCGACGGATGAGGTGGCACTACATGATTGGTTTGCACACGGTGGCATGGAGTTTTATCGGACTTCGAGCACTTTTCTGAGCAAAAAAATTACGAAGCGAGCCATTTAATCAATGAAAAGATTGATTAAAAAACATGACTTGTCCACACGTTTATAAGAGGGAGATGATGTGTCGAACACAATTTTAATTTATGTTCAAATTGTGATGTCGTGGGTTCATGATATGAAACTCAATCCTTGAGCTTGCTTTGGGGACAATAAAGACTACTCATACTAATTAAGGTGCATGAAGACATTGAAGAAATTCATTTGCCTAATGACTCGAAAGCCATCTCTTTAGAGACGGTAAAGATTGCAATTATATACATTTGATTTAGAATCCAATTTGCAATAAAATTTATTTTTCAAAAAATTACTTTAATTTTTAATGAAATATAATTAACAATAGAAAATTATGACACTGATCTCACTATTATATTCTATAGATACATTTTGTTCTAACACTTAGCGAAAGAAACGTCGACATAATCTAAAACCTCACAAGGTATAATATGTAAAATCATAAGAGTCTTCATTAGTATAGTTTATGTGAGAGAGAAATATTGATAAGTTTGATCCATCATTGCGTTTGAAATGCCTACAAATCCTAAAAATGACTATGGCAATGAGATGTCTCAAAAACCTTAAAAGTAAATATGCGTAACGGTTTGATTACACAATGAAAAGCTTCAAAAAGTCTTTGCACCGATCTATATATTTATAGTAGTTCGAATTTGATAATTTTGACCACACCGTTGCGTTCAAAACGTGCACCAAAAACCTTAAAAACGATTGTCCATATATCTCACTCTGACACTCGGAGACAGGATTTTGAACCAAAAAAGGTTTTGAAACTGTCAGAAAGAGTCCCGGACCGATGCGGAACTCTTTCGAGCACTTTTAAGATGGAATTTCACAAATTTGGCTATATGGTTGTGTCCCAGATGGCAATGTATGGATAGTTGGAGTTTCAAAAAATTGTGAAATTCGATCTTAAAAGTGCTTGAAAGGATCCCATGTTGGTGCGCGACTCTTTTGAGCAATTTCGAAACCTTTTCCGGTCTGAAATTTCGTCTTCTGAGCAATTGTTTTTAAGATTTTGGGCGTTCCGGACCCAACAATGTGGTCAATTCTAACAACTATAAAAATTTAAAGCAGTGTACAACCTTTTTGAAGCATTTTGAGTCTAAAACTCTTTCTCTGAGCTCGTGATAAAACTTATGGATATTTACTTTTAAGGTTTTGGGACATCTCAAATACAAAGATATAGTCAAGATGACTAAATTCTCTCTCTCTCTCTCTCTCTCTCTCTCTCTCTCATATTGTCATACATATAAATATTTAATGAATTACTTTGTATAAATGTAGATATTTTAAGAGGAGATTGGATCATTTTTAAGTCAAACATCTCTTTGTTGGGGTGATATATGTGGCACATGGATGCTTCATTGTAAGTAGAAATGATCAAATATACCTTTGGTTTCTAGCTCTAGCTTGTGTTTTTTTATAAGTGTTCGTTTGATAAAACCATGTAAATTTATAAAAAAGTGTTAGTCATTTGGTGTTTGTGATGTCCTTTTATTTGTAGAAATCAAAGATGGATAGCTTCTAAAAGTACTTTATCTTCCATTTTTTAATGTGGGCACATTGTAAGAGTGTGATCCAAAGCAATTCTCTAATGGAATTGCTTGAAAATATACACCAAAAAGAGGATGATGGCTTGGCCATCATAACCATTGCCCACAAGATGTTTTTGCGAGCCATGTGTCATCAAAGAAGCCTCTAAATGAAATAAGAGGCCAACAATATGACACAGCCACATGCCAAAGGGGGACCACACCTTGTCTCTGTGGCCAATCGATGGCACCAAGAGCACTCGGGGTCAAAGCTTGCTAGCCCACCCGCTTAAATCTGTATGCACTTTGCCAAAGAACTTGTTTTTTCACCTCGTTTTCTTAACAAACATTAAACAAAGGGAAGTTGTGACCTTGTATAGCGGCGGCCATTCCACATTTGACAACATCAAAGTAACCATTTATTTTTACTAGTGTTTCAAACCAGCCTACCGGTTAGTTCTTCGTTTAGAGAGAGAGAGAGAGAGAGAGAGAGAGAGAGAGAGAGAGAGAGAGAGAGAGAGAGAGAGAGAGAGATGTGCATCTTTCCTTTTTGTTACCGTGCATTTATTTTGAATATAATTCGTTATGAGTTTTCTAGCTATAATAATTCCTTGAACACAATATTGAAGTACAGTAGCTACACTTCGCACACATAACATCGCAATATATGACCATTGATGCAAGATATAGACCAAGAATTCCCAGCATCTACCCATGTGATTTCTTGATTGTCATCCCAAAAGCTAGCCTGATTGGAAATTGATGACAAGGCTTCATTTGAAATGGGATCCCCTCATGCATTCCAACAACAAAGTCTATCCTTGGAATAAAGACTCCCTTACCAATATTTGATCGTGCAATTATCTTTGTCTCAACTCCCTTGCGGTGAAACTATTTGGGTGAAAGCATGAATGGGTGGTACACCATTAAGGGTGGGAAGCTGTTTTTCAATAGCTATTTTTCAAAAAGTGGGGATTGGTAAATTTTTTCCAAATCAATTCTGATTGTGCACCCATTACAGGTTTAGATTCTTCTTTTTAAGAGCTATCTAGTGATATATGAAATGCCCTATGTTTTTTTCATTTTGGTCAACCATATTTGGTCCAACACTTCTAAAAATAGCTCTGTCCTGGACATAGCTTTTTTGTCCACCACTCATGCTTTCACCCATTTGTATATCAATCTGGCTCCATTATAATCCACCTGACAACGACACAGATGTGTTCAAGATGTTTGCTACTGAGGACAAATTGGATGGGGACAATTACCCTATGTGGGCAATACATGATCCATTACTCATCACATTCGTTCGGCAAAATCTGCAAAACAGGCTTGGGATATTCTGGCTGGTCTTTATGCAAGCCGCAATGAGGCAAAAATCGCATTCCTGTGTAAAGAGTTGGAGTCGAAGATTATGCATGAGGAAGATGATATGGAAACTTTCCTTGCTGGTGTCAAGGATATTGATGAGCAACTTATTTCTGCAGGGGAAGTCATTTTAGTCAGTTCCCTTGTGTAGACTATTCTTGATGCCTTACCAGATTCTTACAAGACTTTTGCTAGTACTTGGAGACTTATGACCCAAGGAAATCGTGAAGTTGTCAAGTTTGATGCATTATGCACATTGCTGTGCAAGAGTCACTTTAAAAAAAAAAACAAGACTAGACAACGTGGAGTTGAACATACTTTTATTGTTGCTTAAAGAAAGGGTGGTAACAGCAATGCAGCCACTTCTTATGGTTCTTCTGTGAGTGGAAAATCACATGTTCCTAATGCTTCTGCTGTTCGACTGTAAATTCTGGTGATAAGGACAAAAAGAAGATGTGTTGCCATTATTGTAAAGCTAATGATCACTTAATCAAGCAGTGTCCTAAGTTGAAGGCCAAAGAGGCTAAGAAGAAAGAGGGTGGTTCCACTGCAAATGCTGGTTCCACTACAAACGCAGTCATTGTTGAGTCTTCTGTGAAAGGAGACTATGATGCTGATGTTGATGTAGAATGGGCTTTTAGTGCAGAGTGCACTTACAATCCTGCTGTCCATGATGCATGCATGCTCGAGGGATTCACCATGGAAAACTTATCGCACCACGTAAGTGCAGGGGAGGGGTGGTTTTTTACAAGTTACATAAGTGTATAAGTTAGGGGCAGGCCCCCAATAACTTATCTCCCAAGCTTAAAAATAAGGGAGGGGTATCATATTTAGGGGGGGGGGGGGGGGGGATGCGGGGGGCGGAGAAGTGAGAAAAGGAAAAAATGAGACGAAGTTTTTGTGTTTCAAAATCATGGATTTCCAAATGAATCTGCCCTTGAACTTGTGAGTCAATGGCTACAAAGATACATGAAAGAACTAACATTGCTTTGTATCATTTGCTTGTTTTGTGATTATAGTTCATTTGTTGAGGGATGAAAGCTATAAAGAGTTTGTATAGATGCAAATTTACACTGAGAACCTAGCACAACTTTATAGCCATGTTTTGAGTAATTTAGATGGTTCAAAATTGGAATAGTAGCTAGAGTGCAGGCTGAACGGGCACACAATTTAAAATTCAAACTAAGACACATTGAGGGTATATCTAGTTATTAACATAAGTGGTTCCTTAGTACATTGCCATCCACTATGCTACACACTCTTTGACTAGTTGAGGACTAGTTTTACTCAATTAGATCATGTGAGACATAAATTTTATATGTAAGATAGGGGTATGATAGTTTTCTGCATTGATTGTCGTATAGGCGTAGAAAGGGGGGTCGTATTCCCTATTAAGAGTCGTATATAGGGGTTTATCAAAGTTTTTTGCTCATAGGTGGCATCCTATTTTTGTATATAGAGTGAATCCCTCGGGCATGCATGTCAGCTGCTGCAAATTTACATGTGTGGTATTTTGACAGTGGTGCTACAAAGCACATTACCTCACATCGTGAATTGTTCACCTCTCTCAAGTCTGTCCCTCATGGGAATTCAGTCACTTGTGCCAACAATGCCTCTTATCCGGTTCAGGGAGGAGTTAGAAAGATTGTGCTTATTGCTGCAAATGGCAGTTCTTTCACACTTGTTGATGCACTTTATGTACCTGGGATCAAGAAGAATCTTTTGTTTGTATCTGCACTTGCTAGACTTGGACTTGTAGTCAAATTTATGGATGACAGATATACAGTTCATGATCTCAGTTTTGGTGATGAAATTGTTGCATCTGTCCTTTTGTGTCGTGGGCTGTATAAGCTCACTTTGTATGACAAGTGTGGACAAAATTTTTCAAATGCAGTTGCAAATTCAAGGGCTATTTCAGATGCAAAACTGTGGCATGCACGTTTTGGGCATCTGAATTTTGCTAATTTGCTACGTTTCCAGAAATCTGATATGGTTGCTTCTTTGCCGCCTCTTGAAGCACCTGTAAAACATGTTTGTTAAGGCTATATTTTGGGTAAAATGTAGCGTGCTAAGTTTCCAAAGGATGGGTCAATTTGTGCTACATGAAGATTGCAACTTGTGCATAGTGATGTTTGTGGGCCTATGCAAACTCGGTCCTTGGAAATTACTTGTACTTTGTGACTTTCATTGATGACTACTCCAGGCATGCATGGGTATATCCGTTGAAAGCTAAGTCCGAAGTGTTCCTGTGCTTCAAACAATTTATTGCTACGGCTGAAAATGTCTCATATACTATGGGCACCCTCTGTTCCAATCGAGGGGGGGAGTATATCTCTCATGAATTTAATGCATTTCTAGCTAGTCATGGGATAAAACACCAATGTAAAGTGCCGTATATGCCTCAACAAAATGGTTTTTCTAAGAGGAAAAACAGGTCACTTACAAAAATGGCAAGATGTATGGTCAAGAGTCAAGCTTTACCACGTTTGTTTTGGCTAGAGGTTGTCATGTGTGCCACTTATGTACTCAACAGGTGTCCTATGAAGTGTTGTAGTCTATGACTCCATATGAAGCATGGCATGATAGAAAGCCATCTATTGAGAACATGCATGCTTTTGGCTGTTTGGCTTATGGTTTAGTGCGACAAGCGCAGTGTAGAAAATTGGATGCTAAGACTATCAAATGTATTTTTGTTGGTTATAGTACTGAAACAAAGGTTATAGGTTGTACCAACTACAAACAAAGAATATTTTGGTCTCACGTGATATTGTGTTTGTGGAAGATTCTGTTCAGCCTTTGCTGTCATGTACTAGAGACAGTAATGTAAGCTCACACGACATTTATGACACTTTGTTGCCTCCTTTCAATGGTGGAAGAACGGATGTAAATTCCTATGAGGCAAATGTATAGCCTATGGGGGTTTCTGAAAATGTTACAGATCAGCCTATTACTGATGCAGATGTACATGATGTACTTGATGAGGAAAGGGTTGAAAATGAGCAGGCTAGGGGTATTGCAAAATGGATGGTTTACACTTTGCGTGACAGGAAATTGGATGCACCTTTGTCTAGTCGTACTCGTTCAGATTCTTGCCATGCCTCTTATGCATCAGATTTTTTTTATGCTTTGGTTGTGTCTAGCTTGCATGATGTTGAGGAACCTATGTCTTTTGATGAAGCACAGAATTCAGAAAATTGGATGGCTGCCATGCAATCAGAATATGATGCACTTATAGAAAATGACACATGGACTTTATGTGATTTGCCTCCTGGAAAAAAGGCCATTGGTACAAAGTGGGTTTACAAGTTGAAATGCAAGATGGATGGTGAGGTTGATTGACATAAGGCTCGACTTGTTGCAAAAGGCTATGCGCAACAAAAAGGCATAGATTATGAAGAAAATTTTTCTCCCACTTGTCGTATGCCTAGTGATCATTTTCTATGTGCATTGGTAGCTCATTTTGGTTGGGATGTACATCAGTCAGACATTGTTACTTCTTTCTTGAATGGTAACATATTTGAGGAAAGTTTATATAACGTAGTCTCGCGGTTTTGTCAAGAACGGACAAGAGGACAAAGTGTTCATATGTAAGAAGGCTTTGAATGGGTTGAAGCAATCTTCTCATTATTGGTATGAGAAAGCTGACACTCATTTGGTCAAACGAGGCTTTTGTAACAATCCAAGCATGAGGGCGATGTACTTCTCATTTGGTCAAACGAGGCTTTTGTAACAATCCAAGCACATTGTAAGTCAAGCATGAGGGCGATGTACTTCTCATTGTTGTTCTTTATGTGGATGATTTTTTTATCAGTGGTCGCAATGAGGCACATATTGTTGAATTTAATGCTAATTTGAATGCTACTTTCAAGATGAAGGAATTGGGGATGTTGCATCATTACATGGGCATACAGTTTAAGCAGTGTGATGGTGGTATTGCCTTGTGTCAGAAAAGTTACATAGAGACATTGATATGTAGGTTTGGACTTGAGGATTGCAAACCTATTTCCACTCCCATGGAAACAGGTTTGAAGTATACATGATGTTGGTGATCCTGCTGATGTCAGTCTTTACCAAACTGCTATTGGCTGCCTCATTTATGTATGCAACACGAGGCCGGATATTCAATTTGCAGTCTCACATGTCAACAAATTTATGCATAGCCCAGGGTCTAAGCATTGGCAGGATGTCAAGAGGATTTTTCGCTACTCTAGTGGCACTTTACATATTGGCTTGTTTTATTCCAAGGAAGGATCATTGCCGCCATACTTACATGCCTTTTTGGACTTAGATTGGGCTGGTTGTTTTGACACGCGAGTGTCCACAAGTGGTTTTTGTTTCATGCTTGGAGTTCACGTATATATGGTTGAGTAATAAGCAAACTACTGTGGCCACTTCTAGTTGTGAGGCTGAGTACAGGGCAGTCTTCATAGCTACAATTGAGTGTGTATGGCTCAGATGCCTTATGGCTAATTTGGGTGTTGGACAGGACACTGCCAACACTATCTACACTGACAGTCAGAGCGCATTGGCAGTTGAGAGGAACCCAGTTTTTCATGCTCGCAAAAATCACATTGAGGTGCATTATCATTATGTCAGGGAGAGGGTCTCACCAGGATAAACTTGCAGATCTTTTCACAAAGGCATTGTCTCGTGAGGAGTTTGAAGCTTTTCGAAAAGCTTTGGGCTTACTCCCCTTTGTGGACTGATCATGTCCTTAGTGCATGGCACTTCCCTTTACTCATGTGCCAATTATCGTTCACCGCATCACTCCAGGGGGGATTTGTTAGCATATACATGTGGTAGTGATGTGTGTGAACACACTTAGGACCGTCGGGGAATTTTTTCCCTCTCTAGGAGGTTTTTTCCCCCATGCATTGTATATACACCCATTCATTCTAGGGCTATCTATCTTTCCATTGCACACTAAGTAATACACTCTCTATAGTGTGCCTTGAGCTTTCTTCATCTTCTCCAAGCTAGCAAGTGCTATCTTAACCACTGGCAAAAGGCTATCTTAATGGCACTGCAAGTGGTTTTGAACCACTGGAAAGAGGTTCTTAATCACTAGAAAGTGGTTCAAAACCACTTACAAGAGCTATATCAACCACTAGAAAAAGGTTCAGAACCACTTCAAACCACTGGCAAGTGCTATCTTAACCACTAGCAAGTGGATCAGAACCACTTTCAAAGTGCTTGCAAGTGGAATAGAAAACCTAGCAAGTGGTCCAGAAGGCCTTTGAAAGTGGTTTAGAACCTCTTTCAAGTGGTTCTTTACGACTTGCTTGTGGCTACCAGTTTACATAATGCAAATGGTTGTCAACCACTTGCATGTGGTCCACAATTCACAAGTGGTATAGCTTGCACTTCTGCCCACTAACGCTCATATTTATCTTCTACAAAAGCCCTAAGAAAAACTGCTAAAACAATTTAAAATCAACTTATAATAAGACATCTTGCAAGGCACACAACAAAATGGTCGATTGAACTGCAAATCATGTTTCTACATTAGATCGTTATTGAATTCTGCAATACAATGTCGGTTTTTCCCCCATTTTACAAAAAAAAGTCCTCATCATGAGTTACACTATCAAATTCATCATGAGTATTTACATAAATGATCACAGGTACACAACTCTTAAGATTTCTGTTGAGACCGGAGATCAGAAGGCGTCCTTTTATAACATGTTTGTGGAGGTGGTGGAGGTAGAACTTTGCCTTTGCCGCTTGATAATTTTTCCTTCACAGATTCAGCTTTTCGAAGAGTCTGCCACCCTCTTCTTCTAGCATCCAGTTTACAAGCAGTGATCAACTCTGATTGATTATCTCTTTTCTTCCACTCATAGACAAATGGCAAAAGTTCATGATGCATAAACCTCTCCCATTGGTCTTCCATCTGGTCCTCTACAAAAGGCAAGATAACATAGGAGTCTTCGTCATTCAAGCAACACCTGGGATATTTGTCATCTAGCAGGAGGGTGTTATCTTTGTTGAATTGTGGAAATGCATTCCAAAAAGTGCCCAAGACTAGAAAGAGCATATGTTCCCCTTGCTTGTCAAGCCATGAGCTTCTATTGCATGCCCCCTTTGCAATCCACCCATTCAAGCACCTGCGGGCTTGAGGCAATCACAATTCTAACCTCTTTTCCAGATCTCGGTAAGGGCTTGTGTTCCAGACATACACTTCAAAAATTTGGCTAGCCCCAAGAACAAACCACTATGCAAAATGGTGCACATAGTGGTTCATATTATTGTCCTGCTTCACCTTCCGAAAGTACAACATGTCTACGTTAGGTAGGCTTGGTCCCTCTCTATTGTCGGGAGTGACAATAAGTAGATCATTAATATTAATGATCAAGGCAGGCCTATTATCCTCCAAAAGGTGAGGGGCACGAAACTGAGTTACTAGGGGTGTCTCTCGACCAAAGTGCCCCAGGTCTTCTTGAGCACAATGCCGGTGCCCAACATTACCAATCACTTGTATTTTTTTTACAGTGCCCGAAAAACCACACCAATCACTTGTATTTTTACTACAACGCCCAGAAAACCAGTAAATTTTAGTGAAGATTGACACCATGAGACAAAAAATATATGTTCTATTCAAAATAAGTAAATAACACAAAAAGCACACGGAACTTAAATTTTTCTATGTGCGCGGGTTTTGGGGGGGTCTTGATTATAGGGAAAAAAAACCAAAATGTGCTCGAACAAAAATGAAACACTACATATAGGCACTTCATTACCTTCCTGGTTGTTGGTTGAGAGCTTGCTGGAGTCATGCCCAATGGTTTCCTTGCATGGTTCTCAACCTCGAAGGGTTCAGCCTCCGGGTCCTCCACTCTATCCACACTTTTTACAAAAACCTTTCTATGCTGAAAACCCTTAGATAGCTCTATGTTGTTCTCGTCAAGTTTAGACAGCTCTGTATTGTTCTCATCAAGCTCAAGCAAACGAGAATTTTTGTCAGCATTGGTTTCTGTGAAGAAAAAAATCATGTTAAGGGACTTATCTCATGACAAGTGGATTTAAGCTTAGTATAGTGAACCCCCCCTTTGGCTCTGTGTACTCAATTCTGAGTGCTGAGCACTTGGCAATTTCTGGAATCTTTATTGTGCACAATGGGTGAGTGCGCTCTGCCATAGTGCCACATAGAACTGCAAAGAAAAATGGGTGATGTTTATGTTGACATTCTAGCGAGAAGAACCCTGCCATGTGGTTAGCTGAGAGGGGTTTCCCACATGCAACACAGTCACCCCTAGTACACACAAACGGTTTCAAAACAGAGGCTTTAGTCGACGGTGAGGGGACAATGATGCCTCTACCCTTTTCCTGGATATAATGGATGGTTGTATCCATAAATGCTCTTTGATACGTCAAGGCTTCTAATTCAAATTCCAAAGCCAAATTCCTTTGCTGCCAACCATAGCATAAACAACAACGGAGAGTAAGATCATTTCATGCTTGAATGGACTTTGTGCACAAGCTTGAATGCTTCTATTCAACTCTTTTCTAAAGAATTCAAAGAAAATTAAAAAATTCTTGACAAATCTTATCAAAATACTTTCTAATCATTTCTTAGCGCTTTCTAACAACTTGTTTAGCACTTTTTAACCACCATTGAGCACCATTGAGCACTTCAGAGCACTTTCTAACGACCTGGTCACCACTTTCTAAGCACTTAGCTACCACTTCAAAGCACTTTCAAAGAACCTTCAAAGCACTTTCAATGCACCTAGTTACCACTTTCTTGGCACCAAAAAGCATTTCAAATCACTTCCTGACCACCTATTGAACAACAGTAAGCACTTCAAAGCACTTTCTTTAGAGCACTTTCAAAGCACCTTGTTACCACTTTGTTGGCACCAAAAAGAATTTCAAATCACTTTCTAGCCACCTATTGATCAAGAGTAAGCACTTCAAAGCACTTTCTTACCACCTAGACACCACTTTTACTCGTTGTGAGCAGTTAAAGTGCTTCAGATTGCAGATTGGTCTTGAAAGCACTTTGAAGTACTTTCTAAGCACCATTCAATATTGTGAAGCACTTTCTAACCACATAGTTACCACTTTCTTTGCACCATAAAGCATTTCAAATCACTTTCTAACCACCTATTAAGCAACATTGAGCATTTCAAAGCACTTTCTTACCACCTAGTCACCACATAGTGCTCCTTGTGAGGAGTTTAAGTGCTTCAAAGTTCTAATTGCTTCCATGAAAGAACTTTGAAGTACTTTCTTAGCACCATTCAGCATTGTGGAGCACTTTAAAGCAGTCTCTTCACTCAATCCTTACCACTTGGTCAAAACTTCATAACCACCTAGAAAGTAATATAGAGCTATATCAAAGTAGTTCAAAGTACTTTGAAGGACCCTTTCAACACTTTGAAGCACTTTGTTACCACCTATCAAACATTTTCAAGCATATTGTAGGCACCATTGAGCACTTCAGAGCACTTTTAGGTGCTTTTAAGGCATTTATTAGGACTTTCTAGGTACTTGTGAGCACTATGAAGCTTTTTCTAACCACTTGGTCATCTTTTCCTACTCCAAGTAAGCAGTTTAGACTGATCTCAAAGCACTTCATTAGCAGGAAGCACTTCTAGTCTTAAGTCCAACCACTTGGTCAACACATTCTCCTTATCTATTGAGCAATTTGAATTTATCAGAAAGCACTTCTAGGCACTTTGAGTAGCAAGCTAACCAGCAAGGAGTCCAAATCTTCTTCAAGCTACCCTAAATCAGTAGTGACGCTTGCCTTGGACAGCATCTTGGTGATAGCTATGACCTCTACCTCTTTGCGGTCTACCTCTCGTGGATCTGAATTAGGTGAGGTCTTGAGCACCTCTAGCTCCTTGTTTAGTTGGTCCAATTTCCTGTAGAAGTCAGTATAAGCAGAAAAATGCCCTTCATTTCTAAGCCACAGGTCCCTCTTTTCTTGCAGCTGCACTTTCACCTCACCCAATAGCCTTTTTTTCTCATTCTCTTGGCCACTAAGTCCCTCTGCCATGCTAAGCACCAGCTGAATATACATTGGCGTCTCTACTGCTTGAAATGGCTTTAGCTTGCTTGTTGACATTGTTGGTATTGATGACAAGGCACCGTCACAGATAGATTCTTCTATCTAAATGACACCTGTCAAGACATAATCAATGCGGAACTTGTTGATCTTCCGCTCCAAACCCCCTTTTTGCATCTTGCAATTTTCAAGGACACTGCCACCAAACCTTGCCCATGCAATGCGATTTCCAGTCGAATCGCTTGCTGTGCTGTTGGACACTTCTCATACAGGAAACCCTGTGCAACCGTTGGATGGGGTTGCTTGATATACCTTTTGGTACAAAAGACGACACTCGTCAACGAACTCATCCTTCACATGGTTGAGAAACAGCTTTGTGCTTTTCTTGTGCATGCACTTGAGGACACTGAGCCACTCCTCATTGGGGATATCTTTATTTGTGAGCCCTTTAGGCAACTTCCCCCCTAGGTTGAGCCCGTACTCCTCATGTAGTTCCTCGGTCGAGAAGAAAAATCTTGATACCCGCGGGTACTCGAATGCTACAAGCACTAGAAAACAGAGCTTTTTGAAAGCCCAGCTTTGCAAACACTAAAGCAATGGAAAAAAACAATGCAAAACATACACATGCATACCTTTTGACGACTTTGTTGACAACTTTGAGTTGGATGAAACACGTTTGAGAGTGCCAGGCAAAGCCTCTACCTCCACTTTGATGGACTGCTTCGCATCGCGAGCTCATTGGTTGGAGGGGTTTGATCTTGAAGTTCAAGTTCAAACATTGTGCCTTTCTTGGTCTTGTGCCTTTGTAAACCGCGTGCAGGTGACTTCATCTTGCAACATATAGCTTGACTGTACAGTAAAGAGGATGAGCTTATGAGCACATAGAGAAAGACTAATGCCTACAGCTCCAAGTGCTACAGTATGATGCATGCAAAGCTTGACTTCGGTAAAGCAGACATACGACATAGGACATGTAGACATGGAAGCCTCAACAGTTCAAAACTGTTTATGAGCACTGCTGGCGACCTCTGTTTGCGGAAAGGATGCATGTCTTATGGGCACGAGGAGAAAGACTAATGCATGCATACCTGTAGCTCCAAGTGCTACAGTATTCATGATGCATGCAAAGATTCACTTCAAAAGCAACAAAAAAAGGCACATGTAGACATGGAAACCTCAGTAGTTCAAAATGGCAGTAGGGTTAACCTTCTCAGTCCGCCAGAGCAGAGGCAAGAGTGAATGAGATGTCTGCAAACCTCAACAATTCAAAACATCAGTAAGGTTTACCTTCTTAGTCCGGTCGAACAGAGGCGAGAGTGAATGAGATGAGCGTTTGTTTTGAAGCTCAGGAAGATCACCTGGCACGCAGGAAGAATCTGTCAAAAGTTGACGTCGACATCGTCCTATGACAAGTCACATCACGCATACCTTGAAATGATGACTGAGATGCCCCTCCCTACAATCAATGGCCCCTTCCAACTACTAAAATTCTCCTTTTCTTTTTTGAATTTATCACAAATTCCTTTCCAAAGTAGTCTCTTGGTAGTACCCCGAAAAGTGAAATAGTGGTACCACCAATACATGCTTAGACCTGTTACTAATGGTAGTGTTAAAAGTATCCCATGATGTATGCAAAGAAAATAGCAAGAAAATGGCTTTCATTTGATCATCAAATTAAGCCCTTTTGATGTAAATTGCGTAAATAAGCTTTTGAACTCATTGAAGTGTGAACTGATATTGTTACCTTCTTTCATATTTGAACGCATGAGCTCATGAGAAAAACTTTGTTTGGGCACTCTTGCTATCCCAAGATGAGAATAATTACTCTCATAATTCCTTTGCAATAGTCGTGTCCATAATCATAAAGAAAATGGACTCACCAAGGTGCAGGTGAATGGTTGCCATAGCATGAGCATCAAGATCCTCCCACTGATCATTCGTGCAAACACCCTCTTTACGCTCTTTCAATGGCATTGCAAGGCCCTTATTGAACAAGAAATCAAGCGTAAATTGCTTCGTAAGAAAACTAGAGGACTCGCGGGAAAAATCTACAGAGTGTCCTCTGTACGAGGAGAAAAATCTCAACCCAAATCAAGAGAAAATCAATGCATAAAATATCAAGAGTTACTGTTTGTGTGCATATAAAACTGTGTCTGACAGTTGTCTTTGAGAAGCCGTCATAGGCTATACACGAGCAATCAAAGAAAATCAATCTCTAAAACCACAAATAGCATACATCAATGCCAAGAACGCATATTGAAATCCAAATATGCTCTTAGAAACACATGAGACTATTGTTAACAACAATATGTAACCTGTATTTTTGTCTTGCTCTCTACAATGTTAGAGAGTGCATAAAATTATGTAGTTGATGTTGCCAAAGTTGATGCCAATTTTTGTCGCTAGACAAAAACACCTAGCCGATTTCAAGTGCCGAGAAATCCAATGTGCTCTCTCTATCGCTTGCTATGTTGAAGCCACAATTTGAAAAGACGATATTGTTGATGTCAAGAGCCAATATCAAAAGTAAAACCCTTGACTCAACTCAAATGCACAATCTATTTTGATAAGATAGTTTTCATGTTTTTTATTTTAGACACAATTGCACTCCAAACCAGCTGACCAATTCTTTTACAAAGTCGTAGAGTTTAAGAAGATCTTTGTTTCAATTAAAAAAAGTTTTTGAATTCAAGTTCTATAGCTCAAAATATGAGAAAAACATTGATTTGATATCAATCTACCCTAAACTAAGCAACCTACTTCTCTCTCTCTTTGAGCTCACAAAAAGCTCAATTTCTCACCCTTTAGGCTTGTGGATTTCAACCCCTTGCCACCTTGATACGTGAGCTCTTTGTGCCAACCTCACACTGTGGATGATCCAAGATTTGATATGTTGTTGCCAATGTGAAGCTTGCCGAGAAGAGGGAAACACCAAGAGAGGAGTAGCACCACAACCTTCGACTTTGATACCACTTGAAGAGTGCGGAGTACGTGCAAAGTGAAAGGGAGAAGAAGAGAAGACACATCAAGAGGAATAAAATACCTCACTACTCCTCATTGTTCCATATGATAAAAAATATTAGTACAGCCATTGTGATGGGTGTCGAGCTAGTTGGCATGAACCCTAACAATCCTAAGTCTCTACAATGACTTGTTGATGTTGAATCTTGCATTCTTTTGCTTCATGCATTTTTTCTAAATGATCATTGGTTAGTGGAAAATGATATTTGTGCAAAGGACATCCGCTTATCCAATTTTCCATGAATTTTCTGTCTAAGGTGGCTAACTTAATATCCCCACTAAGTGAGACACTCTCAATCACAAATGGACAATGCCCCTTTTTCTTAAATTTCAGGATGTGTTGTTTCAAGGAATAGAGGAATATGAGTCAAATAACTGTTTCTGTTTTCTCTTTTGAGCATAGATGTGCTTAATGGATGTCAGCCTCATCTAGTTATTCAAGATTCTATAATCATTCAGACAATTCATGACCTCTTCCCACTTTAGATCACGTGCAACTTGTAGTGTTGGAAGTAGAAACTCCATTGGAAATATTTCATCAAGTCCATAGACTAGATTGAAAGGAGTAGTATTCAAATCTGTTTTGTAAGAGACCTTATAAGCCCAAAGAGCGGAATGGAGATTCATCTTTCAATCAGTACGTGTCTAGAGCTTACAATCTTTGTAAGCACAGAGCTAAGGATTTTGTTTGTGTGCTCTACTTGGCCATTTTCTTCAGGATGAGACAGCTTGGATTTGTTATGAATAACCATAGACTCTTTTAGAAAATTTTCTATCACCTCATTGAGAAAACATGTTCTTTAATTACTCATGAGCTCAATAGGAAGTTTGTGTCTTGTGAATACACATTTGTACAAGAATGCATCCATAGTTCGTACATCGTTCTTCCTCCTGGCTCTTGCTTTGGCCCACTTGGTCAGAGAATCTGTGGCTACAATGATATACTATGCCTGAGTCTTATAAGTAGGTGGTTGTATAGGACAACCAAAGTCAATACCTCACTTAGTAAATTCTCTTGCTCCCATCATTGGTTGCAATGGAATGCTATCCATTCTGGTTGGGACTTTAGTCCTTTGGCAAGAATCATATCTTCAAACAAATTCTCTAGCATCAATAAATAGAGGCATATGCTACTTTTATAGGCATGGACTCCAAGCCTTTTTACAGTGGGATAAAATTGAGCCCTTTAGCCTATAGCTTATACAATTCAGAACTCAAATAAGCCCATGACCTATACAAAATAAATGGGAAATATTATGGTGTACATTCTTTGCAGATCCCCTCCTTGTGCACAATCAATGAAGTGCTAGCTGATCGCTGCTAACATATACCCATGCAAGATGATGCTAAGCCAAGCATACAAAAACCCTATACTTCTAATGAGACCTTTTCTAAGCTACACAAATAGAAACCCTATACTTATAATGAGACTATTTGTCGATGCTAGAGAATTTCTCTTTCTAGAGAGAGAGAGAGAGAAGGAGAAGGAAGGCTACTTTTATAGGCTACTTTTCCTTCCTTCTATACTTATAATGAGACTATTTACCGACGCTAGAGAATTTCACTTTCTGTAATGAGAGAGAGAGAGAGAGAGAGAGAGAGAGAGAGAGAGAGAGAGAGAGAGAGAGAGAGAGAGAGAGAGAGAGAGAGAGAGAGAGAGATAAGGAAGGCTGCTACTTTGTCTTCCTTATCTCTCTCTCTCTCTCTCTCTCTCTCTCTCTCTCTCTCTCTTCAATGAGGGGGCCACATTTGGAAGTTGTAAATCAAGCAAAGCATGACACGCTTCTCTAGCAGTCCCCGACTACTAATCTATTAGTGAATACTCTCACCCATGAGAAAATTGTGATGCTAAGCATACGCTGCAATCAACAGCGAGGACTATGCATTCAGCTTATATGCTTGTTTTTGCAGTAGCCCCTGGCTACAATCTTGTTGTGGATTCTCTTACACTGATCAAGTTCTTGTGCATTGCCTTAGGCATTCAAGGTCCATGCTTAGATGATTGCATCTAAGGAGAGCTTGCACAATTGCCTGTGTAGAAATTACTTGACAACCCTCTTCTAGTGGGGTTCTGTAAGGTTTTAATCTTATCATCCTGTGTGGTGTGCATGCCAATGGAAAGCTCCCAAGTTGAACATCCCACTACAGAAGAAGTTTTTTGTAATAGCAGAAGAGTTTAATGGTGTCCATGGACTCTCCATGGACGGTGTCGACCCCAAATTCGTGAAGTGGGAGCATATTATAGATGTGGAGTGGTTTAGTGTATTCAGTGAGGCAAAGGATCGCAACAAATATCACTTCAAATGCAGTAGCATTTGTAGAAACATATACGACCAAGTACTTCAATTGCACTACAAGGTGTACTAGAAGGACCCCGCCAACATGGAAATTAATTTGACTTTTGTGAAGGGTTTTGTAAAACAATTCAGCCTAGTGGCAATTGCAAAAGTCTCAATCATGCAGTTCAATTGGGCTGAGTTTACTGTCCAGCATTTGCAGGACCTTCGAGAAAAAGGATACAATGATGCCCATGTTGAAAAGTGGAGGGTGTGTAATACCCACCCCTCAAGTAAAAAAATAGAGGAGGGCTCCACGGAAACAAAGGATGATTGCGCTGGCCAAGTAGCTTCGAATGTTGTTTCTGCTACCAGGGAAACACCCCTCTCTATTAACAGCTCTGACAAAGTGACAACAAGCCTATCATTTCAGGCTCTCTGATTTGCAGCACATCATGAGTGCAATTGACCATCTCAAAGATAGACTGCAGGATGCTAAGCAGCAGCTCAAGAATGCGGGTCAGGAGCTTGATATGGTCAGCCCTCTAGTACTTGCTATGAGATAGAAGCTTCACGATGCTGAGAATGAATTGTGGTGTTTGGGCCTCACTGATAGTGTGGATGCAAGGAGAGAAATAGAGCTCAACGTAAAGATCGAGACACTGAAAGAGACACTGGATGGCTTGGGGTTTCCTCACAGTGAGGTCACCCCCACTGCTGTTGATATTGACATAACCTGTCTTTGTGTAAGTGCCGATGGTTTTTGTGATTGAACCTTATGTTTTGAATATGTGCACAACTATCCTATGTACTTACCATGCTTCTATTTTGATAGGTTTTTAGATTAATGTGGAGGTGCAGGAAGCGAAAGTGCATGCCTGCGATAGTCAATTGCAACTGCTCATGAAAATAAGTAGGATGATATAAGGCTCCTTCATCCCCACTGCCCTATGCAAGATAGCTATGGACACTTTTACACAGTGTATAGGAGGGGTACACGATGGGACAACAAGCAACAAGTGTACTGGCTGTGGTCTGCCACTAGAAGTACATAAAATCAATGCAATGGTCAAAATACCATGTGAGCATACGTATCACCTAATCTGCTTTGTTGCTGCATGCTCCCTAGGGACCGAATGTAGAGCTTCCACCTGCCAGCAGAGGATACCAACTGAATGGTGTGGCAAGGTCATAGGGCAAGGACCTCCAATCACACAGAGTTCTGGTAAGATAATGTTAAGGAACAATTATCTAGCCTTGATTCCTACACTATCCCCGTGCATGCTAGTTAGAATAGAAGGTATGGGTGAAAGCATAGAATGGTGTCTAAATACTTGGTGTCCATGGACACCAAGTATGATGCTATGGATGACACCATAGCTGGGCTTTTAAGTCAATAATTTTTAAAAGAATATTGGTAAAAGAATATAGGTAAGATAACTGACTTCACGACTCCACTACTCGGATTGAAAGACATGGAGCGGTTAGCATGTGTGGACCTCTCCCTCTCTCTCTCTCTCTCTCTCTCTCTCAGATGGCCTCCAATGCCCATCTCCATCTCTCTCTCTCTCTCCTACTCTCCTGTTCAGAATATGGATGATGGAGACTCTTTTCCTCTCGCTTTGGTTCCAGCTCATACCTCCTCACAAGCAGCAATGGAGCTTCTTGAACTCAACAATGCAGCACAAATGGATTTCAGTTCACTATTACAATCAAGAAGTTTTGTACGACTTCATTCATTTCAAACTACTACAGACTGTTCCAGGATGGTGGATGAAGGATTTTATGATGAGGCACATGGAATAAATAAAATTCATACGCAGGTGCACTCCAAGAGAAAGGCTTGTCTAAATGAGGATGAAATTATTGTAGTGACGAAGTATGAAGCACATGCTAAACGTGAGTACAGAAAGAGATGTCGTGCAAGAAATAAAGTACAACCAAGCGTCAACATTGGAGCGGAAGATTGTCATAGGGAGGACGTCGTCGATGTACACACAAAGGAAGACAAGAAGCAACATACTATTCAAAATATTGTTCAGCACATTGTGAGATAGTTGCATAGTTACGGGAAAGAAGATAAGAATGCAATTCTTCAAGGTGTTTTCAATGATGATAGAATCTTGCCATTCTGTGAAGATTTGTATCTTCCTGCAAATGGCCTTATTTCTGCACTCCAGGTCTCCTTACAGGAATTAAAGATTCCAAAATCAGTTGATGAGATGTTTTTAAAATGAAGCACATTCAGCATGCTGGTGAATGGATTACTGCATGATAATGGGATCCAAGGTAGAGGTGTTACTCTACATAAAGTGGCAAAGCTATTAAATGTTCATCCAAGGAATTTATATTCAGCTTTGGGTAGACTTGATAACGATCCTATGTCAAGTACGCTGAGGTTCGACTTATGCAAAAGGAAGTCTGGAAATGCTGGGTCCTTATCAGAGGAATTGAAGCAGACAATTATTACATTTTGGATAGAGCACAATAGGGTGTCTCCAAACAAGAAAGATATTTGTCGGAAACGATTGGGCAGAAAACATTATCAAGAGCATCCCATACACTTACTTGATGAATCTCAGGTAAACATGTCTCATTCTTACAATGAATGACTCTCAAGTGAAACATCTCACTCTTATGAATAGCTACCCATTGGGTGTTATGGAGTTGTGTACATGCTACTATACGTGATATGTAGCCAAGTAATGTGTCAAGATAGTCCATTGTCTCTACCTAGGCTATTATGTGTGCTATATTGCACAAGTGTAGCCCAATGTCCCTGTCTATGCAATAAGGCCATGTAAAAGGACTCTATTCTAGTAAGATAGCAACATGTGTGATATACAGTAAAAGTGTGTGTAAGAATAGCACAATGTTCTTGTCTATGATATGATGTGTGGTATGTCAAAGATCTATATTACATATTGAGAGCACTATGTGTGCCATATAGCGTTAGTGTGTGTAATAAGAGGGCAATGTCCCTATCTATGCTATTACTTCATAGTATTTCTTGCAGTATGAGTGCTATATAGCATACTATGTGTGATAATAGCCCGATGGTCCTGTCTATGCTATTATGTGTGCCATGTAGCAGGACTCTATTAGAGAATGAAAACATCATGTTTGCTATATAGCAGAAATGTGTGTATAATAGCACAATATACCTATCTATGGTATTATGTGTGCTATCAGATTATATAATATTATGAGAGCACTATGTGTGCTACATAGCAGATAGTGTAATAGTAGCATGGTATCTATGTCTATGCTATTATGTGTGCTATGCAGAGTGTGATATGTGTAATAATAGCACAATATCCTTGTCTATGCTCTTTTGTGTGTTATGTAGAAGAACTCTGTTATAATATGAGAGCACTATGTGTGCTATAAAGCAGATGTGTGTGATGTGTGTGTAATAACATCTAAAAATCCGCTATTATGTGTTATATAGCAAAATTGAGCATGTAATGAAAGTTGAGGTATCTATCTATGCTATTATCTGTGCTATGTAGCATAGCTATATGTATTTATACCAATGCATCTGTAGCTATGCTATTATGTGTGATATATAGTAGAATGTAATTCTAATGCAATTTTTTTTCAAGCAGACAGAGTATTTCTTGAAGTTTAAAGATAGCCACCCATATGTGACAATTGGGCAAAGGTCCTTTGAGAAGCTGAAGCCTTGGTTCGTGCAAAAGTTGAACGATCGAAATACTTGGTGTTGTGTTTATCATATCAAACTGATGTATCTCAAAGATGTGTTTAATGTTATGCGCTCATCTGATTTTGGTTTTCATGGGAGGTCATGTACATGTAAATGCAATGTTTGCAAATCAGATGGGGTAAATGCAGAATGTCTTGCTGTTGAGCACTCGGTTTCAGGGATCACGAAGTTGTGGGAATCATGCGTATGTACAAAGGCTGAGGGGGATATGTTCCATAAACACACCTGCTTGATGGGCCAATGCAAAAACTATGGTGTGGAAAAGCTCAGCATTTGTCCACGAGAACGTGCAGAGATGACAAAGACAGTTCCACTGCAAGTCTTCGAGGACATTAAAGTTCAAACTAAGCATGGTCTAAGTAAGACAAAGATGTTGTCATCAAACAGGTGGCTTTAAGTGAGCTGACAGGGAGGATAAAAGACGACATCAGAATCTTCATCGAGAACAATTTCAGTTACAGATGGTAGGCACATCAATATAGATAATGTTTGAAGGTGTTTCCTTCAGATGCCATTATATCTGTAGTAGACTTTGCTGAAAATTACTCGTTCAAAGAGCAAAATGAAGTACAATCCATGCATTGGCATACAGATCAATGCACCATCCTTGTTCACATAACGTACATGCGTGACAATGAAGATGACAGTATTATCAAGCATATGCATTTCTACATCTCCGATGATAGGTAACATGATACGCTATTTGTCCAACATTGTTTTCTTCTTTGTGATCAGTGGCTTAAAGACCAGGGGCTGAATTTCAAGAAGCACTGGGTGTGGTGAGATGGTGCAACCTTGCAATTCAAGGCTGCAAGGCCATTTTACTTTGTTGCTAGATATTACCAACTAATAGGTACAGAGATGACATGGAATTTTTTTGGCTCTGGCCATGGCAAGGGGGAGCATGATGGAGTTGGCACTGTGATAAAGAGAGCCCTTACACATGAAAAACTCAAGAGTAATGGAGTTGTTCTTAGGCAAGCTACAGACGTGGTTGCATTTTTGATGAGAACAATGTCCAATGCTGCATGTAGCTCTTATACACAATCCACTAAAGCAGGTCCTACTATAAACAGGAAATTTTGGCTAGTAAAAGAGACATAAGTTGACAGGTCTAATCTATGGGGTTGTGGGAGAGTACCAGGATCTCGATCACTCCAATTCATTTCAGGATTTTGTCGTCATGATCCTACTCAATTAAGGACCAGGAGGCTTTCTTGTTTTTGTGATGCTTGCATGAAGGGCCATTGGAGGACTTGTTCCAGCAAATCATATGCAGGCAAGTGGACACATAAGGCATTGAAACCACTCTCTAAGGTACCAAAAGAGACTGAGGTACCAGAAGATGAATCTGCAATGTTTGAGGGATCCCAGGATATGCTGAGTGAGTATCTCATTGAAGGTGATAACTTTGCTGTCAATGCAGACGCTGGCAATGCAAAAGGTGTAGAGTTCTTTCTTTTGAGATGTACAAAGAGAAAATGGATGACAGATTACATCTTAAGAGATAAGTGGAAAAAAAAAAGTAATAAAAACACTTATGCTGTCACAGGGTGTTATTATCAACAGCAAGAGGGGGACCCAAATCACTACACTCTACTTGATGATAGGGGAGTTACTAACCTGTACTCTCACCTTGTTCGGGCAATCAAGTTTGACATGCCTTTGGTAGATGCTACCTCAAAGACATATTATTTATCTCCGAAACTACATGAAACCATTTACAATGCCATGCCCTATGAAGCAGCATGATACATATTTAACAGGCTTATATTATGTTCTATATAGCCTTCACCATTCAGTACCTCCTTACACATGTCCATTGTGCTATGTACCACATCGCACACAACCACACAGAGCACATAGCATAGAATCACACACATTTCAGATAACGAGGTTACTATTGTGAACATGTTGCACCTTGAAAAAAGTTAACCAAGATATTTGTTGGAAACGATTGGGAAGAAAACGTTAACCAGAGCATCCCATACACTTACTTGATGAATCTCAGGTAAACATGTCTCATTCTTACAATGAATGACTCTCAAGTGAAACATCTCACTCTTATGAATAGCTACCCATTGGGTGTTATGGAGTTGTGTACATGCTACTATATGTGATATGTAGCCAAGTAATGTGTCAAGATAGTCCATTGTCTCTACCTAGGCTATTATGTGTGCTATATTGCACAAGTGTGTGTAATAATAGCCCAATGTCCCTGTCTATGCTATAAAAGGACTCTATTGTAGTAAGATAGCAACATGTGTGCTATACAGTAAAAGTGTGTGTATCACATAGCACAATGTTCCTGTCTATGATATGATGTGTGGTATGTGAAAGAGCTATATTACATATTGAGAGCACTATGTGTGCCATATAGTGTAAGTGTGTGTAATAAGAGGCCAATCTCCCTATCTATGCTATTATGTCATAGTATTTCTTGTAGTATGAGTGATATATAGCATAACTATGTGTAATAATAGCCCGATGGTCCTACCTATGCTATTATGTGTGCCATGTAGCAGGACTCTATTAGAGTATGACAACATCATATCACCAAAATAAAATTACATCATATGCAAACAGATTGATGCATTGGGCCTGACCACATATTCAAATTGCATCTTTCCTGTAGCATTTGGCCCAGTGAGACTACCTAATACCTTGATCTTGCCCAATCAGGAGTACCGCTTCTCGCTATTCCTTTGTAGAAGGAGACCTTATACCTCCTTATGAGAAGCCCATTCACATCCAGTATGATGCATAAATTGTCCCTTCTCTTTTTGTCCTCACAAGACGCAGGAGGCAATGCAACAATCTGTACTGGCATTACCACAAGACACTCTGGCCTCTCTTGCCTCTCATATTCATGTCCATTTTTGGCCTCTTTATCAGCATTCTTTGTACCTACCTCATTTGTATCTATAGCAGCCACTCGACCCATAGGGACCTCTGGACTTTTACCTTTGGTATTCCCAACAGTGATCTGTACAAGACTCAGTTGTATCATGTGTAACTGCCTCTTTCGTGTCCACAGCAGCCATGAAATGTTCTCCCATTGCCTCTCCCGATTGAGCTGCTCTTTCAGTGGGCACCTTTGTGCCTTTCCCTGCCTCATTGTTTTGCTCTATACATGCCTCAGTTGTATTATGTGTATTTGCCTCTTTCATGTCCGTAGGAGCCACGAAAACTTCTCCCATTGCCTCTCCCGATTGAACTGCTCTGTCACCTGCCTCAGCTGTGTCGGCAGAAGCTGCGACATCATCGTTACCCACTGTTGAGGCTATTCCAGGTACTCTCTTAGTGAGGTCCTCCTCACCCAAGCCTCCTGTTTTGGGGTGAACTACTCCCCTGTTCATGCTCACAAGCACGACACAGACAACATACTTGTCATCCGGTGACACGACTAACCCGTAGGTGCACGGAGGCAATCTTGTGAGCTTTTCAGTCTGAGAACAACCTACACATACGTCTTTCTATGATGCATCAATCACTAATCCTTGTTACTCTAACCCACTCTATCCCTAAACGCTCATAACACCGTTTACACATCAAATGAACTCCGAATCACTTCAAACTTGCTAGGCATCATCCCCTCACTAGGATACACTTACCTATAAGTCCAATCTCACCAGATTATAACCCTAACTACCTCAAATACAGTCACGATAGACTCGCAAGTCATAACCTAAAAGTATGCAAAACCTAAGTCTATGAACATCTATGCGTAGCTAATCTCGCCCTCGTTCCATAAAGTACTTGATTGTTGAAAACAAACACTGTTTGTGCTACTTACAAGCAAAACAAGCTCGTGGGAAGATCGCTCGCGAGCAGCTTGAAGATGCAAATGCGTGGCATGGGCGCGTAGCTCTCGGAGAGGCTACCACGATGGTGTGGTCGCTTCGCGAAGCCGGTGAGGGAGATGCGCGTAGCACACTCTGTGTCTCTCTCTCTCTCTCTCTCTCTTAGACTCGTACGACACAGAATTAATGATTCAAATGTTATTCAAAAATGGTTCTAAGGTGACCTTTATACTTTAGTCACCTTAGCTCAAAATGTACATGGGGTTTTCATTGAGTTCTACTCGTCATAATTAAAAATGGAAACGCATTGCGTCCTGTCCAACTAATAAATCTATACATAATCCAGACAATTGGGTAAAGACAGTAGACATCATTGGCATTACAAAGGGAATTTGATAGTCATTACAAAGGGAATTTATACAATTGTTGGGCTCCAACACTCACCCCCTCCTAGTTCATGTCGTCCCCGACATGGCAGTAGAGCTGCTTGTTTAGTGGAGGCTTTCGCGCATCTTCAGAAGAGACTCATACCGTGCATGTTGGCCTAGTAATGTAGGGCCGAATATCTTTGTATTGATGGTGAAGAAACCAGTGTAGAAGGCTTCTTCAATGGCCTAGAGATGATACAAGGACAAAAACATGATTCGTTGATAAAGGGTATGTATCACCTCATGAGAAGGCTGAGCAGACAGATCATATGTACATCTATATATGTCTTGGAAGAAGAAGATGCTGTCTGTTGCCTGTCCAAGTTTAAAAATTTTAAAAACCGCGAGAAGGGTTTTACAGATTTTTCTGAGCATGATGCAAGAGAGGTCAGGCGAGCCAGTGAGCAATTTTATGGCGCCCGTTAGGGTTTTCACCAGGTATTGCTCACTCATTCTCTCGCCTTCCTTCAAGCCTGGCAGCTTTGGGTAGTTGAGCCATGTGGGTTGGCTTTTCTGTAGCAGTTCTTGTGCTTTCTAGGTCCGCATCCTTGGTAGAGGGAAAAAGCTAAGGTTGTCTCTGACTCTTTTAGGCGCCTCTACCATATGAATTAAATACTGTGGGTATTTGGTTAGCCATGCCTTTCTCCACTTTGGCTGAGAATCCACAATCAGCTTAACTCCCTCTGGTTTTGAGATATCTGCTTTGTATAGTGACACTAATGGCTCCTCTTTAATCCGTTTGTTCATTGTAGCAACTTCATACTTTAGAAGAGGATATGGGAGAGAAGGTTGTAGCCATTCATGACGAATGATGTTGGCATCTAACTTCTGAATGGTCATAGACTTAAATACTCTCTGCTCCCACTCCATTGCTTCTTTGGCCGTGTCTTTTATTGCCGCTTCTATTGCCTTTTGTAGATTTTCTTCTTCGTCTTGTGTTAGATCCTGGGGTTCTTGGGATGGTCCCACAAGGATGTCCTCTTGCATAGTGGTGTCCACTAGATCTGACACATTTTCTATGTCAATACCTTCCATTGCTGCTGGCCATGTGCTCAAGTGTTTCTCTTCAGTCTGCTGTTGGCCTTTCAGCTCATCTACCTGTTTCTAATATGCTTTCTTTTGCTGCTGAGCTTGATCTCCCATGTTCACTAAGAGGTCGTTCAATTCTGCATTGGATTTTTCAGCCTCTTCTAGCTTCTTCGTGGTGTCTTCATTTTTTGTTTGCAATCTCTTTAGGTCCTCGTCCATCTTCTTTTTCAAGGTTTATAATTCATCTTTCATGGCCTTGTTTTCATCTTCCAGACGGTTTTGCATTACTAGGGAGCCCTCGACCAGCATCAGTCTTTGTCTCTTTTCTAGTGTCAACTCCTTTTGGAGTTCTTTCATGTGTTCTTCATATAGATCATTCTCTGAAGCAGTGCTAGTCGAGGTAGCAGCTCTGACTCTGGTCGGAGATTCCCTTATCCTCTGGATGGTCTGATCTTTCACTTTAATTTGATCTTTTAGCTCTATCAATTCATCCTGGCTTGCCTCATGTTCTAGCTCAGCCTTTTCCTTAGCATTCCTCAAAGTTTCAACCTCTTTGGATTCATCAGCAAGCTGCAGTGTCAAATTGTCCCTCTCTTTCTCCGCATCTGTCAGTGATTTGTTGATTTTCTTGTACTCCTCCTCTGCTCTTTGAAGCTTTTGTTCTGTTGCCTGATTCTGTCTTTCCATCTCTTGACATCTTTGTAGAGCCGCGTCCAGATCGGCTTTCAGCTTGGTTTCTTTCTCTGCGTTCTCTTGGTCCTGCTTTTGCAGCGAGTCCACTTCGGCTTTGATATGAATTTCATTTGTTTTGAGATTATCAATTTCAACCTCAGTGGCCATCGACCTTGCTCTGAACCCGGTGAGTTTTTGCATGACTTCGTCCCAATCATTGGCTTGTGGCTGTAAATCCACTGTATCTGTGGCCATCTCCTTCAATTCCACTAACTGAGGGCTCTGCATATATTCCTTGGGTCTAGTGCTCGACAACCCAAAAGCTGCACTAGCTGCCTCTTCTCGAGAGTACCCAGCAGCTAGGAGGTCAGGAAATATTCTATAGTTTCTATCTTCTGGATCTGGCTTCTCATCTTTTGGCTTGACTTCTGCCTTCTACTCTTCCTCTTTATTATTCTCTTCTTTGAAGTCTTGTTGCCCATCAGGTTTGTTCAACTCCTCTTTTTGTTGGGTTTGGGGAGGACTAAGAGGAGGTGGTGATGGTGGTGGGCTGGATTCTTGGCTTGATGGTGGAGTTTGTTGCTTCTTTTTGAAATCCCAATCCGCCTTTGTTTTCCTCTCTCTTTCTTGGCCTTCCTGCTCTTCTAGCAACTGCTGTCTCACTTCGTCAACCTCTTCTTTTGTAAACGGTATTATTTGGGATATTCTCCGTTGTAGCATCTAAGATCTCTAAGTTCTTGTTATAATCTTCAAACCGATCCCTTTGAATCCTTCGGGATGATCCAGACATAGCCTCAAGTGATGGCTTCTATAACTCGCTCAGATCCCCTTTCAGTGCCCTCTCAGCTCTGAAACTTTCCATTAGTCTTTCTAGCCTTGCCGCTTTCTGTGACTTTGTTTCCTTGATTGGCACTTGTAGAGTTTCTTTCTTTCCCTTATTTGGCTCGGGCGGCTCTTCCAGCACTGTCTCTAAACGGCGCTTCAACCTTGTGTCTACCCTGGGCGCCTTAGGAGCTTCTTCTTCTTTGTCTTCTTTCTTTTCCTGTGTACTTCTGGTGACCCTTTCTAGCCTACGTCCTCCAATGGTATTAGTAGAGGGAGGTACTCGCCTTTGTGGTCTGTCTTCAATATCCTCTCGTAGTACCAGCCAGTTGTTCTGTTGAGGAGCAGCTGGTAGCTGATCTATCGCTCCTATGGCACGGTATATCATTCTGGTGAGTACTTCTCCTCCTGCAATATAATTTGGCTTGTCCTGCTGTAGCTTTGTCACTTCCTCAAATAGATATGATGCATGATCTATATAGCAATCATGTGTCATTCCCATAGCCCAAGTCATTGTTGATGAGATGACCCCGTGTGGTGTAGAGTATCTAGGCGGTCTCTTGCTGTAACTCAACAAACATTGACTGTATACCTGTGTCAGTACCCTCACTTCTGGGTTTGCTATGATTTCAAAAGACGGAAATTTGGATCTTTGCAGGTAGATTGTGAGATTCTTCCTTCTTTCTCTCATGTTGGCTCACTGACTAGACACTTTTAAAGCTTCTTTGATGATTTCCTTGGTGATCTGAATCTCCATCATCTCATTATCCATGCCTGCAGCCCTGCAAGTTCCGTCTTCTTGGATAGTCTCAAATTAGTTGTTGTACTCTCTTGAAATCTATCCGCAATGGTGGTAGTGAAACAAAGTCCCATAAGCCAACTTCCTTCAACCATGATCTTTGCGGGGATCTTTTCAGGTATTTTTCTGCCTCCTTGGGGATCATTACTGTATCCACTAAATTTCCTTTGCCATCCATATAGAAACCTTGGTAGATTTGGAAAGCTGCTGCGTGTTGCACTTCTGCAGGTATCCATGTGGCTGCTGGCTTTAATGAATTTTGTAGAAGTGTATAGGGTGTTGCATCCTCCGTTGCCAGGTTCTTGCCTTTTCTTTTTCCCGGAGAAGCGTCCATGGATCCTCTCATATCTGATGTCGATCTGGTGACCGTGCGCGATGAATGAGCTCCTAGAAGTTTCAGATGCTGTAGGGAGCTCTCTCTCTCTCTCTCACAATGGAAAATGACTCAAATGAGAGATTTCTTGCCTAGCTATATGTGATCAAGGCTTCGACATGAAATTTTCCCATCTTTTACCTATGGCCATAACTTTTCGCGAGATCCGGTTTAGGCTCGCAAATTTTCTGATTTGGACCTCGTTTGCTCCAGTTCTATAATTTTTGCAAATTTCTCCTTTTGGAGGTCTCGTCATGACGGTGGCCATTTTTGCCCTCTATCACCTTCGCACTCCATATTTTTTCTGTGTCTTCTTTACCTTGCTCTGATCAGGCGTCTCTTCTGTTGCGTTTCCATCTGGATTATGGATTTTTTTTCTATATTTTTTGCTAGAAAATGGCTAAAATAAAGCAAATAAATCCCAAAATAACCCAAAAATAGCAATTCTAACCTAAAAAAATATCAATGAATAGCAAAACACTTTGTAGCTCACTTTTTTCTTGTTTATGTACATTCTCGCTCTCAATCGTCAACCTTGGCCTATTTTGTGTTGTTTTTCGACGGTTTTTGGCCAGTTTTGACTCGCTTTACAGTATATACACATCCCTAGGGGCTCATATATGATCATTTGGTCCCCAATTCTGATTAATTACGAGGGCATATTCTTTCCCAAAAATCACACAATAAAACAGAAAATTGGTTGAAAAATCAATCACAAACATTGCCCTCTAATATAAGACGTGAGTCCGCACATTTGGAATGCCTCCCCCCCTCCTGGTCGGAGTCCTCCCGGACGACAAGGTATCGTCAAGGGTATGTGTTGTGCATGGGTGTTAACTCGTGTTAATGCAGGCCTTGTAAGGTAGTCCTATATGCATGCACAATCAATGCATTTAGAAAAAATTTATGCGGTGTAAGAGGAAGGTATAAGCGATACGCTTATTGGCATTCCTCGGTGAGGTTTCCTGTGGTAATTTTAGTTGGCTGATAGATTTTCTTGGCGATAAGAAGTTGTAATTCTTCCGCTCGTTGTTTGATGGTCTTCCAAGGTTTTTGAACTTTTGTTTCTGCATCCGCTGAAGTCGATATGGTTGTATTCTTTGTTGCATGTTCTGGTTGAACATTCTTTCATTTCCATATTTCTTTTGTTGACTTTGTTTGCACAGATATTCATGTTTGTTGTCGTTGATGCTACTTGTTTTGGCGTGATGGCTGTATGGTCTAGTTTGTTATTGGCATTTGTAGACAACTGTTCGGTGGTCTGCGTCGCCATCCATACCTGTGTTGTTGGCTTGTTCTGAATTGGTACTTTTGGATGCCATACCAATATAGTCCATGGCGGATTCTTATTGTTAATAATTGTTCTTTGAAGCTTTGCTGTCGTAGGGTGTTTTGTCTTTTCGTCTATCAACTCCCTTACAGGAAATAAGCCGTCTTGATTGAGCCAAACTTGATATTTCCGCCCTTGATGAAATCGCGCCTCGGATAGATCTGTACGTCGCACCCACACTTGCCTGGTTCCCTGCATGATTGTTGGCATTTGATAATACATTTCTTGCCATCCAAACTTTGATTGTTGTTGATTAGTGCGTTGCGGATGTACAGATTCCTGTCTCCACATCGACACATATTTATCATAGGATAAGAAGGGTTCTCTAAAGTTGTCATTTCTGAACAGTGCTTCATTAGTATCCAAATCAATGAATACTCTGTTAACTTTCATCCATGACACGGATAAGATACACGGTGTTGCTGATCTATTTGGTGGCAGCACATGGAACTTATGAGTGTTCATGTGCCCCTGCACTGTGATTGGTAACATAATAGACCACAAAGTGGTCACCTCATCACCCGATGCGACTTTCAATATGTGTGTTTCTGTGAATTGCGTCATTGGTCCAAGGTTTTGAAAGAGCTCAAAGCTGATGACACTCAATTTCACCCCAATGTCAAGCAATGCATAGGTTTCTACTTTTTATGTGCCTGCATATGCTTTTATGTAAGGACTACACCACGTGTTCTCGTCTCGAGCCATAAGGCCTGTGATTGTCCTTGCTAGTTCTTCGCTTTGTATATCCGGTTCGATTGTTTGGATGGTTGGAAGAGGATATTCTTCAGTCAGCAGAGCGGTGTGACCATGTTTATTGTTCTCAGAAACTGCTTACGCTTAGCAATGCGTTCCTTGGATTCTTGTTGTGCCTGGTCATGAACTCGTTGTTGTTCTTGTCTATAGGCTTTGCCATAATGCAATTGAAACAACATCCCCGGAATTAGAGGTAAATGATACTTTTTTTCAAACGATACCCACTAATCCAATTCGGCATTTCTTTTCCATCTAGTGTCGACAGTTTTACTGCTCTGCTAGACGAGATATCTTGGATCAAATAAGGCCCCATTCCTCTTTTCTTTAGTTTCTTGGCATGCTGTTTAAGGGTGTATACCAAGACATAGTCCCCCGTTTTAAAGTCCTTGTTTTTGACATGTTTGTCAAAAAACTCTTTCTGTTGTCTTTTCTTGGCAAAAATGGTTGCTACCGCATTGAGTTGTAACTTGTCTAGTTTTTCTAGGTCATCTAACCTTTCTAAAAGCTCATGGCCCGTCTAGTCCAACCGTTTAGCTACTCTTAGAGTTGGAATCAAAAATTCAATAGGCAGTATTGCATTTAACCCATACACCATATTAAACGGTGTAGCATTGAGTGTTGTTTTATATGCAACTCGATAAGCCCATAATGCTGAATATAGCATTTGATCCCAGTCCGTCCTTGTTTCACTAACCAGTTTCGTAAGAACTGTGCACAATATTTTGTTGGTCGCTTTTGCTTGGCCATTGGCTTGTGGATGGTAGGGTGCAGATTTGCGATGAATTACCATAAACTCATTCAAGAGATGTTCAATAACTTCATTTACAAAGTGCGTCCCTCTATCACTCACCAGCTCAATTGGTAGGCCATATCGTGTAAACACATATTCATATAAGAATTGTATTGTGGTTCTTGCATCTGCCTTTTTGTGGCTTTTTCTTCCACCCATTTGGTCATATAATCAGTGGCCACTATGATGTATTGTGCTTGTGAACGATAAGCTGGTGGAGTAATAGGACCAACAAAGTCCAATCCCCATTTAGCGAATGCTCGCACACTCATCATTGGTCTTAAAGGCATGTCGTCTCTCTTAAGTGGCACCTTAGTGCGTTGACATTCATCACACCTTTTCACAAAATCTTCTACATCTTGAATCATGGTCGGCCACCATATGCCTGCAATCATAATGATTTTTACGGTTCTCTCCGCTGAAAAATGACCTCCTGCTATGCCTGCATGGGCTTGTTCCAATAATGGAAAGTAGTCATTTTCATGAGGAACTATCCTCAACTGGTCATCGGTTCCTCTTTTATACAATTGGTCACTAATGGTGGTATACCTATTCGCTTCGATTTGTAAAGCCTTTTGTCTGGCTTTAGACCAATCTCCTGGCAACTCCCTATTAGTCAAATATTCCACAATAGCATGACTCCATGCGGGTGCTATCGTCACTTGGTATAATGTGGCATAATCCACATTGGTATTGGCTGTGCAAAAGTTGCATTTCTTGATGTAATTAGCTACATCGCCTGCCATTCTAGGCCAATACACTCCAAGTCTTCATAATCGTTCATATGTTATTTGATTTCCTCGATGGAAACCCCCTGTCTGTGTATGTGCCTCCTCTAGATACGCGTCATACTCCTTTGGGCCTATACATAACCTTACAATCCCATCATTACCATGATGATACATTCTTCCCACAAGCATATTGTAATTTTGTGCTTGTCTAACGGCTTCCACCGTGTGTCTTTCGTCAAGATTCATTCCATATGTCAACAACGGAATAATCTGCTCTGACCACTTCGGTACCATCTCTAAATTAAATAGGTATGCATCTGGGAGATCATCATCTACACCAGTAGCCTTTTTGCCATTTAGTAATCGAGAAATGTGGTTTGCTCTTTGATGAGTTTTTCCTTTCTTACTACTACCATAAAATCAAACTCCAGCAACACAATGAACCATCTTACAATTCATCCCGTGTTACATGGTTTGTCTACTAAGTACAAAAGTGACTGATGATCCACAAAAAATGTGAATTTGTTCACAAGCAAATAATTCCGAAATTTCTTTACCGCGTATATCATACCTAATCCTTCTCGTTCAGTGGTGGTATAATTCTTCTCTGCACTGTTGAGTTGTCTACTAGCATAACTGATGCGAAAATCTGTATTACCCTTTCCTGGTTGTGCTAATATACAGCCTATTGCAAATGCCGAAGCATCTACATGTACATGAAAAATCTTTGACCAATCCGGTGCTTTTAGAATTGGTGCAGATACCAGTGCATCTTTTAATTTCTGGAATGACTCCTCACATTCGTCGGTCCATATGAAGATCGTGATTAGACTATACAAGGGTTTTACTATTACAACATACATGTAGATAAAACGTCGGTAGTATCCACAATGTCCCATAAATGATTGTACCTCTCATACAATGTTTGGTCTTGGCAATTCTATGATCACCTTTACCTTGTCTTCATCAGTGGTAATTCCATTAGCCGATACTATGTGGCCTAGGATCTTGCCTTGCCGTACCATGAATACACATTTTTTTGGGTTGAGGCAAATCCTATACGTTCTGCATTTTTCGAATACCTTTCTAAGATGATCTATATGGTCTTCTCTCAATAGAGAATAGACACACAAGTCATCCATGTAAATATCCAAAAATATTCGCAAGTATTCTTTGAAAGCATGTGTCATTAATCTCTAAAATGTGCCTGGAGAATTGGTCATGCCAAATGGCATTACCATAAATGCATATATGCCCCATTCAGTTGCAAACGCTGTTTTGTACTGATCTTCTAGTTTAACCCCCAATTGGTTATAACCAGAGAATCCGTCCATAAAGCTATAGGCTTGCTTGCCTGCTACTCGTTCTAGGACGTGTTCCGTGATAGGAAGAGGATAATTGTCCCTTATTGTTGCTGCATTTACCTTCTTGAGATTCACACACACCCATAATTTTCTGTTTTTCTTAGGTACCACCACGATTGGCGACACCCAGTCAGTGTGTTCTATCTCATAAATAAATTCAATATCCATAAGTTTGTCTATCTCGTCCTTGATCCTTTTGGCGAATGTCTCATTGTACATGTACGGGCGTTGTTTGCTTGGCTTTGCATCCGACTTTAGAGGGACCGAATGTTCATAAATGTTAGGATGTGGCCCTTCAGATCTTTGTATGACTAGGCAAATACATCACGAAATTCTTTAAGCGTTTGATCAGTAAGTCCTCTTCTTCCTGGCTTAGATCAGTGTCAATGTAAGCAGGTCGAGGACTTTCTCCCGGCTCTGCTAGGTCTATTTTCTTGGCGTTCTCTGGTCCATCATAGGACTCGTCGGGTTTAGGCTCTCTCATCGGTTGCTGGACCACCAATTTTCTCTCCTAAATGGTGTACTTACAATAGTGAGGAGGTACATCTATCTCTTTACTCCCCTCACTAACGTTCGATCCATTGCTACTTTCCATCTCAGTTGTCCATACATTTTTCAGCTTTTGTTTCAAATCATTGTATTTCTTTTTCCGCTCAACTTTCGTTATAATTGGATCTCCAAAGAAATCCAATATTTCCCTTGCAACTCTATTTTTTGTCTTGCTAGTTTTCTTAAGTTTCAACAGTCTTGCCTTAAAACCTGGGTCTTCAGCAATCTTAAGAAATCTTCCTAACACTTTATCCTTAGCACAATCAACAACATGAATGTTAATAAGGAAATGTGTCTTATTCCTTAACTCAGGCATAGGTCTAAACCTAGTTGGTAGACTTTTATGGTGTCGTCCACTCTTATATCTTTTTTGGCGTCTCGCACTCTGGTTCGGGAAGTTGTAAAAGACGTCATTTTCTTGATCCCGATGGTCGTCTTCTTCCGTATTTTCCGACTTCTTGTCATCCTCATTATCTTCGTTTTCACATTGATTAGAAGAATCATAAAATTCTTCTCCATCCCGCTTGATGTTTTTAGTGGGGATGTCCACATAACCCACTATCTTAATATCAAGTTTCATTTTCGTTTGATTGACCCTCGTATTCTCGGTGTCTCCTTCGTTCTCGTCTTCCTCCACAATTTTGCTCAACATGTAGTATGGTATGATATCGTAGCCATTCTCGTCACAAAATTTTGTGGGAGTGACTTCATTGACGCACACATCCAAAGTAGCCAAAATTTGAGACCATTCTAGGGGTTCAAGCTTCTCTTCAGGGAAGGGCTCTCGTATATAGGCATCATCTTCCAATACCCTCTCTAGTGTCCTTTAATTGTGGTCGAATTCACTCCATTGAGATGCTCCGCACATCCATATCTCTTTTTTCTTACAGAAACACGTTGGGACTTCTGATCCACTAATGGTGGCTAAGTCGAAATCTTCCACAGGCGTTCTCATGACATCATGGTAGCTGTGATTCCTCATATTTACACGTGTAGTGGTTTCAGCATGTCTTAGATACAAATAATCATACCCCCAGTCCTGCACCATCTTGAGTTGCCTCATGAACGGCCTACCAAGGATAATTTCATAATTGTTTTTCTTACCGAAATCTACTATGGCAAATGTATGTTCATACTAGATGCCACATGAAGATACCACAATTGCCTCAAGCAATCCTATAGGTCTTTCTACGTGCCCATCCGCTAGTTGAAATTTCATTCTAGTTGTTCGTATTGCCGGTTTTCCCCATTTTTCCATAGCAATTTGGTAGCAATGGCAATGCCATATCCACTATCAAGTATGGCCTTAGTCTCTATGCCGTTATACTCGACTCGTAGAGTAGTGTTTCCGTCTTCACCCTCACAATACTCTCCAACTTTGTTGAGATGCACTAGTCTAGTGTTGACTCTCTTCGGTCCTGTGTCATTAAGCTCAGTTTCGAAGAACTTAAGAGGTGTACTTATACCAAAATTTTCAAGACATTTGCCCACTTCTTTCCACATGGTTGGACTAATTTTTAACAATTCTGTCAATGTGATTGTACACTTGATCGGATTAGACAACAAGTCTGTCAAAATTTTAGTGTCCAATTGATTTGATCCTCCTACTCTTTGAGAAGGTACCCTTCGAATTTCTGACCTTGCCTCGTAGTCTCCCATGAATGGCGGAAAAGTTCTGAGTGATGCTGGTCTTCTATCTTCTGATGCAATGGAACCATCATCCCCTTGAAATGATTTAGCGTCTAAATCCCATGGTGATTTATTCAAGTTCAACTCCGAGAAAGGCACTGACTCGACTGTTTTTGTCTCATATTTTTCTTGAGCTTTTCTCACCATTTACCATAGCTCTTCAGGCCAATTTTCTTCCACAATGGGTGTATATGGTGGAAAATCGTTCAGTGATTCATCAGTGCTATTAGGCACGATTCTTGCATCCTCTACATCAGGCAAGGATTTAACGTTTCCTATTTTGTCAGGTACCCTTTGTTCAGTTTTGATAGGTGTTTCATTGTTTGGTGGTTTGATTATTCTATCCCTCACTTCCACAGGTGGAGGCTCTAGTAAGGCTTGTGCAGTTTCAATCAACTGCTTACACATCTCTAGTCTCTGTTTTTCTATCTTTGGATATGGATATGACATCCACCTTTGCTCTAGAGTTTGTCTGTTTTTCAATCTTGCTTCATAGGCTTGCAATATTGCGTCCAAGGGTTCATTGACCTATCTACCAATACAGAACCTCCTGAGCTTTCACTCCTAGGTCCCTCCATCGATTTTAGAGAGTCAGACTCTCTGCTGTTTAAGTTGCTCTCGAGCCATTGTTAGCTCAACTTCTACAGCCTTCTGTTTTCGTTCACATCTAGCTTTCATTTTCGCTTTTCATTCTTTCCAAGGATTATCACGACTGATGCTAGACTTGTCAGTCTTGATTTCCTCTTGATTTTCGTCATTACTCTTGGGTTGATTGTCATCTTTCCTTGTTTGGGCTCTTGTCAAGAGCTTAACAAGAACCATACTTTTGTTTTCTGACCCCACTGGCGATGGTATGGAATTTACCATGTTTAATGATTTTTTTGCTCCTTTGCTCGGGTTCTTAGGGCAATCAGGAATCAAGTGAGTAATTCCACACTCAATGCAATATGTGTTGACTCTAATGATTTCATCATGAGGAAATTCTCTTAGCCAATGGTCTTCACCACACTTGTAGCAGGGTCCCTTAGGCTATTGAGGTGCTCCTTGAGCTCCTCTTTGTTGGTATGCATGCCTCTGCCCACCCATGCCTCCGTTGGCTATGAAGAACAGTGTTCGTTCATCCAAGCTATATCTTCCTTCTCCTGCTGCATGTGCAGTTGTTGGTGGCCCTGTACTTCCAATCATGCTCCAAGGTTCTGGTGTTGGTGGTTCTTCCAGTGTATAATAGACAGGATTTGATGCATATCCATTGGAATCATTGTAATATGAATGCATAAGTACCAAAGCCTTCTCTTCTGGTTCGTTTACCACTGGTGTGTATCTTATGCCTACCGGTCTTACTCCTGGTAGGGGTGGTTGTTGCCCCAATATTGGTTGTGGTCTTTCAACACCTACAGGTCCGGGTAGGTTGAGTGCTTGATACCTAGGTATCAATGGAAGTTGAGGAGATGCTGCCTGAACTTGGGGAGCATATGGTCGCTCTCTCACATATCCCTTGTTATAATAACATTCCTCCGTCGCATAATTTGTCCATTTTTGTTCAATAGCACACCATTTTGGCTGCTTAGCCTGAGGCTTGGTATACTTTTTTTTTTTTTTAAAGCACTTCCTCTACAACCTGCTCCTGGCTTACAACTACTTCTCCTTTCAGTGTTGTCTTAGAGGACTTGCTTCCACTTTGTTGTGAGGATGAATCATCATCAAGATCCTTGAATTCACCCTCCTTGTAGACCGCACAATTGTCTACAAGGTAAAGAGCTTTCTTAGTTAACTCATTTAAAGTCGTGCTCCTCTTCATATGTAAGTCCTTTTGGAGATCTGCGTTCCTTAGTCCTTGAATAAATATAAGCATAAGTCTGGACTGAGTTGGCAGTTCTTCCACAGGGCAGAACTTCACATATCTTTTTAGTCGTAGGACTACCTTTCGCACAGATTCCTCTTCTTTCTGTTTGAACTTATGGATTTGTGAGACTGTATTATGAGCTATCCCCCTTTGTGAGAATTCCTCTATAAATTCGTCAAAAACCTCCTCCATAGACTCGAAATCTCTATGCTCCACAGAGTCAAACCAAGTGGCGGTATCCTCCTCTAGCGTAAGCCCAAACCCTGCAAATTGAGTAGGGAAGTCCAATACTTATTCAGCTCTAATTACGCACACAAAGGCTGCTACATGATCTATAGGGTCTCTGTTTCCCGTGTATTTCTTGTTAACCTATTTTTACACCTGAGAAGGTCTAATTCTACGATGGTCTACAAATCTCATCATTGGTTCTCCTCCTCCTATTCAATATACCTCCTCTAGCCTTCGATAGTGGGAGGGTTCCTTTCCCATAGGTGCTCCTAAGCCATAATTTCTGACGGTTCTTGCAAGAGGTGGTTCATCTCTTCGAACTTGTTCTATGGGTTGTCTTCCAGGCTGTGCCGACTCTTGAGTTTTTGGCTTACTCTCGCCTTGATATTGTGAATAGAGTGGTGGTTCTTGTAAACCTCTTAGACCTCTTGCAGCTGGATGACCATCTCTGTTTCTATTTTGTTTTAATGTCGCACTTTGTTGAAGCCATGCCTGCAATGATGGTTGGGTTGCTTGTTGGTTTTGGTAGTTGAACGTCTATTGTCGGTTAGAATGTGAGGTTGCATTGTACTCTTCTAAAAATGGATTTGTTGACTTGCTAGGGGTATAGGTGGACCTTGGTACTTCCTCGGGGGCATATGTTGGCATTTCTGGAACTGTTGCCTTTTCTACCTCCTCTGGGAGAATACGTTTGTATTCTGGCTTGTACCTGTCAACAAAAATGATGTCCTTCCCCATAGCACTTTCATAAGAGAACAAGTAAAGAACCTTGTCTTTGCTTAATTCATTTGGGTATGGTTCTTTGCATCGAAAATAACAGACTACTCCCTCGCTCTCATGCTTGTAAATTTCCACATTCTCATTATAGGTAGAGACCATGGTTGTTTTTTTTTCGTACATAAAAAGAGCTCCAGGTCGATCAATTTTTGGAGGCGGTTCTTGAGTTTCTTGGACCATTTTTCCTTTTTCCACATTATCTCCATATCTGTTGTAATCCTCAGGGTTGCTAACTATCAGGTAGTGGTTCCCCTTTTCATCTCGGAATCTGTCTCCATCATCATAGATTTGAATTCTCTCTAGTCTCTGAGATGGTATTTCTTTTATACAAATACACTTGCGTCCCCGATAGTCAGAATAAACTAGGGCTCCCCTAGCATTTGTTCCTTCTAAGAAGATTATAGTGAACTTGGCATTGTTCAAAGGGTTCTGGGAGGTACTTCCTCCTAGCATTGGTCCTTCACCGGAGAAACCTCCTGGCTGTTGCCTCCCCATCATGAAGAAGGACTTATCTGATGAAGTGTCAATATCACTACCCTCCTCAATGATCGGTGCTAATGGATCTAGCCTTGTCTGAGTTACACTCTCCTTAGTGGACGTGGTGCTTACTTGACTTTTGACACTTTTAGCTCCTGACTTAAAAAAGGCTCCTGACCTTAAATACATAAGACTCAAAGCTGTATTGCAAACTTAAAGCTTACCTGGACTTATCTTGCCTGTGCATCTCTGTGATGATCTTCTTGTGGGATCTACACAAGTATGGTTAGTCTGTTCACAAGGGTTTTCCTTGAACCAGGAAAAAATCTTTCAATTATGTACAACAATCACTTTTTTATGACAACTGGTCAGTCTTAGCAAATTTGTGTTTTTCTCCCGAATGGGTGTTTCAGGGTCTTCTGGTGGTCCAATTTCAAATGTGAAATGATGGCTGGGATCTCTGTGAAGAGTATGTCCTAGCTGTATAGTCACAATTTGCAAAAAAAAATCTGAATCACCCCTTTCTGAGTCTATCGCAATTTAAAATTGTGACTTCACCTTTGGGTTCCCCTTACTCTCTAGAGTCTATCCCTTGAATTTCATACAATTTGGACTCTTGGTCTGTGTTTTAGGCCAAATCTAGTGATTTTGTCAGACTCTGAATCTCTATATGGACCTTAGACTCACTTCTAGTGATCCAAACACCTTGAAACTTGGTATGTGAGCTCTTTAGGTCCTGTTTAAGCTAACCCTAGGAGGGTTTTGAAAAATAAGGTCTACAGCCCAACTTCCTTAGTCTATCGCGATAGACTCATAATCTTCTCCAAACTGGGTCTTTTTCCAAAGTTCTCTCCACAGCTGGAATCCCCAACCTCTGTATGGTGTATCCACAAATTTGTGCAGTGTTTGGACAATAGGTCAGGGCCTTTTTGCCAATATATCTCTGAACTCAGATTCTAACACCAGACTTGGGGTTTGGTGGTCAAGCAGGTAATCAAATGTCCTCAAATTTTGTGAGCACTCTTATTTTGATGTGTTGAGTCAGTGATCCTAGGGGTTTTACCTGAATGTGAGTCTATCCCCAAGTAGTAGTCTATCGTGATAGACTCAGCAGAGGGCAACTGGGATGTGATTTTTTTACTGTTTTTGGATAGTTTGGTTTCCTATGCCCTTAGAAGTCTATCCCTCAAATTTCATTCAATTTGGAATCCTTTTGACCTTGGAGTCAAGAACTTTTACTTTTCTATGTCAAATTCACAGGTGAGATGCACTTGAATTGATGCAAATTTGATGACAATTCAAACTTAAGCTTGTGAATATCAGTTGTACATCATGACACAATCAGTTTACCCAAGGCTAGTGGTTATATCTCTTTTTGGCCTCTTTAGGTTCACTTAGTGTTTTCTTATGGCAATATTGCCCTTGTTTTTTCTTGTTGGTTTTTGTCGCAATTTTAACGTTTTCTCAAGCAAATGCCTACACTATTCACACCCTTGAAGAGTGTATGGTGTGGGTTTTTGCTTTCAAGGCAAGCAAACAGCCTCGTTGTTTCTTCTCTTTGTTTGTTTTGCATTTTTATAGTGTTTTTCTACACTATTCGCACACAAACATTACTTAGAACTCAAAACCATAAATCCTAACTCCACCTTATCCTACCTAACTAACTCTAACTACTCATAGACCCTCGGCAAGTCACAAGCTTCCTGGCTATCCACTAGACCTCAAAATATCCTCTCCTCGATCTTCTCTTAAAATTTAAGCTCTCTCTAGTCGAAACTAAAGTAAGCTAACCATCACACGAGTGACGTAGATCTCCCTACTTAAGGTCTTGTGTCCCCGGAAATGGCGCCAATGTTTTGGGGTGAACTACTCCCCTCTTCATGCTCACAAGCACGACACAGACAACATACTTATCATTCGGTGACACGACTAACCCGTTGGTGCACGAAGGCAATCTCATTAGCTTGTCAGGATGAGACCAACCTACACATACGCACTTCTATAATGCATCAATCACTAATCCTTGTTAACTCTAACCCACTCTATCCCTAAACTCTCATAACACCGTTTACACATCAAATGAACTCGAAATCGCTTCAAACTTGCTAGGCATCATCCCCTCATTAGGATACACTTACCTATAAGTCCAATCTCACCATATTATAACCCTAACTACCTCGAATACAGTCGCAATAGATTTACAGGTCATAACCTAAAAGTATGTGAAACCTAAGTCTATGAACATCTATGCGTAGCTAATCTCTCCCTCATTCCATAAAGTACTTGATTGTTGAAAACAAACACCGTTTGTGCTACTTACAAGCAAAACAAGCTCGTGGGAAGATCGCTCGCGAGCAGCTCGAAGATGCGAATACGTGGCGTGGGCGCGTAGCTCTAGGAGAGGCTACCACGATGGTGTGGTCGCTTCATGAATCCGATGAGGGAGATGCGCGTAGTGAAGAGGATAAGATCACACACACACACACACACTCTCTCTCTCTCTCTCTCAGACTTATACAACATAGAATTAATAATTCAAATGTTATTAAAAAATGGTTCTAAGGTGACCTTTATACTTTAGTCACCTTAGCTCAAAATGTACATGGGGTCGTCATAATTAGAAAAGGAAACGCATTGCGTCCCAGCCAACTAATAAATCTATACATAATCCAGAAAATTGGATAAAGACGATAGACATCATTGGCACTACAAAGGGAATTTATACAACTGTTGGGCTCCAACACCTCCCATATCTTCAACAGTGGCATCTGTACCCTTTGCCTCCTCTGCATCAACAATGTCATCAGCTGCATCACTTGGATAGACCACCTCAGCTTGGGCTTTGACATCACTTGCACCCACTGCCTCACGTGTTCCAGCTTCTCTCGCAATGAGGACCTCCTCACCCATGCCTCTGGTATCCTCAACAGTGGCATTTGTACCCATAGCCACAACTGCATCAAGAAGGGCATCTATGACAGCATGAACAATACTTTCTGTTCCACCATCATTAACATTGCCATCAGCAACAGCATCTGTGCTAGCATCAACTTCCATAGCATCCACAATGTCATTTGTGCAGGCATCAACTATCGTAGCATCAGCAATGGAATCTGTGCAGGCATCAACCGTGGTAGCATCATCAATGGCATCTGTGACAAATTCAACAGTGGCATCTATACCCATAGCCACAATTGCATCAAGAAGGGCATCTATGACAGCATGAACAATACTTTCTATTCCACAATCATTAACATTGCCATCAACAGCAGAATCTATGTGAGCATCAACTTCCATAACATCCACAATGTCATTTGTGCAGGCATCAACTAGCGTAGCATCAGCAATGGCATTTGTGCGGGCATCAACTACCATAGCATCATCAATGGCATCTGTGCCAGATTCAACTGTGGTGGGGGTGGGTAATGTACCCTTTTCAAGTTTAGCACGGTCAACATCTGTATGCACATCATCATGCACAACCTGCACATCAACTGCATTAGGCACATCAACTGCATTAGGCACATTTGGAACAAATTCAGCAGTACTAGTAGGTGTGCAGGGATTAACTGTATCAAAAGACTCTTTTTTTTGCCTGTAACCCCCCTGGAAGCTGTAGCACCCCCTCTTGGATTCTTCACAGGATAAGACTGAGCCAGTGAATCTACAGACCCCTCAACTGTATCAAAAGACACTTTTTTTTTGCCTGTAGCCCCTCTGGAAGCTGTAGCACCCCTTCTTGGATTCTTCATAGGATAAGACTGAGCCAATGAACCTACAGACCCCTCATCTAGAAACCCTGAAGAGCGAGTGCGTCTCATGCAAGTTCCTCTTTTTTCAGCTTCTTGATTATCTACGACAAGAAAAGTAGAAACATATTACTAAACATGTACAGAAAATAAATCAAATAGTTTGCAACTACTCGATGCAAAGAATTAAGAGACATGTCACTAAAAAATTCCAACACTTGATTCATCAATGAGCATGGATACAATAGGGGTGCAATGGATTGCACATGCCTTCTAAAGACATCTTCTAATTGCATGAAGTTACAACAAAAACACACTCATTGCTTTGCATTTGGTTTCTTCCTCTTCCTAAATGAATCAAGAGGTATATCCATTGTGGGACTTCCACCTAAGTTCTTGGGAGTCGATTTCTTGCACTTCGGTGTTGGCATCTTCCCCGCTGGAGGGGGTGTTGCTCTCACCGCATTTACAACTGCCTCATCTGATGCTTCATCTCTAGTGAGGGAACTTGGTGATGCTTTGGCACTCAACGGAGAATGCAACATCCTTCTTGGAGTTAGTTGTTGCCTAGGTGATTTGACTGCAGAAGACTTTGCCATCAAGATGTCTTCAACTACTCTACGTATTGCATCCCCTACGGCAGACTCCGCTTCAAGGGCTGGCTACATCCTTGGGGTAATCAGGCCATTCTTCCTTGTGGAATGCATCGTCTTGTTGGAGCAAGCGTGCGATGATTGTTCTACAAAGCAAGCTATTTACAAAGTCTCACTTGGAGTATCCCAAAATACACACATAAATACTGAATTTTGTACCTACCAGTGGCTTGCGTAGAGACTCTTTCTGTTTTTTTCCTCAATGATTCGTGTATACCGGTCTCTGCTGCGATGTCTATACCTGAAAATGATTTCATTAAATGCAAGAGTTTAAACTCCCAATGGAAAGTGTGCCTACAATAGTACTAGTAAATAATTGACACAGTGACTACCTGCACTTGATTGTTTCATCTCACTCTTCACCTTCAGACCAATCATATGCTTAGCTCTAGGGGGAACATACATGTTGCAATCTAGTGCAACACAATAGCCATAGTCCCTACATACATGCGCGAAGCATAGCATATGGTACACATGGGTGCAAGGCAGGGAGAATACATCCAAGCTTTTGGCATCGAACGGGAATCCACATCCTACACAATGGTAGAACCCATTAAGTGCCACCTCACTAATGCTTTGCTCAAAATCCACAGGAGGAAAAGGCTTCATCAAACTGGCCCCCACATTATGTGAAGTCCTCTCCATGGTAACAAAAAATTTAAAGTGCTCTGATTCCTGTGCTATGTTGGTCTCTACTTCTACAAGTAGTGCCTGTGGAACAAAGAAGACAACACATCTAATTTAAGTCTCAATAACCCAGCAAAAGCAGATTGTTGAAAAGAATGTGCAGCGTGAATCTTATCCCTTATTTGCAATACCACATATAAGACAAGCACTTACTCTATATGATATAAACACAAGCTTGATGTGGTATATGATATGCACTGTGCTATATAGCACATAGCACAGTCCAAGTATAATGTGCTATAAGTGCTACATAGAGTATGCACTGTAGATCATAGAAGAGAGACTTTTTAAAATACCACATATAGCCCAAACATTTTCTCTATATTCTATATAGCACAAGCTTGTTGGGTATATGATGTGCAGTGGACTATATGATATAGAGCACATAGCATATAGCACAAATATTGTGCTATGTAGCACATAGCAAAAATAGAGATTGTGCTATATAGCACAATTCACTATTCCACACAGTCCAGGGCTATATTGTGAACATATAACACACAAAATGTGCTATTTAGCACATAGCACATAAAAAGATTGTTCTATGTAGCATATATAAATATTTAACACACACTTCAGGGCTATACTGTGAGCATATAGCATAAAGGTTATGCTATATAGCACATATTACACATGTCCATTGTGCTATGTATCACATAGCACATAACCACACAGAGCACATAGCATAGAATCACACACATTCCAAATAGATGCGGGTACTATTGTGAACATGATGCACCTAGATTGAACTATAAAGCACATAGCACATAACCACACATGGCACATAGCATATAACCACCCACTCCATGAAGATGATGGCTATGTTGTGACCATATAGCACATATTTTGTGCTATATAGCACATAGCAGAAATAGAATATGTTCATACAGTACATAACTATACAATCCAAAACACTCTAACCACATAACCACATGGAAGTGAACCACATACTCCAAAACAAAGTGAAGCACATGTAGGAGGGTATGCACCTTTGCTTTAGCCACATTGGCTTCTAATTCAAAAACGTTCTCTCTAGTAGCACTCAAGAACTGTCCAATCAAATCAATCAGGCGTTGTCGAGCTACATGGTCTTGCACTCAATCAATCTCCGTTTGCAACTTTATGGCCAAAGTGTTTGAGCTTTGAGCACCCTCAGCCCTATGCAATTGTCTGACTTGATCCTCTATCTACTTCTTTGCACCCTCTAGTCTTGACCTATAGTCTTGCAATCTGTCCTCTGCAATATTCTTCATTTTTGCAAGTGCCCTACTATCCTCCTCTGCCAATTGTACCAAGCATCCTCATGTAGGCACGCTTGACAATGGTACAGACATACCTTCTATTTTCAATGATGATCTGGTAGAGGTAGTAGTGGTTTTGGAACCTCTCCCTCTACCACTCATCTGCTCTTCCCATCTCTCAATCTTGTTTTGCAAGTTGTGTCTTTCTTCTGAGGCTCTCATTGCCCTCTCTGCAAAGATAGCCCAAGAAATTTGATGTTTTCCAGATTCACTGCAGTTTTCCAATGCAAAGGCCTTTGCAAATTGAGTCGCTACTTCATACATGAAGGGACCCTCTTGGTAGACATCCCAGTGTCTCCACACAAGCTTTTGTAGGAACTCTGACCGAGCATGGTACGCCTTCACTTTCTTCTGGCTACCTGGAACAGGCTTTGGGCATATAAAGACAGCTTCCCAATCCTCCTTAGAGATGTCATTGTTTCCAGTCAAGCTATGAGGATCAAATCCCTCCAATGGCAATCCACGTTCCATATGAAATTCCTCGGCAAGACGACAAAACTTCGTATGAAGAGGTGGTTCGATGTTCCTAACTAGACTGCTGCTTGCTTGAATTAGATGCTTTGAGGAAGGTGCCATGATGTAGTCTCAAGTGATATACCTTCACATCATCCAATGAACTCATGAGACGAGGTGTGCCCTCGCTTATCATCCCTGCTAAAAAGAAACAAGAACTTCATGGGCCTGATCTTGTAAGTAGGGCATTCAAGGTGATGTGCTATGAGATTTGTCCCAAGGTTGCATGCAGCTTGTGGACTAGCAAATTAACTCGGGAGTCTATGTCCTCTCATGCAGCCAGCAACATCATTAGGTTTTTCTCGCCTCTTGTTCCAAATGAGAAAGGTGTGGCACTCATGCAGCTCCAAATGCAGCTTAATGTAGCTAAATGATCCCACGTGGGGCGCGCGTGCTCAAGCAGTAGAGAGTGTACATGTTCAATGCGAGAGACATACCTTGAAGAGAAGATTTGCACAGTAGAAGCTCTAAGCACAGTAGACCTTGAGGACACACGCACGCGAGAGAGAGAGAGAGAGAGAGAGAGAGAGAGAGAGAGAGAGAGAGAGAGAGAGAGAGAGAGAGAGAGAGAGAGAGAGGCGGGGGGTCAGGGGGCACGGTGTTTGAAGATGCCAACTACTCATGAAAGAAAGTGGGTGTGTGAAGGCTGAATTTTTAAGTATAACATTTTTTAGAATATAAATTTGGAAGTCTGAAATATGGCACCAGTGACCACACCCCCAATGTCATGCTATGCTATTTAATTATATCACATATATAGCTTTCCACCTATTCATGCTTTCACCCGTATGCTAGTTAGCTTAGTGGGTATGGTGGCTAGCATATTGTGTATAGTAGTTGGCAAACCTAGTTATGCTAGTTAGCATACTATGAGATATAGCCAACATACATTGTCATGGTGGTAAGCATACTGTGTATGCTAGTTACCATAGCTAGTTATCCTAGCTAACATATTGTGAATACTAGTTGGCATTTTTTGTATTCTAGTTAGCATACTGTGTATGCTAATACACATACCTTCTATGCTGGTTAAAAGACTTTGCATGCTAACTAGCATAGAGAGTTTTCCAATTAGAAACAAGTATGCTACTCAACATATTAAATATGCTAATTAGTGCACAATGTGCTAACTAGCGAGCAGGGTATGCTACTTAGCATACTTTTTATGCTAATTAGAACACTATATATGATGGCTAGCATGCAAGTATGCTAACTAGAAGAAAAGGTATGCTAATTAGCATACCTTTTCTTCTAGTTAGCGTACTTGCATGCTAGCCATCATACACAATGTTCTAATTAGCATAAAAAGTATGCTAATTAGCATACTTTTTATGCTAATTAGAACATCGTGTATGATGGCTAGCATGCAGAGACGTTATGTTAATTAGCATAATAGTTGTATGCTAATTAGCATACCATGTATGCTAGAATAGATGGTATGTTATCTAGAAGATAAGTTATGCTAATTAACATAACATCTCTGCTAATTAGCATACCATCTTTGCTGGTTAGCATATTGTGCATGCTAACTAAAATACACATTATGATAACTAGCAAAGAGGTATGCTAACTAGCATATACCATGTATGATAATTAACATAGCATGTATGCTAATTAGCACACCATCAATAATAAGCATACCATTAGTATACACACAATTTTTCTATTTAACATTTTATTAACATTTAACTAGTATACAAAGTGTGCTAAACACCATGATCAATATGTTAATATTTTCTATTTGTTAATATTGTGCATAACTTCCTTGTTAGCATATTTGTATGCTAGTTAGCATATTGATCATGGTGTTTAGCACACTTTGTATACTAGTTAGCATAGACAACATGAATGTCTACAGGATATAGATTCCTACCATACATGGAATACTACTTGTCACACTATGCATACAAGCAATCATAATGGTATCGATGAAAATTAACGGGTGAATGGAATACACAGGTATCAATGATGCAGAATGCGAACCTCACAAGACACCTGTCAATCAAAGGATAGAAGAGAAGCTCTGTAATGATGAATCTGATGAGCTGGGTAGACAACATGAAAGGGAAGATGTAATGCCACAGCATGCGACAACGCACAAGGCTGCTGCAAAAGGTAGAGAAACAGATGATGATGATGATGAAGATTCTATCATGATTACTCATCCCAAACACAAGCCCCCAACACATGATCAAACAAGCATCTCAGAGGAAACACTTAGGAGTGTGCAAGAGGAAGGTAGGAGTGCTTGTTAACCCTCACGGCTCACGGACACCCCATCACCTACGACGGACGTGTATTATGTATTTGGTAGAGTCAGGTACCGGGCTTGTCAGACCAATAGGAAAAGGGTAAGAGTGATCGCCGATGAGAGGCGCACTCTAACTGGGACATTCAAGGGATTAGTTGGCTAAGCATGGGCGCCCAAGTGTGAATGGGGTGAGCTCATATAAAAGCCAACTAAACCTAATTTTTACTCATTCTCTCATTTGTGCAATAGAAGAGTGCTCTTGCTCCATCTCCATCTCCATCTTCTTCTTCTTCACCTCCTTGTGTGTGTGTGTGTGTGTGTGTGTGTGTGAGAGAGAGAGAGAGAGAGAGAGAGAGAGAGAGAGAGAGAGAGAGAGAGGGAGAGTTTGTGTGCGATCGAGCATTACGAAGGCACGACGGAGGCGAAGCGGTTGAACGCGGCACGACTGTAGCTTCTTCTTCATCGCGGCGAGGAATCCACCACGAAGGCGAGCGTAGAGCGGTGAGTGACACACCCTTTGCTCTCTTGAGCTTGCTAGTTTAGGCTTGTTGTGTGCTTGGAGCCATTTGTGGCTCGCACATGGTGTATTGGCAAGTCCCTTGCTTCGACAGTGCGGCAAGGAGCGCACATTTTTGGAGCCTAGTTCCCCAGCTAGGAAAAGACTGTTTTGGGCTTTTCTGGAGCAAAATAGAACCAAACGGTGGGTTGTAAAGCACAGCGCATCCCTCCTAGCGATACGCTCGTTTCGAGCTATCACACAGCCCATTCCACGACACGCTCTAAAAAATCTAGCAAAAAAACAAACAAAAAACACGCAAAAAACTAGTCACAAGGCCTCCTAGAGTAGCTTTTCGACACCTTAGGGTATCAAAAGTACATGCACTTACGCTCTGGGCGGGTGCTAGAGCACGAGCATATTGAGGGTGCCTCTGTTCATACGGACACCCATTACCCATCCATGATAAGCTCTAGACCCTTAGTGGGGACACAAGGTAGCACCACCCAAGACCCTAAAATAGCCGCTAGTGATTCCTCCTCCGACTCAGAAGTCATGGAAGCATACCCTACCCAAAACACTAAAGGAGAAGGCCATGCACCTCCCGAAGCTCCATAGCCTAGTACTAGTATGTTTAGCCGTTTCATGGAAACATTAGGTAGAGCTACTCGCTCGGAACCTGATGCAAATGAAGCACACGAAGGGGGTGGGGAAGTGGACTCTCCTTTCACATCGCACGTGGACCCCACACCCCCAAAGAGTGTCCATGTGGATATCCTGCCAACATCTTACCAAGAAGGCCCTGTTGAGCTGCCTCCCTCAGAAGTTCCCTCTAGAGTACCGTTGGTGACAAGTAAAACCACGGGGAGCAACATTGCTTCTACCTCACAAGAAACCGTTAACACGTCGACTCTAGAAGGATTGTTCATTAATGATCATTGGACATACGACTTCCACACTGAGGTGTTGACAGATCTACACTCTGGCCACGCCTACCATGTAGGATGGATAGAGATTGTACAATCCACCTCTAGTGCCACGAGCATCGAAGATCAACAGAAAATGATCTGTAATGTTATCCATGGCATTATTCAATCAGAAAGCCAAAACCGAGGGGAACATATACTCTCAACTGGCCCCATGAGATTTTTGGATACGAGCAAGGCTCAACAGCCTACTCTATCACAAATGGAGACTCCTCTAATGAGTCCCATGGACCCATCTTACGTCATTTCACCTGGGGTCTCTATGCAATCTGAGCCTCCGAGCGACAACTTTAGCTTCCCTAACTTGGCTCAACCCTCTATTAAGGAAAACACAGTGCTCACTCCAGGGATAAGCCTGACAGAGAATGTACCGATGACATCTATGGTTAGCGCAGTGCCACTACCTAGTGTCGTAGTACCTAATATGGGGCCTCGACCGTATGTGCCTCTAGCCCCTTATGCACACATGACCCCCACACCTCCAATTGTACCACTTGTTTATGCTCCTCGAGTGCCGCTCCCTAGCCCTTATCTGAGTGGACCTATGCCCGGTTATGTTCCATATCCTGCATCATCCACACACATGCCAAGACCGGTACCCGTCCCTCTCCCACATATGATTCCAAGAGTACCTCCACCGACCCTGCCTCCTCACATAGGTGACTTGGCAGCGTTTGCTCAAACCATAGGTCGATCTATCGCGGAAAATATGCGTCATGCATCTGATAGAGAGCCTAGAAGTAAGGCAGTACAAATTGCCAAACTCACGCAAAAATTCAATGGGGACGAAGATGCTAGAAAACACATTGAAGTGTTTGAACAAGTATGTGATTCCTTAGGGGAACGCAACGAACTACATAAGTGCAATGCCTTAAGCTTGACATTAAGTGGGAAGGCTGGAGATTGGTATAGAACCCTAAGGGTGGACGAGAAAACAATCTACCCTACCCTTCGAAGGTTGTTTCTAAAGGAGTACATACGAGAAGGTGTGCTTTGGGGTGTAGCATCTCAGCTACAAAAGGCCGAACGTAAGGAAGGAGAGTAAGTAAGGGACTTCATTAGTCGTCTAAAGCACTTAAACTCTCGCTGCCTTGTAAATGAGCGCTTCAACAATAACTAACTGCTTGATCGATTCATTCGAGGGTTGAGGAATGAAGGAATCTATAATGGACTAGTGATTAGAGGTATCACAACCTGGGAAGATGTCACTGCCAATGCAATCCAATTAGAGGACAACTTGATGATAGCAGGCATGAGGGTGTCTACTGACACGAGATCCACTAGCTCACAAGCCATTGAGTATGAACCCATGACTGCAAAGCCCATTGCCAATGAGCCAAAGGTATTTGAGACATTCTTGACAGACCTCACCAAGGCAATCCAAGAGTCTCTTAAGGATAATCGACCCCCTCAAAATAGTCACATGTATCCAAGAAGGGAGCAACAATGGTGTTCCATTTGCTTAGGTCCACATAGCACTAGTGAGTGCCCTACGTTTAGAGTAAAATTTAATGGAACTTGCAACGCATGTGGTAGGTATGGTCACCAAGCTAAGGATTGTTTAATGATCAAATGTATGATGGCAAATAGACCACCTGTAGCCTGGACGGATGCACCTCGAGCTCCTGTATTGATGCCTGCTCCACCAGTTGAGCAACTACTGCAACACATGGTCCCTAGATCTCAAAATGTTGTACAAGCTACACCGCTACCACCTCCTGTGCTAGGACCGCAGCCCCTACATCCAAGAGTCGCCCCTATGAACCAAGTGGGTTGCGAGCCATCTAATGCTTATGCAGATGGCTGTGAGGAGGAAATAGACACTAGTATTGCCTACGGACTTGATACATTGGAAGAGTGACCTATATACTACATGGAAGATTATTGGGGGCAAGTCAGGCCGGTTTATCAAGCTGCTGCTCTCACATCCAGAGGTCAAAATATCAACACCCAGGCTAGGAGGCCACCTCTTCAATGCTACGAGTGTGGTGGAACACATCGGGTAGCGGAGTGCCCTATTAGGCTGCAAAAGAATGCTGCACAGATGCAAATGAATCAAGGGAGCACGTCTGCAATGCCAATACTCACATGTAATCGTTGTGGCATAGATCACTTGATTTCCCAATGCCCCTATAACCCAAATGCGCCTAAAATCACACCCCTAAATTTGGTCGAAATTGCTAGTGTGACATCGCCAATACCACCCGTCGCACCCGCTTATGCGATTACACGGTCCATGCTTCAAGGGCCACGCCATATCCTCGAAGAGAGAGATACCGCGTCAATTATCCAAGCAAAGAAAAAGAAGACACGAAGGAAGAGGTCGCAAAATACGGGAAATTCAAAGCCAAGTTCCAAAACAAACATAGGAACAAGAGATGACCCCGTGTATATGAATGACCTCAAGGATGATTCAGATTCAATCGAGACAATGGAGACTAGAACCAATACCACAAAGGGAAAGACCGACAAAGAAAACCGTAACATGGAACCAAATGAAAACCAAATAAGAGAAAACCATAAAGAGCCTCTGAAAACACCACAAGTGTTTCCAAATCCAATCCAAGACCAATCCAAGACCCCCAAGATAAATCGCAAGGGCAAAAAGGGAAGAATCATAAAAAGAAGATTGGGACGTACGCAAACCCAGTAGACGAGATTGAGCAGGTGAAACATCTAAGAGGTTTAGTGGAGGAGACTCAAAGGAAACTAGAACCAAAACCCATGCATGTCAAAATTCATGACACAGTGTTTCCCACGCAAGTTCATCCACCCCACATGAACCATAGACCATTAGCCATATCTAGTATCATCCAAGAAGGGAGTGAGGATGGGACATCAGAAAGTGAGCATACACCTTTCTTGTTGGAAAGGATGTTTAACGAAGGAATACCTGATCCCATTGAGGAATATGAGATTCCATCCTCACCAGTTCCTATTCAAGGACCTACCCCCTGCAAAATGCCAATGAATGTTGCCAAACTAGTGGACTTCATGTCTTCTGAGGTCCGAACCACGATCATAGAAAAGCTGTATGGAGATCCTGAGTTATTCCTTGCACTTCGAGCATTCCTTAACGGAGAGCTACGAACGGGATTACCGCAGTTTGCGCAACCAAATAGGCCTGACTCGATTATGATTGATGAGGAAAATCATGTGCAATCACTTGACTTAGATGGACACGAGTCTGTGATCGAGGTACCCATTAACGAATTAGGGCAGTATTTTGAAGGCGACGAGTCTAATGCGACCCTACCCATCACTACCAAGGGATTAACTATAAAGGGAATTCTTGATGGTGGTGCGGGAGTTAGCATCGTTACAAAGGATTGTTGGGAATCCATGGGAAAACCCCGCCTCAGTGTTACTAACATTGTGGTAAAGATGGCAAATGGTACCATAGCCAAACCTATGGGGATGCTCAAGGATCTTAAGATCAAAGTTCTAGGACACAAGGTACGACATACGTTCATTGTAATGGATTTCTCTAAACACCTTATGTCATATGAAATGATTTTAGGACGACCATTCATGAGGGAAGCACAAATGGTTCATGATTGGTCTAAAAATCATGTCTATTTGCAATTCCAAGACTCTGTCCTTAGAGTGGATTTGGTGACTGGTAAGGTACACCCCTTAGGGAGTAAAACCATTATTGATCATCGCTCTGACACCATAGTTCACTCGGCCCCACTACAATATTGTTACACTTGTAAGAAGGATACAGACATTGGCCAAGATTCTCCTTATATGGATATCCTACCTGGGATGACTGAGTCGGACAATGTGGATTGGGTCCACCTAGCAGCAACCATAGACACTTGGGGAAATAGGGGGACGACCTGGGTAACACCTGAGGGGGATGAAATGCCTATACCCTTAAATATGCTACAAGCAATGCATATCACTTCTGACAAGACTCATCCTAATGTAACGAAGAAAACATACAAGTGGGTCCCTAAAGCTTCTTTAGTGACCATAACTAGTGCTAAAAAACAGAAGCCTTGTAAGAAACGTACCACTCGCTCCAAGAAAAGTAAGAAAATGTTGCGATGGATCCCTAAACGACTATTGGAAGCCCAAGGCTACTATCGAGGAAATGATCAAATCTGGGTGCCAAAACGTAGATTGTGCTCTTACCTATCACTTGACCCAAGTGAGCCCAATCCCGTAGCTCCAAAACGAATCAATGATCGTGGAAAGAAAAAAATCACAGAATGCTACACACCCGCTCCCGAGCTAGTTTGGGTACCAAAGAAAGAACGATTTGTTCCACCTAGCTCAGGAAGGGGGGAGTCCCATGAAGCTTCTAGCTCCTCATGTAATACATCCATAGAGGTAAAAGCTTCTACACAGCCTCCATCTATAGTAGTGGACCTCCATGAAGCTACAAAAGAATCCACACGTCCCAGTGTTCAAGAATCACCTGATAAACCACTTCAAGTTCGATCCTGGGAGAGTACCTTACCACCCTTGCAACTTGACGAGGCACCTAGGGTAATAGAAAACTACTGGCAAAAATCCTCACCTATTACCAACTGGAACAATTGGTTTCAAAGGGTGACAAGCTCATTTCAAACGGTATGATCTACCCAAGGAAGGGGGGAGTGTTTGCTGACTGTCATCATTCACTTGCTTCCCTCTCAACCTTTCTCCTTGACCTCTATATCTCCCAATCTTAGGGAATGTACATATAAAGCTTTATACTCACAAAAAACAAAAAAAAATAAAAATAAAGAGCAAGAGCAATTAGCAAACGAGTATGCACATTAAAAGTCAAAACATTGACTCAGACCTACACATGTCACATCTGGTACAGTGAAACAGAAACCTATGCCATAAAACACCTTTGATCCTCATCAATTGAGTGATGGAGGGTAGGTAAGATTAGTACGATAGGAGTGTTTCTGTTTTAGAGTTGAGAGATTAGCGAAGTTCTCTTTTCCCACTAATGTGCCTCATGAAGGTATTCCTTTTGTTTCCTAGTGTGTACAGGAGCGTGTTGCTATTGATAGGATTTGGACCTTCATGGAACCTTTCTCTCGTTCACACTTCAAATCAAGCGCGACCATCAACACAAACAAGTGTTTTATATCCATTAGCATTGCCCTTATCTTTTTGCATCCATGTTTGTCTGCTTTGATTGTGATTGGTAGCATAATATTCAGCGCATTGGCTTAGTATCAAACATTTAATTCAATGTAATGTTTTGTCATAATCACTTGTCTAGGTTTAAAAATCAAGCAGTCCGACTAAGCTAGTTTGACCAAGCTAGGTATTAGAAATCTTCTCTTAATACCATGGGGAATGCCTTCTTAATAATCAATGGTTACTTAGGTTCTTAATCCGATTTGGCAGCATTGTATGAAATGTACTAGGGCTTTCTAGTGGGCTTAACCCTATTGACCTTTAGATTAAGTATTATAAAGGGAGTTTACTAATGTGATGAGCCTGGGGAGGGTAACAGTGTTATATGACCCCCCAAAGTTACAAAATTAAAATGCTGAAAATGAACAAACAAAAAATCAAAGTGCCACGATGTAAAATTTTAAGCTGGAAGAGAAATCCCTGCTTAAATTGGTACTTCACTCACATGTATCGCCTATGGTACTAGAGCCCTAGAGGTTCCCAGTGTGGGCGCTTTTCCTTGAAAAGCAAAAAACCCAAGGCATACAAAATAAGCACACACATCAAATTGAATCACTGTGAAAAGACTTTGGGGGGTCAAAGAAAAAGTAATCAGTTAGGCGATGATTTCATGAGAAATTCCTTTTATGGTAGCTTAACTACAAGGTCTTCTATATATAGCCTCTAGTCAGCCCTCGAACATGAATACTTGGCTCTCGCGATTAAACAACTTAATTGACCATAGAAAATTAAGAAGCTTACCCATGGTATTAATATTCGATCTCTAGTGCCTTTCGACCGTCAAATTAGCGACCCCAGACTTGTTTAATTTTCTACCTTTACATCTGTTTATGCATTTGATTACATTGCAATTTAATGTTCATTGCTGACAAATTGTTTGAATTTTTTTTTTACCAATCAATGTGTCTACCTAAAACTGCATATGCTTTTTAATCACTTATGAGAATGCAATTACTGTGCCAATGTTGTTTGATTTTGCAGTGACTGAAGAAGGATAAGGACATTCATCTCAAATGCTCTTCCACCTCGACGAACGAGCTTCAACTCAATAGCTTCCGAGGACGGAATCTACATCAGGAAGGGGGGCATGTTAACCCTCACGGCTCACGGACACCCCATCACCTACGACGGACGTGTATTATGTATTTGGTAGAGTCAGGTACCGGGCTTGTCGGACCAATAGGAAAAGGGTAAGAGTGATCGCCGATGAGAGGCGCACTCTAACTGGGACATTCAAGGGATTAGTTGGCTAAGCATGGGCGCCCAAGTGTGAATGGGGTGAGCTCATATAAAAGCCAACTAAACCTAATTTTTACTCATTCTCTCATTTGTGCAATAGAAGAGTGCTCTTGCTCCATCTCCATCTCCATCTTCTTCTTCTTCACCTCCTTGTGTGTGTGTGTGTGTGAGAGAGAGAGAGAGAGAGAGAGAGGGAGAGTGTGTGTGCGATCGAGCATTACGAAGGCACGACGGCGGCGAAGCGGTTGAACGCGGCACGACTGCAGCTTCTTCTTCATCGCGGCGAGGAATCCACCACGAAGGCGAGCGTAGAGCGGTGAGTGACACACCCTTTGCTCTCTTGAGCTTGCTAGTTTAGGCTTGTTGTGTGCTTGGAGCCATTTGTGGCTCGCACACGGTGTATTGGAAAGTCCCTTGCTTCGACAGTGCGGCAAGGAGCGCACAGTGCTCAAGAGGAAGGTTTTAGGACTGACAGTGGACTGACTGCGCAAGACGCCGGTGATGACAGCCCCCTGCAGGGTTTTGTAAACAAAGTGAAATTAAAGAGAAAAGGTGGTTTGGAACAAATTCTAGAAGATCCTGTGGATGAGATAGGTGTTGCCCCTCCGAGCACCCTGGATGACGTAAACGAATGCAGTAGCGGTGAAAAGAAAGCCATTCGCTCACGTGCTTGCAAGAAATTATGTTGAATTTGTTCCCTGTTGTGTCCAACTTATGTAGTGTTAGCAAGATCCACACCCTATGGCATGTATCTCTCTGGATATTTATAATGGAGAAACTCTTTTCAATATTATTTTATTGTGCAACAGTTCAGTAGTTTTTGCTTATCATTTATGCTGTCTTTATTCGATACCATTTCTGTGTCACAGGGCAAGAGAAACTGCAGCTAGTTGCCCTGCATGATTTGAATTATTCCATTGCATGCAAAACCATAATAAAGCGGCATATTGCCAAGTACAAAGTGTTCCAAAACCCTGAAGGAAGTTGGCTTGTTACTCCTAAGATAGAGGACCAGACCAAAGAACAATGCAAAACTTCCTGATAGATACTTTGAGCAGGTGGTTGTTCCTATGGCTGCAATTAGAGGATCATGCAGCGTATACAACTGCTAATTTGTTTGATACTACCCCAGATTTGTTTTCACAAGAAGATATCAGGAAGGTGGCATCATAAATGCAAAAGCGTAATGAGGCCCAGCATAAGGAAGCCTTGTGTAGGAGACAAAGGGAGGCTGATGAAGAAGCCGAAAGACATGAGAGAGAGAGAGAGAGAGAGAGAGAGAGAGAGAGAGAGAGAGAGAGAGAGAGAGAGAGAAGAGAGAGAGAGAGAGAGAGGCTACAGAGGGAACAATTACATAAGTAGCAGTAAGAAGAAGAAGGAAGAGAGTTGCAAGAACCAAAATCTCAGCAAGAATAACAAAGAGAGCAAGATCCAAAAGCTCAACAATCAAAGAAGCAAACGGACACTGGGCAACCAAAGAAGCAAACGGACACTGGGCAAAAGCGAGTGTACGAGCACCCTAAACCACGATCTTATCTAGAGTAGGATGCTCTCTGTAGTTTTGTAACATTATGAGGGAAATTTGTAAATTGCCTTCCCAATGTTTGTAACTATTCCGACATTCACTTCAGATAGTAATGATCAGATCGTGTACTATTCGTTTTTGGAAGACAATAATATGTGTACTATTGGCATTCTTTTTTTGTCTTGTAAACATCAAATTTGTATACATTCTCGTTGGAAATCAGCAAAGGTATGCTAATGAGCATAATGTTCATGCTAGTTAGCAGACCGTTTATGCTAACTAGAAAAAACAATATGCTAATTACTATACCATGTATGCTAATTAACATACCCACAATAGCTAATTAGAATACATTCTAATTATCATATTGTGCATTTTTGTTTGTGCTAACTTTCACTCACAGCATACCATAGTATGCTAATTAGCATATAGAGTATACAGGAAGCTACCATGTTTCTCCTTGAAACTAGCAATGGTATGCTAATTAGCACACTGTCTATGCCAACTAGCATAAATAGTGTGGTAATTAGTATACTATCTATGCCAACTGGCATAAATAGTATGCTAATTAGCATACATGGTATGCTAATTAGCATTCCCTCAATTAGCACACTGTGGATTTTCATTTTTGCTAACTTCCACTCACAGCATAGTATGCTAATTAGCATACACAATATATAGAAAGCTGCCATCCCTTCTTGAAACTAGCATACAATATGCTAATTAGCATACATGGTATGCTCATTATCATACACAGTATACAGAGAGCTGTTATCTCTACTCCTTAAAACCAGCAAAGGTATGATAATTAGCATACTGTCTATGCCTACTGGCATAGACAATATGCTAATTAGCATACCTTCAATTGGCATACCCACAGAACACAATTAGAATACCTTCTTATTATCATACTCTGCAAGCCACTGGACTTCTTTGTACACATCTTTCCAAACCCTAATGCCTTTCTTATAAGCTAGGTGTGCCTTCTTTTACAGTTTCCATTTATATTTGTGGGCTACTTGCCCAAACCATATTGAATCCTGCTATAAAAAGTGTAAATTGTAAGGCACCAAAGGAGGCGGACTTTGAGTTTGTTTGATCACCTCTCTAGAGTTCATCAAAGCCATGTATATACAAAGCACACAAGAGACACAAGAGACATAAGATACCCAAGTTTTTGATAAAACTGCACTATCTCCGAGCAATAAGTATATTGAAGATGCAATGATTACAACTTAAAATTTGAAGGGCATTCTATTATAGATTTCTTCATAGCTTTCTCGGTTGATTGTGTACACCTGTCGTCTCCTTGGGATGTGCTCCATGGGTATTTTGATACATTGTACCAGATGTGAAAGTACGTGGATGATGGGTTGCTTGTGGTCTAGCTTGAAGGTGTATGAATCCAATTGCTCGTAATACAGGCCCTGTACAACATATGAGCCTCTATCAATTGCATTGCCCCACTCATCGAGGTACCCCTTCTCCACCTTCTCCTTTGCTGCAACACAACTCACCAAGTAGAAATCCACATCCTTGACGTTGGTCGAAGCATCTGGATTTATAGAAAATGTGTCGCCAACACATAGAGCACTACTCAAACACATCATGATGACCTTCGTACGTGAAGTCATCGTAGGTGACTGCTTCATCTGCCGGCTCAGAATCTAACACATCCTCATCAGGTAATGGCAGTAGAGTATGAAAATCCCAAGGTTGCACGTGAGCTTTATTGACACAACAATTCCATCTTCTGTGCATGCATGCATCACAGAAGCATGTCAAGGCTGTTGTTGCAAGGGCAGCTGGATCCCCAGGGTTGTGACCACAAAAATCATGTAGAGAGAGAGTTTTTGCCACAATGCACAATTCCACTTCACCTCCCTATTTACTTCCCCCTCTTTAACCTTCCAAAACACACAGGCACATTCCCTTTATTTTGAAGGATAAAGTGAAGGTGCTCCCTGCCATTAGGTTTTAGTTGTTCATGGGTCAAGGTTCTTTTCACAAATGCTCCTACACCATCATTCTCTCCCTTGCCATGCCGTGATCCAAAGAAGAACCATCTCATCCCCATCTTTGTGAGTCCACCATATCTTGCAACGAAGTAAAAGGCCTGGATCCCTTGAACTGCGAGGTCGCACCATCAAACAACACCCAATGTTGCTTAGGAGTAACACCCTCTTGTTGTAACCATTCACGATGTAGCATGAAGTAGTGTTGTACGAACAACGTGTCATACACCTTGTCATCTAATATGAAGAAGTGGATGGTTTTGGCTACCTCCCCTGCCCTGCGGTAGTACGTTATGTGTACAAAAATGGTTACTTGACTAGAGTGCCAATGCATTAACTGAATCTCATTTTGTTCCTTGAAGGCATAATTCTCTGCAAAATCAACAATTGACACGACAACATCGTCCAAAAACCAAGGAAGGCAATCCTTGAATTTTTGTCCTTGCCATCGAGCCACATAGTTATGAGTGATAAAGAGCTCCAACTTGGTCTTCAAGAGTTGAAGAAACTCCCAACACTGCATTTCTTTGTGCAAAAGATCTCTTCTTTTGTTACTATTTCCCTGCTTGTCTTGAGCTTGTACATATGAAAATACTTTCACATTAATACTATTACCTGGCTTGGCTATCTCCAAGCAACATAATTCCAACCTATTCACTCCACATGTGAAACACTCTCCCATCAGGCATTCCCTTCTATGGAAAACTGCATCTGCGGGCTTTGGACATGGAATAGACTCCCACATATGTGTGACACCTTTGAACGTGTGATGTGAAGCCAAGCAACCCTGGCTAATGTTCTTACCTGGGGCACAGATACTGCATATACAATCACAACCTGCTCTATACAGCCCAAAAGTACGAGAGCGCATGCGGTTCAATGTGTCCTTCAAAAAGGACATTTGCACATGGTATTTGTTAACAACATGTGTATCTATCCTTCAACCGCCTACAAAATAATGGCTTCAACATCTCAAACATTCTCATGCCAATCTTGCAATCTGGATGTTTTTCCTTGAATCGTCGAATGAACTCAACCTCCAACATCCAAATGATGATCAATATTCAAATTGCTAACTAGGACATCCAACATTTTCATGAAAATAAATCATAGTGTTAAATAGCACAATTAACATCCTAATGTGCATGCAGCAGCGTATGCTAACTAGCATAATGAGTGTTAATTAGCATATATCTTATGTTTACCAGGTAACTCTGTATGCTAGGTAGAGCACAAGGCATGCTAACTAGCACAGACCATATGCTAACTAGCATACTCATTAGGACACCAATCATGCTGTTGAGCATAATAGGTGTTAACCATCAGAAATTATGTTAATTAGCATACATCTTGTGCTAAGTATCTAACTATATATGCTAGGTAGAATATAAGGCATGCTAACTAGCATACTCCATATGCTAACCAGCATACTCCAGATGCTAGCTAGCATACCCAGCCCAACTGCTAGTTCTAACTAGCATAACCCTTGTCTTAAATAGCATACCCATCATCCTATTGAGCATACTAGGTGTTAACTAGCATACGTGGTGTTAACTTGCATACTTTTTGTGTTGAACAACTAGCTCTGTATGCTATTTAGAACTCAAGGCCTCGTAACTAGCATACTCCATATGCTACCTAGCAAACTCCATGTGCTAGCTAGCATAATCAATTTTTGTCAGACAACATACTTATCATGCAATTGAGCATACTAGGTATGTTAACTAGCATATGAGGTATGTTAATTAGCATACATATTGTGTATGCTAGTTAACATACTAGGTATGTTAACTAGCATACCAGGTATGTTGATTAGCATACATATTGTGTTAACCAACTAGCTCTGTATGCTATTTAGAACCCAAGGCATGCTAACTAGCATACTCCATATGCTAACTAGCATACTCCATATTCTAACAAGCACTGTCCATATGCTAGCTATCAAAGTACATATGCTAACTAGAGCAATCCATATGCTAACTAGCATAGTCCATATGATAACCATCATACTCACTATGCTAACTAGTATACGCATTAGGACACCCATAATGCTATTGGGCATACTAGGTGCTAACTAGCATAGTCCATATGCTAACTATCATACTCACTATGCTAACTAGTATACACATTAGGACACCCATAATTCTATTGGGCATACTAGGTGCTAACTAGCATAGTCCATATGCTAACTATCATACTCGCTATGCTAACTAGTATACGCATTAGGACACCCATAATGCTATTGGGCATACTAGGTGCTAACTAACATCAATGATGTTAATTAGCATCCATATGGTGCTGACTACCTAACTCTATATTATGATAGGTAGAACACAAGGCATGCTAACTAGCATACTCCATATGCTAACTAGCATACCCAACCCAACTGCTAGTTCTAACTAGCATAACCCTTGTCTTAAATAGCATACCATCATGCTAGTGAGCATACTAGGTGTTAACTAGCATAAGTGGTGTTAACTTGCATACCTTTTGTGTTGACCAACTAACTCTGTATGCTATTTAGAACTCAAGGCCTGCTAACTAGCATACTCCATATGCTACCTAGCAAACTCTATATGCTAACTAGCATAATCAGTTTCTGTTAGACAACGTACTTATCATGAAATTGAGCATACTAGATATGTAACTAGCATACCAAGTATGTTAATTAGCATACATATTGTGTTAACCAACTAGCTCTATATGCTATTTAGAACCCAAGGCATGCTAACTAGCATACTCCATATGCTAACTAGCAAAAGTCTACAGAGCAGTATGCTATTGATCAGCATATACAAGTTATTATGCACTAGAGATGCAATGCATAAAATGCATAAGTTATGGTACAAGTATTTGATTGATCACCTGAGGCTCATCTAGGAGGTGCATAGGGTGTTCTATGTAGCTTTTCCTCCCCATCCTCTTTCAACAAACATCCTTCTTATTCTGTGAAACACGAGTCTCCACTTTCCAAAATGTGTAGACCAATTCCTTAATTTCATTTGTGATAGGGCTATAACAATGTTGCTTGTGACATGCAACCAATGAAAACAATTGACCATCAACATTAGGCTTCACTTGTCATGATCTCGCCTTGTGCAAGGTGCGACGATTGACATTTAGGACCCTGACAATTTTTGCAATAGGCATGTTTTCAAAAACAACTCCTCATTGAACCTCGCTGCTTGACGGTAGCTAGTGTACTGCGAACATTGGAGACAATTGCAGTCTGTACAGCAGCCTCCTCCTCTAAAGACTCATCATGGATCGCTCAAACATGTGGATGTTGAGAGCAACAAGATTCCAGATTTCCCACTTTGCTTCTATACTAAAACCTCTAGTCCTACTCTTGAAAGCTCTCACAATCTCGGAGGATATTTTCTTTTCCCCCTCATCGTTGAGGGCATGATGTTGTCACTCAAATTTCATTTGTTTCTACTCTTGTTGTTTCCTCTTTCTTACCCTCTAATATTCCCTAATTACAGAAAGAGTTAGATCTTGGGAGTTGTAACTCATTGCATGTAGTGGCTCTCTTCTGCTTTTTCTTGAGAACTGTAGACGTGCATAGCATGTTACTTACTTAAAATCACTTAAATGTATAGCTGTCAACACATGATGCTGTAATACACACATACTATGAACAGATGCCCTCACAAAACTATAGATGTGACCAACAAAACCAATGACTTCATTTGGAGTGGGTGGGCTACACATAAGATTTTCTTACTATCACATTACAGTATGACTCCATTTCCAGCATTGGAGCTAGTGGAAATAATGTTGGTTGTTGGTTCTCCATATCTGTAGGTATGTGTCGGAACGAGAGAAAGAGCTCAGCTTTGACAACTCATCTCTGAGGCAGGATGCCCAATGCAAGTAACGAAAGAGAGAGAGAGAGAGAGAGAGAGAGAGAGAGAGAGAGAGAGAGAGAGAGAGAGAGAGAGAGAGAGAGAGAGAGAGAGACTCAGCAAAATGTTGCTAGTCTGACACACACACACACACACACACACACACACACACACACACACACACATATAGAGAGAGAGTCCCCACGTCATCTTCAGTAACTAAAAATAGAAGCACATGATGTGGGAAAATAATTTTTTAATGGAACATTTGAAACTCAAAGGACTTGCCCATCCATTTTCAGTATATGCTAAAGCACAAGTAACTAGCACTGTCCAGGACAACATATTGAGTGACACGTTAACATGCTTCTACCCATTTAGGATGATGCTACGATGACCCCCAACATTTGGCGTCGTTTTCAGGGATCGATAAGTTAAGCTAGTGAGAAGAGGATGTTGAGATTAGAGTGTTTTCACTACTAATTTCATCAATTTTGAGTGTGTACAACTCAAATTAGTGTGATTTGATTATGTGTGTTGAAGCTAATTTTTAAGTTGTGAATAGACCAAACCCCCAATTTCACTAATTTCATACTAACCATTACTAATTTTGCTTCATTTTTATGCTAATTTTACAAATTTCATGCTAATTTTTGCTAACTTTTGACTAATTTCATTAACCCAAGTGCTAACATTTGAAGTGTAATGTATGTTTAATTCCTTGATTAGAGGATGATTTCATCACTTTATCAAGCTTTTTTGTGCTAATTCAAGCCTAATCTTATGTTTTGAGTGATTGATTTTTGACCTATTGGTCAACTTTTGAGTCGATTTGGTGGTGCACTTGATGCCTCGTCGTGTGGAGCAAGGAATGGCTTGGAATGCTGGCTTGGAATGCATCAATAATGTAAGTGCACTAACTTGCTCAATTGAATTCCTGATTGCTTAATGTGGCTCCAATGTGTGCTACTCATTTGCAAAAATTAGGAGTGTAAATTAAGACCTATACTTCATTAGGGCCAAAATGGCTAAAAAAGGGTTGTTTGTTAATCTAAGGATTAGGAAATAGTCTAATAGTCAATTGACATGTATAGAAAAGTATGGCACTCCTGTCTCCTCTACATTGGGTCTTTATGGTCCTATTTTGGTGGAAAATGGCTAAATTTTCCGATCTTTTGGCTAAAATCGCTATATTCGGGTGTTTTCGGCGGCTAGCATTAAAGTTTAGGTCCAAAGAACTGGCCTTTTGTTCCATTTTATATTTCACAAAATCAAGCTAGAAGATACAATCTCTTCCTTTTCAGGCTCTAAAAACAATGCCATTAATGGAAAATCACCAAGTTTTTTCAAACATCTACTTTTTTCACCTACCCTCCATTTTGTGAAGTTTTTTCCTCTTTTCGTTGCATTTTCAAGTTGCACACTCTTCCTTTCCAATCTCTGAGCTTCCACGGAATCCACTACACCTCGTCCTTTTCATAACGTAACTTCTTGTGATTTTCATTACATCAGAGAAATGGTCTTTGAAAACCCATGTCTTTTTGTGTGAATGACTGGGTAACAATGCTCCCTTCATGCAAAGGTGCCCACAGAGTGAAAAAAACCAAGTGAGATGAAGTGTTAAACCATTGGAAAGGTCGTGTTCTTTCCTTCAATGTGACCGATAGTCTCGGGGCAGTCACTTATCAAAAGACCCCTATATCACGTGCGTTCAAGAGGTAATTAATAATACCCCAATATACATACTATACTTACACTGTGAGCCTATTTAAAAAAACCGCACCCCCCTCTGTATGTATACATTTTTATACATTTTGGTCTTTTAATAATCCTCTCCGGTTAACTCACGTGATATCATACACATTCTAAGAAGTGACCGCCCCGGGCCGACAGTGGCTATGGCCAAAGACATGGTGCTAAACTTGGATGAACATTCTATTCTCCATTCTCATTGTAAGGAACACAAACACTTATATATTTGATACAACCAATCTTTATCTCATTGTTCTCTCATTTTATTTCTTTATTTTCTTTAATTTCAGTTATCTTTCTATCAACGACTATGGAGTGGCAGCCTATTGAGAGCTTAAGTGGTGCATTCAAAGCTATTCACAAAGGGATTTTTTTTGCAAATGTCATGGATGCTGACAAGACACCTTCTTTTGACAAAAAAATTGGTATGTTTATGTATTTTGCAGAATATAGGGTTCCGTCAAGCGAAGATGCACATGAAAAAATACACGAGTTTTCTATTCCCACCATACAATCACTAGAATGGGAAGCCCCTGATCCAAGTACCCTCAAATCCAAAATCAAAGAAAATATTCTCAAAGCTATGTCTCCAAGCAACATGTCAAGAAGGATTAAGATTCAATGGTTCTTGCCTATACATGTCTTTGTGGCATGCTTTCAAACAATGGATCTGTAGAGGACAAGAATGATGTGGCTTAATAGAAGACTGTATATATGACTAAACTGGGCACTGTACTTGGAGCTGGGGTACCAAGGAGACTTCCCATATTGGCAACAATATTAGTTGTAGAGTAAGCCCAAACTCTATGTCTATCTCATACGAGCTATGTGGCTAGTCATTACTTTTGGGCAATGACTATAGTAGATGGAGAAGCAAGCTAGCTAGTTGGGTGCTTCTAAACTTTGAGGAGAGTTTTCCAGAGGTTGATTTTAAAATCATAATCCATCCATTCATTGAGCCTAGAAACCTTATAGTAACATCAAACTAGAGACTACAAGAAGTCAAGGAATCTCTCACGTTTCTGTATGAAACATCCAAAAACACCCCTTGAATATAGATTCAAAGTTGATGACATTGTTATGAGAAAAAGGATGGAGAATGCAACCTCATGCATCATATGTCTTCCCCCCAAAAAGAGTTGCGTTTGAGCCACTTAGAAGGACTTGATAAGCTTAAGTGGATTTCTCCAATATTGTAATCACTACAGTTTGCAAAAATACATGTCTTTTCTACTTTATTAATGTGACTAGTATTTTATGTACATTTAAATCTAAACAACACCATGATACACAATTTAAAATTGAATTGTTGATATTAAATATTTAAGTACAAAAATATAATCTCAAACAGAATGTCTGTTCATATGGAAAAAATGAAAAAAGTTATATACAACTCTTGTGGAATAATGTAATCAACCAACCAAATCAACTTTTCTTTTCGCATGGGATGATTAAAGATCTTCAAAGACCTTTTACCTTTTTTGTTTTTTTTTTTAATCAAATGTTGTCGAAAGAGGTTCAATGGGGGGTTCTGGTGACTTGAGCTCCTGAGGGCATGGGAGACTTGGGGGTGGTGAGTTGGGCTCTTGAGAGGTTGGATTGTTAGACTTGGCGATGGGTTCCCTAGGGGGTGGTGAGTTGGTCTTCTGAGGAGCTGGCTGGGAGACTTGGTAGCCATCTTGGTAGACATGAAATAAAAATTGAAAGGGGATCCAAGCTTGGTCCCCTTACTTTCTTCGATGAGCAATGCTTCTGAACTTTGAATTTTAGTGGTGAGTGGAATGGAGGGCCCGTGTCAGCGGCGGGAAGAGTTTAGTAGATTGAACTAGACAAGGGGGGAGCTTCTTGGAATCACAAACACTTGCTATCGTGTCATGTGGGGAGGGGGGAGAAACCTAAATGAGGAACATGGGCTGAGTTTCCCATGTCATTGGGAAGATTCCATAAGCCTAAACAACGTGATGGCGGAGCTTCTAGGAATTAAAATGAGTGCTATCATATCATGCAGAGAGCTAAGGTAACCCGAAGGCGGAATGTATCCTCAACCAAGCAAATGGAGGTGTTTAAGAAAGTACAAGAAGTCCCTATCACTTCGTGTCAGACTACAGTGAGAGGATTAAGCAATGCTCAAAAATCAAAGTGAGAGTCTTGTGGTCAGTGAAAAAGGAGCACATGTAGAGGTTTTATATAGGTTCTTTTGTCCGTACATGGTAGCTTCAATGCCACATGGCATACGTCCATTGGTGCCATGTGACACCAACGGTCATATTTTATATAAGTGACACTCCCAAATGCAAGTTTCAAGTCCATAGTACTCTTGATTACTCCATGATGATGCGAGAGGAGCACTTTAAGCATTCTCACAACCCCTTTTAATGCTACTTTTTAGATCCCTCACCGCATAGATTTTAGATCTTATACCACGCGATAAAAGCCTTTCTTACATTTTCCAACACCCTTATATCGCTTCATTTGGGCTCCCTCACCACATTGCTTACATTGTTAGTACCACGTGATAAGAGCCTTTCTGACATTTTCCAACACCCTTATATCGCTTCATTTGGGCTCCCTCACCACGTGGCTTACATTGCCCGCACCACTCGATAGGAACCCTTTGCAAGGCCATGTGATGGAGAGGAGCAACATAATAAGGTTCCTCTTATTAAATTTGAGGACCCTCTGATTGAACCATTATAGGACATATGGGAAGGTGCTATTAGACAAGCTAGAAATATAAACCCCAGAACTTTCTTATTTATGTAATGACAATAGGATAAGTGAAAAGCATTTTCATTTGCTAACAAAACGAAATAAAAGTTTTACCCCAAAGGTCATGATTGTTTAGTTCATAAACATGAAATCTTAATTATCTCGCAATATGTAAAATTATAACTTTCAAATACACCAAAATGTGATGTTTTTGACATCATTGATGTGTTTGAAACGCCCAAAACCCGCATGACAGGGCCTCCGGAGGCCTTTTTTGGGCATAACGGCCTCTCGATCTGTCCAAATGGGCATGTAGTCGGTCATTCTTGGGGTTTTTGGACGTTTTGAATGCATCAATGATGTCAAAAATAGAAATTTGTGTACTATGTAAAAGCTAGCATTTTACTTTGAGTCATTAAGAAGAGTTAGAAAGACATGAAAGAGTAATTAGTGAGATTGTCACTCCTTGTAATTTTTCTTTATATAGGATAATCCAAATTTTACTAAGTTTAGAGTTTTCTTCTTGTGGATTTGATTGATATCAAGTATATTTGATCAAAAGTGTCTATCCCTTGGAATTGCTTCCTTGTACAATCTCACACAAATAAAAAAGAGAGGTATTCTGATCCTCCATTATCCCCCTTTCACTTTGTTTGAGTTGTTTTGTAAAGTCCAGTCTCAGCTTGCCCAACGAAATGTCTCGCTAGTTTTTCCTTATTTATCATGGTAGTTTTCTTTGCCAAGGCTTATAATGACAAAGTGGAGCTTAATTTTTATCTTTCATTTGATCTCTCATTTATGTTTGAGCATTTGAAAGACCCTTTTTCCCAAGAAATAGAAACATTTTTTGTCTCATGAGTTATAGAAGGTATTTGCATCATTGCAAGTTTTTGATAAAGATATTTATTAGAGCAGGTGGTTACTTCTTTAAATGATGGAATTTTTACCAATAGTATTCACTTCCTTGAAAGAGAAAAAGCATCAAGTGAAAAAGCACTTGAAATGATATCTAGAAGAGCAGTGATTTTCTTATTCCCTAGGCTTTGCAATGCTTGAGCTTTATTCCCATGTATAAGCAACCTTCAATACACAACCCTCATGGGTGCTTACACTTGGTTGAGCTTGATGTCCATATGGCATAGCTTAATGAGCTTCTCCAGAGAGTAAAATTGGTGGGCAATCTTGTGATGCTGAAGTGAGCTTCTTAGCCAAATCAAAATTGATGAGTAACTTTAGAAATCTTGTGAGGGTGAAGAGAGCCAAATGGTGATCCTCTTGCAATTGTGGTCCTTCTAGCTAGAGCAAAAGTGTCCATCCTCTAGTGATGAGCCAAAGGGGATGTCGTTTTGCAAAAGGATCCATAGAAGGTGTAATGGAGCTAACAAAACTAGCAAATCTAGCTTTAGAAGAGCAGAGGGAAATCTTGCGAAGGTGAGTAGAGCCAAACAAAAGTTCATGGAGAGAGAGAGAGAGAGAGAGAGAGGAGAAAATGAAGTAATTCAAAAGTCAAGAAACAGATGTTTGCAGCCAAGTCACTTGAATGAGGACAAACTTCAAGGTCTACCACAAAGGAATAGTGTAAAAAGGATATCTTTGAGATATGTACCTAGATACGCTTCAATCCCATTGATATGTTTTGAATTCTTAAAACGGCCAAATTTGGAGCTGTTTTGACCATCAATGGCTCCGCTAATTAGCAAGTTAGCCAATTCCTTACACAACCCTTTTTGAAGCATTTTTGGCCCTAATTTATTGCGTATTTTGATTGAATTGGAGTGAAATTAATGCTCAATTTTGATTGAATTGGAATGAAATCTTGATGGATGAATCATGTATGTGTCAAGATTAAGCTCAATTGACAACAAGATTTCATGTGTGTGTAATGCAAAAAAAGGGGGGGGGAATTGTCATAAACTCAAGTGTGTGTGCACTTAATTTTGGGATGTGTGCATGCATAGAAGTCAAGAAAACTGATGAATGAATGATAGACTATTCCAATCAATGGATCTACTTAATTGCCAGAAATTGAACAAAAAATGTGTGTGTGCCCATTCAAGACCACTTGATTTTCAATGATTGATGGTCAATTGGGACACCTAAATGGTTTTTTATTGTGGACAAATGTGTGTGCAAGCATTAGGGGTAGGTCTAATTGCATTGCCAATTGAATCAAATTTGAAGTTTTGTGCTTAATTTTGGAGTGTGTGCATTGCTTAATCATGTCAAATTAGGATTAATTTTTGAGAAATTGCATTAGTTTATGCTTGATCAAGTATGCAATTTGATCTATGCAATGTAAAATTGATGGATGGATTGCATAAGTTTCTGGTCTAAATTGCATAAGTTTTTGGCCTAAATTTGGGTGTATTTTCCAATCAATGGCATGTGCAGTCCAACATGCGAAAGAATAATTGGTAATTTTTACCAATTATGATGATTAATTTGGCCAAATAGTTGATGTATGTATCACAAAATGGCATGAAGATTGAAAAAGATCACTTAATTGGTGCTCAATTGTGAAGTTTTTAGTGTATTTCCATGTTAATGATTGATCAATGTGATGAACATGGCAAGGATGCATTGACATGTGTGTAATTGTAACCAAAATTCATTCATGCATAGCCTTGCAAATCTAAATGATAAATCCAATTGGATTTGGATGATTAGGGCTTTGAGATAATTGCTAGATGGGACTTGAATCATGCCTAGGAAGTTTGATAACTCTATTGAAGTGTGTCCATTACTTGATTAATGGATTGGAGATACTTTATATTTTTCCAATCAAAAGTGTATGTTCAAGTAATCTCCAATTGGAAGAAAAATGGATCGGAAATGGATTATTATTGTGCACAAACTGATGAGAGTTTCTAATGAAGATGCTGGCCACATTTGTTTACAATAATGTGTAATTGATTTGAATTTTGGCATGCTACCTTTGCAATTAGGAAATGATGAAATCTTTTTGAACCATCTCACTTGGCCGTCCTTGCCAACACACTGTACACACACACACACACACACACACACACACACACACACACACACACACACACACACACACACACACATTTTAGATCTCTCTAAATCTTTGACCTCCTTCACACTCCCAAAGGGGAAACTTATCTTAAACACACACACTCATGAGTGCCAACCCTCTTTTGATGTGAGAACAAGTCCCAAAAGGAACAAAAAAAGGAAGATAAAAGAAAATCCTATTTTTATAGCTTTACATACACACCCATACACAAAAACACCCACACAACCCTAAACTTCTCTTATAGAAGATAATTTCAAAAAAAATAAAAACAAAACACACCCCTCATAATCGTTGGACAATGCTCGCCATCTTTTGTCAATAACGTTGATCTAGAGCCACTTTCATCATAAAAATTACACTCACTCTGTCATGCATCAATGATGCACGTGTTGCCACTTGCATACCCATGTTGACCCTATTTGCTCACTTTCTCTCCTACTAGTGCTGATTGCGGGTCCCATTTTTTGCACTGTTTTTGGAAAGTCATCTACAATGTGTGCTCTTGCAAGTACGTGCTCTCTTGTGGCCTAGTTTCAGACCCCACCTTCCTTCATACCCACTCGGAAAAATTCACATATAGCCCTCCAGGCTAGTCAACTCACTAATCTTTCTCAATTATTGTTGCTCGCGGCTTGTTGTATGGCTGTCTGATATGTTGATGGTCACATACCCCACACACTTGCTTGGCTATCAATTTCTCTTTGCCATACATGTGCAACTCAGGCTGCACTCCCTCACCTGGCAACTCACACTCAAAACAACGGCTTCTAATTGCTGCCAGGCGAGTGATCTTGCTTGCGTTGACCACCCCTGCTGCCACATTTCTCGCAGTTGGTAGACACAGGATCAATCCATCACACACATGGAACACCCATTTTACAAAATAGAAAAAAGCTAGCCTCGTTTCTCACGTTGACATATGCACCCACACATGCTATTCTTGCCCTCCTCCACATGCCCAAAATTGTACAACCATACTCTCTCTCTCTCTCTCTCTCTCTCTCTCTCTCTCTCTCTCTCTCTCTCTCTCTCTCTCTCTCTCTCTCTCTCTCTCTCTCTCTCTCTCTCTCTCTCTCACACACACACACACACACACACACACACACACACACACACACACACACACACAAACAGTGTGTGAAACGGAAACTAGTGCACTCTATGAGCTAGTTCACCTGGGGCATGGGTTGTGCACTTGTTGGAAACCAGCAATTGAGGCAGTTTCTGTTCACGTGAGGAAGAGCTAGCCACTGCCAACATCGTGCGCAAACTGAAAAAGGTGCAATTATTTTGGCTTTTGTGGTTTAGCAGGAAAATATAACCACTTATTTGTCTTTTTCTACGGTTGCCTGCTCGCTCCACCTCTTGAGCAGGATCAAGAGTAGAAACTAGTTGCAAACTAGTGGCGAAGAAGTTCTAAATACTTCATCACGTGAACTAAAAATGTGGGCAACTTGTTCGCAACCACCAGCCGATGTGAACTATTTTCCTCAACACACACACAAACTTCCCTTCCATCTCTCTGTCTCTCATCCCTCAGCCTGCCAAAATGTGAGCTCATAGTCGGTTGCAGCCATAGTCTTTGAAAAACAAAACAAGAAAATTAAACGAATAGAGTTACCATGGAAAGAGTTCCCGCAGAACTCCTTTTTGAAAGAAGTAGCATCTTGGCTTTGATTCAACTCATGCAAAACAACAAAAGTCATCATCAAAGACACAATTAACCTTTATGAAATATCTAAGCATATGAAGGAGTAATAATGTGGCAGCAGGGGTGGTCAACGCAGTAGATGTTGATTATGACGGGGATAGATATTTCGACCGAGAGGGAATGATGTACCTAGTGATTCATAACCCTTATATTGTGGATAAATGGGGAATGACTGGCACCAAGGACAAAGTAGATAATGAGCCACCCGATGCACCACCCAAAATGGAGAAACAAAACGCGATACTCAGACGCACCACTGAGACAGAGCGCCTTAACACAGACAACAGATATGTGGGGCTTTATAAGTTCAATAATGGAGAACAAACACTTTATTACGGATGTCACGAGCCTCGCATCAAAGAATTAACAGACCAGAAAAACATATGTTTACACGTACACTGAGGGCAGAAGTATTCAGGTGGTCATAATGGAAAAGTATTCAGGTGGTCATAATGAACAAGTATGGCCAAAATTACTCTCCAATGGATTGGAAGGAGTTAGAGAGATATACATATTTTGGAGCACCACTCCACCAATACTATGTAAATCCGAAAGAGGTAAAAACCACGACTACTCACATCAGACCTGAGACTGTACTTGAGAGCTCCTTGAGAACCAGAGTGGAGGATTCTTATGGATATAAACGAGTTCCAAGAATAGAACCTTTAGGGTTGACAGCGACTAGGGATTCCATGGGCAGTACTGCTCCTGGATTCACGTACACCACTGGAATTCCTCTGACTATTACATGAGATCGATTTGATGAACATATGGCGGATAGGATACCATTGTTAGTACCAAGAGGAGATTATGAACCAAGAGAAGCCACCCCAGGGGGACTAGGAGTTGTTAGAATGGTTGCAGAGTCCAGGCGTATGCGACCATCTCATGTGGAAAAATGCTTACCCAAAAAGTACAATGGATCTAGCGATCTGTATGCCCATGTTTCAATCTTCAAACAATTATTGAGAGCAGAATAGGTAACTGATTTTCACACTTAATATGAAGGATTTGGGTTGACATTGGAAGGTACTGCCCTGACTTGGTTTCAACCATTAAACAGCTTGGAATTCCCAAGTATTCTCAAAAAGAGGGATCAAAAAGAGAGATGTTCATAGAGGGATTGCAAAATGACACGCTCAAAAAGGACTTGCACCTGAAAGCATGTGTAACCTTTGAGCAAGTCACGAAAGAGGCATTGTATCTTGTAGATAACTACAAATCATATGGGGAGGGGGATTGAAGACACATATCAGGGGACTAGTAGCACCTCTTCAACCACGAGTGAGTCCATGACAAAATTGGGAGGGCAAAACCCAACTTTGTCGGACGTACATCGAATGATCGAGGAAGTGATCAGGAGGACAAACCAAGGAAACAGAATGAAACCCAAACACACGACAACCGCCCACCCAAAAATGCAATACTTGTGGGGGTGACCATCCAACCCAGTAGTGCAACCTTCAACAAAGGCCAAGAGCGAACGCACAACGAATATTGAAATGGTGTGCTACCGAACAAAAATGAACAAACCACGAAACTCACGAATGTTTCTATAATCGGAACTACGTTAGAGAACGACAATACGGATTACATGGGGGCCAACAACTTCCGCCCCCTCCAAGGTACTAAGTGGGGCCAAATAACGCAATCTTGGGTCAGGAAAACTGGTGTTGGGACATCAACCTCCTTTACCCCAGGAAAATAGGGCTATGGTAAGGATTTCTCAACCCATAGAACCACCTTTTGACCAAAGTATGATCCAGGTAGTCTCATACCAAGAAGATTCAGACAATACTTATGAAAGGGAAATTGATAGGAATGCATATGCTCCAGAGGGACATAATCCATGGATAATCCTGGAAGAAATTCCCGAGCCCTCATACTTGTTCGATGACAATATGCTCATGTTTATGGCAAATTAGGGCTACAAACCTAGAGGCTACCCTCCTAGAATAGGACAATCGATGGGAGTTCCACAAGCTTCTCCACCACTTGTAGGACCATGCTATGAATGTGGTGGTGATCAATGGGCTAGATTTTGTCCAAACAAAGGAGAGCGGGTGAGTTTTTTTGGATTCTGTGACGGATGCACGACCGACCATCTTATTCCACACTGCCCAAAAAACCCCAAAAACAAAGAAAAAGCAACCATGAACAAAATAGGGATTGTGCCAAGCTCAAGTGGATCAGAAACAGAACCGAACATTCCGATAAACAACTTGTTTGTCCGAACCCCTAGAAAATCATGGAAGGCGAAACAAAATAATATGAAAGCCAAAAGAGAAAAGGAAAAAAATGCATTGGAAACCAAATTGTAGAAAACAAAGGAACAACTTCAAAGGGAAAGAGACCTTAAGGGCAACAACGAGACAAAGAAACCGTTGGAAGTGCCATTAGGAGGGTCAGTCTTAGTAGACAAGGTGTTTGAACCTTTGGACACAATTTTAAAAGCTGACAAGGCAAGGCTAAAGCCTAACCAAACCCAAGAGGATAGGTGGTTAACGTACCCTCATCCAGGCTATGAGAAAGAGAGGCTAAAGATGTACAAAGAGCTCATTCAAGCCGCTCAAGCGCTTATGGAACCATCAGTTCCGACGACTCCAAAAATTAAGGTACTCATACGAGAAAAGATTCAGGAGTTAGATGAGAGGGGAATTGAAGCGAATAACCTACCCACTCTTGTAGACGAAACACCTTTGGATACGAGGGTGGTAGCCAGTACAACAGATGGAACACATTCTCAAGTACCACTGCCAATTCTGGAGGTAGAAGAACAATGGACTCAAGAGCTATGGGAACAAATTAGGAATAGAAAAGATGGAAGTGCCGCACTTGTGTCAGCTCCTATCCGAGAAATCCACCTAGAGCATGAGCTCTACCCAAATGACATCCGATTATTGTATGGCGACGCAGGCACATCGATATCGGAAGACAGTAAACCACAGTCGTTCAAGACTTTACCTTCATTTATTGGTAACCCTGAAACTCGATCTGAGGTAAGGAAAGTTCCATCTCAATGGAAATCCAATCCTAAGATGATGGACACTAAAACTCTTCATGCGCTGATGTCATCACCTATCCATTGTACACTGACTTTGTCAGAGTTTATGAATATCAGACCACATCTTTGGGATGAGGTCACGAAAAATTTGGAAAAAATAGGGCTTGAAATTCCTTCACCCGAGGCTTCTCAAAACACGCTAAAGACACAACCCTGGAAGCAAACTAAACATGAGCTAGTGCCAATAAACAAGGTAGGGGAGTATTGTGAAGGTGAAGAAGGAAATACTACCCTATCGGTAGAGTACAAGGACGTAAAATTGGTAGCGATATTGGATACTGGAGCCGGAATTGCCATAGCCACCAAAGCAATGTGAAAAAAATGGGAAAAACCTGCTCTAAGAAAAACTAGAATGAAACTTCAACTAGCGAATGGGTACCTGGAGAGACCTATTGGCATCCTGGAGCAGATTGTGGTAACCTCTTTTGGAATTGCATATGAGCACATTTTTGCTATTATGAATTTCGATGAGAGCAGCAATTTCAACATCATACTGGGCAGACCATTCATGTGTCAGCTCAAAATGGTGCAAGATTGGGGCTATGACTATATCTATCTCAGGAACAAGGATGTCACTACGAAAATTAGTGTCACAAATCATAGCTATAAAGACGTAGAAAGAGCCCCAGGAGAAGACTTGCATTCCACAAGTGACCAAGAAGGAGGAATACCAACTTGGCTCCAGAACAAAGCTCACCAATGGACAGAAGAAGCTTCGGATTGTGGAAGTCTAAAAAAGGAAGACTGCATTCTTGATAGGACTGCACAAGATGAAGCATACATATCAGAGCCTTTTCCAGAAGAGATGTTTGAACCGTTTGGATGGAAACAAATATTAGCTACTCTTGATGTTTGTGTCAATGAAGTGACCCTCACCAAATTCTGTGATGAGAAAGGGTATGATATCATTCCATTCCAGATGATGAATGTCCACCAAACTCCGAAGACAGAGGAAGACGTACCTGACGAGGAAGGGGTGGCCGAGTGCCGACGCATAGTGGACAAAATCTTTGTAAGGGACCTTGTCCAAACGAATGAAGAAGAAGATTTTCAAGACTCGACTGATAAGATGTTAGAGGATAACGCGGACAATGAGCTGTCTAGTAGCTCGAGTCAGAGCATCAAACAGACGGATCGAGGAGTGATCTACTATGATTTCCCAAACCAAAACCCTCGAAAACAACGCAGGTATCGAGATAAACGTAGAAATAACCACAACAAGCACAACAAGGACTCAATACCTCAATTAACTGACAAAACGTAGTACTTGAGATTAATCGAAGCAGCTGACTATATCAAGGACAGGATATCAAAGCAATATATGAAACCTGACTCAACCAAAACAACATCAAAACAAAAACCAAAAAAAGAGAAAAATACCGAAAAACTGTTTAAGTTGTCCAAGATGGAGCGCAAAGTCAAATACAATGATTTGAAACGAGCTTTGAAGGAAGTTCGGACAACAGAATTGGAAACTGACGAGGAATCAAATGATGATAAATTTGATGCACCATCCCACTATAAGAAGTATACCATTCAGGATAGGAAGATAGTGGTGCAAAAAACCAAACGAGATCCCAAAGAACCAGGAACTTCATATGATGGGCCTGAAAACACGAAAAGCATCAACTTAGTAGAACCAGGTGAGGAGCATAAACCGGAATATATTGCCACAGACCTTACTGAAGAGGAAGAGCAACTTCTAGTCGATACACTCAAGCAATATAAAGGTGTCTTTGCATGGTCATACAAAGATCTAAAGGGGATAGATCCTGAGATATGTCAGTACACGATCCCCTTAAGAGTGATGCCAGACCACGCAGACAACGTCCTTACACGTACAATGAAACTTTTGCAAAGAAAATCAAGGAGAAAATAGACAAACTGAAGGACGCTGAGTTTATCTACGAGATTCAGCACACCGAGTGGGTGTACTCAATTGTGGTGGTACCCAAAAAGAATGGCAAACTGCATGTTTGTGTAAACCTCAAACAAGTAAATGCAGCCACCATCAGGGATAACTACCCACTGCCAATAACCGATCATGTTATTGAGAGGGTAGCAGGGAAAGAGGCCTATAGTTTCTTGGATGGGTTTGCAGGCTACAACCAATTGACGATTAAAGCGAAAGATCAGCATATGACAGCTTTTGCGACAGAGTGCGGTATATTTGCATACATGGTAATGCCTTTTGGCTTGACCAATGCCCCGGCCACATTTCAAAGACTAATGACCCACGCATTCAAAGAATATCTCAGACAATTTTTGGAGATCTACATGGATGATCTTTGTGTTCATTCCCATTGACGAAGTAACCACAGCACTCATCTAGGAAAAGTCTTTGAAAAATGCAGAACGTAGCATATTTGCTTAAACCTGGAAAAATGTGTCTTCATGGTAAGACAGGGTAGAATTCTGGGCCACATAGTGTCCAAAAATGGAATTTCAACTAATCAAGAAAAGGTACAGACAATTGCTACACTGCCAAGACCAATGAAGATAAAAGAAGTGCAAGCATTTACGGGGAATTTCGGATACTACATGTATTTCATATATATTATGTTGTAATAGCTAAGCCATTGTACACCCTTATAAGTAAGTTCGAATGGACGGAGGAATGTGAGCAGGCTTTCCAAAAATTGAAGCAACATTTAATTTGAGCTCCAATTTTGCAAGCCCCTTATTGGAGCAAAATCTTCCATGTCTATCTGGATGCATCAGCTTATGCCATGGGGTGCATATTATCCGAGCCAGGAGAGAAGAAAATGGATTTTCCTATTTGCTACTCCAGTTGGTAACTAAACAACACACAGAGAAATTATACCACTATGGAAAGAGAAGGTCTGGGAATGATCTATGTTGTCAAGAAATTTAGACACTACCTTCTAGCAAACAAGTTTTTCTTCTTCGTGGATCATCAAGCACTGCTATATCTAGTAAACAAACCTTGCAACACTGAGAGAATTGTTCGCGGGTTTATATTGTTGCTTGAGTTTGACTTCACAGTAGTCGTAAAAAAGGGGACCACACACCAAAGAGCAGATCATCTTTCACGACTATTTCATGGGGAAGCACCTGAGGGTGTTGATGATGACCTTCCTGATTCATGTCTGTTTAACATAGAAATGGTGCCGAGACGGAGCGAAGAGGTCATTCCTCTACTCACAATCGGCTCTTTGCAGATAGAAAGAGAACCATCAATTATCCATCACACATGAAATTTCATCCTTTTAGCAGGACGGCTGTACAAACACGGTAAGGATGGGATATTGAGACTATGTGTTTAACCTGAAGATACCACCTACTACCTCAAAGAATCTCATATAAAAAATACGGGATTTCACACTGGTGAAACACAGACAGGCCAACGGTTACAAAGACTGGGCGTCTACTGGCCAAACACGGAATACAATGTCCATAAATATGTTAAATCTTGTGATAATTGTATAATACAGCCCCGAGTGGAACATGCCATAATGTTTCGTGTAGTACAAGCACCTAAATGGAGTGCTCACATAGTTGAGTACTTAAAAAACAAAACCTTTCTAGTGGAATGGGGCAAAGCAAGAATGAAAACTGTCGAGGAAGAGGCCAAACACTATCTTCTCATTGCCAACCAACTGTATAGGCGAGGAAAGGACAAACAATTATGGATGTGTGCTACAGAAAGCGAATATTACGTCATCTTAGATCAAGCACACTCAGGACAACCCAAGGGACACTTCTCCGTTGATAAAACGGCAAAGCTAGTGCTACACTCAGGCATATGGTGGCCAACCCTGTTCATGGATGCAACGCCATATGTCAAACAATGTGATGAATGTCAACGCACAAAACCACCCCAGAGGAGAGATGAAATTCCATTGAGGCCAATGATGGGTGTACGTAATTTTGCCAAATGGGGCATTGACTTCATTGGTCCCATCAGCCCTCCGGGATACAGGACAAATGCACAATACATCATCATAGCAACAGACTACCTGACGAAATGGGCGGAAGCCAAAGCAACCCAAAAAAATGATGCAAGGACTACAACTCAGTTCCTTTTCAAAAACGTCTTTGGGTGAAAGCATAGAATGGTGTCTAAATACTTGGTGTCCATGGACACCAAGTATGATGCTATGGATTGCACCATAGTTGGGCTTTTAAGTCAATAATTTTAAAAATAATATTGGTAAAAGAATATAGGTAAGATAATTGACTTCACGACTCCACTACTCGGATTGAAAGACATGGAGCGGTTAGCACGCATGGACCTCTCCCTCCCTCTCTCTCTCTCTATCTCTCTCTCTCTCTCTCTCTCTCTCTCTCTCTCTCTCAGATGGCCTCCAATGCCCATCTCCATCTCTCTCTCTCCTAGTCTCCTGTTGAGAATATGGATGATGGAGACTCTTTTCCTCTCGCTTTGGTACCAGCTCATACCTCCTCACAAGCAGCAATGGAGCTTCTTGAACTCAACAATGCAGCACAAATGGATTTCAGTTCACTATTACAATTAGGAAGTTTTGTACAACTTCGTTCATCTCAAACTACTACAGACTGTTCCAGGATGGTGGACGAAGGATTTTATGATGAGGCACATGGAATAGATATAGTTCATACACAGGTGCACTCCAAGAGAAAGGCCTGTCTAAATGAGGATAAAATTATTGCAGTGAGGAAGTATAAAGCATAGGCTAAACGTGAGTACAGAAAGTGATGTCGTGCAAGAAGCAAGTACAGCCAAGCGTCAACATTGGAGCGAAAGATTGTCATAGAGAAGATTGTCATAGAGAAGATTGTCATAGGGAGGACGTCGATGTACACACAAAGGAAGACAAGAAGCAACATACTATTCAGAATATTGTTCAACACATTGTGAGACAGTTGCATAGTTACGGGAAAGAAGATAAGAATGCAATTCTTTAAGGTGTTTTCAATGATGATAGAATCTTGCCATTCTGTGAAGATTTGTATCTTCCTGCAAATGGCCTTATTTCTGCACTCAAGGTCTCCTTACAGGAATTAAAGATTCCAAAATCAGCTGACGAGATGTTTTTAAAATGAAGCACATTCAGCATGCTTGTGAATGGATTATTGCATGATAATGGGAGCCAAGGTAGAGGTGTTACTCTACATAAAGTGGCAAAGCTATTAAATGTTCATCCAAGGAATTTATATTCAGCTTTGGGTAGACTTGACAGCGATCCTATGTCAAGTACGCTGAGGTTCGACTTATGCAAAAGGAAGTCTGGAAATGCTGGGTCCTTATCGGAGGAATTGAAGCAGACAATTATTACATTTTGGATAGAGCACAGTAGGGTGTCTCCAAACAAGAAATATATTTGTCGGAAAAGATTGGGCAGAAAACATTATCAAGAGCATCCCATACACTTACTTGATGAATCTCAGGTAAACATGTTTCATTCTTACAATGAATAACTCTCAAGTGAAATATCTCACTCTTATGAATAGCTACCCATTGGGTGTTATGGAGTTGTGTACATGCTACTATATGTGATATGTAGCCAAGTAATGTGTCAAGATAGTCCATTGTCTCTACCTAGGCTATTATCTGTGCTATATTGCACAAGTGTAGCCCAATGTCCCTGTCTATGCTCTAAGTGTGCCATGTAAAAGGACTCTATTGTAGTAAGATAGCAACATGTGTGCTATACAGTAAAAGTGTGTGTAAGAATAGCACAATGTTCTTGTCTATGATATGATGTGTGGTATGTGAAAGTGCTATATTACATATTGAGAGCACTATGTGTGCCATATAGCGTTAGTGTGTGTAATAAGAGGCCAATGTCCCTATCTATGCTATTATGTCATAGTATTTCTTGCAGTATGAGTGCTATATAGCATAACTATATGTAATAATAGCCTGATGGTCCTATCTATGCTATTATATGTGCCATGTAACAGGACTCTATCAGAGTATGACAACATCATGTCTGCTATATAGTAGACATGTGTGTATAATAGCACAATATACCTATCTATGGTATTATGTGTGCTATCAGATTATATAATATTATGAGAGCACTATGTGTGCTACATAGCAGATGTTAGTGTAATAGTAGCACGGTATAACACCATTTTAGATAATTTGGGAAAATCCCGTTTCCCAAATTCTAAATGTGTATGCTAGGATTGTGTTATTTAATGATTTTTAAGCTCTAGTTGCCTTTAATTTAGATAAATTATCATGATTGTATGAGTCTATTTTAATTTCTCTACTATAAAATTTAAGAATAAACCTCCAATATAGTTTTTGGAAAGAGGATTTGTATGACATCAGTGCTTTTCAAAATTCAACAAATGCTTCTAGAAGTAGCTTCTCAAAAAATGAGGTGTCAAAAAAACCAATATATTGATATGATTTTAAAGCAGCATATAGATTGATTACAGCAATTAAAAAAGATAATATGTAAAGGCAAATACTATTAAACACTCTTGTCATAATTTGGTGACCTTAATCCATGTATAACAAAATACTTGGTCATGGTTTTGTAGCATGCTATCAAGTTTTAAATACACGATACTTTAAACAACATTCAACTAATATTTCACACTTAAAAAGTCAAAACAATACTATATATAGTATCCTATGGCTATAAGACCATGAGATGCCATCTATTGCACCTATGGCCTTAAGGCCATATGGTGCTGTTTGTAGACATGTCTATGACTTTAATATGTCTCTTTATGAACTCAAGGCCATAGGGTTAGGATTGTTAGATGGTCCCAACGTATAAAGTGATCCAGTCCTTCAAAGCCATATGGGACTTTATTTATGGGCCACCCTATGTCCCTAAGGCTGTAGGTTGTCTTAGGGCCACAAGATGTTGTTTATGCCAATAAGAAACCCTTCTATGCTCTATGTTGGCACTCTATGTCCCAAGGCGCACAAGGTGTGCCTCGTATGCTAGTTAGAAACCCTTTATTCTATATGTTGTCACCATATGGCCTTAGACCATAGGGTGCCCTCTGTGCTAGTAAGAACTCCTCTATACTCTGTGTTTGCACCCTATGGACCTAGGGCCACAAGGTACCCTCTATGCTAGTAAGAAATCCTCTACGCTCAATATTGAGACCATGTGGCCCCAAAGCCATAGGATATCCTCTATGGTAGTGAGAAAAACCCTCTATGATCTATGTTCACAAACAATTAAAAAATCTAAACAATACTATAGAGTATCCTATGGCCCTAAGACCATAATATGTCATCTATTGCACCTATAATTCCATTTGGTATTTTATTTAACTATACAAAGTTAGATGAGGCTCTTACTTAGATAAACTATCATAATTCTAACTTTCAAATTATTTCTTAACATAAAACTACAATATAAAAACTCCTAATATAAGTTTGTGCCAAAGAATCAATGTTAAGATGAAGATTTTGTACATCAAGTACATGCTTTAAAACTTCACTCAAAGGTTTTAGAGATGGTGTCTCAAAAAAAGGAGGTGTTTAAAAACACCATTTGATGTGAATAATACGAATTGTATACATTGATTATGTCAAAATAGTATAAAGTATAAACATAAAGATTACCACCAACTTGACAATTTCATAAAAATGATGGTCTTTATCGCATGTACAATAAAGTACTAACTAAAAAGAGTATGATATCTCCAAGATTGAGGGTGTTCAAAAAACACCGTTTTGTAACACTACCAAATGTCAAGAACATTCTGATTGTTTGGATCACTTAATAAAGACAATTAATAAGAAGAAAAAGTTAACAATACCATAGAAGCATCAAACAATGAAACCAAAGAACTTGAATGAGAGAAGTCTCCTGACAATAGGATGCACTTCATTAAAAAAATAGTTTAAAGATGTTTCAAGATATCCCACAACATTCCATCAAGTTTAAATTTTGAAAAGTACACATTGCCAAATACTTGGTAGATGGTATTTAGAATACTTAACTAGTACACTTAAAATGGCCTCCTTCTCTTGAGATTTTGAGTCCTTTGAGACATATAACATTGCATTACATAGTGAGTCTCACGATCAGGATGGAACATTACAAAATTTCTTATGGTATATACTCTCTTGTCTTTAGCATACAACCATCCACATAACCATGGAACAATTTCATCTTTTAAAAAACTTTGAAGCAATTGAGTAGGTTGGTTCCAAAACTTTGGAAAAATCATATAAGTTCCTTGCATATTCCACATCACTCGATATGGACTATCATCAAATATTATAGTGTTGCCCCCATCTAAATAATCAAATAGCTTCCATATGGTCGAAAGATTTTTGTGATAGGCTCTTTTGTAACCGATCATGAAAGTTGAATTTTGGCAGCACTGGTTATCCATAATCATCTTGAATTTGTGACTTTGTGTAGGAAAACAGGTCTTGATTATGTGTTGAGCTTTTTGTAAACGATGACAGCTCCAAATCCAAACCTCAAAGAACTCAAAGCAAAATCTTAAGAAATACTCTGCATCTGGACGCACCGCATACACCTCATTGTTATCTTCTACAATGCACATGTACTTGGTCCAAGCTGGCCTTGATTGAAGTTCAAATGTTGCAAGAAGCACACCCTCTAAATCCAAGATAAGCGTTCTTTTGTCCTGTTTGAAAGATGTTGGTAGATAATGAAACCATTGCTCTTGGTTTGAATGTGATATTTGATGTAATATGAAAGGGAGCTCCTCTATTTTGTGATAATCTAATAGCAAAACATTTTTTCTTAGAAGCTCTGAAATGATTAAAAAATAAAAGTTAATATAGAGATCTTAAGTGTGTTGAAGACCTTAGGGACATAGGGTGCTAATTTGTGGTTACACTTAGTAAGTCCTATGCAAGAACACATGCCAAACTATGACCCTATGGCCTTAGATTCATAGGGTGTTAAGACCATAAAGTGAAATTCCCCCAAGGTTATAGAGCAAGATTTGACCTTATGAGCATGTATATTGTCCTTGATGGCACAATGAACTCAAATTTCAAAGCAAACAACATAAAAGCTTTTTAAAAAACGAGCATTTGGCACATGAAACTCAGAAGTTACTTATAGTATTGAAAGACAATTTAAAAAACTATTCATCATTTACATCTTCATATATCTTGAAACCCTAAGCACTCTAACAAAGTCTCTGAGTACATAAAGATCTTTGTAAATGACAAAATGTTACAAAACATTGCTCCATCGTTTCTTGATATAGGGCTATTTGAGATCATACTGAATTTTTAGATGCTTTATATAATTCCTGGCTTCATGTACTTTGATCACAGGCTCCTTGTATCCCAATTTTTGGGCAAGCATGATTGCTTCTGTACCTTTCAAGGCTGATAATGATTTGATATTCTTTAAGACCCTTACTTTTTCTCGATCACGTGCTGAAAGTTTCTTGTCTTGACTTCGAGTGGACATTCCACTAGTGCTAGATGTTGTAACTTTCTCATCGTGAAGAGGACGAGAAACTTCTGGTAGCCTTCCCGTGGAGTAGGTTTTTCATAGAAAAATTAGATTTCTCTCCTCCCACTCTGCAACAACCTTGTGTGTACGGTTATAAAGCTCATGACCTTGAGCAATGGGTGCTTGTCCATATAAATGAGACCCTGTAACTGTGCGAATGTCATTAACATGATTGAGAGCTTTGATATATGGTAGCAGCTCCCCAAGGAGGATATTATCCTCCTCATCATCAACATTAAATGATGGTGGAAAAATACAATTCACTGCAGGATTCACACATCCCTTTAATGGTTCATCATCTACAAGAAGCAATCTTCTTGCATCAAGCCCAAATTTTGATGATGCAATAGCCAACGATTTGAAAAGTGCTTCTACTCCTAGATTATCTAAGCGAGTGATCCTTGATTCTACGCATGGTTGACATTGGCTTTTCCCCCAGATCATAAAGAATGGAAATTTTTCTTTCGCTTCTTTTTCTAAAATCTTGATGATGTCCATAACATGCATGTCATTAGCAGCTGACCATATCCCTACATTGAAATTGCTAAATAGAGCCTTTAAAAACTCAATGCATCCTGGACGAAGAACAATATGCTCATGTCCAAACTTTAAGCTCTTCATTTTCTTGGACTTTTGCCAGCATCTCCTCAGGAACAATCCACACAATCTCACTATTATAGTCAGCATTGGTTTGTTGGTGGATGAAAGGTCTCACTCACCATGCACTTCGATTTCCAAATCATGGGGTGCTAAAATATTTGTGTTGGATTCTCCTTCTGGCGTTGCACATGTTCTAGAACTTCCATTGCCTTCTACTTCCATTGTGATGTCATGCAATCCAATTCCCAACTCTTGGGCTACTACAATATTTTCATTGGATTCTTCTTCTTCCCTTGCACATGTTCTGGAACTTTCACTGTCTTCTTCCATTGGATTACTCTTTAAATTTATCTCCAGTCGTTGTAGCAGTCAACCTTCAAAGACTTGTAGATTCTTGTCATCTTCATCAGAAACTATTTGGTTGACATGGAGATTGATAGAATCTTTCTCAGTAGGGTCAATGGCATTAGCATCCTCTATACCAACAATCTTGAGTAAAACTTTGTCAGCCGCAATATCTTGTTGAAGGACTGCAAGTTTAAAGAACACCTAATTTTAGATTCCAAAGTATCTACATTTTGATAACTCTTTTTTGTCACACTCTTAGAAAAAACTAATCGCAAATAGAAAATTTACTAACTGACAACACATCTACAATGAATTTATTTTTATGTTCCTTATTGTCTAGAGATTTCTAATCTTTATCTAGCTACATTAGTTCTTTGTCCATGATGGTGGCGCTTAGAAGTATCTTTGGAGAAACATTTATGCCTTTAAGTTCTAGAGCAGAAGTCTCATTTTCTATTGCCATGATCTTCTTGCATTGGATGATTTACTTGACTAAGTTTCTTATGGCCTTCAGGCCATACTGTTCTCTTTGTAGATATCTCTATGACTTTAAGATAATCCAAAATATGTCTCTTTATGGCCTCAAGGCCATAGGGTTAGGATTGTTGGGAGGTCTCAACATATAAATAGATATATGGATTCAAAGCCATATGGTACTTTATTTATGTGTCACCCTATGGCCCTAAGGCCATGGGTTGTCATAGGGCCACAAGATGCCCTCTATGAGCACCAGTAAGAAACCATATATGCTTTATGTTGGCACCTTATGACCCGAGGGCCACAAGGTCTGCCTCGTATGCTAGTAAGAAACCCTTTATGCTACATGTTATCACTCTATGGCGTTTGGGCCATAGGGTTCCCTATGTGCTAGTAACAAATGATCCTCTATGCTCTATGTTTTCACCCTATGGACCTAGGGCCACAAGGTACCCTCTATGATAGTAAGAAATCCTCTATTCTCTATGTTTGCACCCTATGGACCTACGGCCACAAGGTAGCCTCTATGCTAGTAAGAAATCCTCTATGCTCAATATTGAAACCCTACGGCCCCAAGGCCATAGGATGTCCTCTATGCTAGTAAGAAAAACCCTCTACTCTCTATGTTGGCACCCTATGGAGACTTGAGGGCCACAAGGTACCCTTTATGATGCTACTAAGAAACCTTGTATGCTCTAGGGGAGCACCAAATAGCCCCTAGGCCACAAGGTTCCCTCTATGCTAGAAAGAAAACCTCTACGGTCTACATTGACAACCTACGGCCCTCGGGCCATAGGGTGCATCAAATGGCTCCTAGGCCACATGGTGCCCTCTATGCTAGAAAGGAAACCTCTGCGCTCTACATTGTCACTCTATGGCCCCAAGGCCATAGGGTGCCCTTTACGCCTAGTATGAAACCATTAAAACTCTATATTAGCATCTAAAGACCCTAGGCCACAAGGTGAGCTCTATGTTAGTAAGAAACCATCTAAACTCTATGTTGGTAGCCAAAGGCCATAGGATAGCCAAGGAACCCTTTAGGAGCATTCCCCACAAAGACCACCTTATGGCCCCATGGTGATTTAGTGGCCTAGGTGCCCTTCTTAAGACTCTTATATTTTTGTATCATATGGCCCCAGGGAAATAAGCTATCCTCTATGCTATCAAAAAACTGTTTATGCTCTTTGTTGGAATCATATGGCCCCAAGTCCATAGGGTGCTCTCTATGCTATCAAGAAACCCTCCATGCTATATTCTTGCACCCTATGGCACCAAGGACACAGGGTGTCCTCCATGATAGTAAGAAACCCTCTATGCTCTAAGTTTACACCCCATTTGACTATGTTGACACCCTATGGCCCTGGGGCCATAGGGGTCTCCCTAGCGCCAAAAGGTGCCCTTCAACCTAGGAAGAGACCCTTTATGCCCTAAATTGGTACTCTTTGGCCTCAGGGTCATAGGGTGCCCTCTATGCTAGTAGGATACATTATATGGTCCAGGTTTCCACTCTATTGCGTAGGGCTAAAAGGTTTTCTCTATGAAGAAACCATGTATACTATACGTTGGCAGTGTATGGCCCTAGGGATAGAAGGAAACCCTAGGGCTATAGGGTGTCCTCTATGCTACTATCATATGGTCCAAGGTCCAGATAGTGACCAAGGTATCATGTGTGTCCTAAGGGTAACAAGGTGCTAATAAAAAGCTCTCTATGCTCTATGTTGGCACCCTATGGCCCCAAGGCCATAGGGCGATCTTTATGCTAGTAAAATTCCCTCTATTCACTATGTTTACGTGTATACTTATAAGAAGCCATTTATGCACTATGTTGGCGTCTTATGACCTTAGATCCATAAGATGTCCTCTATGGTAAAAGTGAAATTGTACATGGGATATGATGGCATGCTATGGTCCTAGGGACATAGGGTGTCCTCTATGCTAGCAAAATGTGTAAGTTAATACTCTGAAATTGAAAGAGCTTTTCAGAAAAAAAAAGAAAAAAACAAACCTTCTACTTCCATTGTGGTGTCATGCAATCCAATTCCCAACTCTTGGGCTACTAGAATATTTTCATTAGATTCTTCTTCTTCCCTTGCACATGTTCTGGAACTTTCACTGTCTTCTTCCATTGGATTACTCTTTAAATTTATCTCCAGTCGTTGTAGCAGTTGACCTTCAAGGACTTGTAGATTCTTGTCATCTTCGTCAGAAACTCTTTCGTTGACATGGAGATTGATAGAATCTTTCTCAGTAGGGTCAATGGCATTACCATCCTCTATACCAACAATCTCGAGTAAAACTTTGTCAGCCGCAATATCTTGTTGAAGGACTGCATGTTTAAAGAACACCTAATTTTAGATTCCAAAGTATCTACATTTTGAAAACTCTTTTTTGTCACACGCTTAGAAAAACTAATCGCAAATAACAAGTTTACTAACTGACAACACATCTACAATGAATTTATTTTTATGCTCCTTATTGTCTAGAGATTCCTAATCTTTATCTAGCTACATTAGTTCTTTGTCCATGATGGTGGCCCTAGAAGTATACTTGGAGAAACATTTATGCCTTTAAGCTCTAGAGGAGAAGTCTCATTTTCTATTTCCATGATCTTCTTGCATTGGATGATTTCCTTGACTAAGTTTCTTATGGCCTTCAGGCCATACTGTTCTCTTTGTAGATATCTCTATGACTTTAAGATAATCCAAAATATGTCTCGTTATGGCCTCAAGGCCATAGGGTTAGGATTGTTGGGAGGTCTCAACATATAAATAGATATATGGATTCAAAGCCATATGGTACTTTATTTATGTGTCACCCTACGGCTCTAAGGCCATGGGTTGTCATAGGGCCACAAGATGCCCTCTATGACCACTAGTAAGAAACCATATATGCTTTATGTTGGCACCTTATGACCCGAGGGCCACAAGGTCTGCCTCTTATGCTAGTAAGAAACCCTTTATGCTACATGTTGTCACTCTATGGCCTTTGGGCCATAGGGTGCCTTCTGTGCTAGTAACAAATCCTCTATGCTCTATGTTTGCACCCTATGGACCTAGGGGCACAAGGTACCCTGTATGATAGTGAGAAATCCTCTATTCTCTATGTTTGCACCCTATGGACCTAGGGCCACAAGGTAGCCTCTATGCTAGTATGAAATCCTCTATGCTCAATATTGAAACCCAATGGCCCCAAGGCCATAAGATGTCCTCTATGCTAGTAAGAAAAACCTTCTATGCTCTATGTTGGCACCCTATGGAGACTTGAGGGCCACAAGGTACCCTTTATAATGCTACTAAGAAACCTTGTCTACATTGGCAACCTACAATCCTCGGGCCATAGGGTGTATCAAATGGCTCCTAGGCCACATGGTGCCCTCTATGTTAGAAAGGAAACCTCTACGCTCTACATTGACACTCTATGGCCCCAAGGCCATAGGGTGCCCCTTACACCTAGTATGAAACCATTGGAACTCTATATTAGAATCTAAAGACCGTAGGCCACAAGGTGAGCTCTATGTTAGTAAGAAACCATCTAAACTCTATGTTGGTAGCCAAGGAATCCTTTAGGAGCATTCCCCATAAAGACCACCTTATGGCCCCATGGTGATTTAGTGGCCTAGGTGCCCTTCTTAAGACTCTTTTATTTTTGTATCATATGGCCCCAGGGAAATAAGCTATCCTCTATGCTATCAAAAAACCGTTTATGCTCTTTGTTGGAATCATATGGCCCCAAAGCCATAGGGTGCTCTCTATGCTAGCAAGAAACCCTCCATGCTATATGTTTGCACCCTATGGCACCAAGGACATAGGGTGTCCTCCATGATAGTAAGAAACCCTCTATGCTCTAAGTTTACACCCCATTTGACTATGTTGACACCCTATGGCCCTGGGGCCATAGGGTGCTGCCTAGGCCCACAAGGTGCCCTTCAACTTAGGAAAAGACCCTTTATGCCCTAAATTGGTACTCTTTGGCCTCAGGGTCATAGGGTGCCTTCTATGCTAGTATGATACATTATAGGTCTAGGTTTACACTCTATAGTGTAGGGCTAAAAGGTTTGCTCTATGAAGAAACCATGTATACTATATGTTGGTAGTGTATGGCGCTAGGGATAGAAGGAAATTCTAGGGCTATAGGGTGTTCTCTATGCTACTATCATATGGTCCAAGGGCTAGATAGTGACCAAGGTATCATGTGTGTGAGAATTCTCTACTATATATACAAAAACCACTTTATGGCACTATGGTGTCCCAAGGGCAACAAGGTTCTAATAAAAAGCCCTCTATGCTCTATGTTGACACCCTATGGTCCCAAGGCCATAGGGCGGTCTTTATGCTAGTAAAATTCCCTCTATGCACTATGTTTTCGTATATACTTATAAGAAGCCATTTATGCACTATGTTGGCGTCTTATGACCCTAGATCCATAAGATGTCCTCTATGGTAAAAGAGAAATTGTACATGGGATATGATGGCATTCTATGGTCCTAGGGCCATAGGGTGTCCTCTATGCTAGCAAAATGTGTAAGTTAATACTGTGATAAATATGCAACACGATATACAAAATTGAATGATTATCATACATCATACATTTGTTGCTTTGCCACACAATTGAAGGGGTCTTTGCCTTCAAATATCATCATAACATTCAAACATTTAAATCAAATTTGCAAGTACTATAATTCACAAATGCATTGATCTGTTGGTGGATGGAAGGTCCGGCTCACCATGCACTTTGATTTACAAATCCTGAGGGGAAAAAGTATTTGTGTTGGATTCTCCTTATGGCATTGCACATGTTTTGGAACTTGCATTGCCTTCTACTTCTATTTCACAAACTTAAACAATGGTTATACATTATACAATCATTTCTTTGCAATAAACCTTAATACAATGTTCCGATTGCTACATGACAAGCTAAAAAATTCTACTAGTCCTAGCTTCCCTCTATTGAAAAAAATTCAAGATATAAATTCCAATTCTCTGCATCATCTAGAAGAGAAACAAAATCATAGTTTGGAACAAAATACTCGCACTTTATATCTTTGAATAAAATCTTGTTACAATCAAAGAAATAAATCTTCACATAATCCAAAGGACAAATTCTTCAATAACCATTTATACTTGATGTTTACTATCTAAGCAATCAATTGGCATTTACAAAAAATATTGAATATATGTTTAATCTAGTTAGTTTCAATACAAAGATAATTATTTCAAAGCGAATATGTTTAATCTAGTTAGTTGCAATACAAAGATGATTATTTCAAATGCTTACACCATCAATTCACAATAGAAGGACTTACACCCAACAAAAAATGATCATACATCAATTGTTCAAACTCTCATTTTGGAATTTTGAGGACTAAATACTTTTTAGTTTTTTCTAGCTTATTTCATTCTCAATAGACACCTAGATATGGACACAAGATATAAGGCCAACAGAAAATGTTCTTGAAACACTTAAAGAGTCTTTAGGTGACCTAGAATAACCAACCTATGGTCTAAAGGTTATAGGGTGTCATGTGATGTTTTATAAGATGTGTCCATAAGAGCTAGGTGATTTGTATCCATGGGGTGATTTAAGTGCCCCTGTGGAGATTCTATGTCACCACCCTATGGCCCTAAGGCCTTAGGGAATCCCAAATTCTCTTGGATAACTTATTTTTCCTTCTAGAATATCCCAAATACTCATGTGCCCGTTTGGAGACTTTATGTAATCTCTCTATATACATAAGATTGTAGGATAGCTGTGTTGACACCCTATGGCCTTAAGGATGTAGACTAGCCCAAATGCTTATGTACCCTTTTAAAGACTCTATATAATCACCCTATATCCGTAAGATTGTAGGGTAGCCAAATTCTTTTGGGGGATTCTATGTTGACACCCTATGGGCCTAAGGCTATAGAGTAACCCAGATGCTTATGTGCCCTTTTAGAGACTCAGTGTAATCACCCTACATCTGTAAGGTTTTAGGGTATCCCATTTTCTTTTGGGGGATTCTATGGCCCTAGGGCCATAGGGTGTCTTGTCTACAAAGAACTCTATGATTCTCAAGTCTACAAAGAACTCTATGATCCTCAAGTCATAGTGTACTCTTCCCAAACCTCATATGATCAATTAACTTTAAAGTATTACATAATATATATCTTATGACCATATATAAATGTAGAATTCTATTTACCAAAACATGTCCATATAATATCATACACTTAAGTCTAATTCATTTATTGTGAAAAAACTCAAACTCACAAGTTCACATTTTTTCAAAGAAAATAAATTGAGAAAAATAACGAGCCAAACATCAATGTTTTTAACATCATGGGTAGATTTGAGATGGTACAAATAAAATAAAATGACAACAATAATAATCTAAATATCAGTAATCTAATATCATGGGTAGCTAGCTTAACCTGTTTCCTGTAGAATTTCTAGAATGGCCTCAGCACTTGCATCCAATGGTTCTTCAATTTCTTCTTCCTCTGAATCCTTGGCATTGACTTTCTCTGTGTTATACACACCTGCCCACCTTCTAAGATCAAGGTCTTCTTCCACTATGGAATGGCAAAGAGATTCTAATTGTGTCATTTGATCACTACTACATGCAACTGATATCACCTTTCTCTGTTGTTGTAGTGCCTCTTTAGTCCCATAGCCTAATGAGAAGATGTCTATCACTTGATCATCTTCTTTGAGACAGATGCATTTGATTGCACGACGTACAAAAAAGGATTTGGCCATGGTCACAGCATCATACTCGTCGTCATTGATGCAGAGAGTATGCATTGGCTCCAACAATGACTCTTTAACACTAGAGTAGTTGGTGTACTGCTCTCCTTGACTGAAAAATGCCCAAACCCCGAAAATTACTTCGCGAAGAGTACATGTTTGGATGGTCTCTAATCCCATTAAGGAGCTCAAAGGTAGAACGTGCATTTCATACCATTTAGCTTTTTCAGAAATTGCCTTCTCTAGGGAAGCAGCATGCTGATACTTGACTAAGCCGGCAATCAAAAACTCTGATGGTTGATGTGCTACCCCACATACTCCATCAATTACTTTACCAAATTGGGCAGCACTCCAACCACTAGATGTAAGACTTTTGTGTGTTGTGTCTATGATGCAAACACCAACACGAATTTTAGAGCTATTCTCACTGCAGAGAAACTCAATGCCTTCCAGATTCTTTCCAACACACTTGATTGTCCATGGTAAAATGAATTCCAAACTAGAAGTCCCATTCTTTTGTGCAATGATCCACTGCACATATCCCCTAGTGATCTCAGGAATTGGCTCTTTCTCCTTTCCTTTTTGTAGTAGGAGATTTAGCCATTGCGTACAACTCGTGAAGAGAGATTTGTAAATCTCATCTGTAATGTTATAATGAGACTTACATTGATCCCATGAAGTAACTGCTATTGCTGATGGATCTATCTCTTTAAATGCCATCAACATTTGAGGCTCAAAAACCCTGGTCTTCTTTAAGACCGTTGCACGTGCAGTGAGGTCGAGCATGCCCGCTTGACCTGGTTGCTTCACTAAGCAGATCTTCTCATCTGCCAGCTCTTGTTGTAGTAGCTTGACATCACTATCTTCTAAACCATTTAGGCATCTAAAGGTTGTTATGCTTGGTTGTCGCCCACGAGCAGTTGATGTCTGATGCTTCTCCAAGATGTGTATCCAATGATCATAGATTTCATCATCGTACATGACCATGTGTGCTTCTTTGTTGGCAAATGATTTATGGTTGAACACAATGTTCGCCACATTTACAAAAGCCTTCAAAATAAAGAAAAGAAAATTAACTTTATTTCAAGACATATTTGTAACAAAAACAAGCATAGGGAAGTGGAACTTACATCCCAACCTGCTCGACTCGGATGACCGACAGGAACACCTGCCTCGGGTTTTGTTGGTTTAGAATATGCAAGCCATTGACTACGGCCATGCTTCAAGACCTCCACATAAGGCTGGTGTTTCATTGCTGTTATTCTCTCCATGTTCTCCATTCTAGAAATTCGAACAGCAACCTCTTTCGGAGCGTCTACCACTATCCTTGCAGTTCTAAACTTGTAGAACTCTTCTCTCAAAGCATACTTAGTGCTGTTGTTACGCAAAAAATCTCTAGCCGCTATGATGGAATGCTGACCAGCTAGAATCCAGTAGTGGTATGTTGATAGCTTGTCTCCATGCACTTCAGTTGTTTGTAAAGGCATTTTTGTAATTGGGTTATACGGCATCAAGTCTGCTGCACTGGAGACTGGCCTAGAGTGCCCTGCAAATTGCTTCAAGAGATATTTCACATATACATCTGACAATGGTCTGCATCTATAGCCATCTGGTGCAAGGTTGCATTGCTCAACTGGGATCAATTGGGTAAATTGTACACCAAATTTAAAATAGTGGTCAATTCCGACGTATCCATCTACCCCACTCTTAGAAGTTTTGGCAACTTCTTTATCAAGATCTTTTTCTTTGGGTTGTATAATAGAGTCCAACACAGCTAATGATGCTGAGTCCACAACCACTGCCACTGAGGGGGTTCCAACTGCTAGGGTTGCAAGTCCACTAGAATCTCCTGCTTCTTGAGTCTGTAAGGGTATAACTGAAAGATTTTCTTTCGCCACATTTCCACTATTTTCTCCAAGTGAGGGAGTCTGACTCTCCTTGAGAGTCTTAGATTGATTTACTGTACCTGTGTCTTCATTCTTTCGCTTCTTATTCTTCTTTGTGCTACTCAATTTACCTAAATATTGATTGACTTTCTTAAAGCCCTCAATATATAAGTCTATAAAGTTCTCACTTGGAGTGTCGTCTTGAAGCTCCACCCACCCTGCTTTTGTCATTGTCACTCCTTCATAATCAACCTTCATCAATTTTTGAGCAAATGCCACAGGCTCCAACAAGTAGGAGTCACCATTGAGTAGTTTTACTCCAAGGCATGGAGACATTTCAAGATCTGAATAATCTTTCTTTATGTCCTTGACAATACCACAGTCCTTGAAGGGCAATTGCTCTTTATCTTGAAAGAACAAGTGGACTTTCTCATCACTTCCACCATTTGGTAAGTGAAAATCTAAATACCAAGAACTTGGTGTTGAGCCTGTTGCATCAACTGACTTTGACTTTCTCTTCTGAGACATTTTCTGTAAAAAGAATGACATATATTTAGACAAGATGGATATTATTACATCCATATGGACCTAGGGCCATAGAGTCACCTCTATGTTAAAGCATGTGGTCCTAGGTCCAAAGGGTGCCAACAAAATGGTTCTACAAGTGTACCTAGGCCACTCTATGGTAGTGTGATCACATGTTCCCTTATGACATTAGAGGACCCTCAAAGAAGTATTCCTTGAATGGCCTAAATACCCCTTTAGAGCCTCTACACCAACACCATATGGCATCATGTGGCCTGAAGGCCATAGGGTCCCCTGCATGCTAGTAAGAACCTCTCTATGCTCTACATTGGCATCCTATGGCCCCAAGGCCACAAGGTGGCCACAATGTTTTAAAGAAACGCTTCATGAGGGTTTTCGGGTAACCTATGACCCCAGGGCCATATGGTGCTCTCCATGCAAGTAAAAACCACTATTTGATCTATATTGAGGAGACCTTGTGGGATGAAGTCCATAGGGTCCCCTCTATGCTAGTAAGAACCTCTGTTTACTCTATAATGGCACCCTGTGGCCTGAAGGTCATAGGGTTCCCTCTATGCTACTAAGAATCTCTTTGTGCTCTATGCTCTATCGTCTATGCTCTATGATCTATATTGAATTCCTATGGCCCCAAGACCACAAGGTGCCCTCATCATTTCCAAAAACACCTCATTGTTTTGCTATGGCCCTAGGGCCATAGCTCTCTATGCCGATAGAAAGCACCATGCTCTATATTAGCTCCCTAAGGCCTGAAGGCCATAGGGTTGGCCTCAAGGGCCCCAAGGGTGCTCTGTATGCCAATGAAAAATACTATTCGCTCTATATTGAGAAGACCTTGTGGGATGAAGGCCATAGGAACCCTTCTATGATGGATTTTTGACAACCAATCCCCCTAGGTCAGGATGTTCTATATGCTAGTAAAAACACTATTTTCTCTATATTGGCAGTATGTGACTTGAAAGCCATATGGTCCCCTATATTCTAGTAAGAGCCGCTCCATGCTCTATATTGGCACCCTTTGGCCTGAAGGCCATAGGGTCCGATCTTTGCTAGTAAGAACCATCTATGCTCTATATTGGCATCCTATGGCCTGAAGGCCATAGAGTCCCCTTTATGCTAGTAAGAACCTCTCTATTCTCTACACATCCGATGATCCCAAGGACACAAGTTGCCCTCTATGTTTTGAAGAAACCCTTCATGAGGGTTTTTTGGCAACCTATGGACCCAGGGCCATAGGGTGTTTATCTATGCCATTGAACAACCCTCATTGTTTTGGTACCCTATGGCCCCAGGTATAAAGCACTATTTGGTCTCTCTATGCTAGTAAGAACTGATCTTTATTCTATATTGGCACCCTTTGGCCTGAAGGCCATAGGGTCCGTTCTGTGCTAGTAAGAACCGATCTATTCTCTATATTGGCACCCTTTGGCCTAAAGGCCATAGGGTCCCCTGTATGTTAGTAAGAACCTCTCTATGCTCTACACATACTATGACCCCAAGGGCACAAGGTGCCCTCTATGTTTTTAAGAAACCCTTCATGATGGTTTTTTGGCAACCTATGGACCCACGGCCATAGGGTGCTCTCTATGCTAGTAAAAACACTATTTGCTCTATATTGAGGAGACTTTGTGGGCTGAAGGCCATAGTTTCCCCTCTATGCTAGTGAGAACCTCCATTTTCTCTACGTTGACACCCTGTGGCCTGAAGGCCATAGGGTTCCTTGTATGCTAGTAAGAAGCTCTCTATGCTCTATGCTCTATGCTCTATATTGACATCCTATGGCCCCAAGGCCACAAGGTGCCCTCATTGTTTTGAAAAAACCCTCATTGTTGTTTTGGAACCCTATGGCCACATGTATAAAGCACTATTTGGTCTCTCTATGTTAGTAAGAACCGATCTATGCTCTATATTGGCACCCTATGGACTGAAGCCCATAGGGTCCCCCCTATGCTAGTAAGTAACTCTCTATGTTCTACACATCCTATATGTTTTTAAGAAACCCTTCATGAGGGTTTTTTGGCAACCTATGGACCTAGGGCCATAGGATTCTCTCTATGCCATTGAGAAGACCTTGTGGGCTGAAGGCCATAGGGTCCCCTCTATGCTAGTAAGAACCTCTGTTTTCTCTACGTTGACACCCTGTGGCGTGAAGGCCATAGGGTTCCCTCTATGAAAATAAGAAGCTCTCTATGCTCTATGCTCTATATTGACATCCTATGGCCTCAAGGCCACAAGGTGCCCTCATAGTTTTGTAAAAACCCTCATTGTTTTGGCACATTATGCTCCCAGGTATAAAGCACTATTTGGTCTCTCTATGCTAGCAAGAACTGATCTATGCTCCATATTGGGACCCTGTGGCCTTCAGGCCATAGAGTTCCCTGTATTCTAGTAAGAACCTCTCTATGCTCTACACATATTATGACCCAAAGGGCACAAGGTGCCCTGTATGTTTTAAAGAAACCATTCATGACAGTTTTTTGGCAACCTATGGACCCATGTCCATAGGGTGCTCTCTATGCTAGTACAAAACACTATTTTCTCTATATTGAGGAGACCTTGTGGGCTGAAGGCCATAGGGTCCCCTCTATGCTAGTAAGAACCTCTGTTATCTCTATATTGACACCCTGTGGCCTGAAAGCCATAGGGTTCCCTCTATGGTAGTAAGAAGCTCTCTATGCACTATGCTCTATGCTCTATGCTCTATATTGACATCCTATGGCCCCAAGGCCACAAGGTGCCCTCATTGTTTTGAAAAAACCCTCATTGTTTTGACACCTTATGGCCCCATGTATAAAGCACTATTCGGTGTCTCTATGCTAGTAAGAACCGATCTATGCTCCATATTGGGAGCCTGTGGCCTTCAGGCCATAGAGTCCCATGTATTCTAGTAAGAACCTCTCTATGCTCTACACATCTTATGACCCTAAGGACACAAGGTGCCCTGTATGTTTTAAAGAAACCTATGGACCCAAGTCCATAGGGTGCTCTCTATGCCAGTAAAAAATACTATTTTCTTTATATTGAGGAGACCTTGTCGGCTGAAGGCCATAGGGTCCCCTTTGTGCTAGTAAGTACCTCTGTTATCTCTATATTGACACCCTGTGGCCTGAAGGCCATAGGGTTCCCTCTATGGTAGTAAGAAGCTCTCTATGCTCTTTGCTCTATGCTCTACATAGAGATCCTATGGCCCGAAGGCCACAAGGTGCCCTCATTGTTTCAAATGGAAAGTAGGGCACCTTGTGACCCTAGGGAACATAGGGAATCCTATGGCCCTTGAGATTGTAGATTGTCACCCTATGGCCCTTGGACCACAAGGTCTTTAGATGAGACAGAGGGCATCCAAGGGCCCAAGGGTGGCCTACGTACATAGGGTACACCATGGTGCATATTAACGGGCACCATGGCAGCCCCATGCACCTAGGGCTATAGGGCCATAGGATCTCCAAAAGGAACATAGGGAATCATATGGCCCTTTTGATTGTACATTGCCACCCTATGGAACTTGGGCCATAGGGTCTTCGGATGGAACGTAGGGCACCTTGTGACCCTAGGGAACATAGGGAATCCTATGGCCCTTCAGATTGTAGATTGTCACCCTATGGCCCTTGGGCCACAAGGTCTCTAGATGGGACATAGGGCACCCTGTGATCCTATGGATATAGGTCCATAGGATCTCCAAAAAAAACATATGGAACCCTATGGCCCTTGAGATTGTACAAATACACCCTATGCCTCTTGGGCCGCAAGGTCTCAATATGGAACATAGGGCACCTTTTGATCCTATGGCCATAGGTTCCTTATGTTCCTTTTGGAGATTCTATGGCGCTAGGGCCATAGGATCTTCAAAAGGAACATATGGAACCATATGGCCCTTGAGATTGTACATTGCCATCCTATGGCCCTTGGGCCACTGTGTCTCTTGATGGGATCCTATGTCGGTAGGTCCATATGTTCATTTTGGAGATCCTATGGCCCGAGGACCATAGGATCTCCAAAAGGAACATAGGGCACTCTGTGATCCTATGTCCGTAGGGCCATATGTTCATTTTGGAGATCCTATGGCCCGAGGACCATAGGATCTCCAAAAGGAACATAGGGAACCCTGTGATCCTATGTCGGTAGGTCCATATGTTCATTTTGGAGATCCTATGGCCCGAGGACCATAGGATCTCCAAAAGGAACATAGGGAAGCCTGTGATCCTACGTCCATAGGGCCATATGTTCATTTTGGAGATCCTATGGCCCGAGGACCATAGGATCTCCAAAAGGAACATAGGGAACCCTGTGATCCTATGTCCGTAGGGCCATATGTTCATTTTGGAGATCCTATGGCCCGAGGACCATAGGATCTCCAAAAGGAAAATAGGGAAGCCTATGGCCCTTGAGATTGTACATTCCCACACTATAGCCCTTGGGCCACAAGGTCTCTAATAGGTCACCCTTTGATCCTATGGCCCTGGGTTCTTTATGTTGCTTTTGGAGATTCTATGGCCCTAGTGCCACCCTATGTCCAAAAGGAACATAGGGAACCCTATGGCCCTTGAGATTGTACATTGCCACCCTAAGGCCCTTGGGCCACAAGGTCTCTAGATTGGACATAGAGAACCATGTGATCCTATGGCCATAGTGCCATATATACGTTTTGGAGATCCTATGGCCCTATGGCCATAGGATCTTCAATAGGAACATAGGAAACCCTATGACCCTTGAGATTGTACATTGGCACCCTATGGCCAGATGGGACATTGGTCACCCTGTAGTACGATGTGAAACCACCCTATGGCCTTATGGTCATTGGGTGCCTTAGGGCCATATGTTACTCTTTAGTATGAGGTGAAACCCTATGTAGGCACACCCTGTCTACCCTTCTAAAGATTTGATGTCTAGTTTTATTTTAGTGACTACAAATGAATTTAAAGAAACTATATTACACCATATCTTACAAACACATATAGTGTACACTTTCTTTCCCACCTTTTTGCCTCTTTTTTTTTCCCATCCTCTTGCAACTAAACCCTTATCCATCCTCATACAACAACGCGCTCTACTCGTCCTCTTACAACGTGTGCCCAACTCCCCACAACCCAATTACAGGTATCCATAGTTTCAGCATTTTGTGTAGTTATTGTCTTTTGTATTTGCAGGTTTATAATTGTTTATGTAATTAGAGATTTTTGCAGTTAGAGTTTTACAATTTTACAGTATTAGGTCACTTATGAGGAGTTTTCTGTTTTACAGATTTAAGTCCCTAATAAGAGTTTTTCGTTTTACAAATTTAGGTCCCTAATTAGTGTCTTCTGTTTTATATTTTTAGGTCTCTAATTAGAGTATTCTGTATTACAGTTTTAGATCTCTAATTAGAGATTTTTCTGTTTTATAGTTCTATAGTCTACAGTTTTACAGTTTTAGAGAGAGGTAATTAATGATTTTTGTTTATTGTTTTAGAGAGAGGTGATTCACAACTTAGCTAAAACGTAATTAGATTAAGAACAGTTAAAACCGAATTAGGAAAAAAGATTAGGGTTTCTACATGTTACCTCTGAGTAAATCTGTGTTTGATGAAAACCGGCTGCAGCAGTAGCAAGCAGTCACTTAGGTGTGTTGAGGCCGCGACGATGATGGTAACAAATGTGTGTTTGGGAGGTCGCGACAACAGTCCTTCTGTTGAAGGTTGTGGCAATGGCTTCGCGTAGATCTGTGTGCGCGTCGCAACGATGGCGTAGAACTGTATGCGTAGGGAGAGAGGGAGAGAGAGATAGAGAAAGAAAAGCTCTGTGCAGGTTTCTGTGTAGGTTTCAAGCAAGAAACGAGAGAGAGAAAGAGAGCGACAGTGCGAAAAAATTTGTGGTAGAGAGAGAAAGAGAGAGATAAGGTTAGTTAGGTTAGGTTAGAAATTCAAAATTCAAATTTTGAATGTAGGGGCTGTTCTCACGGGTTTGCAGTCGACATTACTAGAGTTCTAGGCTTTGTTCAAAAATGAGACATAGCTCGTCGGCTCCGAAATTGAAAGAGCTTTATTAAAAAAAAAAAGAAAAAAAAAGAGTATGGAAAAAAAAAGTTGGTGCTAGGCTTTGTCAATGTCCATATCTTTGTAGTACAAGTGGAACGACACCCATGAAGCAAAATTTGACTCCGGAATCAAAATCTGCATAGTAAAAAATACACTAAAAATAGCTAAAATTTAAAAAAATTATCCCGAAAATTGTGCGCTATTTTTTTGTCCGATATCAATAAGTGTATTTTAAAAACCATTATGACAAAGTTTGTCGTAGCGTAAATTTTTTTTAAATTAATTTTTAAATTTATGCCACTTGCGGATATCCCTTGAATGGCCGAAATTATTATGAAGACACCTCAGCCACCCCTAGGCTCACACCATAGGACGACAATGTTATAGGTCAAGTATCAAAGCGTGAAAATCCTATGTCCTAGGGTTTTCTTCTTCTATCTTGTGAGATCCTTGTGGCCCTATGGTGGCAATGTGAAAGCTTGTGGACCTAGGGCCATAGGGTGGCAATGTATAAGCTCAAGAGCCATAAGTTGCCCTATATTCCATTTGGAAATCCTATGGCCCTAGGGTTTAGGGGCAACAATGGATAAGCTCCAATACATAGCCTTATGTTCCAGTTGGAAATCCTATGGCCCTAGGTCCACGACAATGTATAAGCTCAAGAGCCATACGTTGCCCTACTTTCTAGCTGGAGATCCTATGGCCCTAGGGTCATGGGGTGGCAATATGTAAGCTCAAGGGCCATAGCGTGCCACATGTCTCATATGGAGATCCTATGGCCCTAGGGCAATGGGGTGGCAATGTATAAGCTCAATGGCTATACATTGCCTATGTTCCATTCGGAAATCCTATGGCCCTTGGGTAATGGGGTGGCAATGTATAAGCTCAAGGGCCATACATCACCCATGTTCCATTTGGAAATCCTATGGCCCTAGGGTAATGGGGTGGCAATGTATAAGCTCAAGGTCCATAGGGTGCCACATGTCCCATATAGAGATCCTATGGCCCTAGGGCCATGGGGCTGCATTGATATCTTGGCCACCCTTACACCCGCACCCTTGAGCTTGGGGACCTTAGGTTCTCTTATTGTATGTTGTGAGATCTTGTGGCCCTAGGGCCATAGGGTGGCAATGTATAAGCTCAAGGCCGCATGTTCCATATAGAGATCCTATGGCCCTAGGGCCATGGGGCTGCATTGATATCTTGGCCACCTTTGACATCTTGGCCATAGGTTGTCTTTTTGTATGTTTTGAAGTCTTGTGGCCCTAGGGCCATAGGGTGTCAATGCTCACACCCTTGGCCTTAGGGCCATAGGTTGTCTTCTTGTATGTTTTGAAGTCTTGTGGCCCTAGGGCCATAGGGTGTCAATGTATAAGCTCAAGGGCCATACGTTGCCTTATGTTCCATTGGAAATCCTATAGCCCTAGGGTCATGGGGTTGCAATGTATAAGCTCAAGGGCCATACATTGCCATATGTTTCATATGCCAATCCTATGGCCCTAGGGTCATGGGGTTGCAATGTATAAGCTCAAGGGCCATAGATTGCCGTATGTTCCGTTTGGAGATCTTATGGCCCTAGGGTCATGGGGTGCCATAGGATGTATATATACTTGACATGAAACTCCGTGAGGTGATCTTGAGGACAACCCTATGGCCTTCAGGCCTTAGGGAGCTAATATAGAGCAAATATGATTTATACCGGCATAGAGAGCTATGGCCCTGGGTCCATAGCAAAACAATGAGGGTTTTTTGGAAACAATGAGGGCGCCTTGTGGTCTAGGGGCCATAGGAAGTCAATATAGATCATAGAGCATAGACGATAGAGCATAGAGCATAGAGCACAAAGAGATTCTTAGTAGCATAGAGGGAACCCTATGACCTTAAGGCCACAGGGTGCTTGTCATGAAACACCCACGTACATACTTGTTATGCTTTATGCTACATAAATCAATATACTCTGCAAGCGGTTTGTTTAACAATTATTCTTGAAAATCTTCTTGCAGGTATGGCTAATTTCAATCATGGTGATAGAGTGTGCATGTTTGTAGCGACACAAAAGGTTGCCATTGGGACTGTATTTGAAATAAATCCAAGTGCATATTGTTCTGGCATGCTTATTGGGGAAGGCAATGTATCGGTGTCAGTTGATTTGTGTTTTGAAAAGAAAGCACTCATCCCTTTTCCAACAATGGATGCATTGACAGTGGGAGATGCTTTTCATAGTATTGTGAAATGGAGTAGTGGGTTGTTGCAACATATAAATGAGATGCAGTACAAAGGGGCTTCTATGCATGAGGCTAACAAAACAGAAGGAGCATTGGATGCACAATGTAATGGAATGAGCTACAGAGAGGTTTGGAAGGATAAGAGGGTTCAACTTTGGGATGAAAGCAAAACACATGTAGTAGCCGAAGGGGTTGTCATGTATGTGTGTCCGTTTGACTCTGTAAACTTTGGTGAGCTAGGTGAAGATAACATTGGTATTGGTATCGAAACATCCTATGCAGATGAGGCTACTATTTCTGCAGAAGCTAGTGTATGCAGCATTAATCTAGTTTGTTGGCCTATCAAGAGAGTGACAACTATGGATGGAAAAGAATTGTTATGCTATGAGGATCTACATGCTATGCATGCGTTACAAGACACATGCATTGAATCAGCTTATTTGGTAGAGCCTATTTCAAAAAAGCGGAAATATTGCTTTGTAAATAGGAAGCCAAAAATGTCAGTGAAAGCTTCTAAGAGATCCAATCAAGCATCTCTAGCATCTTTCCAGCTTGTTTCAACCATAGATTGTTGTTCCAAAAGGTGTTGTCAATATGCCAATCGAGATAAGGTCATGGCTATGCGCAATGAATTTTGGGGACAGAGTTTGCAAAATAGAACAAACTATGTGTATGATACAATGTTGACTGCATGGCGTGAGAACAAAACAACTACAAAGACATGCTATGTGTTTTCTTTTAATGGCACTGAGGTTTGCAGTAGAGCTTGGTACGAAATTCATGGCATTCCAAAAACTTCATTTTATCGTTACCGTGAACATTTTGAGAATGGGGTTAGACGCTCAGTGCATGGTAATGATGGTGTCATGAGAAAAGAAAGAGACCATACAGAAATGGGAAGGGCATTGATGCGCTCTTTTGTTGATGAAAACTCGGAGAGAATGCCACATAAGAGTAGAACCATGGAAGATGGTACTAGGGAGACTTTGCTTGCAATACCAAACACGTACAAGCAAGTAGACATTTTACATGATGTCAATAAAACACTTGACAGTATGAGTCTCAAGCCAATGTCTAGCACGACATTCAATAGGATTTGGAATACAGAGTTTGCTAATGTGACATTGTCTAAAACAAGTGAGTTCTCCAAATGTGTTGTGTGTAGTCGGATAAAGTCTCAACTAGAGTCAACAAAGGATGACGAGATGATTGCACGTTTGAAGGATGAACGTCGAATTCACATGTTGCAACAACAAAGTTGTAGGAATGTGTACTACACCTGGCGTAAGTTCTCCCAATTGCAAAAGGATAAGTATTTATGCATTATACATGATAAAATGGATCAAAAAAAGACAGCAATACCTAGGTTGCGTGTGAACTCAAAAGATTATGCAAATGCATATCAATTGCAAGTATCATTAACCGGTATGATAACACATGGACATGGTCATGGAATGTATGGTCACTTCTCACTTAATGTTCTATGGCCTTCAGATCCCAATGCTACAATTGGTTCCCTTGCATTATGCTTACAGAATCTGGAAAGAACAGAAAACCATGGACTAGGAGATTTATGCCATGACGGTATGCCATGCAGCAATGTAACGTTATTCAATGCATTGAACTCAAGGAGAGCTCTAGACCTCCAAAACAAAATGAAGCAAGAGCGTGAGAGGAATGCATCAACAATGACACCACCGTTGTCCATCCAAGGAAGTAATGAAGAGATTGTACACATACAATCAACTTCCTCTCAATGTGTTGTGGATACCATATCCACTCCTGTATTTCAAAAATTGCCTGAGAATCTTTTGCTACAGCTAGATAATTGTGCAGGAGAGAATAAAAATCGATATTTGTTTGCATACTTATCCTTGTTAGTAGCAAAAGGAGTTTTCAAAACCGTGCATTTGGGATTCTTAATGGTGGGTCATACACATGAGGACATAGATGCAATGTTTAGTAGGTTCTCAGAAAGATTGCGAACAGGAATGACATTCACTTTTCCACATCTGATGGAACATTTTCAAAAATGCGAAAGCTCAGCTCCAACACCATTTTTGATGACACAAGTTCCCGACTTTAAATCCTTTGTGCAAGGGTACATGTGTGACGGACAAGATGCTCTAGTCGGACACTCTAAGCCACTTCAATTTCGTTTCTATATGCAAGGTGAAGTCCCAGTAATGCAGTACAAAATTCATCCCAAATCACCCGATTGGATGCCAAAGGAGTCAGGAATTGAGTTGTGGAAAAAAGATGACCAGGGAAAACCAAAATTACCAACAGGCTGTCGAGATGTGGTGCCTATAGCAGACTATGTGAGAGATAGTCCTCTTGTTATTCAAGGGATTAAATCATATCTTGACTTTTGGAAAAGATATTCTCTATTAAAGGGAAAGGACCATGACTCCACAAAATATATGGAGCCTGTTGTCACTTATTGGCAAAACATAATCAATGAGCTTGAACAACCAACCAATAAACACATTGGTGAATATACAACATTTTGGCCAAAGACTATAGGGAGTCATCGAATGCAAGAGATAGAGGAAGACAAAGATGAGTTTCAAGGATATGAAGAATTGAATGATCACTATGTTGGTCCTCAAAGTGCAAGGCCACAAGAGGCCTTTAGGCCTCAAATTGATGTAAGAAAAGGGGATCTTGTTCTTGTGAGACCCGCAGATCCTGAATATCCAATATGGCTAGGAGTGGCAGAGTCAAACGTTGATGTAGACAAATCATCTCCTAACTACAAGAAAGTTCTGATTCAGTATTGGGCACCAAAACATCGAAAACGAAATCCCACAATCCAAGAACAGTATGAGCATTGTTGGAAAAAGAGTTGGTGCTGCAATCTTGCTTACCCAAAGCGGTGGGAGTGTGTTGATACAATTGTATGGTCATAGACTCCAAGGGGTGGAAGAATTGCGGAAACAATCAAGATCCCATCAAATGTCATGGAGAAGGCACAGGCTAGCTTAATAGGAGAAATTGAATAGCATTTCAATATCTTGCTCATTGTTTTATTTCCCCAGCTTATGTATGATTTTATGAAGTCTTTTTAAACACCCACATAAAAATAAAAATTCTAAAAGGTGTTTCTCAACACCACCATTTTCTTGGGAATCTATCTCTTTTATGAAGTGTTTTGAAACACCCACATAAAAATAAAAATTTTAAAAGGTGTTTCTCAACACCACCATTTTCTTGAGAATCTATCTCTTTTATGAAGTGTTTTGAAACACCCACATAAAAATAAAAATTTTAAAAGGTGTTTCTCAACACCATCATTTTCTTGAGAATCTATCTCTTTGTCACATTCCCAAATTAAATGAAATTTTTCCAAATTTAATGGGAAATAGGAATCCATAGGCGTTGAAATTAGTCCCAAAGTTGTGGGATTTTCCCATTTCATCTAAAATGGTGTTGTATCCATGTCTATGCTATTATGTGTGCTATGCAGAGTGTGATATGTGTAATAATAGCACAATATCCCTGTCTATGCTCTTTTGTGTGTTATGTAGAAGAACTGTGTTATAATATGAGAGCACTATGTGTGCTATATAGCAAACGTGTGTGATGTGTGTGTAATAACAACTAAAAATCCCTATCTATGTTATTATATGTTATATAGAAAAATTGAGCATGTAATGAAAGTTGAGTTATCTATCTGTGCTATGTAGCATAGCTATATGTATTTATATCAATGCATCTGTAGCTATGCTATTATGTGTGATATATAGAAAAATGTAATTCTAATGCTTTTTTTTTTCAAGCAGACAGAGTATTTCTTGAAGTTTAAAGATAGCCACCCACATGTGACAATTGGGCAAAGGTCCTTTGAGAAGTTCAAGCCTTGGTTCGTGTGAAAGTTGAAAGATCAAAATACATCAAACTGATGTATCTCAAAGATGCATTTAATGTTATGCGCTCATCTGCTTTTGGTTTTCATGGGAGGTCATGTACATGTAACTGCAATGTTTGCAAATCAGATGGGATGAATGTAGAATGTCTTGCTGTTGAGCACTCATTTTTAGGGATCACAAAGTTGTGGGAATCATGCGTATGTACAAAGGCTGCGGGGGATATGTTCCATAAACACACCTGCTTGATGGGCCAATGCAGCAACTGTGGTGTGGAAAAGCTCAGCCTTTGTCCACGAGAACGTGCAGAGATGACAAAGACAATTCCACTACAAGTCTTCGAGGACATTAAAGTTCAAACTAAGCATGGTCTAAGTAAGAGAAAGATGTTGTCACTCAAACAGGTGGCTTTAAGTGAGCTGACAGGGAGGATAAAAGACGACATAAAAATCTTCATCGAGCACAATTTCACTTACAGATGGCAGGCACATCAATACAGAGAATGTTTGAAGGTGTTTCCTTCAGATACCATTATATTTGTAGTAGACTTTGCTGAAAATTACTCGTTCAAAGAGAAAAATGAATTACAATCCATGCATTCGCATACAAATCAATGCACCATCCTTGTTCACATAACATACATGCGTGACAATGAAGATGACAGTATTATCAAGCATATGCATTTCTACATCTCCGATGATAGGCAACATGATACGCTATTTGTCCAACATTTTTTTCTTCTCTGTGATCAGTGGCTTAAAGTCCAGGGGCTGAATTTCAAGAAGCACTGGGTGTGGTCAGATGGTGCAGCCTCGCAATTCAAGGTTGCAAGGACATTTTACTTTGTTGCTAGATATTAAGAACTAACAGGTACAGAGATGACAAGGAATTTTTTTGGCTCTGGCCATGGCAAGGGGGAGCATGATGGTGCTGACGCTGTGATAAAGAGAGCCCTTAGTGAACAACTCAAGAGTAATGGAGTTGTTCTTAGGCAAGCTGCAGACGTGGTTGCATTTTTGACGAGAACAATGCCCAATGCTGCATGTAGCTCTTATGCACAATCCACTAAAGCAGGTCCTACTATAAACAGGAAATTTTGTCTAGTAAAAGAGACAGAAGTGGACAGGTCTAATCTATGGGATTGTGAGAGAGTACCAGGATCTCGATCACTCCATTGCATTTCAGGCTTTTGTCGTCATGATCCTACTCAATTAAGGACCAGGCGGCTTTCTTGTTTTTGTGATGCTTGCATGAAGGTCCATAAGAGGACTTGTTCCAGCAAATCATATGCAGGCAAGTGGACACATAAGGCATTGAAACCACTCTCTGAGGTACTAGAAGATGAAGCTGCAATGTTTGAGGGATCCCAGGATATGCTGAGTGAGTATCTCATTGAAGGTGATAACTTTGCAGTCAATGCAGACGATGGCAATGCAGAAGGTGTAGAGTTATTTCTTTTGAGATGTACAAAGAGAAAATGGATGACTGATTGCATATTAAGAGATAAGTGGAAAAACAAATGTGATAAAAACACTTATGTTGTCACAGGGTGTTATTATCAACAGCAAGAGGGGGACCCAAATCACTACACTCTACTTGATGATAGGGGAGTTGCTAACCTGTACTCTCACCTTGTTCGGGCAATCAAGTTTGACATGCCGTTGGTAGATGCTACCTCAAAGACATATTATGTATCTCTAGAACTACATGAAACCATTTACAATGCCATGCCCTATGAAGCAGCATGATACCTATTTAACACCCTTATATTATGTTCTATATAGCCTTCACCATTTAGTACCTCCTTACACATGTCCATTGTGCTATGTATCACATAGCACACAACCACACAGAGCACATAGCATAGAATCACACACATTTCAGATATTGTGAACATGTTGCACCTTGAAAAAAGTTACCCAAGATATTTGTCGGAAACGATTGGAAGAAAATGTTATCAAGAGCATCCCATTCACTTTATTGATGAATCTCAGGTAAACATGTCTCATTCTTACAATGAATAACTCTCAAGTTAAACATCTCACTCTTATGAATAGCTACCCATTGGGTGTTATGGAGTTGTGTACATGCTACTATATGTGATATGTAGCCAAGTAATGTGTCAAGATAGTCCATTGTATCTACCTAGGCTATTATGTGTGCTATATTGCACAAGTGTGCGTAATAATAGCCCAATGTCCCTCTCTATGCTATAAAAGGACTATATTGTAGTAAGATAGCAACATATGTGCTATACAGTAAAAGTGTGTGTATCACATAGCACAATGTTTCTGTCTATGATATGATGTGTGGTATGTGAAAGAGCTATATTACATATTGAGAGCACTATGTGTGCCATATAGCATAAGTGTGTGTAATAAGAGGCCAATCTCCCTATCTATGTTATTATGTCATAGTATTTCTTGCAGTATGAGTGCTATATAGCATAACTATGTGTAATAATAGCCTGATGGTCCTATCTATGCTATTATGTGTGCCATGTAGAAAGACTCTCTCAGAGTATGAAAACATCAGATCACCAAAATAAAATTACATCATATCACCAAAATAAAATTACATCATTCAATCATTAAGTTTAGAGAACTTTGAACAGGTCAGTTTTTTATATATAATCGCAAGTACATTCAGTGCGCAAAATGTTGTATACATGATTCCATAATCACAATCAATCTTCCCTACATACTTCTCGTTGACTTCTATAGTGGCTGATGACACGAGCAGACACTATGTCCGAAGGATTTTCAAACTAGTTCATCTTTGCATAAGCATTAGGGCTAGGTGAGACTGTCCACTTGACTAACCAAGGGAACAATGTGCTAACCAGGTAAATTGGGGACTGACAAATCTCTGCTGGTTCAAATGAAGCAGGACAGACCCAAGTCCCGGGAGGGTTGAGCTGACACTTGTAGAGTGTGTCATCCACCACCAGTGTATTATCAGAGTTGAACTTAGGATAGTGCTTCCAAAAGTCTTTCAAACACTTGAAAAATATGGGCTTTGTGTTATCTCTACATGGAGGGATCCCAGGAACTTCATTTAGCTTGAAGCTCGCCTCTCTACACCCCTCTTGACCAATAATATCGAGGAAAAATTATTTGTTCAGCCTAGGAAAGCATGCACTCAAAGCAAGTGCTAGATTGTCCTAGGTCATGTAGCTCCATAGTGCAACTTGTGCTCTTTGCAGCAGTACATACAAAAATATTGATGCATTGGGCCTGACCACATATTCAAATTGCATCTTTCCTGTAGAATTTGGCCCAGTGACTACCTGATACCTTGATCTTGCCTAATCAGGAGTACTGCTTCTTGCTATTCCTTTGTAGAAGGAGACCTTATACCTCCTTATGAGAAGCCCATTCACATCCAGTATGATGTATAAATTGTCCCTTCTCTTCTTGTCCTCACAAGACGCAGGAGGCAGTGCAACAATCTGTACTGGCATTACCACAAGACACTCTGGCCTCTCTTGCCTCTCATATTCATGTCCATTTTTGGCCTCTTTATCAGCATTCTTTGTACCTGCCTCATTTGTATCTGTAGCAATCGCTCGACCCATAGGGACCTCTAGAATTTTACCTTTGGTATTCCCAACAGTGGGATCTGTACAAGACTCAGTTGTATCATGTGTAACTGCCTCTTTCGTGTCCACAATAGCCATGAAATGTTCTCCCATTTCCTCTCCCGATTGAGTTGATCTGTCAGTGGGCACCTCTGTGCCTTTCCCTACCTCATTGTTTTTCTCTATACATGCCTCAGTTGTATTATGTGTATTTTCCTCTTTCATGTCCGTAGCAGCCATGAAAACTTCTACCATTGCACTCTCCCGTTTGAACTGCTCTGTCACCTGCCTTAGCTCTATCGGTAGAAGCCGCGACATCACTGTTACCCACTGTTGAGCCTATTCCAGGTACTCTCGTAGTGAGATCCTCCTCACCCAAGTCTTCCATATCTTCAACAACGGCATCTGTACCCTTTGCCTACTATGCATCAACAATGTTATCAGCCGCATCACTTGGAAAGACCACCTTGGCTTGGGCTGTGACATCACTTGAACCCACTGCCTCACGTGTTCCAGCTTCTCTCTCAATGAGGACCTCCTCACCCATGCCTCTGGTATCCTCAACAGTGGCATCTGTACCCATAGCCACAATTGCATCAAGAAGGGCATCTATGAAAGCATGAACAATACTTTCTCTTCCACCATCATTAACATTGCCATCAACAACAGCATCTGTGCTAGCATCCACAATGACATTTGTGCAGGCATAAACTACCGTAGCATCAGCAATGGCATCTGTGCTGGCATCAACCGTGGTAGCATCATAAATGGCATCTGTACCAAATTCAACAGTGGCATTTGTACCCATAGTCACAACTGCATCAAGAAGGGCATCTATGACAGCATGAACAATACTTTCTATTCCACTATCATTAACATTTCAATCAGCAGCAGAATCTATGCAAGCATCACCTTCCATAGCATCCACAATGTCATTTGTGCAGGCATCAACTAGCGTAGCATCAACAATGGTATCTGTGCAGGCATCAACTACCATAGCATCATCAACGGCATCTGTGCCAGATTCAACTGTGGTAGGGGTGGGTAATGTACCCTTTTCAAGTTTAGCACGGTCAACATTTGTATGCACATCATCATTCACAACCTGCACATCTACTCCATTAGGCACATTTGGAACAAATTCAGCAGTACTAGTAGGTTTGCAGGGATCAACTGTATCAAAAGACTCTTTTTTTTTTCCTGTAACCCCCTTGGTAGTTATAGCACCCTCTCTTGAATTCTTCGTAGGATAAGACTGAGCCAGTGAACCTACAGACCCCTCAACTGTATCAAAAGACACTTTTTTTTTGCCTGTAACCCCCCTGGAAGCTGTAGCACCCCTTCTTGGATTCTCCATAGGATAAGACTGAGCTAGTGAACCTACAGACCCCTCATCTGGAACCCTGAAGAGCGAGTGCGTCTCATGCAAGTTTCTCTTTTTTCAGCTTCTTGATTATCTACGACAAGAGAAAGTAGAAACATATTACTAAACATGTACATAAAATAAATCAAATAGTTTGCAAGTACTCGATGCAAAGAATTAACAGACATGTCACTAACAAATTCCAACACTTGATTCATCAATGAGCATGGATACAATAGGGGTGCAATGGATTTCACATGCCTTCTAAAGACATCTTCTAATTGCATGAAGTTACAACAAAAACACACTCATTGCTTTGCATTTCGTTTCTTCCTCTTCCTAAATGAATCAAGAGGTATATCCATTGTGGGACTTCCACCTAAGTTCTTGGGAGTCAATTTATTGCGCTTTGGTGTTAGCTTCTTCCCCGTTGGAGGGGGTGTTTCTTTCACCCCATCTGCAACTGCCTCATCTGATGCTTCATCTCTAGTGAGGGAACTCGGTGATGCTTTAGCACTCAATGGAGAACGCAATAGCCTTCTTGGAGTTAGTTGTTGCCTAGGTGATTTGACTGCAAAAGACTTTGCCATATGTTAGGAAATAAGACGTAGCTAAATAGATAATTGAGTAGATTACTTAATGGAGAGAGACAGATTTATATACATGAGATTATAGAGTAGAGAGAGAGAGAGAGAGAGAGAGAGTACACACGATATACGTGGTTCACCCAATGTGGGCTATGTCCACGGGAAAGCAGCCACTCAATGGCTTTAGTACTTCAAAACAAGAAGTAGTTTACAAAGGGATTATACCTTTAATGGAGCTCCCGCCTTGCTTCACTCTCACCACCTCACACTCACCTTGTTGCATCAACTTCACACTATGAAATGTGTGTAGAAATGGCCTCCTTTTATAGGCCAAAAGGGCTGCCCTCTCTTAGGAGAGACAGCCATGTGTAGCCGCCCTTGTGCGAATAAGTCCAAATCGGACCCTCCAATCCGCCCATGTGTGGCCGCCCTTGAGAAGACAAGTCCGCTTTTGAATTCGGCCACTGGCCATTGAATTTGGCCACCGGCCACCGGCCATTGGCTTCTGACCACCGGCCACTGGCCATTGACTTCCGACCACCGGCCATCGGCCATTGACTACCGACCACCGGCCAACCGACCGGTTGTTTTCCGACCACTTTCCGGCCGCCGTCCGGCCATAATATTCCGGCGAAAAAGAATATTCCGGCGAAAAAAGTCTCAGGGGCCTCCACCCCCGAGGCCTTTAAAGTTGCCCCTGATTCTTGTCCGTGAAAATTTTGGTTTCCGGTGAGTGATTTTCCTTCACGCACGATGGCTTCTCCTCATAATGGGGGCCTTACAAATGTGCGCTTTTACCACAGAAAATTACAAGGGTAAATCAGGCTCCATACTTAACAATCTCCCACTTGGAGACTGATCTCCAAACCAAACCTGTGACCGCTTTCCATTCTGGCTTCTTATCCTTGAATGCCGATTGAAGATGAGCAAAAGCTCAACTTCTCCTTGTTGACCACCTTTGTAAACATGTCTACAGGATTTTCACTTGTATGCACCTTTCCTAGCTTTAGTTGTCCCTCTTCCAAAAGAGTGCGTATGAAGTGATATCTCACCTCAATGTGCTTTGTCCTTGAATGAAAGGCTGAGTTATTCGCAAGATGGATAGCGCTTTGGCTATCACTGTACAAGACACAATTGTCTTGTTTGAATCCAAGCTCTTCTAAGAATCTGTGAAGCTACAGAATTTGTTTGCTTGCCTCCGTCATTGCTACATACTCTGCTTCCGTGGTAGAAAGTGAAACCACTTTTTGCAGCTTTGAAGCCCAGCTTACTGTTGTGCCTCCAACCGTGAACACATAGCCAGTAGTGCTCCTTTGAGTATCTTTGTCACCTGCCATATCTGCATCAGCATACCCTTCTAGAAAAATATTAGTTCCTCCAAAATACAAAGCATTTGTTGTTGTCCCTTTTAGATACCTAAGTATCCACTTCACAGCTTGCCAATGCTCTTTACCTGGGTTGTCCATGAACCTACTCACAACTCCCACTGCATGTGCAATGTCTGGCCTTGTCCAGACCATAGCATACATTAGAGAACCTACCGCTGCAGCATATGGAACTTTAGACATATAGGCTATCTCCTCTTGTGTCTTTGGACACATATCCTTCGTTAGTTTAAAATGACCAGCCAAAGGTGTAGAAAATTGTTTTGCATTTTGCATTGCAAACCTTTCTAGTACCTTCTTGATGTAATCTTCTTGAGATAGCTTTATTGTATTCTTCGTCCTGTCCCTTGATATTTTTATACCAAGTATCCTCTTTGCAGCACCTAAATCTTTCATTGAAAAAGATTTGGACAGCTCCTCTTTTAGGTCTTTGATGTCCTGCATGTTAGCACTTGCAATCAACATGTCATCAACATACAACATTAGGATGATGAATTTCCCATCTCCCAAATTCTTCGTGTAGACGCAGTGATCCGAGTTGCATCTTGTGAATCCATGATCCAACATCCATCGATCAAACTTCAAGTACCATTGTCTTGATGCTTGCTTCAAACCATACAAGCTCTTCTTTAATCTGCAAACCATTTTCTCCTTACCTTTTACTTCATACCCCTTTGGTTGAAGCATGTAGATTTCCTCCTCTAAGCCACCGTGAGGGAATGCCGTATTTACATCCATTTGCTCGAGATTTAGATCATGAGCAGCCACAAGGCTTAAGACAAGCCTAATTGAGTTCATTTTTACAACAGGAGAAAATATTTCATTGAAGTCAATACCTTTCTTTTGAGAAAAACCTTTTACCACAAGCCTAGACTTGTACCTTTTCTTCCCACCTTCTTCTTCCTTTAGCTTGTACACCCATTTTTTTTGAAGTTCCCGCTTACCTTTAGGCAACTCAACCAACTCCCATGTTTGGTTGCGATGTAGTGAGTCCATATCCACTTGCATGCTCTTCGTCCATTCTTCTTTGGATTCATGTTGCATAGCTTCTTCATATGATTCCGGCTCTCCAGAATCTGAGATCAAGAGATGGTTGAAGGAAGGAATAAACCTTTCTGGAGGTCTACTTTCTCTTGTAGATCTTCGAGGAATAGGTTGAGGCTCCTCATTTGGTTGACGTTGTTGCACATTGTCACCATTTGCACTCCTTGAGTCTTCACCGTCCTCAAGCTCCATGTACTCATCACCTGTTTCTTTTGTTTGTTTTCTTTCCAAGTAATCTTTGTACATATTTTGTTCGTTAAAAATTACATCCCTACTCCTTAAGATTTTACCATCTTCAGGATTCCATAGGCGATACCCAAAGTCTCCTTCTCCATAGCCAATGAAGAAACACTTTTTGGACTTTGCATCTAACTTTGATCTTAGGCTTGTATCTATGTGCATGAAAGCCTCACACCAAACACTTTGAGAAATGCATAATTCACCGGTTTACCTGTCCATGCCTCTTTTGGAACTCCCCCATCCAATGCCGTTGAGGGTGACCGATTGATTAAGTACACAGACGTACTTACAGCTTCCGCCCAAAGCTCAAGCGGTAGGCCTGCATGTAGCCGCATGCTTCGTGCTCGTTCCATGAAATCCCATTTTGTTGAGGTGTCCTTGGGGTTGTCCTTTGCCTCCAAATGCTATTGCTAGCACAAAAGCTTTCAAAAGCTTGGCTGCAATATTCGCCTCCATTGTCGGATCTGAGGCATTTAACCTTGGTACCTGTTTCATTCTCCACAAAGGCTTTCCACCTTTGAAATATGGAAAATACATTGGATTTATTCTTCATGACATAAACCCATGTATTTCTAGTCGCATCATCTATGAATGTTACATAGTACAATGAGCCACCAAGTGATGGTGTACTTGCAGGACCCCAAACATCAGAATGAACCAACTCAAGTTTTTTACTTTTTTCTTTCATTTCCTGATTTTTGAAATTTTACCCTCTTTTGTTTACCATAAACACAATCTTCATAGAACTCTAAGTCCACTTCTTTCAAACCTGGTAGAAGCTTCTTTGTTTGAAGGATTTGCATTCCTTTGGCACTCATATGCCCAAGTCGGTAGTGCCACACCGCACTGTCAACTTCTGTAGTTGTTGCACAAGCTGAAGGTTGCGTGCTAACAGTACACAAGTAAAGTGTACCGACTTTTTCACCCTTGGCAACCACCAAAGATCCCTTTGAGATCTTCCACCGTTTGTTTCCGAATGCAATGTTGTGACCTTCATCGTCCAATTGTCCTCTAGAGATCAAATTTTTGCGAAGAGAAGGAACATGCCTAGCATCTTTAAGCTTCCATTCATACATACCCAAAATTACCTTTGGTGTAGTCTTGGAAATGTTGCTTGTGTGGTGTCGCATGGAATGAAGCCCCAGAATCTACTATCCAGGAATTAGACACATTGTCTAATGAGAGAATTAGAGCATCTTGCTCTACTTTACCTGCCACATTGGCCTCCGATGTTGGCTTGTTGTCTTGAGACTCTGTCTCCTTCTTCTTCTTGGACCAGCAATCCTTCTTGACATGGCCCTTCTTGCAACAGTTCCAACATTCAAGAACTGACTTTGTGCGTGACTTGCTCTGCCTTGAGCGATCACGACCCTTTTGGTTTTTGAACCTCTCCTTAAGCCTTCCTCTTGTTTCCACTGATAGTGCAGCACTTGATCATTCTCCTATGCTTCTCCATCGCATTTCCTCGCTTAGGAGAACACCCACAACATCACCAAACTTAAGAGTATTTGTGCCAGAGATAGAATTACTTACAGCCATCACAAGGCTGTCCCAACTATCCGGTAGAGATGATAGTATAAGGAGAGCTCGCACTTCGTCATCAAAATTGATTTTCACTGATCGAAGTTGACTTATGTTTGTGTTAAAGTCATTTAGGTGTTCTGCAACTGAACCATTCTCTGCCATCTTTAGATTGAACAAGCGCTTCATAAGAAATACCTTATTGGATGCCGATGGTTTCTTGTAGAAGTCGTCAAGTGACTTCATCAAGTCCTCCGTGGTCTTCATCTCCGAAACATTGAAGGCCACCGTTGACGCCAAGCTTAACCGGATTGTTCCCAGTGCCTTTCGATCAAGGACAATCCATGCTTCATCTGCCATTGTTGCGGGCTTCTTCGCAAGACCGCCTAGTGGCAAATAGAGGTCCTTCTGGTAGAGATAGTCTTCAATCTGCATCTTCCAATGTTGGTAGTTTTTGTCGTTGAACTTCTCAATCTTGAGCTTCCCTTCCTCCGCCATAAGTCCCACTCAATTCAAGGAATCCTTTCCTTGAGATAATTTAGCTACGAGCAAACCTTGCTCTGATACCAGTTGTTAGGAAATAAGACGTAGCTAAATAGATAATTGAGTAGATTACTTAATGGAGAGATACAGATTTATATACATGAGATTATAGAGTAGAGAGAGAGAGAGAGAGAGTACACACGATATACGTGGTTCACCCAATGTGGGCTATGTCCACGGGAAAGCAGCCACTCAATGGCTTTAGTACTTCAAAACAAGAAGTAGTTTACAAAGGGATTATACCCTTAATGGAGCTCCCGCCTTGCTTCACTCTCACCACCTCACACTCACCTTGTTGCATCAACTTCACACTATGAAATGTGTGTAGAAATGGCCTCCTTTTATAGGCCAAAAGGGCTGCCCTCTCTTATGAGAGACAGCCATGTGTAGCCGCCCTTGTGCGAATAAGTCCAAATCGGACCCTCCAATCCGCCCATGTGTGGCCGCCCTTGAGAAGACAAGTCCTGCCATTGAATTCGGCCACCGGCCACCGGCCATTGGCTTCCGACCACCGGCCACCGGCCATTGACTTCTGACCACCGGCCATCGGCCATTGACTACCAACCACCGGCCAACCGACCGGTTGTTTTCCGATCACTTTCCGGCCGCCGTCCGGCCATAATATTCCGGCGAAAAAGAATAATCAGGGCCTTTAAAGTTGCCCTTGATTCTTGTCCGTGAAAATTTTGGTTTCCGGTGAGTGATTTTCCTTCACGCTCGATGGCTTCTCCTCATAATGGGGGCCTTACAAATGTGCGCTTTTACCATAGAAAATTACAAGGGTAAATCAGGCTCCATACTTAACACCATCAAGATGTCTTCAACTACTCCACGTACTACATCCCCTACGGAAAACTCCGCTTCAAGGGCTGGTTGCATCCCTAGGGTAGACTCCGCTTCAATGGCTGGCTGCATCCCTGGGGTAATCAGGCCATTCTTCCTTATGGAATGAATCGTCTTGTTGGAGCAAGAATGCCATGATTTTTGTACAAAGCAAGCTATTTACAAAGTCTCACTTGGAGTATCCCAAAATATATACATAAATACTGATTTTGGTACCTACCAGTGGCCTGCGTAGAGACTCTCTCTGTTTTTGTCCTCAATGATTCTTGTATATAGGTCTCTGCTACGATTTCTGTACCTGTAAAGGATTTCATTAAATGCAAGAGTTTAAACTCCCAATGGAAAGTGGGCCTGCAATAGTACTAGTAAATAATTGACACAGTGACTACCTGCACTTGATTCTTTCATCTCACTCTTCACCTTCAGACCAATCATATGCTTAGCTCTAGGGGGAACAGACATGTTGCAATCTAGTGCAACACAATAGCCATAGTCCTTACATACATGCACGAAGCATATCATATGGTACACATGGGTGCAAGGCAGGGAGAATACATCCAAGCTTCTAGCATCGAACAGGAATCCACATCCTACACAATGGTAGAACCCATTAAGTGCCACCTCGCTAATGCTCTGCTCAAAATCCACATGAGGAAAAGGCTTCATCAAACTGGCCCCCACATTATGTGAAGTCCTCTCCATGTTAACACAAAATTTAAAGTGCTCTGATTCCTGTGCTATGTTGGTCTCTACTTCTGCAAGTAGTACCTGTGAAACAAAGAAGACAACACATCTAATTTAAGTCTCAATAACCCAACAAAAGCATATTTTTGCTGAAAAGAATATGCATCGTGAATCTTATCCCTTATTTGCAATACCACATATAAGACAAGAACTTACTCTATATGCTATAAACACAAGCTTGATGTGGTATATGATATGCATTGTGATATATAGCACATAGCATAGTCCAAGTATAATGTGATATAAGTGCTACATAGAGTATGAATTGTAGATCATAGCAGAGAGACTTTTTAAAATACCAGATATAGCCCAAACATTTTCTCTATATGCTATATAGCACAAGCTTGTTGGGTATATGATATGCAGTGGGCTATATGAGACATAGCACATAGCATATAGCACAAATATTGTGCTATGTAGCACATAGCAAAAAAAAGAGATTGTGCTATATAGCACAATTCACTATTCCACACACTCCAGGGCTATATTGTGAACATATAACACACAAAATGTTCTATTTAGCACATAGCACATAAAAAAGTTGTGCTATGTATCACATATCAATATTTAACACACACTTCAAGGCTATACTGTGAGCATATAGCATACAGGTTATGCTATATAGCACATATTATACATGTCAATTGTGCTATGTATCACATAGCACATAACCACATAGAGCACATAGCATAGAATCACACACATTCCAAATAGATGAGGGTACTATTGTGAACATGTTGCACCTAGATTGAACTATAAAGCACATAGCACATAACCACACATGGCACATAGCATATAACCACCCACTCCATGAAGATGATGGCTATGTTGTGACCATATAGCACATAGCAAAAGTAGAATATGCTCATACAGTGCATAACCATACAATCCAAAACACTCTAATCACATAACCACATGGAAGTGAACCACATACTCCAAAACAAAGTGAAGCACATGTAGGAGGGTATGCACCTTTGCTTTAGCCACATTGGCTTCTAATTCAACAACGTTGTCTCTAGTAGTACTGGAGAACTGTCCAGTCAAATCAATCAGACGTTGCAGAGCTACAGGGTCTTGCACGCAATCAATCTCCGTTTGCAACTTTATGGCCAAAGTGTTTGAGCTTTGAGCACCCTCAGCCCTATGCAATTCTTTGACTTGATCCTCTGCCTGCTTCTTTGCAACCTCTATTCTTGACTTATAGTCTTGGAATCTGCCCTCTGCAATATTCTTCATTTCTGCAAGTGCCCTGCTATCCTCCTCTGCCAATTGTACCAGGCATCCTCCTGTTGGCACGCTTGACAATGGTACAAACGTACCTTCTATTTTCAATGATGATCTGGTAGAGGCAGCAATGGTTTTGGAACCTCTCCCTCTACCACTCATCTGCTCTTCCCACCTCTTGATCTTGTTTTGCAAGTTGTGTCTTTCTTCTGAGGCTCTCATTGCCCTCTCTGCAAAGATAGCCCAAGAAATTTGATATTTTCCAGATTCACAGCAGTTTTCCAATGCAAAGGCCTTTGCAAATTGAGTCCCTACTTCATACATGAAGGGATCCTCTTGGTAGACATCCCAGTGTCTCCACACAAGCTTTTGTAAGAACTCCGACCGGGCATGGTATGCCTTCACTTTCTTCTGGCTAACCGGAACAAGCTTTGGGCATATAAAGACATCTTCCTAGTCCTCCTCAGAGATGTCATTGTTTCCTGTCAAGCTACGCGGATCAACTCCCTCCAATGGCAGTCCACGCTCCATATGAAATTCCTCAGCAAGACGACAAAACTTCGTATGCAGAGGTGGTTCGATGTTCCTAACTAGACTACTGCTTTCTTGAATCGGATGCTTTGAGGAAGGTGCCATGATGCAGTCTCAAGTGATATACCTGCACATCATCCAATGAACTCATGAGACGTGGTGTGCCCTCGCTTATCATCCCTGCTAAAAAAAAACAAGAACTTCATGGGCCTGCTCTTGTAAGCAGGGCATTCAAGGTGATGTGCTATGAGATTTTCCCCAAGGTTGCATGCAGCTTGTGGACTAGAAAATTACCTTGGGAGTCTATGTCCTCTCATGCAGCCAACATCAGCATTAGTTTTTGCTCGCCTCTTGTTGCAAATGAGCAAGGTGTGGCACTCATGCAGCTTAATGTAGCTAAATGATCCCAGGTGGGGCGCGCGTGCTCAAGCAGTAGAGAGTGTACATGTTCAATGGGAGAGACATACCTCGAAGAGAAGAGGGCGGTTATTGCAATCGTCCTGGAAGCAGCCAAGCTTGCACAGTAGAAGCTCTAAGCAAAATAGACCTTTAGGGTGCACGCGCACAAGAGAGAGAGAGAGAGGACGCACGCACGCAAGAGAGAGAGAGAGAGAGAGAGGCGGGGGGTTTGGGGGGGGGGGGGGCACGGTGTTTGAAACTGCCAACTACTCATGAAAGAAAGTGGGTGTGTAAAGGCTGAATTTTTAAGTATAACATTTTTTAGAATATAAATTTGGACGTCTGAAATATGGCACCAGTGACCACACCCCCAGTGTCATGCTATGCTATTTAATTATATCACATATATAGCTTTCCACCTATTCATGCTTTCACCCCTTTACGCGGTATGACTACCAATCAAAATAGTAAGCGATAGATGATCACACTTTGTGAACGACGTCATTGAGAGCCTCCTTGATGAATTCATAGTGGTCCATCATAAGTCAGCACCCTATCATCCGCAAGCCAATGGACAGGCAGAGAGTACCAACAAAATCCTATGCACAGTGCTCATCAAGATAGTCAGTGACTCAAGAAATGATTGGGATCAAAAGCTACACACTTCCTTATGGGCTTACCGCGTAGATTTTAAAACTTCCATTGGAACGACTCCCTTTAACCTGGTATTCGAGATTAATGCGATACTACCATTGGAATTCCTAATCAAATCCTCAGAGTGGCAACACAATTAGGATGGACGGGCCATGAGCTATCGGAGAGACTAGACACCCTAGAACAATTAGATGAAACTAGACTTAAAGCGATAGCTGGGATATATGCTCAGAAAAAGAAAATGAAAGCTTTTCATGATCAACACGTGATTGGTAAGGAGTTCCAAAAAGGGGATTACATTCTCATGTACACCCTAAAACAACACTCCAAAAAACTCAAAAAGCGAGGAATGGGGCCTTTGCAATCCATGATATATCGCAAAGTGGCACCATCAAGCTTGCAACATTGGCGGGAGAGGAGATGCCTAATTGGACGAGTGGTTTTGTAGGTAAAAGAAATATCTTCTTTTGCTGACACCAGAAGAACTCGCAACACTCCATGCAGCACCTCAGTGCAGACGTCAAGCACATGATATTTGGGAACAAGCACAACAGGAATCCAAACTCAAAATATTGAAACTCAGAGAACAAGAAAACTTCTAGAGGAAATAACAACAGGACGTGGCTATTCAGAATGCTCCGATAGCATCCATACAAACGGCGGCTTCATGGTTAGGAGAAATGGATCTACGCATTCAGTTATAACTTGCCGACGGTACCATCGAAAGAGCGTTAGTGGACACAGGGGCTAGAGATAATGTGTTTAACTACTCCACTTTCAGAAAAATCACACAGGAACCTCTAATGCCCAACACATATGGAATTCAAGGTCGCAAACAAATGTACTATGGACCCCGGGGGATTCACTCTAGATACAAAATGGGACGCCACCTGCGAGCGGACAACTTTGACAAAACCCCTATATACAACTCATATTAGAGAATAAAACCCCCCTTTCTACGCTTATATGACAATCAATGAAGAAAACTATCATACCTTTATCTTACATATAAAATTTAGGTCTTACATGAACTAATTGAGTAAAACTTGTCAGAGAGTGTGTAGCATAGTGAAAGGCAACGTACTAAGAAACCAACTATGTTGATAACTAGATATACCCTCAATGTGTCTTAGTTTGACTTTCAAACTATTTGCCTAATCAGCCTGCACTTTGGCTACTCATCCAATTTTGAACCATCCAAAGCTAGTGTAAATCAACCCTTGACCTGCTCCAAATCAGCCCTTATCTATGACCGGCTTGATGCAAAATTTGATGTGTGACCTGATAAAAACTTTTCCAAAATTCATCCGAGTTCTAGTGCACACCGATGACCAATCATTACAAGTAATCAACCCGGGTCAGGTCCCTCCCCCCCCCCCCCCCCCTAAATATAATATCCCCTCCTTTATTTTTAATTTTGGGAGATAAATTATTGGGGGCCTACCCCTAACTTATACACTTATGTAACTTGTAAAATAAAACCCCTTCCCTGCACTTACGTGGCACGGTAAGTTTTCCATGGTGAATCCCCCGTACTATGGACAGCCTAGGCCACATAAATTTGCCATTCAATATTGATGGGACAGTTTATCCACATCAATTTCATGTGGTCAAAGATCATCATCTGAACGAAGCATTTATTCTGGGAGTGCTATGGATACGCACTTATCAAGCCACACCAAACTAGCAGGACAACACTTTATGCATCGAACACGAGGGCCAATCTTTAGCCACACCATTCGTACAAATGGACCATGAATGGGAACCTCTACCATTGCCACATGCGGCAGCTCAGCGATCATCCACCACAATGGTCATGAAAATATGGGTTAAGAAATCAATCATGGAAACCAAGCCTAGGCAATTGTGGATACCTAAACAACAAATCAATACACGTAAACCTACATTGCCTACACATAAAATTAAACCACCACGAATTGCCCACCGCTGTTTTCAAATGGCCTAACTTGATGGACCACTCTCTTCGACATCCAACCACACTCAAATGGGTATGGCAACCAAAACAACCTCGCCTTCACGATGCCTCTTCTAGTGGATCCATACCTAAGCAATTTCGATGGCAACCCAAACAATGCCAAAAATAGACCCCACCGGCAGCATCAAAACTTTTGCAGGTCACAGTCAAACACAGAGCGCGCCTTCTACAATTACTATTGTTCGGACCCCGCAGCTTCCACGGAACCTCATCACCAACAGCCACTGAACATATTTTTCAGCACCTATCTCTTGCACAACATTTTGTTTTCCCATGAATATCCTCCATTGGCATCATAGAGCCACACTATACGGCTATGCATAGACACGCACTTTATTCCCACGCACTTTGACACGTGTTCGTTGCGGATGACTCACTCTAGGAAGGGGGGAAATGTGGCCGGAGTATCATTTGTATATACCATTATTATCATCTTACTTCTTTTCTTTTCTTTTCTTTTCCTTTCTTTTCCTTTGAAACACAAGTTTTTCAGAGCCTGACAAACTCTTAGTTGGCATAATCATGAGCCATACCATCACCATCTAATACCAGAATAAGAGTATGTATGTAAGGGATGCAACACTAATTTTGGCTAATTTTTGGCCGATTAATAATCATTGTAAATAATTTTCTTTTACAAAAAAGCAAAAAATGACAGGTAATCAACAAAAAATTGATAAGTTGAGCCAGGAAAGTCAGAATCGACTTTTGAAAGAAAACGCCGAAACTTCAAAGCAAAGGACTTCAAACATGGTAGATATGGAAAAATTCAACACAAGATGAATTTTGAGCCAACTTCTGAATGATAAAAAATCGAAGGCCAGTTGTAAACCGAGTGTCAGAATGACGAATGGTTCGAACCGCAGGTGATGTGCCCAGCAAGATATGAGCAATGAAGGTAAGTATAAATGGGGCATTCCGGGTAGACTGGGATTATATAGTCAAAAGGGGCAACAGAAGCTCATTTGCATTCACACACACACACACACACACACACACACACACACACACAGAGCCACAGGAGCATAGAGTTTTTGGAGTTTCTTCTGCCTGCTGCGACCACCTCGGTGGATCTCACTACATCAAATTTGATAGGTATGATCATTAACCTTGCAAGAGCATGTGTGTGTGACCCATACTGCATCAACAGTACCAAAACAACAAATCGAAGCAGTACAAGGTCACAAAGTTGTCAAACTAAAAGGGCCAATGAGGAAGTCAAAAATCCATCAAAAACAAGAAAAAGTTCATCAGTAGACCCCAACTAACTGACAGAATCAGCTAAGCTAAAAATAGTAGAAGAAAATGTTGGAACATAAACATGGATCGCGATCCATGTTCCCAAAACCCTAAAATCAGAGAAACTTCTATAGGAGCAACAATAGAGGCTAGGGAACAAAACCTCATGACTGGTTTTGCAAAAAGCATCCCAACATGGATCACGATCCATGTACCTTTTTGCCAAAATTAGGATAAAAGTGGCTCACTAGCTGAATAATGTACAAATAGTATTGGTGTTGCAAAATGATCACAAAAAGTGCTCTACAGATCATCAAACCCACCTGAATTGCTACTTTTAGTTTGTAAATGGTCTTTTGGTCAAAATTACTGCTAAAGTAATTTGGGAAACTTTACACTCTCCTCGAAGCCTACCAACAAGCAAATGTAACCTAAGAATGGTGATGGGATCAAAACCAAGCAAAAGTTTACTTGCAAAATGGTGAAACTTGCAGAATTCAGCTTGCCTTCTTGAAAGAATTCAATGTCTGGGGGAAATTGCCAAGGAACCAAGCAAATCTATGAACTACAGACCTCAATCATCAGAAATCATAGCAAGGAGAGTTTCAGGCAAAACATGACTCCAAAAGTGGTTGCCAGAAACAGATTTGGTCAAAACGGAAAAAATAAGGCCATAAACTAAAAAATGGGACAAACTATGGAAAAACATGTCCAAAGTTGAAAAAATTTCACCAGTGTACTAGGAAAACCTATAGGAACCAATGTCCACAAGAACTGTATCAAAATTCTTCCCAACATGGATCGCGATCCATGTACCTTTTTGGCCAAAATAAGTAAAACCCATGCCATCTGATTCAATATGATCAAGAAAGCCAAGCCATGAAGTTTCAAGCCATTTGAATCCCAAAATCCACTTCAAAAAGCCAAGATCTCTAAATCTGTACATGATTTCCAAAATTCAGCCCGAGTGTCAAACCATTGATCCAAATCCCAAAAATTTTGGACCAAGTCACAATCAAGATGAACCCTACCAGATGGTATCATCAGATTTCCAAAATATTTCCCAACATGGATCGTGATCCATGTACCTTCAGCTCTAAATCCAGAGAAAATTGCTCGGTAGCATCCCCTTATGCCCAGGAGCAGCTTCCCAAAGTTAGAATTTTCAAATGCTTCCCAACATGGATTGTGATCCATGTTCCTTTTTGCCAAAATCCATGTGTTACATTATAGTCTTGTGCCTATAGTAATCCTAGGTGCACTGGTGAAATTTGGTCAAATTTGGAGTAGTTTTGACAAAGTTAAGCTCACTTTTTCATTTTATGGTCAAGTTTACACTTTCCACAATTTTAATCAATGGCTAAAATCTGATTTCACTTGCAAATTGGCAACAAGATGCCTTGAAGGAAAGCACATAGGGAGTGGAATGTGGCGCCCTATGAGATAAACGATATCTCATCAAATGAGAAAGCTCACCTCACTGAACAAGTACTTGAAGCAATTTCGGCAAACATTTTCATCGGAAGGTTCCAAGCAGCCGCGATAGAGAAATTGTAAAGACCACCATCTTTCCACATGAAATGTGGACTTTACACCAGAAACCAGAAGTGCAAGCAGGGGTCAGGTGCCTACAGCTCGACAACTTCTTACGACTGCCTCCTTGGGGAACAGATTTTAGATGAGCTCACGAGCTCATAAATTCAATTCAATACAATGGGAAAGCAACTCTGACAGACAAGGATGGGGCAGTTGTTAAGGTAAAAATTATAGCTGAAATCATCAATGAAGCCCTCCACCTGTCGCCGCAGGGGACGCAAAATCTATTGCAGAAAACGAAGGCAATAGACAATGATAAAGCCTTTTTGAAGCAATGAGGCCACAAGCTGACATATCAAGACCTGATCTACTCAGAAACGGAACTGCCATTGCGTCTTTTTTTTAACAACATTTCAAGGTGCAGAAGCCGCCTAGATATACTGAACCCTTGTTGCATATGGCAGTGGTGATGGCGATGGGCTTGGCTAAAGGCAGGGTGGTTAGTTGCGACTTTGGCAACTATCTTCTTGACACGATTGTGGAAGCAAACCTGAAGGGCGGTCGAAGAAGTAAAGCTTACATGAACGGAGGACCAATGCTCACATGGATAGCCTATCAAGCACTGGGCATGGTCGACGATCTACCACTTGCCGAAGCGCAGATAGATCTAATCCACAAGTCCAAAAAAGCTGTAAGACCAGTGGTAGGAGCTTCTATAAGGCCGAACCTAGGAGTCAAATAGACAAGGCAAAGTGCACCTCTAAGGGATTCTGATAGTAATAAAACCGAGTCATATTCTTGGAGTAGCCAGGAAGAGGGGTCCCACCCAAGAGATATTCCTTCTGAGTACCAATCTTTGGAGGAAGAGCAGGATAGCCCATACACCCTGGAATATACCTGGTTAAAGAAAAAGGCTGCCCATTTTGGCAGAAGCTATCCCCATCACTCATGCCAGGAGGACAATGGAAGAGGCTCGGGCATTGAGAGAAAAGCTCCGCCAACAAAAGAAAGATCAACATCAAACCCAAGAAACAGAAGCGGATGACGAGAAAGAAGACTATGAAGGTGAGAATTCTCCACTAATACGCAGGCAAATAGAGGCCTTGGAAAGGATCAAGCAACAAAAGAGGAAGGAAGCTGAAGAAATACAGGAAATTGCCAGCACCATGTGACAACGAATTCACAATGAGCTCAAGCGAAAGATGGAGCAGAGGCAGCAAGAAGAATCAAAGAAGCAACGCGTCGATGATCTAGAATCATCTGACGAATCTAGTAAGAGTAAAAAGAGGAGAGTCACTTGCAAGGAGAGGGACAACACGACACACAGGACCAACAAGGTCAAGACCTTGGTTCTACCAAGGATGTTGAGACACTTTCAGAGATGTCAAAAAAAGAGAAAGAAGAAAGTGCAGGACGGTCGAAGCAAGGGGTCGACGAAAAGCAGATGGAACAACAAATGGATCAACAAACAGAATCACAGACAAAGCCTGCCACAACCTCTGATGCATTTGAAGATTTGAAACAAAAGGAAAAGCAAGCTGAGGTGGCTGAGCAATCGGATCAAAGCCGAAAGGACCAGCACGGGCCAAGAATGCCATACACACAAGCGGTCATAAAAGAAGGAGCGGAGATAGTTAGATCATTTGACATTGACGATCACTTAGAGCAGATCAAACTGCAATTTCAATGTCAAAGAGCTCTTACCACCTCAAGGAGTTGGAGTTAGAAGATAACAAAAAGGAGGCATCTAGAGCAGTAGCAGAACCCTGGTAGTTAAAGCAGCAAATCGAAGCACTAAAGAACGCACAAGTCCAGCCACAATCGGAGTTGCAGAGAGAACGAGAAAATGCAACATACTATTACAAAGAAGTGCAACAATAACGAGGCGAACTCTGCATTGCAGATCGAACAGCAATGCCTCGAAGAGGAGCTAACCAAAGAAAAGGAACAAAATGAGAAGCTACAAGGCTCGTATGTAGTGGTTAGCAGGTCCCTCACTCAGCTCCTGGCCATACAAGAGACACCCTCCTCTTCAACTATGACTGCAGGCTCTACTTCCTTGAGCCAGGAAATCAAAGAATTGAAGGAGGCCCTAAAAGAAGAGAAATATGACAGACAGATCATGACGACAGGTCATAGGGCCCTACAATAGGCCAAGGATGAGGAAATCGATGACTTAAAGAGGCAACTGGTTGAGGCAAGAAAGGAAGTAGAAGCTCTGAAAGCAAATCAAACAAAGTATCAGCAGGACCCAAGAGAATTTGAGCAGGGAGAAGGATTCAAACAATCAGCGTTCGAAACTCATCAAACAGAAATGCCCACTACAAGCACTGGAAAAGGCATGCAATAATCTGCAGATCCAGCCACAACATCCACCTCGGAGTCGGAAAAAGATGAAATTCAGCGTTGGATCTCAGAAGTAAATGACCCTTCACACAAGGTGTATATGCAATATGAACTAAAAGTGTTGGAATCGGTTGCCCTCCTCATGATCACTCCAGATGAGGTAGCAAAAAATCATGGGCACGAGATGATCACACTACCATTAATGTGGCAAGAAGTTTGATTATGGCAGCAAAAGATGCTCCTAGAAATTGAACCAAACAGCAAAGGGGACTACAGAGAGGTTCTGATTACGGCCCTTCAGATTGAAACCATCCTCAACAATCAACCACTCTAGAGAAAAAAATGGTTCGATCAACGACCAACTGACGAAACCTATTACAGGAACGCCCCCAGCATCTCAGGATCGACCCCACTTACTGTCCCATCAACAGACAACGATCCTGGGACAGTTTTTATACTTGGCAAAGCAAAAGACCGGCAGTGTTGAACTACCCGGTAATCACAAAACCGTTTAATAACAATCCCCCATCAGAGCATTACATGGTGCAAACTCTAAAAGGAGTAATCAATATGATGAAAGAGATCCCAAATCTCGCTTGTCACATGCTGGTAAAGATTGCCAAAATGCTCATCACTTGCCTTACAGCTTTCAAAGACATTGAAGCAGCAGAGCATCCATGGCAAGTTTTTGTCAAGGGTACACGGGGTGTTACCATATACATGTGGTAGTGATGTGTGTGAACACACTAGGACCGCCGGCGCATTTTTTCCCTCTTTAGGAGTTTTTTTCCCCCGAGCATTGTATATACGCCCATCACTCTAGGGCTATCCATATTTCCATTGCACACTAAGTAATACACTCTCCATTGTGTGCCTTGAGCTTCCTTCGTCTTCTCCAAGCTTGTGTGTTTCTCTGCAATCCTAATTCCAACAATTGGTATCAGAGCAGGTTGCATCCTCCCGGGCTTAGTCGCCAGCTGCTCCAGTACATGCCCGCTCACTTTCTTCGATTTCAGTGAGCTTTGGCGAGCGTTCGCAAGTCGACAATTTTCGGCCTCCGTTTCCTCTACAGGCAGTACTGCACAGGCTATTTCGTCATTTTGTGCAGAATTTCTATCAGTCCCGTTTTCTGCATAACAGGTGCCTTATAGTCTTCTACGGTTTGTGCTATATAGCACAGGTTGTTCCCGCTCCATTTCTCCTATTTTCGGGCAGTTTTCACATCAGGTGCAACATTTACCATGGCTGACAACAACAACAACACAGATGTGTTCAAGATGTTTGCTGCTAAGGACAGGTTGGATGGGGACAACTACCCTATGTGGGCTTATATGATGCAACATGTTCTTGTGTCAAAGGGCGTCTGGAACATTGTGCAGTGCATTGATGTATGCCCTGGTTCTGAGGATGTAGGCGATGTTGAGGATGTTGCAGGTCTTGCTGCAAGGATTGCTGCTATTAGAGTTGCTTTTCCTATAGTAGAACAAGCTCGTTGGGATGTTAAGGATACACAAGCTCATGCATTGATTGCGTTGTCTATGAAGCGCACCATTGTTCCTCACATCCGTTCAGCAAAATCTGCAAAACAGGCTTGGGATATTCTAGCAGGTCTTTATGCAAGCCGCAATGAGGCTAAAATTGATTTGCTGCGTAAAGAGCTGGAGTCAAAGATTATGCATGAGGAAGATGATATGGACACTTTTCTTGCTAGTATCAAGTATATCAATGAGCAACTTATTTCTGCAGGTGAAGTCATTCCAGACAGTTCCCTTGAGCTGACTGTTCTTGATGCCTTACCAGATTCCTACCAGACTTTTGCTAGTACTTGGAGACTTATGACCCAAGGAAATCCAGAAGTTGTCAAGTTTGATGCACTATACACATTGTTGTTGCAAGAGTCACTTTCCAAAAAAAACAGGACTAGAGAGCGTGCAGTTGAACAGGATTTTATTGCTTCTCAAAGAAAGGGTGGTAACAGCAATGCAACCACTTCTTATGGTTCTGCTGCTAGTGGCAAAAATTATATTCCTAATGCTTCTGCTGGCAGCACTTCGTCTAGCAATTCTGGTGATAAGGGAAAAAAGAAGATGCGTTGCCATTATTGTAAAGCCAATGATCACTTGATCAAGTCGTGTCCTAAGTTGAAGGCCAAAGAGGCTAAGAAGAAAGAGGGTGGTTCCACTGCAAATGCTGGTTCCACTACAAATGCAGCCATTGTTGAGTCTTCTGTGAAAGGAGACTGTGATGCTGATGTTGATGCAGAATGGGCTTTTAGCGCAGAGTTCACTTACAATCTTGTTGTCCATGATGCATGCTTATCAGTTGCTGCAGATTCACCTGTGTGGTATTTCGACAGTGGTGCTACAAAGCACATTACCTCACATCGTGAATTGTTTACCTCTCTCGAGTCTGTCCCTCATGGGAATTCAGTCACTTGTGCCAACAATGCCTCTTATCCAGTTCAGGGAGTTGGAAAGATTGTGCTTACTGCTGCTAATGGTAGTTCTTTCACACTTGTTGATGCACTTTCTATACCTGGGATCAAGAAGAATCTCTTGTCTATATCCGCACTTGCTAGACTTGGACTTGTAGTCAAATTTGTGGATGACAGATGTATAGTTCATGATCTCAGTTTTGGTGATGAAATTGTTGCATCTGGCCTTTTGTGTCGTGGCTGTATAAGCTCACTTTGTATGACAAGTTTGGATAAAATTTTGCAAATGCTGTTGCAGATTCAAAGGCTATTTTGGATGCAAAACTTTGGCATGCACGTTTTGGTCATCTGAATTTTGCGAGTTTACTGCGTATGCAGAAATCTAATATGGTTGCTTCTTCGCTGCCTCTTGAAGCACCTGTCAAACATGTTTGTGAAGGCTGTATTTTGGGTGAGATGTAGAGTTCTAAGTTTCCAAAGAATGGTTCAGTTCGGGCCACATGCAGGTTGCAGCTTGTGCACAGTGATGTTTGTGGGCCCATGCAAACTCCGTCCTTGGGCAATTACCTGTACTTCGTGACTTTCATTGATGATTACTCCAGGCATGCATGGGTATTTCCGCTTAAAGCGAAGTCCGAAGTTTTTATGTGCTTGAAACAATTTCTGGCTATGGCTGAAAATGTCTTGAAATGTACTATGGGCACCCTCCGTTCCGATCGAGGAGGGAAATATATGTCTCATGAATTTAATGCATTTCTGGCTAGTCGTGGGGTAAAACACCAATGTACAATGCCTTATACACCTCAGCAAAATGGTGTTGCTGAGAGGAAACACAGGTCACTGACGGAAATGGCACGATGTATGGTCAAGGTCAAGCTTTGCCGCATTCTTTTTGGCTTGAGGCCATCATGTGTGCCACTTATGTACTTAATAGGTGTCCTACGAAATCTTTGCAGTCTATTACTCCATATGAAGCATGGCATGATAGAAAGCCTTCTATTGAGCACATGCGTGTTTTTGGTTGTTTGGCATATGCTTTGGTGCCACAAGTGCAGCGCAGAAAATTGCATGATAAGGCTGTCAAATGTATTTTTGTTGGTTATAGTGCTGAAAGCAAAGGTTACAGGTTGTATCATCTACAAACAAAACGTATTCTAGTTTCACGGGATGTAGTGTTTGTGAAAGATTCTGTTCATCCCTTGCTGGCATGTACTAGAGATAGTAATGTAAGCTCACAGGACATTTATCACACTTTGTTGCCTCTTTTCAGTGGTGGAAATACAAATGTAAGTTCCAATGAGGCTAATGTACAGCCTATGGGGGTTTCTGAAAATGTGACAGATCAGCCTATTATTGATGCAGATGTACTTGATGAGGAAAGGGCTGAAAATGAGCAGACTAGAGGTATGCCAAAATGGCTGGTGCACACTTTGCGTGACAGTAAATTGGATGCACCTTTGTCTAGTCGTACTCATTCAGGCTCTCGCCATGCATCTTATGCATTAGATTGTTATGCTTTGGCTGTGTCTAGCTTACATGATGTTGAGGAGCCTCTGTCTTTTGATGAAGCACAGAACTCAGAAAATTGGATGGCTGCCATGCAATCAGAATATGATGAACTCATAGAAAATGACACATGGACTTTATGTGATTTGCCTCCTGGCAAAAAGGCCATTGGTACAAAGTGGGTTTAGAAGTTGAAACACATGCCGGATGGTGAGATTGATCGCCATAAGGCTAGAATTGTTGCAAAGGGTTATGCACATCAAAAAGGCATAGATTATGAAGAGACTTTTGCTCCCACTTGTCGTATGACTACTGTGCGTTTTCTATGTGCATTGGCAGCTCATTTTGGTTGGGATGTACATCAATCAGACATTGTTACTACTTTCTTAAATGGTGACATATTTGAGGAAGTTTATGTAACACAGCCTCGCGGTTTTGTCATAAAAGGACAAGAGGACAAAGTGTGCAAATGTAATAAGTCTTTGTATGGGTTGAATCAATCTCCTCGTGCTTGGTATGAGAAAGCTGACACTCATTTGGTCAAACAAGGCTTTCGTAACAGTCCAACAGAAAGCACATTGTATGTAAAGCGTGAGGGTGATGTACTTCTCATTGTGGTTCTTTATGTTGATGATTTGCTGATCACTGGACCAAATGAGAGACATATTGCTGAATTTAAGGCTGATTTGAATGCTACTTTCAAGATGAAAGATTTGGGGTTGTTGCATCATTACTTGGGTATACAGTTTAAGCAGTGTGATGGTGGTATTGCCTTGTGTCACAAAAGTTACATACTAAGACATTGCTATTCAAGTTTGGACTTGAGGATTGCAAACCTATTGTCACTCCCATGGAAACACGTTTGAAGTTGAGTCTACATGATGCTGGTGATCCTGCTGATGTCACTCTTTACCAAACTGTTGTTGGCTGCCTCATTTATGTATGCAACACGAGGCCGGATATTCAGTTTGCAGTCTCACAGGTCAGCAGATTTATGCATAGCCCAGGGTCTAACCATTGGCAGGCTGTCAAGAGGATTTTCCGCTAACTTAGTGGCACTTTACATCTTGGCTTGTTTTATCCCAAGGGGGGATCATTGCCGCCAGACTTACATGCTTTTTCAGACTCAGATTGGGCTGGTTGTTTTGACACGCGAGTGTCTACAATTGGTTTTTGTTTCATGCTTGGCAATTCATGTATATCATGGTTGAGCAAGAAGCAACCTACTGTGGCCACTTTGAGTTGTGAGGATGAGTACAGGGCAGTCTTCATAGCTACGGTTGAGTGTGTATGGCTCATACGCCTTATGGCTGATTTGGGTGTTGGACAGGACACTGCCAACACTATCTACACTGACAGTCAGAGCGCATTGGCAGTTGCGAGGAACCCAGTTTTTCATGCTCGCACAAAGCACATAGAGGTGCATTACCACTATGTCAGGGAAAGGCTCTCAAAGCAGGAGAGATGAGCTTGGCTTATGTGCCAACACAGGACAACCTTGCAGATCTTTTCACAAAGTCATTGTCTCGTGATAATCTTGAAGCTTTCCGCAAAGCTTTGGGCTTACTCCTCTTTGTGGACTGATCATGTCCTTAGGGCATGGCACTTTCCTTTACTCATGTCCCATCATTCACCGCATCACTCCAGGGGGGATTTGTTACCATATACATGTGGTAGTGATGTGTGTGAACACACTAGGACCGCCGGGGCATTTTTTCCCTCTTTAGGAGTTTTTTTCCCCCGAGAATTGTATATACGTCCATCACTCTAGGGCTATCCATCTTTCCATTGCACACTAAGTAATCACTCTCCATTGTGTGCCTTGAGCTTCCTTCGTCTTCTCCAAGCTGTGTGTGTTTCTCTACAACCCTAATTCCAACACGGGGTATTTGTTGGAGTATGGAGACATAAATCCCCAACAGAAATTTTATCATGGGATTATATGCAAGAGTAATGTTTCTGCCCTCTCATTACATGCAGACCTTCGAAGAAGCTTTCATGACAGGTTTCTTCAAAGTGGACTCTTCCATATTCAATCCAATGACGAAAGATCTGCCAGGCCGCCACATCGCCTACCAAAGTACCATCATCAATAATCCCTTGAGACAGCTGGCAACCAAAGTCGAGATTGAAGCAAGAGCTCAGAAGTTCAGAAATCTCACTCCAACACTCGAAAGAAGACAATAAAGTAAACTCCCTCAGAGACATCTTGCACAAGGACATGCAATGAATAGGAAGGGGGGAATGTCTGGTGGATACTGGCGCATACAGGCGTATGCACACCCAACCCTGTGGACACTCTATTTTTCAGAAAAAACCCTGTAATTCAGCCTAAGATGAGTTGTAATCATGATGAGATTGGACCATACCCTTTTTATTTCTCTGAGTCTGCACCCTTGTAAGAGGCCAGATGGCCATGGAAAAGCCCTCTAACTTTTAAAGTCAAAATCCTTAGTTTTGAAGAAAAAGGTATCATTAGCTGAAGAAAAGAAACGTGCATTGTGGAGGCTTCTTGTGACTACAACTTGTAATCCTCTTTTCTCCTGAGCTAGTAATCAGAATTCTATTCCGAATAGCACATTGCGTTCCTTGTCTCTTGCTCTACAATCTAAGTGTAATCATTTCCAATTCTGTTGTGGTTTGTGACATATTTTTTGTGAGCTAAATGCATTGATTTGGGAGGTAAATCAGTTGTTTTTTGATGTATTGACCATGGATAAGTGTTTCTATGCTTAATATAGATCTTTCCAAGTACTTCTATTTCAGTTTTCTTCACATTTTTTGTGATGGATCGTGATTTATGTACCTTCCCAGATGGTGACAGAACTTGGTAGGATTGAGCCCATAAGTGTTGTGATACCTCTTATTAAGTTTCATGACATTCCGGATTCATTTGGATACCGAAAAGGCGTGATGACGTTGAGTGTTGAGATTTGACGCATACTGATTGTCTAACTAGGAAGTGGTTCATTTGCTTTTTTCGTAGAACGAGTAGTCCTTGAGTTCACTTTGGTGAGATTGACACTCTCATTAAGTCTCTGTGTCCCATCCCAAGTCGCTTCCTTGCATATTGACATTATGTTAGTGCAAAAGAGCTATGTTGCAGATGTCCGTCGCGACGTCCCACTAACACTAAGTTCCTCCGAAGATGTGTCTCCACAAAGGTGGCCGTCTAAACGATTGCCAACTCCTCCCAAGAGGAAATGGTTAACCCATAGTCCTTCTCCTCATCACTTCAAAAGGGGAAGAGAGGAAACAAAGGAAGAAAAGGACAAGAAAGAGGTCACTCTCTTCTCCTTCTTCTTCACCTTCCTCCTCTTCTGACGAAAGAAATATTTATTCTCCTAGAGAATGCAAGAGGGGAGGACATTGCAAATCTTATCCTGCATGGCGAAGGTCACAAAAGCTCAAGAAGTTCAAAGTTCACTCTTTCCTCACCTATGATGGCACCTTTGGTGCTACTGACAAAGTATTGGCCTTCATCCAACAATTTGATGCAGCCTTTGGAAACGAGGGCTTCACGGAGTCCTCCAAGCTAATCCATGTAGCTATGCACTTCCAAAAATTGGCTCGTCAATGGTGGGCTAGTCTTCATGGAAATGGCGAAGCCCCAAAGACATGAAAAACTCTACAAGTTTCCATCATGAAGGAATTCCTTGCAAGTGATGCAAAGGACAAAGTGCTTGGTGAAGTTTAAAGATTCTCTCTCATGAGTCTATCCACACATACATGGACAAGTTTTATGATTTACATCTCAAGGCTACTATCTTTCAAAAGATAGATTCTACCGAGCAAAAGCAACAATTCTGTGCGGGATTACCCAAAGAGATGGACAAGTATGTCAACTCTCAATGGTCTGGTTCTATCACCAGAGTAATCCACCACACCATGGTTGCTTCGCGCATCAATTTCCAACAAGGGGCTAGATGGAATGTCAAGCCCATGGAAAATAAAGAGAAAAACGATGCCAAGCGGAAAACCAATGCCCAAAAAACTTACCAAGACTATTCCAACAACAACAACAACAACAACAATCGGACCAAGGAGAAGGGAGTTTACAAAGGTAAATATAAACTCTCTCCTAAAGAGCTAGAAGCTTTTTGTAAGGACCACAAATTTTTTAAGTGTGGAGGGCAAGGCCATGGTTATCGTTCTTGCTCCAAGAGAAATACCCGCAATGAGACTCCTAGAGCCTCTATGTTTGAAGCTCCAAAAGAGGATACTCATTGCCAAGGATTTCTCCTTTCCTATTCTTGGGGAAAGATGGAAGAGCATGATGCCTTTATTTTGTTTGACCCTGGCTCAACTCACAACTTCATATCCACGGAGTTGTCCACTAAGCTAGACATACAAGCCCACGAGATGGGAGATGCATTGAAAGTCAATGGAGCTATCAAGGGACAAGACGTCTCAATTACTTTCTTAATTGGAAAATTAAAGCTTCATGTCCAAAGCTATGTGGACAAAAAGGATTTCTTCATCTCCCCTCTCAAACATGAGAATGTTATTGTTGGGCACCATGGTTTAACCGCATGGCTTCCAACATGAAGTTCCTTGAAAGGAGAATCTATTTCACCTACAGGGAAGAGAGCATGTACATAGATGCTACTGAGTCGGGGAACACCATATCTTTGCAATAAAAGGAATCAAGAGGAATTAGAGTTGTCTAATTTCCTAAATGGATCCCAAGATGTTTTCATTGATGAAATCGCTAGTGAGGTACCTGTAAAATGAGGAATGATGACCATGCAATTGATCTCCTATCAAGAACCTCACTACCTAGCAAGCCTCCTTATCAAGTTTCACAAGCTCAACAAGAGGAGATCATGAAGCAAGTGCATGAATTGGTGGAAAAAGGGATGGTGAGGTCTAGCTCCTCTCCATTTTGTTCACCATTTCTTTTAGTGAAAAAGAAAGAGGACACGTATCACATGTGTATCGACTATAGAGCACTAAATAAGATTACTTTCAAAAATAGACTTTTCGTGCCGCAGAAAGAAGATCTATTTGATAAGTTACAAGTTTTGGCTTGACAAATTCTTCAGACGCATTCAAACTCATGTTGGACAAAAATCTTTAGGCCATTCAAATTCTCTTGAGGAGTACAAGCGACACCTCTAGGGAATCAACAAGTTGTGAGAGAGAATAAGCTTTTCATTAATCAAAAGAAAAGTGAATTTTTTCGGCAAGAGATTTAATACTTAGGTCACATCATCACTAAAGATGGCAACCATATGGATGCAACAAAGGTAGAGGTAATAAAAGGATGGCCTAATCCAAGGAATATATAGGAGGTACAAAGCTTTGTAGGTATGTGTGCCCATTACATGACTTAACAAAAAAGGATGTTAAGTATTCATGGACTGCAAAATAGCAAGAAGCTTTTGAGAAGCTTATCTCCCAACGTGTGTTAGACTATTAGATCTCTCAACGACCTTTGAGGTCCAATGTGATGCTTGTGGTGATTTCCTTTGAGTTATTTTGCTTCAAGAAGGGCATGCCAGAGCATATGAGAGTCAAAGACGCGAATTCGATAAGTGAGTATTGGACAAATACGAATAAGAGCTACTAGCTAGTTCATATGCCCTAAACACGTGGAAACACTATCTCTTGGGGACTCCATTCATCCTATGAATGGATCACAAAGCCTCAAGAACTTCCCAAGTAGAGTGACAAATTCTACATGGTGTTTGAGAGACGTCGTCATCACAAAGATGATTCTTAGTATGCATACTACTTAAATTTGTGCACAATAAAAAGTCTTATAAGACAAAAAAAAAATCATTTAAAATGCATTTTTATATGCTTACTCTAGTGCAGCATTGTAAGCATTTACAAGGTTCATATTATCCTTAAGCTAGGTTCCTTGCATCCATTTAGCATCTTTAAAAGGATAATTCTTTAACTTAATAAGACATCATCAGATAATCTTACCGTTTCTTAATACCTTATCTTCATGTCCAAAGCTATGTGGACAAAAAGGATTCCTTCATCTCCCCTCTCAAACATGAGAATGTTATCGTTGGGGCACCATGGTTTAACCGCATGGCTTCCAACATGAAGCTCCCTAAAAGGAGAATCTACTTCACCTACAGGGAAGAGAGCATGTATATAGATGCTAATGAGTTCGGGGTAATCCTACACAGAATTGTTGCTTTTTCTCGAAGAAGTCTATCTTTTGAAAGACAATAGCCTTGAGATATAAATCCCAAAACTTGTCGACATGTTTGTGGATAGACTCATGAGAGAGAAGACTCAAACATGTTTGTGGATAGACTCATGAGCGAGAAGACTCAAACTCCGCCATTCGATGAAAACTTTGTCCTTTGCATCGCTTGCAAGGAATTGCTTCATGATGGAAACTTGTAGAGTTTTCCATGTCTTTGGGGCTTCACCGTTGCCACGAAGTCTACCCCACCATTGATGAGTCAATTTTTGGAAGTGCATAGCTAGATGGTGTAGCTTGGAGGACTCCGTGAAGCCCTCTTCATCATCAAAGGTCACATCAAATTGCTGGATGAAGGCCAATATTTTGTTGGTAGCACCAAACGTGCCATCATAGGTGAGAAAAGAGATACTCTTTCCTCCCTCTTTGAGTTTATTTAGCTTTTGTGACCTTCACCATGTAGGGTAAGATTTGCGATGTCCTCCCCTCTTGTACTCTCTAGGAGAATAGCCATGGCTTTCATCAGTAGAGGAGGAAGTTGAAGAAGAAGGAGAAGAGAGTGACCTCTTTCTTGCCCTTTTCTTCCTTTTTTCCTCTCTTACCTTTTGGAGTGACGAGGAGAAGGACTATGGGTTAACCGTTTCCTCTTGGGAGGACTTGGCGATCATTTAGTCCCCCGTCTTTGTGGAGCCACATCTTCGGAGGAACTTAGGGATTCATTAATTTCTTGTTCTTTGGATTCCTCCTCTCGTATGGGAGCTTCTTTTGGGGGTCTCATCAAGAGGCCTCCTAAGCTCTCTCTCCTCTTGGAGAGGAAAGGAAATCCCATAAGCATGAAGTTGTTGAGTAACTTCGGCTTGCAAAGCGGGGTTGCCCATAGCTTGTTTCAACCTAGTAACAAGATAATTAACAAACATGGGGGAATCATCATTAGCACCTTCATGTGCAAAATCAAAATTATCAATGTTCATTCTACTCTCTTTGTTATTGTCAGCCATGTTAATTGAACTTATGTGTTTACTTAGTGTATGCTTTGGCAATTCAAAGCCTTAGTTGCTACTCCTCTTAGCCTTTGAAAATACGCACTTAAGTATCTACACCCAAGGCTCCAATTGGTTAATCATAGAGAGTAGTGGAGTGGGTCTAACATAGCGAACTTGCTGAGGGATATCTCCTTTCGGACTTCTTATGGCTCAATAATGGTAAAGCCGTAGGCAAGTCTAAAAAGACTCCATTATTAAAACCAAAGCTCCCGAGGTGTGCACCATATCCCACATAGTGGGCTCAACAAAACCAATAATAGATCCCAGTCCCACTTACCCTAATATAATCAACAAAATCAACCATTAATAGGCTACTTAAGGACCTCTCTTCTTAGGCAAGAAAAGAGAAACCAAATGCTATGACACCAATGTAATGGAAATGGCCTATGAACTTTGAGAGTAGCAGAATTAGGAAATTAGGTGAATCACTTTTCTAAGATTACTTTGTGAGCATAGTGGGTGAACTTAATTGATGGTAGCAACATAAACATGGTACTTAGTTAACTTGTCATGAACAATACTTTTGCAAGAGAGAGAGTTTAGAGAACATGACAATAGTTGAGGACCGGATTCATACAGAGCCGGTCCCCCCTCCAATAGGCATTTGTATTATAGTTTCTCCCATCAAGACACACTTGGTACAATACAATCTTTGTGTTCCTTGTGACGTAGGTGATGCAATAAAGATAGAAATATTCATGCATCACAAACATAACATAAAATTTGTGGAAAGCATTAACTATCCCAAGCCTCAGTGTCAAGGCCTCAAACACCTTCAAAGGTGGAGAGAGCTAGTGGAGAATGAGGATAGGGAAGAGGAAGAAGAAACATTCCATAGGACAAAGAAATAGTTCTTCACTTATCATCACTCTTCTTGCTAGCATACATAATAGCATAGTAATGAAGATGGAGAAGATGGCAAGTTTAAGCATTGAAGCATGGTTCTTGGTTGGATTTGCATTCCATAGCCAAGAGTGTTGGTGTAGGCTCTCACTTCTCACAAGCTTGGAGAAGGAGGTGGAGTTCCTCAACTTTCTCCAAGTGAGAATGAATCCACAAAATGAGTGTGTGTGTGTGTGTGTGTGTGTGTGTGTGTGTGTGTGTGTGTGTGTGGGGTATATATCCCCCTAGCACCCCCCCTCAGGGAGGTCACCTGATAAAAATGTAACCTATCACGTGAGTTCAACAGAAGGGTATTTAAAGTTCTTGAAACTTACAGAAACATATATACAGAAGAGCATTATTTTTTCAAATTTGAAAAAAACTTATAGATTTTAAAATAAAAGGGTACATTATATTCCTAACAAAATTCACAAATAAGGGATTTTACAAACATGTTTTGAACGCACGTGATATAGTAGTTTTACACATAGTGAACCCCCTGAGAGCACCCCCCTTGCTTGCTTGGGGCAAGTAAGTTTACACATGTTTCAAGCTCATTGGACCCCTCTCCGTCCTAGCCAATCACATGAGACATTCATGCAAGTCAATGGGTAGTCTTTAGACAAGTGTCCTCCTTATTCCTTAGAGAGAGAGCTTGAAAATATCTAGATATTTGTTGGATGGAACTAGAAGCGCATTGGACCCCTCTTTAGCCCAACCAATAGCATTCAAGCACACCATGTGGTTAAGCATAGGGAGAGTCTAACATGTGTCCCATGTGTCCTTAGAGAAAAGGGGTGCCCTTTGGGCCAGTGGAAGGTTAAGTTAAAGATTCCCCTAACTTTGGGACTTTCATGCATAGTAAGCTTCTCAAGCACCTTCCTCATTAAGTTTGTAGGGTCTCTTTTTTACTCAAGCACCTTACCCCCCCATGCATGGGAAGCTTCTCAAACACCTTCCTCATTAAGTTTGTAGGGTCTCTTCTTGACTCAAGCACATTACCCCCCATGCATGGGAAGCATTAAATATGACAAGCACTTCAAGTAGCTTAGTCATCAAGCATGACAAGCACCTCAAGTACCTTAGTCATCAAGCATGACAAGCACCTCAAGCGCCTTAGTCATCAAGCACCTCAAGCACCTTAGTCATCAAGCACACACCTTAGTCACATCAAGCACGACAAGCACCTCAAGCTTAGGTTGGGTTCCCACCTCAAGCTCAGCCCTAGCTTGCCTAAGGTCAAAGGACTTTTAACACTAACCATTGGAGGTCTTTAATGAAGCTAACCCTAAGGTCTTTTAAGATCCATTAGATGCACATTGCTCTTTGATAGACTACCTCCTTTTGGACCCCTATTGAGATGTAACCATCTCTCCTCTTGGTCCCGTGTTGGGATAAGTCTAGAAGCACCTATTTGCACATTGTTGTTTTGTAGACCGTCTCCTTTTGGACCCCTATTGAGATGCAACCGTCTCTTCTTTTGGTCCCATGTTGAGATAGGTCTAGAAGCACATGTCTCTATTCTAACTCTTGTTCCCGTTTATTCTCCCACATTAGCTGATCAGTTTAATATGAGAAAATCATTTTGGTAAAGTTAGATATTACATGGTGTTTAAGAGACGTCGTCATCCCAAACATGATTCTTAGTATGTATACTACTTAAATTTGTGCACAATAAAGAGAGAATTAGTCTTATAAGACAAAAACATTGATCATTTTAAAAAAACATATACATTTGCTTACTCTAATGTAGGATTGTAAGCATTGACAAGGTTCATACTATCCTTAAGTTGGATTTCTTGCATACATCTAGCATCTTCAAAAGGATAATTTTTGAACTTAAAAAGATATCGTCCGGATAATCTTACCATGTTGTAGTACCTTGTCTTCATGCAAAAGGATAGCTTTGGATTGTAGTACCTCTTCTTGATCTTTGATTTTGGAGGGTCTTCAATAATTGGTTCATTTGGAGGCTCTCCTTTGTAGGGCTTGAGTAGGCTCACATGAAAAGCATTGTGTATGAGCCAATGGTTAGACTTCATGTCCAAAGCTATGTGGCCAAAAAGGATTTCTTCATCTCCCCTCTCAAACATGAGAATGTTATCGTTGGGGCACCATGGTTTAACCGCATGGCTTCCAACACCAATGTAATGGAAATGGCCTATGAACTTTGAGAGTAGCGGAATTAAGAAATTAGGTGAAGCACTTTTGTGAGATTACTCTGTGAGCATAGCGGGTGAACTTAATTGATGGTAGCAACACAAACATGGTACTTAGTTAACTTGGCGTGAAAAATACTTTTGCAAGAGAGAGAGAGAGAGAGAGAGTGAGAGAGAGTTTAGAGAACATGACAATAGTTGAGGACTGGATTCATCCGGAGCCGGTCCACCCACCAATAGGCATTTGTATTATAGTTTCTCCCATCAAGAGAGACTTGGTACTTTTTCCCTAGGTGATGCAATGAATATGGAAAGCTTCATGCATCACAAGCATAACATAAACTTTTTGTAGAAATCATTAACTATCCTAAGCCTCAGTCCCAAGGCCTTAAACACCTTCGAAGGTGGAGAGAGCTAGCGCGGAATGAGGATAGGGAAGAGGAAGAAGAAACATTCCATAGGAGAAAGAAATAGTTCCTCACTTATCATCACTCTTCTTGCTAGCATACATAATAGCATAGTAATGAAGATGGAGAATATGGCAAGCTTAAGCATTGAAGCATGGCTCTTGGTTGGATTTGCATTCCACAGCCAAGAGTATTGGTGTATCCTTTCACTTCTCACAAGCTTGGAGAAGGAGGTGGAGTTCCTCTACATTCACCAAGTGAGAATGATCCACAAAATACGTGTGTGTGTGTGTGTGTGGTGTATACCCCCCAGCATTCCCCTGCTTGCTTGGGGTGAGTTGTAGCTTTTACACATGTTTCAAGTTCATTGGACCCCTCTTCCCCCTAGCCAATCACGTGCAGCATGCATTCAAGTACATGGGTAGTCTTTGGATAAGTGTCCTGCTTACCCCTTGAGAGAGAGAGAAAGAGCTTGAAAATATCTAGATATTTGTTAGGTGGAACTAGAAGCTCATTGGACCCCTCTTTAGCCCAACCAATAGCATTCAAGCACACCATGTGGTTAAGCATAGGGAGAGTCATACATGTGTCCCATGTGCCCTTTGAGAAAAGGGGTGCCCTTTGGGTGAGTGGAAGGTTAAGTCAAAGATTCCCCTAAATTTGGGACTTTCATGCATAGTTATCTTCTCAAGCACCTTCCTCATTAAGTTAGTAGGGTCTCTTTTTGACTCAAGCACCGTACCCCCCATGCATAGGAAGCTTCTCAAGAACCTTCCTCATTATGTTTGTAGGGCCTCTTTTTGACTCAAGCAACTTACCCCTCATGCATGGGAAGCTTCTCAAGGACCTTCCTCATTAAGCATGACAAGCACCTCAACCACCTTATTCATCAAGCATGACATGGACCTCAAGCACCTTAGTCATCAAGCACGACAAGCACCTCAAGCAGCTTAGTCATCAAGCACGACAAGCACCTTAGTCATCAAGCACGGAAAGCACCTCAAGCTTAGGTTGGGTTCCCACCTCAAGCTCAGCCATAGCTTGCCTAAGGTCAAAGGACTTTTAGCACTAACCATTGGAGGTCTTTAATAAATCTAACCTTAAGGTATTTTAAGCTCCATTAGATGCACGTTGCTCTTTGATAGACTACCTCCTTTTGGACGCCTATTGAGATGTAACCATCTCTCCTCTTGGTCTCTTGTTGAGGTAAGTCTAGAAGCACTTCTTTCACATTGCTCTTTGATAGACCATCTGCTTTTGGACCCCTACTGAGATGCAACCATCTCTCCTTTTAGTCCCGTGTTGAGATAGGTCTAGAAGCACATATCTATATTCTAACCCTTGTTCCCGTTTATTGTCTCACATTAAATGATCAGTTTAATATGAAAAAATCATTTGGGTTGGTTAGATATTAGATTTTATGACATTACCTCTCTCTTGAAATCATAGTCTTCCTCGACTATGAGGTAAAAGAGATAAAGCCATAATCATTAGTCAATTTTTCTAAGCGGGTAGAGGATCCCTTTTTACCCTACGACATCATTCCAAGATGGATGACTAATCTAATATCTGACTTTACGAAATGATTTTCTCATATTATACTGATCATTTAATGTTGGAGAATAAACAGGACCAAGAGTTAGAATAGAGACATGTCTTCTATACCTAAGTCAATAGGGGACCAAAAGGAGAGATGGTTGCATCTCAATAGGGGTCCAAAAGGAGATGGTCTATCAAAGAGCAATGTGCAATAAGTGCTTCTAGGCTTACCTCAATAGGGGACCAAGAGGAGAGATGGTTACATCTCAATAGGGGTCCAAAAAGGGGTAGTCTATCAAAGAGCAACGTGCATCTAATGGAGCTTAAAACACCTTAGGGTTAGCTTCATTAAAGACCTCCAATGGTTAGTGTTAAAAGTACTTTGACCTTAGGCAAGACCTTAGGCAAGCTAGGACTGAGCTTGAGGTGGAGCTTGAGGTGGGAACCCGACCTAATCTTGAGGTACTTGTTGTGCTTGATGACTAAGGTGCTTGAGGTGCTTGTCGTGCTTGATGACTAAGGTGCTTGAGGTGCTTGTCATGCTTGATGACTAAGGTACTTGAGATACTTGTCATACTTAATGGGGAAGGTGCTTGAGAAGCTTCCCATGCATGGGGGGTAAGGTGCTTGAGTCAAAAAGAGACCCTACAAACTTAATGAGGAAGGTGCTTGAGAAGCTTCCTATGCATGAAAGGCCCAAAGTTAGGGGAATCTTTGACTTAATCTTCCACTCACCCAAAGGGCACCCCTTTTCTCAAAGAACTTGATCAAGCACCCAACCCTTTACCAATGAATGGATCACAAAGCCTCAATAACTTCCCAAGTAGAGTGACAAATTCTACATGGTGTTTGAGAGACGTCGTCATCACAAAGATGACTCTTAGTATGCATAATACTTAAATTTGTGCACAATAAAAAGAGAACTAGTCTTATAAGACAAAAACATTTTTCATTTAAAATGCATTTTCATATTCTTACTCTAGTGCAACATTATAAGCATTTACAAGGTTCATATTATCCTTAAGTTAGGTTCCTTGTATCCATTTAGCATCTTTAAAAGGATAATCTTACCGTTTCTTAATACCTTGTCTTCATGTCCAAAGCTATGTGGACAAAAAGGATTCCTTCATCTCTCCTCTCAAACATGAGAATGTTATCGTTGGGGCACCATGGTTTAACCGCATGGCTTCCAACATGAAGCTCCCTAAAAGGAGAATCTACTTCACCTATAGGGAAGAGAGCATGTATATAGATGCTAATGAGTTGGGGGTGATCCCGCACAGAATTGTTGCTTTTTCTCGGCAAAGTCTATCTTTTGAAAGACAATAGCCTTGAGATATAAATCCCAAAACTTATCGACATATTTGTGGATAGACTCATGAGAGAGAAGACTCAAACTCCGCCATTCGGTGAGCACTTTGTCCTTTGTATCGCTTACAAGGAATTGCTTCATAATGGAAACTCATAGAGTTTTCCATGTCTTTGGGGCTTCACCATTGCCACGAAGGCGAGCCCACCATTGACGAGTCAATTTTTGGAAGTGTGTAGCTACATGGTGTAGCTTGGAGGACTCCGTGAAGCCCTCGTCATCAATGGCCGCATCAAATTGTTGGATGAAGGCCAATACTTTGTCGGTAGCACCAAAGGTGCCATCATAGGTGAGAAAAGAGATAGTCTTTCCTCCCTCTTTGAACTTCTTTACCTTTTGTGACCTTCGCCATGTAGGGTAAGATTTGTGATGTCCTCCCCTCTTGTATTCTCTAGGAGAATAGCCATACCTTTCATCGGTCAAGGAGGAAGGTGAAGAAGAAGGAGAACAGGGTGAACTATTTCTTTCCCTTTTCTTCCTCTTTTCCGTTTTGGAGTGACGAGGAGAAGGACTATGAGTTAACCGTTTCCTCTTGGGAGGAGTTGGCGATCGTTTAGTCCGCCGTCTTCGTGGACCCACATCTTCGGAGGAACTTAGGGATTCATTACTTTCTTGTTCATTGGATTTCTCCTCTCGTATGGGAGAGAGTCTTCTTTTGGGGGTCTCATCAAGAGGCCTCCTAAGCTCTCTCGCCTCTTGGAGAGGAAAGGAAATCCCATAAGCATGAAGTTGTTGAGTAACTTCGGCTTGCAAAGGGGGGTTGCCCATAGCTTGTTGCAACCTAGTAACAAGATAATTAACAAACATGGGGGCATCATCATTAGCACCTTCATGTCCAAAATCAAAGTTATCAATGATCATTATACTCTCTTTGTAACATTTAATGGCCTAATAACTTATGTGTAGCGGAAATTAGCATGAACATAGTGGGCATTTCATTAGAATAGATTCCTAATGAGAATTACAAGAGTGCTTGGGTGGAGAGAGCAACAAAAAGCATAACACCTAGTTAGATAGCATCAACAATACTTTCAAAAGAGAGAGAAATTAAGCTATTGACAACAGTTGAGGACCGGATTTGCATGGAGCCGGTCCCCCCTCCAAAAGGCTTTGTATTATGGTTTCTCCCATCAAGGGAGACATTGTACAATACAATTCTTTGTGTTCCTTCAAGACTAGCTAGTGCAATAAATATGGAAGCTTCATGCACTAAGCAAAACACTTAATCAAACACAACTTGAATTATCCCCGTTTTCAGACCCAAGACCTCACACACCTTCGAAGATGGTGAGAGCTAGCAGGGTATGAGAGTAGATTGAGAGGAAGAAGGAGTATCTTACGAGAAAGATGTACATCTCCTCACATAATCACTCATATTAGCATAGCTTAGCTTAGTAATTATTAGTAATTATCTTGGTAGAGAAGAGAGCATGCATTGAAGCTTGGCTCTTGGTTGGATTTGCATCCACATGCCAAGAGAGTGTTGATGTAGGCTTCTATCTCACAAGCTTGGAGTAGGTGATAAGCTCTCCATTAAAGCTTGGGAGGAGATAGAGTATTCTTTCTTCACACATGGTCAAGTGTGAGTGTGTGTGTGTCAATGCCAAGCAAAAATCAGCCCCCTCTCTCTCTTGGGCGAGCCCTTCCTGCTAAATTGGTCTGGCTTTTGCCTCATTGGACCTCCCCAAGTCAAGCCAATGGGTGTTAAGCAGCATAAGTGATAGCCTTATGACATGTGTCCCCCTTTCCCCTTTTGTGAGAGCTTTAGGTAATTAAATAATTAAACTAAACTCTCATTGGACCCCTTTGCCTCCTGGCCAATAGGAATCAGGCAAGCCATTGGGCTCCTGAATGCTCATTGGACCCCTTGGGAGACTGCCCAATAGTCTTCTAGGAGACTTAATTCTCATTGGTTTCTTTTATTAAATGTTTTTAAATTAATTAAACTAAATTTACTCTAGCTTAATTCTCATTGGTCCACTTCAAGGGTCTTCCAATAGGAATTGGGCACACCTTGTGGGCATCTGGCCTAGGGAGCTGACATGTGTCCCTAATTCCCTTTGTGTAAAGGGAGCCCGTGTGTGTGTGTGTGGCTTTCTCTCTCATCCCCTACTGAATGGGCTCGCCCCCTCCTTTGTAGGCTTTGAAGAAGACTTTTGTACACACACTAAGCATCCAATTTTCCCTAGGGTTGACCTTTGGACACAACCTTTGAATTTTGGAACCTTAGCATTTTGGAAGTCTTAATGGGCTGAACCTTAGGGTCTTTTTAGCCCATTGTTGCACATGGCTCTTTTGCAGATGGCCCCCCCTTTTTGATCCCTATTTTCCCTCCTTTGGATCCCTACTGTGGCCGGTCTGCTAGCTTAACCAATATTCTAGCTTTTTCTCCCCTGGTACCTCCCCACATTAAATGATCAGTTTAATATGAGAAAATCATTTAGGAGAATTAGATATTGATTATTATGACACTCTTGGTTATTGTCAGCCATGTTAATTGAACTTATGTGTTTACTTACTATATGCTTTGACAATTAGAAACATTTTGCTACTCCTCTTAGCCTTTGAAAATAGGCACTTAAGTATCTACACCCACGGCTCGAATTGGTTAATTATGGAGAGTAGTGGAGTGGTTCTAACATAGCGAAGTTGCTGAGGGATAGCTCCTTTCGGACTTCTTATGGCTCAATAATGGTAAAGCCGTAGGCAAGTCTAAAAAGACTCCATTATTAAGACCAAAGCTCCCGAGGTGTGCACCATATCCCACATAGTGGGCTCAACAAAACCAATAATAGATCCCATTCCCACTTACCCTAATATAATTAACAAGATCAACCATTAATAGGCTACTTAAGGACCTCTCTTCTTAAGAAAGAAAAGAGAAACCAAATGCTCTGATACCAATGTAATGGAAATAACCTATGAACTTTGAGAGTAGCGGAATTAGGAAATTAGGTGAAGAATTTTTGTGAGATTACTTTGTGAGCATAGCGGGTGAACTTGATTGATGGTAGCAACATAAACATGGTACTTAGTTAACTTGGCATGAACAATACTTTTGCAAGAGAGAGAGTTGAAAGAACATGACAATAGTCGAGGACCGGCGGATCCATACGGAGCCGGTCCCCCCTCTAATAGGTATTGTATTGTAGTTTCTCTCATCAAGAGAGACTTGGTACAATACAATCTTTGTGTTCCTTATGACCTAGGTGATGCAATGAGATGGAAAGATTCATGCATCACAAACATAACATAAAATTTTTATAGAAAGCATTAACTATCCCAAGCCTCAGTCCCAAGGCCTCAAACACCTTTGAAGGTGGAGAGAGCTAGCGGGAAATGAGAATAGGGAAGAGGAAGAAGAAACATTCCATAGGAGAAAGAAATAGTTCCTCACTTATCATCACTGTTCTTGATAGCATACATAATAGCATAGTACTGAAGATGGAGAAGATGGCAAGGTTAAGCATTGAAGCATGGTTCTTGGTTGGATTTGGATTCCATAGCCAAGAGTGTTGGTGTAGGCTCTCACTTCTCAGAAGGTGGAGTACCTTAACTTTCACCAAGTGAGAATGAATCCACAAAATGAGTGTGTGTGTGTGTGTGGTGTATATCCCCCCAGCAACCCCCTTGCTTGCTTGGGGTGTGTTGTAGCTTTTACACATGTTTCAAGTTCATTGGACCCCTCTCCCCCCTAGCCAATCACATGCAGCATGCATTCAAATACATGGGTAGTATTTGGACAAGTGTCCTCCTTACCCCTTAGAGAAAGAGAGCTTGATAATATCTAGAGATTTTTTGGATCAAAATAGAAGCTCATTGGACCCCTCTTTAGCCCAGGCAATAGCATTCAAGCACACCATGTGGTGAAGCATAAGAAGAGTCTGACATGTGTCCCATGTGCCCTTTGAGAAAAGGGGTGCCCTTTGGGTGAGTGGAAGGTTAATTCAAAGATTCCCCTAACTTTGGGACTTTCATGCATAGGAAGCTTCTCAAGCACCTTCCTCATTAAGTTTGTAGGGTCTCTTTTTGACTCAAGCATCTTACCCCCCCCCCCCCCCCCCCCCATGCATGGGAAGCTTCTCAAGCACCTTCCTCATTAAGTATGACAAGCACCTCAAGTACCTTAGTCATCAAGAATTACAAGCACCTTAACCACCTTAGTCATCAAGCACACACCTTAGTCATCAAGCACCTCAACCACCTTAGTCATCAAGCACGCACCTTAGTCATCAAGAACGACGAGCACCTAAAGCTTAGGTCGGGTTCCCACCTCAAGCTCAGCCCTAGCGTGCCTAAGGTCAAAGGACTTTTAACACTAACCATTGGAGGTCTTTAATGAAGCTAACACTAAGTTCTTTTAAGCTCTATTAGATGCACATTTCTCTTTGATATACTACCTCCTTTTGGACCCCTATTGAGATGTAACCATCTCTCCTCTTAGTCCCCTGTTGTGATAAGTCTAGAAGCACTTATTGCACATTGCTCTTTGGTATACCGTCTCCTTTTGGACCCCTATTGAGATGCAACCATGTCTCCTTTTGGTCCCCTGCTAACATAGGTCTAGAAGCAGATGTCTCTATTCTAACTCTTGTTCCCGTTTATTCTCCCACATTAAATGATCAATTTAATATGAGAAAATCATTTGGGTGGGTTAGGTGTTAGATTTTATGACAAGATATAGCCATTTTATGGCTATTATGTGTTATTGAGATAGTGTTTATGGGATGATTAGGAGCACTTTTCGGCATCATTATTGTCTCGGGTTTTTCAGGCATCCATCTCCTCAAAAGTTCTTGCATACATACGGACATCTAGTTTTCTTAAAGATTGTAGTGTTTTACATCAGCATAGATTTGAGTGGGAGTACTTGATGCGCATATGCATTGTTTTGGCACTTTTGATAGTGCTTGAGCTCTTTTGAGAGCGGTTTTACTCCCCGCACGGATTTGTTTACTACTTGCACATTTTGTTTGGTGCCTGTTTGAGCGCATATACTGCACCTTGCAGTATTGTTGATAGTGGATGTACATTGAGTTGTGAAAACTGCCATATGTACCTTTTGTGGAGACAATTTGGCTTGTTTCTAGCAGTCTCGACCGTTTCTGAGACTCAGTTCGGAGGCACTTTCTAAGATTGGGCTGGTTTCTTGTCTGCATAACCTTTTGTGAGGGTCGATAGCATGAGGTTTTCTTGACCTGGGGGATTCTCGCATGTTGAGATCCTTTCGGTGATATAGGTTGCTGGAGTACCCCTTTTTTGTGGCCTCGCCATAGGACATGTATAGAGAGGGTTAGGTGCATTTGACGTCATGTTGGCAGTCTTGGGTCAGCTTTTGACTTTTTATGCACAGTTAGTGGTTGATGCGCCTGTCTTATGCTTTGAGAGCATTACTTTTCATGTGTTGCTGATCTCTTGTTTTGGATTGAGATTCTGTCAGTTTTTTTGGGAAAACTCTGCCGAAGTTTTCCTAGAATTACTAGTGTTTATTGCCATATTATCTTTAGCTTACAGCCATGTTATCTAGTGGTGAAAAGGATAGTTACAATATCCAAAAATTTAATGGGACAAATTTTGCCATCTGGAAAGAGCAGATTCAAGATGTTCTTATACAAAACGGCTAGCTGGATCCTATCATGGAGCGCCTAGAGGGTGAGTATACAGATATTGAGTGGGAGAAACTTGATGCTAGGGCCGAATCTATCCTCCGTTTACATTTGGACAAATCTATGTACTTTACTATAGTTGGAGAAAGGACTGCTAGAGATGTATGGGATAAGTTGTGTTCTAGTTATGAGAACAAAAGTGCCACTAATAAGGATTTCTTGATGAAGAAGCTGTTTGACCTTTGTATGAAGGAAGAGGGCACTATTTCTACTCACATTAATGAGTTCAATATCATTTTCACTCAGTTGACCACTCAGGGTTTGGTCTTCGATGAGCAAATTAAATGTATCTTCTTGCTATGTAGTTTACCCTCACCTTGGGATACATTCTATACTGCGATTAGAAACTTAGCACCTGATACCGGTCTAGTGTACAATGACATCCTTGGGAGTCTGTTTATCAAGAAGATTCACAAAAAATCTCTTGAAGGCAAGAAGGATGGTGATGCGTATGTTGCTAGTGATAGAAAGAGGGGTCGCACTCAAAGTCGTACCAAAAGCAAGGAACGTGGGGGCTCACGCACTAAGTCTCGGGGTTCTATGCGTAATGTTGAGTGCTATCACTACCATGAAAAAGGGCATGTGAAGAAGGATTGCAGGAAATGGCAGCAAAGCAAGAAGGATAAACAATCTAATGACACTTCTAAGTCTGATGATTCAAACAAGGGCAAAGCAAAGTTGGAGGAGATCAATGTGCTAGAGTCTTCAAATGCTCCTATTGTAGAGACTCTTACAGCGGTTTTTATGCCACTTACCTCTGACGTATTGGTCTTCACAGCAGATCTACATGTTGAGGCTCTTGTTACAGAAGATGCGCAGTATGCACAGAATTGGATAGTAGATTCTAGTGCGAGTTTCCATGTGACACCACATAGAGAGTGGTTCTCTACTTATTCTCACTCTTGTGGCAAAGTGAGACTTGATGATTCTTATGAACTAGACATTGAGGGTGTCGGAAACGTGAAATTTCATCTAAGGAATGGTATGCACTTTACTTTATGTGATGTCAGACATGTGCCCATGTTGACTAAGAGCTTGTTTTCTGTTGGCCAGCTTGATGATTTGGGCTACAACACCACACTTGGCAATGGTTCGTGGATACTACGCAAAGGTAGTCTTGTTGTACTCAGAGGTTAGAAGCATGGTACCTTGTCTTCCATACATGTCAGATGTTGGTCATGATTATATATCTATAGCCGAGCTGCCGTCTATTGAGTTGTGGCATTGCCAGCTAGGTCATATTAGCCAAAAAGGAATGAGAACTCTGACTCATTTTGGCTACTTACCTGTCTTGTCTTATGTTGACTTTCTTGTTTGTGAGCACTGTATCTATGGCAAACAGACTAGGTCCGTGCACTTACCATCGGGTCAAAAGCGAGCTCAACCTCTAGATTTAGTACATAGTGATGTACTAGTCCTATGTCAACCAAATCTCTAGGGGGCCCAGCTATTTTGTGGCATTCATGGATGAGTCTACTCAAAAGGTGTGGGCATATCCTTTGAAACATAAGGATCGAGTTCTTCCTGTGTTCCAAAAATGATAAGCACTCGTTGAGAATTAGTCTAGCAAGAAACTCAAGAGGTTGCGGACTGACAACATGGAGAGTATGTCTCCAAGGAGTTTGACAATTTTTGTGCTAAAAGGGGGATTAAAAGGCAGTTTACTGCACCATACACACCAGCTCAAAATGGATTTTTCGAGCGCATGAATCATACGATTTAGGAAAGAGTCACAACTGTGCTTTCTATGGAAAATCTCACACAAGGCTTTTGGGCAGAAGCCGTCTTGACTGCAGTGCACATTATAAATTGTTCGCCTAGTATGCCATTGAATTATGAGATTCTGGAAGAGTTATGGTCTAAACGTAAGCCCCACTATGACCATCTACGTGTTTTTGGTTGTGAAGATTATGCTCACGTGCCTAAACAACTTTGACAGAAGCTAGAGCAAAAGTCACACAAATGTATTTTCATTGGATATGGTGTAGATGGAGAGATGGGATATCGTCTCTGGCACCCAAAATCTTGTCAAGTCATCCGTAGTTCAGATGTAATCTTCAATGAGTCACAGATGCATAAACAACCTATCAAGGAAATAGAGATTCAGAGAGTCACTTTTGAGGATGTTGCCTCAAAGATAGTGAAATCAAAGCGGGCTAGTGATGTACATTCCACTAGCAATGCTCCAGAGGGAGCGGATAGCAATGGTTAAGGAGTGAGACAATCTACTAGAGTCTCTCATTCAACTGCACCTTTCGAGCCAAGTCTTGACTACATCATGTTGACCGATTGCAGTGAGCCAAGCTGCTACCAAGAAGCCATGATGACGAATGATGTGGTGAAGTGGGAGAAGGCTATGGAATTTGAGTATAGCTCGATTCTGGATAATGACACTTGGGACTTGGTAGAACTGCCAGATGATGCAAAAGCTTTACCTTGCAAATGGGTTTACAAGAAGAAATTTACCTCAGGTGATCCAAATCCAAAGTACAAAGCTAGACTTGTAGCCAAAGGGTTCAAACAGCAAAAGGGAGTCAATTTTGATGAAATCTTTTCTTGGTCAAGATGACCACGCTTAGAACCGTACTTGATCTTGTAGAAATTGAGGACATGGAACTTGTCCAAATGGATGTGAAGACAGCATTTCTTCATGGGGATCTCGATGAGGATGTTTACATGCAGCAGTCTGAAGGGTTTGTTCAGGAGAACGCATCTCGTGAGGAGCTAGTATGTAAGCTCAAAAAGGTACTTTATGGCTTAAGGTAGGGTTCAAGGCAGTGGTATCATAAATTTGATGCATGTATGAGGTCTCAAGGATATAGAAGAAGCAAAGAGGATCACTGCTTGTACACAAGAAAGCTAGATGATGGCTCGATGATCATTCTATTTCTATATGTTGATGACACGCTTAGCTGGGAAATCCATTGCGGAGATTTCCAACTTGAAGAAAATACTTAGCAACAATTTTTCAATGAAAGATTTGGGGGATGCTACACACTTCTTGGCATGCGAATCAAAAGAGATCACAAACATCGTATTCTTGAGTTATCTCGAGAAACATACATTGAGAAAGTTTTACAGCGTTTCAATATGCAGGGGGGGAAGCATTGAGTACCCCAATATTGGTAAGCATTCTTGAAACTCAGCAAGGAAGATGCACCAAAAGTTAATGCTGAGAGAGCAGAAATGTCTAAGGTACCATATTCTTCAACAGTGGGCAGTCTCATGTATGCTATGGTGGCCACAAGACCAGACATTGCTTTTGCAGTGGGAGTGGTGAGCCGATATATGGAAAATCCTGGAAGCAAGCATTGGGAAGAAGTGAAGCACATTCTTAGGTACCTCAAAGGTACAGTCGATAGGTGTTTACGCTTCGAGAATAGTGATGCATCCATCGTGGGTTATGTGGATGTAGACTATGTGGGTTGTGTCAATAGGAGATCAACATCTGGCTATGTTTTCATATTTGCTGGAGTAGCAGTATCTTGGAGGTCATGTCTTCAAGATTGTACGTCGTCTTCCACTACGGAAGCAGAGTACGTTGCATTGTCGTATGCAAGTAAAGAGGCTGTATGGTTATCTCGCTTGGTCAAAAATCTTGGCATTGATGAGACTCCAGTGATATATTGTGATAGTCAGAGTGCTCTTGCATTGGCAAGGAATCCCGTGTTTCACTCCAAATCGAAACACATTGAAGTTAGGTATCATCTCATGAGAGATTTCTTGGCCAAAAAAGATGATTGATTTGGTCAAGGTACACACTGACAACAACTCCGTAGATGATTTGACAAAAGGCTTAGCTTTGGAGCGGTTTACACAACAGTGAGTTGATGGGTATAGACTGAAGCCACTATATTGCTTCATGGTTGTACATACCAGGTCACTTGGGCTGCGTTGGCCTTCAAGTGGGAGTTTGAAAGGATTCAAGCCAACTGGCCGGACATCCCACTTACTACTAACCCATCTACTGACTTAACCCATGTATACACTTATTCTTTAATACAACAGAATAAGGAGCTACACCAGGATAACGTTTTTGTGCGCTCCACCCAACAGTAAGTCTCTCTCTCTGATCTCACACTTGCACTCGCACACGCTTCCCGCAGCACATTCAATAGCTAACCTTAAGATTCTTGATCTACTAAAGACTTATGTTACAGAAGTAGATCAACGCTCTTAATGGGAGAAGTATCTACCACTTGTAGAGTATGCGTACAATAACACTATCCATACCACTACAGGAAAGGCACCTTTTGAAATCATTGAGGGAAGACCAAAAATTCCCTTGCTACTTAAGGTACATGGGAAGATCTTCGTTGCCAAGACCTACAAAAATCTTTTCAAAAGATTAAGGAGGCTATATCCATCTTCCAACAAAGGCAAAAAGCTGCTGCTAACAAGCACAAAAGGGCCTTAACGTTCAAAGAAAATGATTGGGTCTTACTTAAGTTTCCCAAGGCTTGATTGAGGCAAACTATGTGCAAAAATCCTATGGGCCACCAAAAGTATTCTGCTAAATTAGCAAAAAGATACTATGGTCCTTTTCAATTCTTAAAACCAATAAATGAGATGGTCTATCAACTCAAGTTGCCCAACCATTGGCTCATACACAATGATTTTCTTGTGAGCCTACTCAAGCCTTACAAAGGAGAGCCACCAACATAACCAATTATTGAAGACCTCTCAGAGATTGAAGATCAAGAAGAGGTGCTACAACCCAAAGCTATCCTTTGACATGAGGACAAGGTACTATGGCATGGTAAGATTATTCGACGATATCTTATTAAATTAAAAAAATATCCTTTTGAAGATGCTAGATGGATGCAAGCAACACAGCTTAGATAGTATGAACCTTGTCAATGCTTACAGTGCTACACTAGAGTAAGAAAATGTAAATGTTTCTTTTCAATGAACAATGTTTTTGTCTTATAAGACTAGATCTCTCTTTTTATTGTGCACTAATTTGAGTAGTATGCATGCTTAGAATCATGTTTGTGATGACGAAATCTCCCAAACACCAAGTAGAATTTGTCATGGATTGACCTTTGAAGGTGTTTGAGGTATTGGGATTGAGGTTGTGGATATGTTAATGCTTTTGCAAGTTAATTAAGGGCATAATTTTTATGTATAAAGGGCACCAACGAGGTCTCAAGTAACACAAGCTTGTATTGTACCAAGTCTCTTTTTATGGGGGAATCTATAATATAAAATCCTTTTGGAGGGGGGAGCGAGTCCACATAAATCCGGTCCTCAATTGTTGTCTATTTCTCTAATCCTTTCTCTCTCTCTTTTACAAGTATTGTTCATGCCAAGCTAATTAGGTGTAATGTTCATTTTGATACCTTTGATCAATTACTCTTCTTATGCTCTTTAATAATTCTCTTAGAGGATATGCTCATTATTATAATTTCAATTTCCACTACAGTCAATGTTAAAGCCATATTCCATTACAACTAGCCTCTAGATAACCTAATGATATACATGCACCACTGTCATAACAGCCTCTCCCCAAAATTCTTGAGGTAAATTTTCCATAGATAGCATGGAAGTGACCCTCTCTTGAATAGTCCTATTCAAGCACTCAACAACTCCATTTTGAGCAGGTGTATCGTCGAATTCCTCTTTTTCTACAAAAGTCCTTACGGGATATAGCCCAAAATTTTGACCCATATGACCAAGCCGGCTATGCCACAACTATATAGAAGGAGTTAGGTTACATAGATAGAGTTCTCTTTCACAAAAGAGACATATAAAGAATATAATGAGCTAGAATTTTGGCCTTTGAGCATGACCACGTTTCCTTTTTTGATAATCCGAGAACCCTCCAAAAACCATTTCCAAACACTATAGTGTATCCAAGATCATCAATCTATCCTATTAAAACCAAGCTCTTAACTAGTTTTGACACATGTCTAACACCTCGCAACATGAACTCGGTAGTACCATTTTGCATATGCAACTTCACATCTCCAATTCCACATATGTCAAGCTAGCGGGAATCACCCAACTTAATTGAACCATGTGTAGAAGCATAACTGAAGAACCACTCTTGTGAGGAGTAACAGGAAAACTGGCACCTAAATGAGTCAATAATCCGATTCTATGCGTAGCATGCATCAAGAGCTAACAATGATTCTGGACTCAAATCAGAGGTGAATACTAGTACATATCAGCATGTTAGGAACAACATCAACATTTGAAGACTCAATGACATTGAGCTCCTCAATCTTCACACTGCTCTTAGGAGGTGCAAAACTTACAAAATTGACTTACCCTTCTTTTTTTGCAACAAACAAAAATCCTTTTTTGTGTGTACTTTCTTGTGACAAGGGGAGCATTCAATGTTTCTCGGATCATGTCCATGATTCTTGCTACATCCATTTTTGCGATCTATGATCGGGACTATGACTACAACCTCTTAGCTTTTGATTGTTTCTCTACTAGCTTTTGCCACTAGCCATATATGCATCACCATGCCCACTAGTGTCAAGAGACTGACGTCGAATCTTTTTTTTAAAAAGCACTAGTAACATCACCAAAAACAAGCTTTCCTTGAGGGACACCCTTAGGGTGAAAGCATGTATAGGTGGTCCAAAAAGGTTGTCTTGGATACTCTTTTTTAAAGTAGTTTTGGGAAACTTTTGAGTCTACATTTGATTTTTGGGGGAGGAAACTCAATCATGAGTAATGAAGATGTGGGGGATTTTTAAAAAAAGAGGGGTATGCAATTTCTACCGCCCCCTGTAGTTCTTGGACGTGTTGGATGTACGAGCACCCCCTTTGTCTCCTCCTCTATGTGGGCACAAAGCATACAAGTTTAGGGTATTCTCTGTGCGTAGTTTTTTCATAGAGCAGAGCGCCTTTCTCTCCTTCTCTGTGCAGTGTTTTTGAAGTGCATTCCCTTTCTTTCCTCTATGCATGGTTCTCTGTTGTGTGTGCTAGTGCTCCCTCTCTCTCTCTCTCTCTCTCTCTCTCTCTCTCTCTCTCTCTCTCTCTCTCTCTCTCTCTCTCTCTCTAAGGATGGAGCCTTCTTGCCAATTAGGTGTGTGTGAGTGTTTGTGCCATGTTTGGTCTTGTTGATGCCTGGGCTCTTTATGATGTATGCTCACGCGTTGAGCTCTTTTTCTTCAGGTTTTCTTGATGCGGCTCCGTGCCCACCAATACACAATCAAGCAGAGTTTCTCGAGCAGTTCACAGGCTGCTTACGCGATTACTGGGTGGCAAAGAAAAGGGAACAAAAAGAGAGTCAAAGGCAGCAGACTTTCTGTGCTAACAAGCGAAAGGATGTCAAGTCAATGAGAAGCACAAAAGGAAGATTCTTCATGCCATGTCAAGGTGCTGACAAGAGCAGATGCAATGATTGACAACCAAACTCCAAGGAGAGATTTTGAACAGTTAATCAAGCAACTACTATTTTGCAACCTGCAGAACTCAGCATAGTCTATACAGAGAGTAGTTCTTTCCAACATTCACAACACCTTGTCAGAAGTCAAGGTTGCACACTCAGCCCCACAGAAATGATTTTCAAGAGGGCAACAATGATGGCATGCATTAATTCAAGGGACGAAGTAGATGCATGTCCCTTTACAGATAGAGCACTTGCAAAGTTGTTGGGCATACACAGAAGAAACATCGGTTTTGCAAATGCATGACTCCATTTAGAGGATGACAATGGTCCTTTTCTAGTCTTAGCATGTCAAAGGCAAGCTCATCATTCTACAAACATCATAGAGGACATTGAGGAGGTTGTGTTTGGTTTCTAGATAGCAGAGACTCGAGTCTCTCCAAACAAGAAGGACATATGCTAAAGGCGTACAGACAAAAAGGCTGTTCTTATGCATCCATTGCATTTGCTAGATCAACCGTAGGTATTATCAACCACTTCCAAGTAGTATATTGACCAATGTTCACCACTGTCAAGCTGTCACAACCACAATCAAACTGTAAAAAAACATTGTCAAGTAGTATAGTGACCATTCTTCACCAATTTCAAGCTGTCAGAACCATTCTCAAAGTGTTAAAAACCTCTGAGAACTGAGAAAACGATCAAAAAGTGGTTGAATCTCCCTTCAAGTACTTTGCAAAGTAGTCAAAGTAATGCTAGTGATTTAAAGTACCTAAAATACTGCTTTCAATCCCCTTAGTGTGGAAGCTTGTACTTTGCAAAGTGCTAAAATAGTTTGTCACCACTTCAAAGTATCTATAAAACCACTTGTAATCCGCCAAGTGCTTAGGTGAGCACCTATGTAAGCACTTGGAAGTTTTCAGACCACCTAAAGGTGATTGAAAGTGAAAAACAAACCCTTAATGATCACTTTCAATCTTTTTAGGTGGTTTTAAGTGCTTTAGGTGGTTTGAAATCTGCTAAGTGCTTGGGTGAGAACCTTGAAGATTTCAAACCACTTGAAGATAATTGAAAGTGGTTTGATGACCCTTTTCGATCACATTCAGGTGGTTTTAAGTGCTTCAAGTGGTTTGAAATATGCCAAGTGCTCAGCCTTGAGAACCTATGTAAGCACTTGGAAGATTTCAAACCACCTGAAGGTGATTGAAAGTGGTAATAAAACCACTTGAAAGTGGTTTGATGAAATTTTCTGATCACTACTAGGTGGTTTTAAGTGCTTCAAGTGGTTTCAAGTAGTTCAAAGCCACTTTCAAACATGCAAAACCACTTCTAAGTGGTTAATGTTCCTCTTGAGTGATTTTAAAAACCCAAGATTTGGGTGTTATCAAACTGAAGGTGATCAAAAGTGGTAAACAAACCACTTGAAAGTGGTTAAATGACCACTTTCAATCACCTATAAGTGGTTTAAAGTGCTTAAGTGAGAACCTATGTAAGGACTTGCAAGATTTCAAACCACCTGAAGGTGATTAAAAGTGGTAAACAAACCACTTGAAAGTGGTTTTTTCAATCACCTTCAGGTGGTTTAGAGTGCTTCAGGTGGTTTCAAGAATTTTTAAGCCCCTTTCAAACATTTTTCAATAACCTTCATGTGGTTTAGAGTGCTTTAGGTGGTTTCAAGAAGTTTTAAGCCCCTTTCAAACATGCAAAACAACTTCTTAGTGGTAAATGTCCCTTATGTGCTTTCACAAACACAAGAGTGGGTGTTATAACTTGTAGGTGATGGTACAAACCATTTTGGTTATCTGTTGTCACATTATCTCTTTATTGCCTACTTTTTTATGCAGGTGGAATTTTACAGGTGGTTTTAGGAAATGCATCCGACGGTGCGCATTTCACTGAGATGCTATGAGAATTTGAAGCCCTTTTTTGTGTGAAAATTGAGGGACCACAATACCTGCTGCTGCAAATATTATCTGCAAGCTGTCTACTTGAAAGATGCTTTCAACCAAATGCGTCAAGGTAGGTTTGGAGTACATGGAGAATCTTGTCGTTGTGCTTGTGATGTTTGTGACCCTGCAGTAAGTGGTAGTATATGTGTGGCTGCAAAGTCAACATTTGAGAGCCTCACAACACTATGGGAGTCCTTTTTGTGTCCTAAACCAGAAAATTGCATGTTTCATTTACACATCTGCTTGATGGGAAAATGTGATCAGTGCGGTGCCAAACAACCAGATGTTGTCCTCTTGAAGTACACAACGACAACTTTCAGGTGGCTACATGTTGGAATTAGGGTTGCAGATAAATGCACACAGCTTGGAGAAGACGAAGGAAGCTCAAGGCACACAATAGAGAGTGTGTTACTTAGTGTGCAATGGAAAGATAGATAGCCCTAGATTGATGGGCGTATATACAATGCACGGGGGGAAAAACCTCCTAAAGAGGGAAAAAATTCCCCGGCGGTCCTAGTGTGTTCACACACATCACTACCACATGTATATGGTAACAAATCTCCCCTGGAGTGATGCGGTGAATGAGAGCTAGCACATGAGTAAAGGGAAGTGCCATGCCCTAAGGTGAACGAGAGCTAGCACATGAGTAAACGGAAGTGCCATGCCCTGAGGAGAGGACCATTCCACAAAGGGGAGTAAGCCCAAAGCTTTGCGGAAAGCTTCAAGCTTCTCACGAGACAATGCTTTTGTGAAAAGATCTGCAGGGTTGTCCTGTGTTGGCACATAAGCCAAATTGATCTCTCCTGCTGAGAGCCTCTCCCTGACATAGTGGTAATGCACCTCAATGTGCTTTGTGCAAGCATGAAAAACTTGTTTCCTCGCAGCTGCCAATGTGCTCTGACTATCAGTGTAGATAGTGTTGGCAGTGCCCTGTCCAACACCCAAATCAGCCATAAGGCGTCTGAGCCATACACACTCAACCGTAGTTGTGAAGACTACCCTGTACTCAGCCTCACAACTCGACGTGGCCACAATAGGTTGCTTCTTTCTCAACCATGATATACATGAACTGCCAAGCATGAAACAAAAACCACTTGTGGACACTCGCGTGTCAAAACAACCAGCCCAATCTGAGTCCGAAAAAGCATGTAAGTCTGGCGGCAATGATCCCCCCTTGGGATAAAACAAGCCAAGATGTAAAGTGCCACTAAGGTAGCGGAAAATCCTCTTGATAGCCTGCCAATGCTTAGACCCTGGGCTATGCATAAATCTGCTGACCTATGAGACTGCAAATTGAATATCCGGCCTCGTGTTCCATACATAAATGAGGCAGCCAACAGCAGTTTGGTAAAGAGTGACATCAGCAGGATCGCCAGCATCATGTAGACTCAATTTCAAACCTGATTCCATGGGAGTGGCAATAGGTTTGCAATCCTCAAGTCCAAACTTACATAGCAATGTCTCTATGTAACTTTTCTGACACAAGGCAATACCACCATCACACTCCTTAAACTGTATACCCAAGTAATGATGCAACAGCCCCAAATCTTTCATCTTGAAAGTAGCATTCAAATCAGCCTTAAATTCAGCAATATGTCTCTCATTTGGTCCACTGATCAGCAAATCATCAACATAAAGAACCACAATGAGAAGTACATCACCCTCACGCTTTACATACAATGTGCTTTCTGTTGGACTGTTACAAAAACCTCGTTTAACCAAATGAGTGTCAGCTTTCCCATACCAAGCACGAGGAGATTGCTTCAACCCATACAAAGCCTTCTTACATAAACTTCCTCAAATATGTCACCATTCAAGAAAGCAGTAACAATGTCTGATTGATGTACATCCCAACCAAAATGAGCTGCCAATGCACATAGAAAATGCACAGTAGTCATACAATAAGTGGGAGCAAAAGTCTCTTCATAATCTATGCCTTTCTGCTATGCATAACCCTTTGCAACAATTCTAGCCTTATGGCAATCAATCTCACCATCCGGCTTGTGTTTCAACTTGTAAACCCACTTTGTACCAGTGGCCTTTTTGCCAGGAGGAAAATCACATAAAGTCCATGTGTCATTTTCTATGAGTGCATCATATTCTGATTGCATGGCAGCCATCCAATTTTCTGAATTATATGCTTCATCAAAAAACAGAGGCTCCTCAACATCATGTAAGCTAGACACAGCCAAAGCATAACAATCTAATGCATAAGATGCATGGCGAGAGCCTGAATGAGTACGACTAGACAAAGGTGCATCCAATTTACTGTCACGCAAAGTGTGCACCAGCCATTTTGGCATACCTCTAGCCTGCTCATTTTCAGCCCTTTCCTCATCAAGTACATCATGTACATCTGCAACAGTAATAGGCTGATCTGTCACATTTTCAGAAACCCCCATAAGTTGTACATTTGCCTCATTGGAACTTACATTCGTATTTCCACCACTGAAAAGAGGCAACAAAGTGTGATAAATGTATTGTGAGCTTACATTACTATCTCTAGTACATGACAGCAAGGGCTGAACAGAATCTTCCACAAACACTACATCTCGTGAAACTAGAATACGTTTTGTTTGCGGATGATACAACCTGTAACCTTTGCTTTCAGCACTATAACCAACAAAAATACATTTGACAGCCTTATCATGCAATTTTCTGCGCTGCACTTGTGGCACCAAAGCATATGCCAAACAGCCAAAAACACGCATGTGCTCAATAGAAGGCTTTCTATCATGCCATGCTTCATATGGAGTAATAGACATCAAAGCTTTCGTAGGACACCTGTTAAGTACATAAGTGGCACACATGATGGCCTCAAGCCAAAAAGAATGCGGCAAAGCTTGACCTTGACCATACATCGTGCCATTTCCGTCAGTGACCTGTGTTTCCTCTCAGCAACACCATTTTGCTGAGGTGTATAAGGCACTGTACATTGGTGTTTTATCCCATGACTAGTCAGAAATGCATTAAATTCATGAGACATATATTTCCCCCCTCGATCGGAACGGAGGGTGCCCATAGTACATTTCGAGACATTTTCAGCCATAGCTAGAAATTGTTTGAACCACATAAAAACTTCAGACTTCGCTTTAAGCGGAAATACCCATGCATGCCTGGAGTAATCATCAATGAAAGTCACGAAGTACAGGTAATTGCCCAAGGACGGAGTTTGCATGGGCCCACAAACATCACTGTGCACAAGCTGCAACCTGCATGTGGCCCGAACTGAACCATCCTTTGGAAACTTAGAACGCTACATCTCACCCAAAATACAACCTTCACAAACATGTTTGACAGGTGCTTCAAGAGGCGGCAAAGAAGCAACCATATTAGATTTCTGCAAACGCACCAAACTGGCAAAATTCAGATGACCAAAACGTGCATGCCAAAGTTTTGCATCTAAAATAGCCCTTGAATCTGTTGAAGATGATGAAACAGGAAACAGAAGGAAGACAGCAACTCAGAGTAGGAAGAAGATGGAGAAGGAGAAGACACAGAGCTTGTGAACGAGATCTCTGTAGTCTCTCTCTCTGTATTGGAATAAAAAATATACAAACTCAGAGCTACAAAGCTTCTATGAAACCCTAAGAGATAAGGTGTCCTTTCACACAGGATGTCCAGGGGAAAAAACCCAGTGGGAGAAAAGTGTCCCTGGTGAAGCGCGTATACACACTAACACTACTACATGTCTACAAATCCCCCCTGTAGTGATAGTGTGAATCCGTACAAGGTAGCAGATCATCATGTGTATGAGAGTAAGCCCAAAGCTTTTCGGAAAGCTTCAAACTTTTCTCGTGATAACGCCTTCATGAATAGATCTGCACTGTTATCCTGTGTAGGACAGTAAGTTAGTGTGATCTCCCTTGCATGTAGCCTTTCCCTGACATAGTGGTAGTGAACCTCTATGTGCTTTGTTCTTGCATGAAATACTAGATTCCTTGCAACTGCAATAGCGCTCTAACTGTCAGTGAAAATGGTAGTGGGTGCCTGTTGACACTCACAAAGATCTGCCAATAACCTGCGTATCCATACACAATCAACTGTTGCCGTGAAAGCTTCCCTGTACTCAGCTTCACAAGTTGATGTAGCCACTGTGGGTTGCTTCTTGCTTAGCCAAGATATACATGCATTTCCCAAGAAAAAACAATTGCCATTTGTGGAATGTCGTGTGTCAAAATCACCAGCCCAATCTGAATCGCTGTAACCAAGAAGCTGCATAGAATTGTGCTTTCCATACATATCCCCCCTTGGAAAGAACATGGCAAGATTAGGGGTACCTGAAAGGTAACGAAGTATGCGCTTCACAGCTTGCCAATGATGCATACCTGGGCTGTGCATAAATCTGCTTGCTTGTGAAACCCCAAATTGAATGTCTGGACGAGTGTTGCCTGCCAAATATATCAAGCAACCAATGGCTACTGCATAAGTATGTACATCAAAAGGTTCTCCAGCATCATGCATGCTCAACTTTGATCCAGTTTCTACGGGTGTAGAGATTGGCTTACAATTTTGCATACCAAACTTGTCCAAAATTTTATGCAAATATTTTGCCTGCAACATGTATATGCCATCTTCTGATTGCACAAATTGAATACCCAAGTAATAATGTAGCAAACCAAGATCAGACATCTCAAAGGTTTTTCTCAAAGCATCTTTAAACGCTTCAATTTCATCTGCAGTATTGCCTGTAAGAAGCATATCATCCACATAAAGTGTTAGCATAATGAGAACTCCATCTCTCTTTTTGACATACAAAGTACTTTCTGTTGGAATATTCTGAAATCCCTGGCCAATCAAATAAGTATGTATCTTCTCATACCATGCTCTTGGAGCCTGTTTGAGACCATACAAAGCTTTACGCAATCTACATACCTTTTGCTCTTGACCTTTTACAGCAAAACCACTTGGTTGACTTACATAAACTTCTTCCTGCAAATCACCATTCAAAAAAGCAGTTTTGATATCCAACTGATGCACTTTCCAACCATGATGAGCAGCAATTGCAACTAGTGATCTAACTGTGGACGCACGAGAAGTAGGAGCAAAGGTTTCATCATAACTTTCTGTTGCGCATAGCCTTTTGCCACAAGCCTTGCTTTGTACCTGTCAACAGTACCATCTTGTTTTCTTTTTACCTTAAAAACCCACTTTGTACCAATAGGCTTTTTACCTGTAGGCAAGTCCACTAGATCCCATGTATGATTCTTATGAATAGAATCAATTTCTTGCTGCATAGCATCTTTCCACTGAACACACTCTAAAGCTTGTTCAAATGAATCAGGCTCATCTGCATCACAAAGAGTGCTAAAGCAAGCCAAATCTACTTGCTCTCTGCCAAAAGTAGTACCAGCACGTGTTTTTCGTGGCAACGGTGCATCCAACTTGCTATCCTGCAAAGTTTTCTGAACCCATTTAGGCAAGGTTCTTTCTTCCCTAAGAACTTCTTGCTCTTCACGCACAATTTCCTCTACATCATGAGGTGTCACATGCTGATCAAAAGATTGATCAAGATTATCAACCTGTTGTGATTCTTGATTCTCCACAAAAGAAGGAAGCAAACCTTCAAATACATCATGTGTCTGCATATGCGGTACATCAAAAGCAACCATAGGTTGAGCAGTAGTTTCTGCAAAAATTACATCACGACTTTCAAAAATCTTATTTGTAGCAGGATTGTAAAGTCTATAACCTTTACTTCCACTACTGTACCCCACAAATATACATTTGATTGCCTTATCATCAAGCTTCCCACATAACTGCTGAGGGATGTGAGCATAAGCAAGACAACCAAAAACACGAAGATAACTGACTGAAGGTTTTTTGTCATACCAAGCTTCATATGCAGTAATGGTCTTCAAGGCACGAGTAGGACACCTGTTCAAAACATGTCCTACACAAGCAACTGCCTCCATCCATAGCTTATGAGGCAAACTCTTAGCCTTGAGCATATATCTAGCTGTCTCCATTAAAGACCTGTTCTTCCTTTCTGCAACACCATTCTGTTGTGGTGTGTATGGCATAGTGCATTGGTGTTTAATGCCTTTCTTTCCCAAAAAATCCTTAAATGCACCTGACATGTATTCACCTCCTCGATCGGTACGAAGAGTCTGTACTTTGCAACCTATTTCATTTTCAACCATGGCGACATAATGTTGAAAAACTGCAAACACATCTGACTTTGCTTTGAGTGGATACACCCAACAAAACCTGGAAAAGTCATCAATGAAGGTCACAAAATAAAGGCTGTTTCCTATAGATGGCGTCCTCATAGGACCACATACATCACTGTGTACAAGCTGCAACTTTCGTGTCGCTCTAACTGAACCATCCTGCGAAAATGCAAATCTGTGCATCTTTCCAAGAACGCAACCTTCACATACATGTCTTGGTGGCATCTCCAATAAAGACAAATCATGCACCATATTATGACGTTGTAAAGTCATCAAACTGCCATAACCAACATGCCCAAATCTAGCATGCCACAACTCAGCATCCTGCATGGCCTGAGTCTTTGTTTTTGCAATACATACCTGAATCTGCTTTTCATAACGATCTAGCACAAATAGTCCATTTTCCAGCGTACCTGTAGTGATAAGAGAATAACCATTCTCTCGATCTCGTACAGCACATCTGTCATCCTCAAAAATGACCCGAAGACCATTTTTTGCAAGAGAGGATACAGACAATAAATTCTTCTTGATCCCTGGAACATATAAGTCTGGCAAGCATAAATTTGAACCATCTGAAATGGTAATCAAAATCTTACCAACGCCTTTGATTGGATAAGAAGCATTATTTGCACATGTCACCTTCTTTCCTGCTGGAGATGCATCCAATGAACAAAACAAATCCTTCCTTGAAGTAATATGCCTGGATGCACCACTATCAAAGTACCAAATCATTTGTGTCTTGTCAACACTGTAAGCAGAAAAATCTGAATATACTACAAAAGCATAAGAATCCTTCACAAAGTTTGCAGACTCTTCTTTAGCTGTAGAAGAATCACCAGAAGCTGAAACAACCAAACTTGACTCTTTCTTCTTTTCTTTAGCAATTCGCTTTTTACACTCACTAATGTAGTGACCAGGTTTCTTGCAGTAGTGACATTTACCTTTCTTCTTGGACTTGTCGGAATCACCTTTAGACTTCTCTGAAGATTGTCCTGCACTAGACTTGGAGTGATGAGCACTCTCTTTACCCCTGTTTTTGTTCTGTACAACAAGAGCATGATCCATACCATCCACCTGTAAAGACTTGTTCTTACGTGATTGATCCTCCTGCAATAGCAAAGCCACTAACTCTTCAAAATGAAGAGGGTCAGGATTAGCTCGCAAAGACAGAGTCAAAGAAGTCTGAAAAGTCAAATAAGATGGTGGTAGTGAATTGAGTGTTTTGGAAACCAAGTCCTTCTCTGGAATCACTTCATCAATGCTAAGCAATTGCTCTTTAAGATCCCTGATTTTTGTAAGATGCTCAACAATATCGTCACCTTCGTCCATCTGTATTTTGTCAAGTTGTTTCTTCAAAAACTCTATTCTAGCAGCGTTTCTTCCTCCAAACATAGCTTGCAGAGTGTTCCAAGCATCCTCAGAAGTTCTGCAAGATCTGATATGTGGTGTGATTGTCCTCTTTATGGTTAAGGCAATCACAGCCATAGCCTGTGCATCTTTAGTATCCCGTCTCTTTTGCTCTGGAGTGACTTGTGAGGGTCCTGCACCAACAGCTGCACCACGACCAGCACCACGACCAGGCGTGGCAGGTGCAATGCTACCTGGACAAACTTCATCTCCAGATACATAATCCCACAATCCTTTACCAACCAAAACATTTTTGGCCATAAAAGACCAAAGAGAATAGTTGGTACCATCCAATTTGTCTTCGGATGTAAACGCACCAAAAATCTCTTTCTCCGTAGATTGAGCCATACTGTGGATGCAAACAAGAGAGCAAAAGAACCTCCAAGAGATTCAAAAATATCCTCTCCAATCCAAGAAAAACTCTACACAAAATCTCAGCACAAAGCTAAGACAAGCTGCTTCCCAAAAGAACTGTTTACCTGAAGAAAATCTGTCAAAAAGCACACCCTCTTGATCTAAACACCTCGGAAAAGTAACTTCTGCTACGCTGCTCAAAACAAAATTCTGAGGGCTCGAACGGCTTTGAAAGGGGGGTAAAACCCCAGGTCACCTAATCTGAATACTCCCGGAACGTCGAGGATGCTCCCACGAACAAATTTTCCGAAAACTGCCTGAAAACTGCGATTGCGCGCGCGGACGCGAAAACGCAAGTAGAGGCTCTGGAAATCACCTCGCTCTGATACCAATTGTTGAAGATGATGAAACAGGAAACAGAAGGAAGACAGCAACTCAGAGTAGGAAGAAGATGGAGAAGGAGAAGACACAGAGCTTGTGTACGAGATCTCTGTAGTCTCTCTCTCTGTATTGGAATAAAAAATATACAAACTCAGAGCTACAAAGCTTATATGAAACCCTAAGAGATAAGGTGTCCTTTCACACCGGATGTCCAGGGGGAAAAACCCAGTGGGAGAAAAGTGCCCCTGGTGAAGCGCGTATACACACTAACACTACTACATGTCTACAGAATCTCCATTTGCAAAATTTTGTCCACACTTATCATACAAAGTGAGCTTATATAGCCCACGGCACAAAAGCCCAGATGCAACAATTTCATCACCAAAACTGAGATCATGAACTGTACATCTGTCATCCACAAATTTGACTACAAGTCCAAGTCTAGCAAGTGCGGATACAGACAAGAGATTCTTCTTGATCCCAGGTACATAAAGTGCATCAACAAGTGTGAAGGAACTGCCATTAGCAGCAGTGAGCACAATCTTTCCAACTCCCTGAACTGGATAAAAGGCGTTGTTGGCACAAGTGACTGAATTCCCATGAGGGACAGACTCGAGAGAGGTAAACAATTCATGATGTGAGGTAATGTGCTTTGTAGCACCACTATCAAAATACCACACATGTGAATCTGCAGCAAACTGACAAGCATGCATCATGGACAGCAGTATTGTAAGTGAACTCTGCGCTAAAAGCCCATTCTGCATCAACATCAGCAACACAGTCTCCTTTCACAGAAGACTCAACAATGGCTGCATTTGTAGTGGAACCAGCATTTGCAATGGAACCACCCTCTTTCTTCTTAGCCTCTTTGGCCTTCAGCTTAGGACACGACTTGATCAAGTGATCATTGGCTTTACAATAATGGCAACGCATCTTCTTTTTGCCCTTATCACCAGAATTTCCACACGAATTGCTGCCAGCAGAAGCACTAGGAACAAAAGTTTTGCCACTCGCAGTAGAACCATAAGAAGTGGCTGCATTGCTGTTACCACCCTTTCTTTGAGAAGCAATAAAAGCATGTTCAAATACACGACGCTGTCTAGTCCTGTTTTTTCTGGAAAGTGACTCTTGCAATAGCAATGTGCATAATGCATCAAACTTGACAACTTCTGGATTTCCTTGGGTCATAAGTCTCCAAGTACTAGCAAAAATCTGGTAAGAATCTGGTAAGGCATCAAGAACAGTCTGCACAAGGAAACTGTCTGAAATAAATTCACCTACAGAAATAATTGCTCATTGATATCCATGACACTAGCAAGGAAAGTGCCCATATCATCTTCCTCATGCATAATCTTTGACTCCAGCTCTTTACGCAGCAAAGCAATTTTAGCCTCATTGCGGCTTGCATAAAGACCTACTAGAATATCCCAAGCCTGTTTTGCAGATTTTGTTGAACGGATGTGAGGAACAATGGTGCGCTTCACACACAACGCAATCGATGCATGAGCCTGCGCATCCTTAACATCCCAACAAGCTTGTTCTGCCGTAGGCAAAACAACTCTAACAGCTGCAATCCTTGCAGCAAGACCTGCAACATCCTCAACATCGCCTACATCCTCAGAACCAGGACGTACATCAATGCCCTGCACAATGTTCCAGACACCCTTTGACACAAGAACATGTTGCATCATGTAAGCCCACATAGGGTAGTTGTCCCCATCCAACCTGTCCTTAGCAGCAAACATCTTGAACACATCTGTGTTGCTGCACCTGATGTAAAAATTGCCCGAAAATAGGACAAACGGAGCGGGAACAACCTGTGCTATATAGCACAAACCGTAGAATACTATAAGGCACCTGTTATGCAGAAAACGGCACTGACAGAATGCACAAAATGACAAAATAGCCTGTGCAGTACTTCCTGTTGTGGAAACGGAGGCCGAAATGAGCCCAAATCAAAATTCTGAGCAGACGCTTGCCAAAGCTCACTGAAATCGAAGAAAGTGAGCAGGCGTGTGCTAGAGCAGCTGGCGAATAAGCCCGGGAGGACATGACCTTCTCTGATACCAATTGTTGGAATTAGGGTTGCAGAGAACGCACACAGCTTGGAGAAGACGAAGGAAGCTCAAGGCACACAATAGAGAGTATGTTACTTAGTGTGCAATGGAAAGATAGATAGCCCTAGAGTGATGGGCGTATATACAATGCACAGGGTAAAAAACCTCCTAAAGAGGGAAAAAATGCCCCGACGGTCCTAGTGTGTTCACACACATCACTACCACATGTATATGGTAACACTGCAATGGTTTTTGTTGGTGTGGAGACACAATCTATACATGAAGATGGCCAACACCACAAAAGGAAAGATCTTGTTATTCAGCAGATTGGGTGCTCCACTTTCATTTCATTCATGAAAGAAAAGCTGACCAAGTTTATCAAACATAACTGCATCTACAGATCGCAGGCCAACCAATTTAAAGAGTGTCTACAGTGTTTTTCAAGTGATGTCTGTATCTTTGTTGTGGACTTTGCAAACAATTACAATTTTAAAATTCAGAATGAGATCCAATCTATGCATTGGTATTCTAGTCAGGTGAGCATTTTGGTCCACATCTGCTATGTGCGCTCAACAATGGGAGACATCATAAAAATTCTCCATTTTTATATATCCGATGACAATGTGCATGACACATTGTTTGTTCAACACTGCTTTCCTTTGCATGAACAATGCTTGAAGGACTAGGGTTTTTGTTTAAAGCGACATTGGGTATGGTCTGATGGTGCAGCATCACAATCCAAAGCATGAAGGCCTTTCTTCTTTGTTGCAAGGTTTTCTCAGCTTATTGGGCTTGAGATGATGCACAACTATTTGGGATCAGGTCATGCCCCAGGCATAGACGTAGCACTTTTACACCAACAATCTCCCACTTAAAGGTGATGTGCCAATAAGGGAGACCTACTAGATAAACTATTAGTATGTACAAGAAACTAGGTGAGAGTCTCTCTCAACCTATGCCCACTGGCTCACTTTACCAATCTACATGCAGTAGTATCGGCTTTGGTGGTAGGTGAGTGTGCGTACCCACGCTAGAGCGTGCTTGTAAATCTTGCAGACTACTCTGTATGGTCTGCAAAACTCCACTATGGACCCTCTTTCTCTTCGAGAAGAAGCTGATGAAGATGGAGAAGAGGGTGACCTCTTTCTCTCCTTTTTCTTCCTTTGATTCCTCTCATCCTTCTTGGGATTTTGAGGAGAGGGACTATGTGGTGATCTTTTCCTCTTAAAAGGAGTTGGAAATCTTCCTAACCGTCGTCACAGTGGAGACACATCTTCCAAAGGGTTTGTAGAATCACTTCTTTCTCTTTTGTAGGGTTCCTCCTCTTCTCTCACCGGAGAAAGTCTTTTTTGGAAATTCTCATTGAGAGTCTTCCTAAGTAGTCTCTCTTCTTGGGGAATTTGGAGATTCCCATGGATGCGAAGTTATTGGACAACTTCACCTTGTAGAGCGGGATTGCCCATGGCATGGTGTAGCCTAGTGACAAAATATTTCACAAGCATGGGAGCATCATTAGTAGCACCTTCATGTGCAAAATCAAGTCATCAATATTTCAGCTACTCTCTTTATTATTGTCAGATGTATGCTAACTTATTCTTCGGTAGCTTAAAAACCTCTCGTAAAAAGCTTTTAGGACCTCTCCTCTTAAACAAGAAAAGAGAAACAAATAGCTATGATACCAATGTAATGGAATTAGGCTAATGACATTGATTGTAGAGGAATTAAAATGACATTAGTGAGCATTTCATTAAGAGAATTTCTAATGAAGATAGAGAGGAAGTACTTGATTAAAGACATCAATATAAACATGACACCTAGTTAGCTTGGCATGAACAATACTTGTAAGAGAGAGAGAATTAGAGAAATTGACAACAATTGAGGATCGAATTTACTTGGAGTCAATCCCCCCTCCAAAAGGCTTTTGTATTATATGTTCTCCCATGAAGAGAGACTTGGTGCAATACATTCATTGTGTTCCTTCATACCTTGTTGATGCCATGAAGATGGAAAGATTCAGGCACCAATATTATGCCCAAAATAACAATTAAACTCACTTGCAATAGCATAAACTTGTCCCCAGACTCAATCCCAAGACCTCAAACACCTTCAAAGGTGGAGAGAGCTAGCAGGGAGTGAGGGAAGTGAAGAGGAGAAGATGTAGCATACAAGAAATAATTAATCTCCTTACCATAGATTACTCTTAGAGTGTTACGAGACTGCTCTGAGATTGGGCACCCTCCGGTTGCATGTGGTTAATTGCAATTGGGATAATTGGCTTAATGGCTAATTATGTACTGTTTGTTTGATTTTACTAACAATGAGTCCATGATGATTTGTAGATTGGAATTCTGGGAGTTGATGAGGAGGCGCTGGCAAATAATAATCCTCTCAGTCATTTTATTTTTGCACAATGTTTTAGATCTTTTATCAGAAAGCCACTATGGCTTCTTTGTAAATAGGACACTAAGAACTCACCCTAAGAGGGTCATGCAATAAGAAATGTGTTCCACTCATAACTAAATTGGAACTAAAGTGTAAAAAAGGGGCCTCCAATTTTTGGCACCAACAATAATATAAGATATCAAATACCAAACTCCATAAGAGCTCTCGATGGAGTTTGGGGCTGCAATCTTTAGGCCTTTCTTGTGTAGATGCCCTAACTTTTCTCTTCCCTCTCTCTTATGCTATGTTGTGTTACTCTTTGTACTCCATGATTATGTCTACATCTCTCAACCCCTCTTACACTCTCTTACATTCTTTCCTTGTCAATCTATTCTTTTGTGTGTGTGTGTGTGTGTGTGTGTGTGTGTGTGTGTGTGTGTGTGTGTGTGTGTGTGTGTGTGTGTGTGTGTGTGTGCACGTGCGCGCGCACACACACGCTCATACTCTAGGTGAGTGTGAGTACTTGATAATTGGAAGGGATGGTGAAAGATTGACAGAGAAGTATGCAAGCAAGCTTGGGAATTTGAAGCAACCGTTCTCCCCATCTCTCTACCAACATTGATATCAGAGCTTTGGTTCGAGTTATTGGCACAGGATTTTAAATTTTGAGAGAATCCTCGAATTGGCAGATTAATCGATAATTTATTCCACAATTTTTTCTTATTGGAAACATAATCGTGTATGTGAAAAACTTAATTCGATATAAATTGCTAAAGCTGACGGATTTGTGAAGACATGCGGGCGAGCAATCGAGAAGAAAGTGATTTTGAAGAGCGGTGAGAGATTTGGTGAATTTGACTCGACAACTAAGATCTTTGAAGGAGGTTTTGAAGGACCGATTCAGATGCAGGTAAAGAGAAACCATAAGAAATTCGGAGTTCAAGGAGTTATGTAAGAGAACCTTGAATTGGGAAGAAATATGAAGAGGAAGTAAATGTAAATCTAGCTTCCGAGTTTCAAGCTATCCTGAAGCTCAAAAGAAATTGAGTCTTGTGGTATTTCAAGATTCTCCATAGGCTACCACAATGTTGTTGATTTACCATAACTACTACCATCAAGAGATGATTGGGAAGATCCAACAAGGCTCTGTGGGAAACATCCCTTGCACGAAAAAAGCTCACGCGGCCAACCTTCACCAAATGCGTCACAGTCACCCTTAGTAGGGGCACCCAGGCCCACCGATCACTTCACCTTTCTTCCTCACGGCCTAAAACGGCTTCTGCAAGGCGCCAAGCTCTTCCCCCTACATGACGATGCCACCCTTGCTACATGCTCTTGCTGCACGCCACTTTTAATTCACACCTTTAGTTCAAAAAGGTGTGCCTTATTTTAATCTCCAAACAGGCCGTCCGCCCTTTGAATTATTAAGATTCACCCCTTTTAAGAACCCGTTCTCCCCCCTTTTACCTTGTTGCCAATGGTCGTGAACACACGGAGTAAAAACAAAAAAAAGGGTCGTAGCCGCTCGATATCCACAGCCCTTGTAGGCCCTTTACAAACTCCTTCGATGGCCCACACATAGACTATTCTTTGTTGTAGTCATTGATGTTAGTCAAAAAGGTATCGGTGCAGTCCTTATACAAGATAACCATCCACTTGCATTTGAAAGTCGTACGTTTAAACCGTTTGAAGCAAAATTTAGTACATATGAAAAAGAGTTGACTGTTGTTGTACATGCTTTGAAAATTCAAAAACACTATTTAATGGGTGTTGATTTAATCATCAAAATTGACCAACAAAGTATCAAGTATTTCTTGTCTCAACCCTTAATCAATGATAGACATATTAAGTGGGATGCCTTCATTCAAAGCTTTCAACCCAACATTCAATACCAACCTGGTAAGGATAATGTTGTATCTGATGCTTTGAGTCGAAGACCCTCTCTTAATAATCTATCAACCATTACGGGTACTTCATTTGATTCAATGCCTAACACTTATGCACAAGATGATGATTTCAAAACCACATGGTTGCATAAGATTGATAATTATGTGCATCCATTTTTGGAATACACTATTGAAGAAAAATTTCTTTATTTCAAATAGAAATTGTGTGTAACTAAACCTTTTCGTACATTGATTATTGAAGAGTTACACAAACCACCCTTTGCTGGACATAGAGGATTTACTACTACTTTTCAAAACTTATGTCGTGATTTCTATTGGCCTACTATGAGACTTGATGATAAACACTATCCTTGAAAAACCTTGGAAACATATTTCAATGGATTTTGTTACTGGATTTCCACTCACTGTTCACAAGCATGATATGATTTGGATTATAATAGACCATTTTTCTAAACAAGCATACTTCATTCCATGTAAGAAAACACTCACAGCACATCAAGCTGCACTTTATTTCTTAAAGTTGTCTTTCCACATCATGGTTTGCCTACGATTATAATATCTAATCAAGATTCAAAATTCTGTAGTGCTTTTTGGACTATTGTTTTTTAAAATCTTGGAACAACACTTGATTTTACGTCTGCATTCCATCCTAAGTCTAATGGTCACACCAAAGTCATTAATCGTACTATCATTGACTTGTTAAAAGCTTATGTTTCTTCTCAACCCAAGAAAATTTTATTCTTGCATAGTATTTTAGATCTTTTATCAATAAGCCACTATGATTGCTTTGTAATAGAACAATGAGAACTCACCCTAAGAGGGCCATGCTATTAATAAGTAATGTGTTCTACTCATAACTAAAGTGGAACTAAAGTGGGACTAAAGTGTAAACGAGGGGCCTCTAATTTTTGACACTAACAATAATATCAAATATCAAATACCAAACTCCACAAGAGGTGTCGTGGAGTTTGGGACTGCAATCTTTAGGCCTTTCTTGTGTAAATGCCCTAAATTATCCCTTCCCTCTCTCTTATGTGTTACTTTGTGACATGTCTAAATCTCTTACAACCCCTCTCACTTTCCTTGTCAAACTATTCTTTGTGTGTGTGTGTGTGTGTGTGTGTGTGTGTGTGTGTGTGTGTGTGTGTGTGTGTGTGTGTGTGTGTGTGTGTGTGTGTGTGTGTGTGTGTGTGTTGTCATAGTCTAGGTGAGTGTGAGTACTTGGTAACGGTGAAAGGTTGACAAACTAGTGTGCAAGCAAGCTTGGGAATTTGAAGCAACCATTCTCCCGATCTCCCTACCAACATAGAGCATAGCTTAGCATAGTAATGAATATGGTAGAGAAGATGAGCATGTCATTGAATCTTGACTCTTGCTTGAAACATTCCATAGACAAGAGGTGTTGATATAGGCTCTATACTTCTCAAGCTTGGAGAAGGAAATGGAGTTATTGCTTAACACATGAGTTGTGTGAGTGTGTGTGGTTGAGTATGCAAAAAATGAGAGCCTCCTCTTGCCTTGGTCGACCCCCCCTCTTGCAAATACTCATGCTTGCATCCTATTGGTACATGCATCCTATTGGTACATGCCAAGGCTTAGCCAATGAGAGATAACAATCAAGGTGTGTAGCCGTGTGACAAGTGTCCCTCTTTCCCCTTTAGAGAGATCTTAGATACATATTTAAATGAAGCTAAACTCTTATTGGACATCTAAATCAATTGGCCAATAGGAATTAAGCTAGCTTATGGGCTGCTTAATTCTCATTGGACCCCTTGGTAGACTGTCCAATAGGCACTAGGGGGGTCTCATTTATTATTAGTTCTTTTAATAAGATTTTCTAAATATTAAAGCTAAATTTACTCAAGCTTAATTCTCGTTGGTCCTTTCTATAGGACATCCAATAGGATTCATGCTTCATTGGGGGAAACTTGTCTAAGAGCCTGACATGTGTCCTATATTCCTTATGTCAAAAAGGGGAGCTCTTGTAGTGTGTGCGTGTGTGTTCTTTCTCGTCCCCTACAATGAGGGCTTGCCTCATGCAAGTCGGAGTGTCCACTTGGCCACTTGCGTCCACTTGGTGATCAAAGTCCAAATTTATAAAGGTTTAAAATACCTCCCATAGGCAATAGTCACCCCTTTGGCCCTAGGCCTAAAGGCTTTTAACACTAACCTTTGGAGGATTTAGTGAAGCTTAACCCAGGGTATTTTAAAGATCCATTAAGTGCAATTTCTCTTTGGTAGACCTCTCTCAATTTGGACCCTTTTTGAGGTAAGATTTATCTCTCCTCTCGGTCCCTATTGAGAATAGATCTAACAAAACATATTAATATTCTAACTCTTGCTCCCTTTTATCTTCCCATATTAAATGATCAGTTATTATCAGAAAATCATTTGGGATAGCTAGATATCATATTTTATGACATAATACTTGAAAATATACAGACATGGAACTATTTAAATACCTCTTGTTTGCACATGCTATATACAATTTTTTACATAGTGGACTCCCAGGGGATGGTTGATGCAGAAGATTGTATCAAAGATAAAATCATCAGTAGACTCCATCTCAGAAAAAGAGAAAAACTTGAAATGATAGCCTAAAACAAAACCGAAAGCCCTAAAAATTGACCCAACCAAAGAAAAAGGACCTTCTATAACTGAAACAAAAAGATGGTCCAAATATTGAGAACTAAAATGAACCCTAAAAGAAGTTTGGACCAGTGAGTAGGGGGGCGTAAGTGTTCTGTCACATTAGAAAACATACGCTCTACAAAATTGAAGAATCATTGTAGAGAAGTCCATGAGATAGCCTAGGGAATTGAGGAAATCTTATAACGAGGGACTAGAACATGCAAAGAAGATTGACCTAGCAAAGTCTGGGGAAGTATCAAAACCTGCATACATAGAAATTGATCTATCCCAATAAGAAGAGGAAACTGTTATATAAATCTTAAAATAATATAATAATTTCTTTGTATGGTCTTATAAAGATCTCAAGGGAGTAATCTTGATATCTATCAACATGCTATACTGTTAGCAGTGGCTAACACTTCATTTGACTATGCACAAGCAGGCGATTTGCAAAGAATGTGTACCATGATATTTTCCATTTATTTTGTATAGGTCATGGGCTCATTTGAGTTCCAAATTGTATAAGCTATAGACTAAAGGACTCAATTTAATCCCATTTTAAAAAGACTTGGAGTCCATGTCCATAAAAGTAGCCTATGCTAAATGATAAGACATTCTTGGGTAGGCTTTTCTCTTTATAGAATGGATGGTCATGAGATTCTTGGTTTCCATGCCCTTGAAATCTTGATTCTTCTTAATTAATCCCTCTTTCATTATTTTAATCCACTTAGCATTGATTATGTGTATATGAAGTTGTACTAGTGGATTCTAGATCTCTAATCCCTTTCTAATTAATCTCCTCTAGTCACACCATTGGCCATGGTGTGTGAGGGCTTTGCCTTCCTTCTCTCTCTCTCTCTCTCTCTCTCTCTCTCTCTCCAAAGTGTGTAAGTAGTGTTTGTGCATGCATAGTAGCATTGAGGGGTTGGGCTGAAATGGTGGCACACTAATGTAAAGTAGGCATGTTGATTACATTGCTTGTGTATGTGTGTGATTAAGAGATGTGAATAGAGTGATTAATGTAAAGTCTAATTTCAATCGCATAATCTTGTGCAAAGTGATAAGTGAGTAGGTTTGTTAGTTTGATTAGAGGAAGCCCCTTCCATGGATCCTCTCTATGATGGGTAAAAGGATCCCTTGAATCCTCTATTTTGATGCATCCAATGACACTCGTGCCTCCAAGCCCTAGGCGGATTTCCGTTCCACGAATTGATAATTTTGTTGGTTGTGGTTGTGGTTGTGGTAGTGATTAGGCCAATGCTATGACGACCCCCAACATTTTGCTTCTAGAATCCACTAATACAACTCTAAATATGGGTGAAAGCATGTTAACATGTCACACTTTTTCATGTCCCGGACAATGCTAACTAGCACAATTTTGACATATGCTAGCTAGTACAATAACATGAGCTACATCTCCAAGATCTATAACATATGATAAATCAATAGAAAGCTCTTGAAACAAGGAATCCAAATGTACAACCTTTGACAAATTTTGATATTATTTGTAAAAATTTTACCGGATGCCCAACTTTGTTAGGATGTGCTAACTTGAAAGGCACAAAAACCGCAACACGTTAACATGCTTTCACCCATATACATATTTATGCTAAGTGGATTAGAAAGAAAGAATGAGTAATTGATCAAGAAGAATCAAGATTTCAAGGGCATGGAAACCAAGAACCTCATGACCATCCACTCTACAAAGAGCAAAGCTCACCCAATAATGTCTTATCATTTAGCATAGGCTACACTTATAGGCATGGACTCTAAGACTTTTTACAATGGGATATTGAGCCCTTTAGCCTCTAGCCTATACAATTTGGAACTCAAATGAGCCCATGACCTATACAAAATAAATGGGAAATATTATGTTGCACATTCTTTGCACATCCCCTTCTTATGCACAATCATGAAGTGTTAGCCACTGTTAATACTTCTCCCCTCATAATTTGGTGCACGTCCTCGTGTGCCACTAAAGCAAAGCATAGTAGCATGATGAAAAGTACGTCCTTGGAGGAATATTGAGCTATCAAAATTATAAAAAGTCATAAGTATCAAAGGCCAACAAATATGAACTGAACATGAATTGCAATGATCAATCATGGAAGAAGAATTTTGTGTATGGGTCCAATCATAGCCAAAGACTAAACACCCTAAAGTAAAAAAAACACATAAACTATTATGAAGATTAAACCACTAAAAAATTCAGATTTATGAATGTAACCTAAGCAATCAAATATGGCCCTAGGCTAATGCAAGTTCACAAACCTACTAGCCTAAAAAACATATGATCATTTTCAATACAGCATCCAAGTCTACGCATGTATGTGGGTCACAAAGAAGCTCAAAATCCACTAGTACACTGTCACTTAGCTTTTAAATGAAGCTCATGGAAGATTTGTTTTTTAGCATTTCATAAAAAAATTAAAGAACATCACAAGGGGATCACCCAAGGCAAGGCAAGATATGACTCTCAACTCCTTGAACCCTCAAAAAGGTGTTCCAAAAGTCTAATAGACTACCAAGGTGAAGACTAATCCCAATCAGCCCAATGCATCAGTTTAGGGCCTTGACCAAGAGAGCCAAGGTAGTTCCCCTTGCCTGCCAAGTTCCAACAAGGCACTAGACCTAACATAGACCCAAACTTAACATAGACACAAACTTGACATAGAAATTTTAGGGCCTTGACCAAGAGAGCCAAGGTAGTTCCCCTTGCCTGCCAAGTTCCAACAAGGCACTAGACCTAACATAGACCTCACATAGACACAAACTTGACATAGAAATTTTATTTTCGATGTGTTGGGTAGCATTTTTTTCGCTCTTTTTGGACACTTTTTTTATTCAGTTGTTCATTTTTTAGTACTTTTTATCGCTTCCATAATGAGAGATTCTTATTGAAAATGGACTAAAGAAATAAAGCATAATCATAACCCTATGTCATGTTTGGAATGAGTAAAATATTAAGGTGATCATTGAGAGTCTAAGACTATCAAGAAATGAACCTGTATTAATTTAAGGTCAAAGTCAATCACCTATGAATAGCACAAATAAACAAAAAATTCTAATGTGTTTAATTTTCATAAAGCAAAGTGTTGGAACTTTAGTGTATGCTTAGCATTTGGAATGAAAGGAGCCATTACTAGAAGCAAATTCACTCAATCCAAGCATGCAAGGAGTGAAGAGATAAAAAAGATTCTGGCTCAGAGGTACATGGATCGCGATCCATGTTGAGAAGCCAATTGAACTTTTGTTGCTATCATCAGTTTTAACATGATTAAGAGGTCTTCCAGTACCATTTTTTTTAAAAATGAATCTCGGGATTTGGGGCTAAGTTGATTTTGTCACTTGCGTGAGCTTCTGTCAGTTCCGAGCTATTGGACTAGTTTCTTGCATCCAATTTCAACTCTAGAACGACCACTAGACTCTCTGTGATACCCTCTAGCTATGGTACTAGTTTGGTGTCAATTTGTTTCAGGGGAACATGGACTTTGTAGAAAACTTTGTAGAAAGCATTAACTATCCCAAGCCTCAGTCCCAAGGCCTCAAACACCTTCAAAGGTGGAGAGAGCTAGCAGGGAATGAGGATAGGGAAGAGGAAGAAGAAACATCCATAGAAGAAAGAAATATTTCCTCACTTATCATTACTCTTCTTGCTAGGATACATAATAGCATAGTAATGAAGATGGAGAAGATGCCAAGCTTAAGCATTGAAGCATAGCTCTTGGTTGGATTTGCATTCCATAGCCAAGAGTGTTGGTGTAGGCTTGGACTTCTCACAAGCTTGGAGAAGGAGGTGGAGTTCCTCAACTTTCACCAAGTGAGAATGATCCACAAAATGAGTGTGTGTGTGGTGTATATCCCCCTAGAACCCCCCTTACTTGCTTGGGGCTAGCTGTGGCTTTTCCACATGCTTTAAGCTCATTGGACCCCTTTCCCTCTAGCCAATCATATGCAACATGCAGTTAAGTACATGGGTAGTCTTTTGACAAGTGTCCTCCTTACCCCTTAGAGAGAGAGAGAGAGCTTGAAAATATCTAGATATTTTTTGGATGGAACTAAAAGCTCATTGGACCCCGCTTTAGCCCAATCGATAGCATTCAAGCACACCATGTGGTTAAGCTTAGGGAGAGTCTGACATGTGTCCCATGTGTCCTTTGAGAAAAAGGGTGCCCTTTGAGTGAGTGGAAGGTTAGGTCAAAGATTCCCCTAACTTATGGACTTTTATGCATGGGAAACTTCTCAAGCACCTTCCTCATTAAGTTTATAGGGTCTCTTTTTGACTCAAGCATCTTACCCCCCATGCATGGGAAGCTTCTCAAGCACCTTCCTCATTAAGTATGACAAGTACCTCAAGTACCTTCATCATCAAGCATGACAAGCAGTTTAAGTGGATTTCCCACCTCAAGCTTGTGCCTAAGGTCAAAGGCAAGTTTAGGTCGGGTTCCCACCTCAAGCTTTCCTAAGGTCAAAGGACTTTTAACACTAACCATTGGATGTCTTTAATGAAGGTAACCCTAAGGTCTTTTAAGCTCCATTAGTTAACCTTGCTCTTTGATAGACCATCTCTCATTTGGGCCCCTTTACCATTGGCCCCGTGTTGAGATAAATCCGTAAGCACATGTCTATATTCTAACCCTTGTTCCCGTTTATTATCCCACATTAAATTAATAGTTTAATATGATAAAATCATTTGGGTTGGTTAGATATTAGATTTAATGACATTACCTCTCTCTTGAAATCATAGTCGTCCTCGACTATGAGGTAAAAGAGATAAACCCATAGTCATTAGTCAATTTGTCTTAGCGGGTAGAGGATACCTTTTTACCCTACGACATCATTCCAAGATGGATGACTAATCCATTCGGTGCTTGGGAGACATAGATGTCGCAAGCATGTCTGCTCTTTAGTTCATTTTATCCTCCCAAGTAGAGTGACAAATTCTACATGGTGTTTGAGAGACGTCGTCATCCCAAACATGATTCTTAGTATTCATACTACGTAAATTTGTGCACAATAAAGAGAGAATTAGTCTTATAAGACAAAAACATTGATCATTTAACAAGAAACCTGTACATTTTTGCTTACTCTAATGTAGCATTGTAAGCGTTGACAAGTTTCATACTATCCTTGAGTTGGATTCCTTGCATCCATCTAGCATCTTCAAAAGGATAATTTTTGAACTTAATAAGATATCTTTGGATAATCTTACCATGTCGTAGTACCTTGTCTTCATGCCGAAGGATAGCTTCGGGTTGTAGTACCTCTTCTTGATCTTCGATTTCGGGAGGGTCTTCAATTGGTTCATTTGGAGACTCTCCTTTGTAGGGCTTGAGTAGGCTCACATGAAAATCATTGTGTATGAGCCAATGGTTAGGCAACTTGAGTTGATAAGTCACCTCATTGATTGGCTTCAAAATTTGAAAAGGGCCATAGTATCTTTTTGCTAGTTTAGCATAATACTTTTGATGGCCCCTAGGATTTTTGCTCGTCGTTTGCCTCAATCGAGCCTTAGGAAACTTAAGTAGGACCCAATAATTTTCTTTGAACGTTAAGGCCCTTCTGTGCTTGTCCGTAGTAGCTTTTTTCCTTAGTTGGGAGATGGATATAGCCTCTTTAATCTTTTGAAAAGATGCTTGCAGGTCACGGCTATACTCATCGACAGCGAAGATCTTCCCATGTACTTTAAGTAGCAAGGGACTTTTAGGCCTTCCCTGTATGAATTCAGAAGGCGCTTTTCCTGTAGAAGTATGGATAGTATTATTATATGCATACTCTACAAGAGGTAAGTATTTTTTCCATGTGAGCATTGATCTATTTTTGTAACATAGGTCTTTAGTACATCAAGAATCGTAAGATTGGCTATCTGACTTTGGCCATCCGTTTGTGGATGATAAGCCAAAGAGAAATTCAATCTTGTACCTAGATTTTTGAAGAGACCTTTCCAGAAATTATTGGTCATTCTAGGATCTCTATCTGACACGATGGATATTGGCAATCCATGGTGTTTGAAAATTTGGGATATGAAGAGAGTTGCCATTTGGTGTGCCTTTATAGTCTTCTTGACAGGGATAAAGTGTGCTTGCTTGCTAAACCTTATCAACTATTGTCCATATTCCCGTATTCCCATAGATAGACTTTGGTAATCCAAAGATAAAATCCATGGATATACTCTCCCATGGTGAGTTAGGAATTAGCAATGGCTAGAGTAATCCAAGTTGCTTCCCTCTATCATACTTGGTCTTTTGGCATACAACACATTTTGAAACATACTCTTGTATGTCCACTTTCATGGTAGGCCAATAAAAGTACATCTCTACTTCTTGAAGAGTAGGTTGAATGCCTCTATGCCCTGCATAGGGAGGAGCATGGGATTCATACATGACTTTCGTATTGTATGGGTGATTAACACATAGCCTATTGCCGTTTGGAAGATAACCATTCTTCAAGGTGAATGGTTCTTTTTTCTTCCCTATTGCAAAGGTTGTAATTACATACTTAAAGTCTTGGTCAGTAGCATACTCATCTATCATAAAAGATAGACCATTATGAGTTGCTATAGACACCACATCTACCCTTGGTCGTTGTGAAAGTGCATCGACCAATTGATTGTGCTTGCCAGCAATGTGAGCAATATGAAATTTAAATTGCAAAATAAAATTTTCCCACCTCATTTGTTTGTCGGAGAGCTTGGTTTGCATCATGAAGTTCTTTAGGATTTGTGATCCATTCGTAGGATAAATGGAGTCCCCAAGAGATAGTGTTTCCACGTGTTGAGGGTATATAGAATAGCTAGTAGGTCTTTTTTGTATTTTCCCAATACTCACTTATCGAAGTTGAGTCTTTGACTCTCATATGCTATGGCATGTCCTTCTTGAAGCAAAGTAGATCCAAGGAAATTACCACAAGCATCACATTGGACCTCAAATGGCTTTGAGAGATCTAATAGTGTCAGCACATGTTGAGAGATAAGATTCTCCTTAAGCGTCTCAAAATCTTCTTGCACTTTTGTAGTCCATGAATACTTAACGTGTCTTTTTGTATAGTCATGTAATGGGCCTGCTATTAGCAAGAATTGTTTCTATGAAGCATCTATAGTATGCACACATACCTATGAAGCTTCGTGCCTCATGTATATTCCTTGCATTAGGCCATCCTTTTATTATCTCTAACTTTGTTGGATCCATACGGGTGCCATCATTAGAGATAATGTGACCTAAATATTGAATATCTTGTAAGAAAATTTCACTTTTCTTTTGATTAATGAAAAGTTTATTCTCTCTCACAACTTGAAAGGTTACCTGGAGGTGTCGCTCGTACTCTTCAAGAGAATTTGGATGGCTTGAAGATTTTTATCCATCATGAGTTTGAATGCGTCTGGAGCATTTGTCAAGCCAAAACTTGTAAATTATCAAATAGATCTTCTATCCACAACATGGGAAATCTATTTTTGATAGTGATCTTATTTAGTGCTCTATAGTCGACACACATGTGATATGTGTCGTCTTTGTTTTGCACTAAAAGCAATGGTGAACGAAATGGAGAGGAGATAGACCTTACCATCCCCTTTTTTACCAATTCATGCACTTGCCTCATGATCTCCTCTTGTTGAGCTTGTGAAACTCAATAAGGAGGCTTGTTAGGTGGTGAGCTTCTTGGTAGGAGCTCAATTGCATGGTCATCATCCCTCATTTTACACATAGCTCACAAGGGATGTCATCAATGAAAACATCTTGGAATCCATTTAGGAAATTAAACAACTCTAATTTCTCTTGATTTCCTTTATTGCAGGGATATGGTGTTCCCCAACTCATTAGCATCTATGTACATGCTCTTTTCCCTATAGGTGAAGTAGATTCTCCTTCAAGGAACTTCATGTTGGAAGCCATGCGGTTAAATCATGGTGCCCCAACGATAACATTCTCATGTTTGAGAGGGGAGATGAAGAAATCCTTTTTGTCCACATAGCTTTGGACATGAAGCCTTAATTTTCCAATTAAGGAAGTAACTGAAACGCCTTGTCCCTTGATAGCTCCATTGGCTTTCAATGCATCTCCCATCTCGTGGGCTTGTATGCCTAGCTTAGTGGTCAACTCCGTGAAGATGAAGTTATGAGTTGAACCAGGGTGAAACAAAATAAAGCATCATGCTCTTGCATCTTTCCCAAAACATAGAAAAGGAGAAATCCTTGGCAATGAGCATCCTCTTTTGAAGCTTCAAACATAGAGGCTCTAGGAGTCTCATTGCGGGCAATTCTCTTGGAGCAAGGACGATAACCATGGCCTTGCTCCCCACACTTAAAACATTTGTGGTCCTTAAAAAAAACTTCTTGCTCTTTAGGAAAGAGTTTATATTTACCTTTGTAAACTCCCTTCTCCTTGGAGTGATTGTTGTTGTCATTAGGAAGAGGATGAAGTGTAGGAGGGCCTCTCTATTTTCCATGAGCTTATGGAGGTGATTAACATTTTGACAAATAGGTGTATGCCATGTGTGAAAGAATGGTGGGTGTGTAAGAGATGTGTAAGAGTGGTCAAAGGATGCACTTTTCCCCCCAAAAAGGAGGTGGAAAGTTTTATGATTTTTTTTTTTCCTTCCATAACTCCCACATATGATCTCCGATTTGAGTGGAGATCATAGCTCTGCAATCTACACATCGAGATCTTTCCATAGATATGCTACATGATATAGTTTTACCTACTAGACTTTAAATTCCATTTTGGGGGGAAACTTTGAATTCAAATAAACTAGCCGTTTTGCCTGTTTGAATTCAAAAGCTGTCTTTTGATTACTTTCTTAATACTAAAGGTTTGACTTCCTTAAACTGCCAAATAAAGAGGCTCTCCTAGACCCCATTCTCTTCGTAATGTGTTGTTGGAATGGCCTTGGGAAGAATTTTGGGCATTGGATTTCCCCTTGGCATCACTTTTGTCTTTATTTTCCATGGGCTTGACATTCCATCTAGCCCGTTGTTGGAAATTGATATGCGAAGCAACCATGGTGTGGTGGATTACCTTTGTGATAGAACCACACCGTTGAGAGTTGACATACTTGGCCATCTCTTTGGGTAATCCCGCACAAAATTGTTTCTTTTGCACGACAAAGTCTATCTTTAGAAAGATAGTAGTCTAGAGATGTACATCCCAAAACTTCTCCACATATTTGTGGATAGACTCATGAGAGAAAAGCTTTAAACTTCACCATTTGGTAAGCACTTTGTCCTTTGCATCGCTTGCAAGGAATTGCTTCATGATGGAAACTCGTAGAGTTTTCCATGTCTTTGGGGCTTCTCCGTTGCCACGAAGGCCAATACTTTGTCGGTAGCACCAAAGGTGCCATCATAGGTGAGAAAAGAGATACTCTTTCCTCCCTCTTTGAACTTATTTAGCTTTTGTGATCCTCCCCATGCAAGGTAAGATTTGCGAGGTCCTCCCCTCTTGTATTCTCTAGGAGAATAGCCATACCTTTCATCGATAGAGGAGGAAGGTGAAGAAGAGGGAGAAGAGGGTGACCCTTTTCTTCCTTTGTCTCCTCTTTTCCATTTTGGAGTGACGAGGAGAAGGACTATGGGTTAACCAGTTCCTCTTGGGAGGAGTTGGCGATCTTCTAGAATGCCATCTTTATGGAGCCACATCTTTTGAGGAACTTAGGGAGTCATTACTTTCTCTTTGTTTGGATTCCTTCTCTCCCGTATGGAAGAGAGTCTTCTTTTGGGGGTCTCACCAAGAGGACTCCTAAGCTCTCTCTCCTCTTTGAGAGGAAAGGAAATCCCATAAGCACGAAGTTTTTGAGTAACTTTGACTTGCAAAGAGGGGTTTCCCATAGTTTGTTGCAACCTAGTAACAAGATAATTAACAAACATGGGGGCATCATCATTAACACCTTCATGTGCAAGATTAAAGTTATCAATGTTCATTCTACTCTCTTGGTTATTCTCAGTCATGTTAATTGAACTTATTAGTTTACTTAGTGTATGCTTTGGCAATTCAAAACCTTAGTTTCTACTCCTCTTAGCCTTTGAAAATAGGCACTTAAGTATCTACACCCACGGCTCGAATTGGTTAATTATAGAGAGTAGTGGAGTGAGTCTAACATAGCGAAGTTGCAGAGGGATAGCTCCTTTCGGGCTTCTTATGGCTCAATAACGGTAAAGCCGTAGGCAAGTCTAAGAAGACTCCATTATTAAGACCAAAGCTCCCAAGGTGTGCACCATATCCCACATAGTGGGCTCAACTAAACCGATAATAGATCCCAGTCCCACTTACCCTAATATAATTTTAAAAATGAACTATTAATAGGCTACTTAAGTACTTCTCTTCTTAAGCAAGAAAAGAGAAACCAAATGCTCTGATACCAATGTAATGGAAATGGCCTATAAACTTTGAGAGTAGCGAATTAGGAAATTAGGTGAAGCACTTTTGTGAGATTCATTTGTGAGCATAGCGAGTGAACGTAATTGATTGTAGCAACATATACATGGTACTTAGTTAACTTGGCATGAACAATACTTTTGCAAGAGAGAGAATTTAGAGAACATGACAATAGTTGAGGACCGGATTCATACGGAGCCGGTCCCCCCTCCATTAGGCATTTGTATTATAGTTTCTCCCATCAAGAGAGACTTGGTACAATACAATCTTTGTGTTCCCTGTGACCTAGGTGATGCAATGAAGATGGAAAGCTTCATGCATCACAAACATAACATAAACTTTGTATGAATCATTCACTATCCCAAGCCTCGGTCCCAAGGCCTCAAACACCTTCGAAGGTGGAGAGAGCTAGTGGCAAATGAGGATAGGGAAGAGGAAGAAGAAACATTCCATAGGAGAAAGAAAGAGTTCCTCACTTATCATTACTCTTCTTGCTAGCATACATAATATCATAGTAATGAAGATGTAGAAGATGGCAAGCTTAAGCATTGAAGCATGGCGCTTGGTTGGATTTGCATTTCAAAGCCAAGAGTGTTTGTGTAGGCTCTCAGTTCTCACAAGCTTGTAGAAGGAGGTGGAGTTCCTCAATTTAACCAAGTGAGAATGATCCACAAAATGAGTGTGTGTGTGGTGTATATCCCCCTAGCACCCCCCATTGCTTTCTTGGGGCGAGTTGTGGCTTTTCTACATGCTTTAAGCTCATTGGACCCCTTTCCCCCTAGCCAATCACATGCAGCATGCAGTCAAGTACATGGGTAGTCTTTTGACAAGTGTCCTCCTTACCCCTTAGAGAGAGAGAGAGCTTGAAAGTATCTAGATATTTGTTGCATGGAACTAGAAGCTCATTGGACCCCTCTTCAGCCCAACCAATAGCATTCAAGCACACCATGTGGTTAAGCATAGGGAGAGTCTGACATGTGTCCCATGTGCCCTTTGAGAAAAGGGGTGCCCTTTGGGTGTGTGGAAGGTTAAGTCAAAGATTCCCCTAACTTTGGCACTGTCATGCATAGGAAGCTTCTCAAGCACCTTCCTCATTAAGTTTGTAGGGTCTCTTTTTGACTCAAGCACCTTACCACCCATGCATGGGAAGCTTCTCAAGCACCTTCCTCATTAAGTATGACAAGCACCCCAAGTACTTGATTCATCAAGCATGAGAAGCACCTCAAGAACCTTAGTCATCAAGCATGACAAGCACCTAAAGCACCTTAGTCATCAAGCACGCACTGTAGTCACGACAAGCACCTCAAGCTTAGGTCTGGTTCCCACCTCAAGCTCAGCCCTAGCTTGCCTAAGGTCAAAGAAATTTTAACACTAACCATTGGAGGTCTTTAATGAAGCTAACCCTAAGGTCTTTTAAGCTCCATTAGATGCACGTTTCTCTTTGATAGACTACCTCCTTTTGGACCCCTATTGAGATGTAACCATCTCTCCTCTTGGTCCCCTTTTGAGGTAAGTCTAGAAGCACTTATTACACATTGCTCTTTGATAAACCATCTCCTTTTAAACCCCTATTGAGATGCAACCATATCTCCTTTTGGTCCCCTGTTCAGATACGTCTAGAAGCAAATGTCTCTATTCTAAATCTTGTTCCCGTTTATTCTCCCACATTAAATGATCAGTTTAATATGAGAAAAATCATTTGGTAAAGCTATATATTTTTTTGTCATCCGTCTTGAAATGATGTCGCAAGGTAAAAAGGGATCCTCTACCCGCTAAGAAAAACCGACTAATGATTATGGCTTTATCTGTTTTACCTCATAGTCAAGGACGACTATGATTTCAAGAGAGAGGTAATGTCATAAAATCTAATATCTAGCCAACCCAAAATATTTTCTCATATTAAAATGATCATTTAATGTGAGATAATAAAGGGGAACAAGGGTTAGAATATAGACGTGTGCTTCTAGACCTATCTCAATACGGGACTAAAAAGAGAGATGGTTGCATCTCAATAGGGGTCCAAAAGGAGATGGTCTATTAAAAAGCAATGTGAAATAAGTGCTTCTAAACTTACCTCAAAAGGGAACCAAGAGGAGAGATGGTTACATCTCAATAGGGGTCCAAAAGGAGGTAGTCTATCAAAGAGAAACGTGCATCTAATGGAGCTTAAAAGACCTTAGGGTTAGCTTCATTAAAGACCTCCAATGGTTAGTGCTAAAAGTCCTTTGACCTTAGGCAAGCTAGGGGTGAGCTTGAGGTGGGAACCCAATGTAAGCTTGAGGTGCTTGTCGTGCTTGATGACTAAGGTGCTTGAGGTTCTTGTCATGCTTGATGAGTAAGGTTCTTGAGGTGCTTGTCGTTCTTGATGACTAAGGTGCGTGAGGTGCTTGTCATGCTTAAAGAGGAAGCTGCTTGAGAAGGTTCCCATGCATGAGGGGTGCGATGTTTGAGTCAAACAAAAAACCTACAAACTTAATGAAGAAGGTGCTTGAGGAGCTTCCTATGCATGAGCAGTAAGGTGCTTGAGTCAAAAAGAGACCCTACAAACTTAATGAGGAAGGTGCTTGAGAAGCTTCCTATGTATGGGGGGTAAGGTGCTTGAGTCAAAAAGAGACCCTGCTAACTTAATGAGGAAGGTTCTTGAGAAGCTTCCTATGAATGACAGTCCCAAAGTTAGGGGAATCTTTGACTTAACCATCCACTCACCCAAAGGGCACCCCTTTTCTCAAAGGACACATGGGACACATGTTAGACTCTCCCTATGCTTAACCACATGGTGTGCTTGAATGCTATTGGTTGGGCTAAAGAGGGGTCCAATGAGCTTCTAGTTCCACCCAACAAATGTCTAGATATTTTCAATCTCTCTCTCTCTCTCTCTAAGGGGTAAGGAGCACACTTGTCCAAAGACTACCCATGTACTTGAATGCATGCTGCATGTGATTGGCTAGGGGGAGAGGAGTCCAATGAGCTTGAAACATTTGTAAAAGCTACAAATTGCCCCAAGCAAGCAAGGGGGGTGTTGGGGGTATACACCACACACACACTCATTTTGTGGATCATTCTCACTTGGTGAATGTAGAGGAACTCCACCTCCTTCTCCAAGCTTGTGAGAAGTGAAATACTACACCAATACTCTTGGCTATGGAATGCAAATCCAACCAAGAGCCATGCTTCAATGCTTAAGCTTGCTATCTTCTCCATGTTCATTACTATGCTATTATGTATGCTAGCAAGAAGAGTGATGATAAGTGAGGAACAATTTCTTTCTCCTATGAAATGTTTCTTCTTCCTCTTCCCTATCCTCATTCCCCGCTAGCTCTCTCCACCTTCGAAGGTGTTGGAGGCCTTGGGACTGAGGCTTGGGATAGTTAATGCTTTCTACAAAAAGTTTATGTTATGCTTTGTGATGCATGAAGCTTTCCATCCTCATTGCATCACCTAGGTCACAAGGAACACAAAGATTGTATTGTACCAAGTCTCTCTTAATGGGAGAAACTTAATAAAAATGCCTATTGGAGGGGGACCGGCTTCGTATGAATCCGGTCCTCAACTATTGTCATGTTCTCTAAACTCTCTCTCTCTTGCAAAAGTATTGTTCATGCCAAGTTAACTAAGTACCATGTTTATGTTACTACCATCAATCAAGTTCACCCGCCATGCTCACAAAAGTGCTTCACCTAATTTCCTAATTCCGCTACTCTCAAAGTTCATAGGCCATTTCCATTACATTGGTATCAGAGCATTTGGTTTCTCTTTTCTTGATTAAGAAGAGAGGTTCTTAAGTAGCCTATTAATGGTTGATTTTGTTAATTATATTAGGGTAACGGGGACTGGGATCTATTATTGGATTTGTTGAGCCCACTATGTGGGATATGGTGCACACCTCGGGAGCTTTGGTCTTAATAATGGAGTCTTTTTAGACTTTCCTACGGCTTTACCATTATTGCACTATAAGAAGTCCGAAAGGAGATATCCCTTGGCAACTTCGCTATGTTAGACTCACTCCACTACTCTCTATAATTAACCAATTCGAGCCGTGGGTGTAGATACTTAAGTGTCTATTTTCAAAGGCTAAGAGGAGTAGCAACTAAGGTTCTTAATTGCCAAAGCATACACTAAGTAAACATATAAGTTCAATTAACATGGTTGACAATAACCAAGAGAGTAGAATGAACATTGATAACTTTGATTTTGCACATGAAGGTGCTAATGATGATGCCCCCATGTTTGGTAATTATCTTGTCACTAGGTTGCAACAAGTTATGGCCAACCCCGTTTTGCAAGCCAAAGATACTCAATAACTTAGTGCTTATGGGATTTTCTTTCCTCTCCAAGAGGAGAGAGAGCTTAGGAGGCCTCTTGAAGAGACCCCCAAAAGAAGACTCTCTCCCATACGAGAGGAGGAATCCAAAGATCAAGAAAGTAATGAATCCCTAAATTCCTCCAAAGATGTGGCTTGATGAAGAAGGCGGACTAAACGATCTCCAGCTCCTCCCAAGAGGAAACGGTTAACCCATAGTCCTTCTCCTTGTCACTCCAAAAGGGAAGAGAGGAAACCAAGGAAGAAAAGGGCAAGAAAGAGAACCCTCTTCTCCTTCTTCTTCACTTTCCTCCTCTACCAATGAAATCTATGGCTATTCTCCTAGAGAATACAAGAAGGGACGACATTGCAAATCTTACCCTGCACGGCGAAGGTCACAAAAGCTAAAGAAGTTCAAAGAGGGAGGAAAGAGTATCCCTTTTCTCACCTATGATGGCACCTTTGGTGCTACCGACAAAGTATTGGCCTCCATCCAACAATTTGATGCGGCCTTTGGAGACGAGGGTTTCTAGAGTCCTCTAAGCTACACCATGTAGCTATGCACTTCCAAAAATCGGCTCGTCAATGGTGGGCTAGCCTTCGTGGCAACGGTGAACCCCCAAAGACATGGAAAAAACTACAAATTTCCATCATGAAGCAATTCCTTGCAAGTGATACAAAGGACAAAGTGCTTACCAAATGGTGAAGTTTAAAGCTTCTCTCTCATGAGTCTATCCACAAATATGTGGACAAGTTTTGGGATTTACATCCCAAGGCCATTATCTTTCAAAAGATAGACTTTGCCGAGAAAAAGCAACAATTCTGTGCGGGATTACCTGAAGAGATGGCCGAGTATGTCAACTCTCAACTGCCTGGTTCTATCACCAAAGTAATCCACCACACCATGGTTTCTTCACACATCAATTTCCAACAAGGGGCTAGATGGAATGTCAAGCCCATGGAAAATAAAGACAAAAGTGATGCCAAGAGGAAAACCAATGCCCAAAATTCTTACCAAGGCTATTCCAACAACAACAACAATCGGTCCAAGGAGAAGGGAGTTTACAAAGGTAAATATAAACTCTCTCCTAAAGAGCTAGAAGGTTTTTTTTAAGGACCACAAATGTTTTAAGTGTGGGGAGCAAGGCCATGTTTATCGTCCTTGCCCCAAGATAATTTCCCGCAATGAGACTTCTAGAGCCTCTATCTTTGAAGCTCCAAAAGAGGATGCTCATTGCCAAGGATTTCTCCTTTCCTATGATTGGGGAAAGATGCAAAAGCATGATGCCTTTATTTGTTTGACCCTGGTTGAACTCACAACTTCATATCCACAGAGTTGACCACCAAGCTAAGCATACAAGCCCACGAGATGGGAGATGCATTGAAAGCCAATGGAGCTATCAAGGGACAAGACGTCTCGGTTACTTCCTTAATTGGAAAATTGAGGGCCTGTCAAAAATACTATTAAGGCACATCAAATGGAAATTCTCTTCAGATCTCAAATTTTCAAGTATCATGGATTTCCAACACTCATAGTGTTAGACAAAGATCCTAGAATGACTAGTAATTTCTAGAAGGGTCTCTTTGAGGATCTAGGAAGTAGATTAAATTTCTCTTTTGGACTATCATCCACAAACGGATGACCAAAGTGAAATAACTAATCTAATGATTCTTGAATCTACTAAAAGCCTATGTCATGGAAGTAGATCAATGTTCTCAATGATAGAAGTACCTACCTCTTATAGAGTATGCGCACAATGACATTGTACATACGTCTATGGGAAAAGCACCTTTCGAGGTTAAAGAGGGAAGATCCAAAAGTCACTTACTACTTAAAGTACATGGGAAGATCTTTGCCTGCTGATGAATATAGCCGAGACTGAAGAATATTTTCCAAAGATTAAAGAGGTTATATCCATCTCAAAGCAAAGGCAAAAAGGGTTGCTGCTAATAAGCATAGAAGAGCCTTAGCCTTTAAGAAAAATGATTGGGTCTTGCTAAAGTTTCTCAAGGCTCATCTAAGGCATACTACGGGCAAGAATCCTTCGGGCCACCAAGAGTACTATGCTAAACTAGCAAAAAGATACTATGGTCCTTTTTAAATTCTTAATCCAATCAATGAGATGGCTTATCAATTCAAGTTTCTCAACCATTGGCTCATGCACCTTGTTTTCCATGAGAGCTTACATAAGCCTTACAAAGGAGCTCCATCAAAAGAAGCAATAGTTGCAGATCCTCCAAAAATCAAAGATCAAGAAGAAGTACTTCAACCTGAGTCCATCTTATGACATGAAGACAAGGTATTAAGAAACGATAAGATTATCTAACGATATCTTATTAAGTTAAAGAATTATCCTTCTAAAGATGCTAAATGGATGCAAAGAACCTAGCTTAAGGATAATATGAACCTTGTTAATGCTTACAATGTTGCACTAGCGTAAGCATATAAAAATGCATTTTAAATGAAAAATGTCTTATAAGACTAGTTCTCTTTTTATTGTGCACAAATTTAAATAGTATGCATGCTTAGAATCATGTTTGTGGTGACGACGTCTCCCAAACACCAAGTAGAACTTGTCACTCTACTTTGGAAGTATGACGTGGACTAAGGAGTAGACATGCTTGCGACAGCTACATCTCCCAAGCACCAAATGGATTAGTCGTCCATCTTAGAATGATGTCGAAGGATAAAAAGGGATCCCCTATCCGCTAAGTAAGATGGACTAATGACTAGGCTTTATCTTCTCTACCTCATAGTCGAGGACGACTATGATTTCAAGAGAGAGGTAATGTCATAAAATCTAATATCTAGCTTACCCAAATGATTTCCTCATATTAAACTGATCATTTAATGTGGGAGAATAAAAGAGAACAAGAGTTATGATTGAGGCATGTGCTTCTAGACCTATCTCAGCAGGGGACCAAAAGGTTAGATGGTTGCATCTCAATACCGGTCCAAAAGGAGATGGTCTACCAAAGAGCAATGTGCAATAAGTGCTTCTAGACTTATCTCACCAGGGGACCAAGAGGAGAGATGGTTACATCTCAATACGGATCCAAAAGGAGGTAGTCTATCAAAGAGCAACATGCATCTAATGGAGCTTAAAAGACCTTAGGGTTAGCTTCATTAAAGACCTCCAATGGTTAGTGTTAAAAGTTCTTTGACCTTAGCCAAGGTAGGGCTGATCTTGAGGTGGGAACCCGATCTAAGCTTGAGGTGCTTGTCGTTCTTGATAACTAAGGACCATGCTTGATGACTAAGGTGCTTAAGGTGCTTGTCGTGCTTGATGACTAAGGTGTGTGCTTGATAACTAAGGTTCTTGAGGTGCTTCTCATGCTTGATGAATCAGGTATTTGGGGTGCTTGTCATACTTAATGAGGAAGGTGCTTGAGAAGCTTCCCATGCATGGGTGGTAAGGTGCTTGAGTCAAAAAGAGACCCTACAAACTTAATGAGGAAGGTGCTTGAGAAGCTTCCTATGCATGACAGTGCCAAAGTTAGGGGAATCTTTGACTTAACCTTCCACACACCCAAAGGGCACCCCTTTTCTCAAAGGGCACATGGGACACATGTCAGACTCTCCCTATGCTTAACCACATGGTGTGCTTGAATGCTATTGGTTGGGCTAAAGAGGGTTACAATGAGCTCCTAGTTCCATCCAACAAATATCTAGATATTTTCAAGCTCTCTCTCTCTCTAAGGGTTAAGGAGGACACTTGTCCAAAGACTACCCATGTACTTGAATGCACGCTGCATGTGATTGGCTAGGGGGGAGAGGGGTCCAATGAGCTTGAAAGATGTGTAAAAGCTACAACTCACCCCAAGCAAGCAAGGGGGGTTCTGGGGGAATATACACCACACACACACACACTCATTTTGTGGATTCATTCTCACTTGGTGAAAGTTGAGGAACTCCACCTCCTTCTCCAAGCTTGTGAGAAGCGAGAGCCTACACCAACACTCTTGGCTATGGAATCTAAATTCAACTAAGAGCCATGCTTCAATGCTTAAGTTTTTCATCTTCTCCATCTTCATTACTATGCTATTATGTATGCTAGCAAGACGAGTGAGGATAAGTGAGGAACTATTTCTTTCTCCTATGGAATTTTTCTTCTTCCTCTTCCCTATCCTCATTCCCCGCTAGCTCTCTCCACCTTCGAAGGTGTTTGAGGCCTTGGGCTGAGGCTTGCGATAGTTAATGCTTTCTACAAAGTTTATGTTATGCTTGTGATGCATGAATATTTCCATCTTCACGGCATCATCTAGGTCACAAGGAACACAAAGATTGTATTGTACCAAGTCTCTCTTGATGAGAGAAACTATAATACAAATGACTATTCGAGGGGGGACCGGCTCCGTATGAAATGTCATAAAATATAATACCTAACCCATCCAAATGATTTTCTCATATTAAATTGATCATTTAATGTGGAAGAATAAACGGGAACATGAGTTAGAATAGAGACATGTGCTTCTAGACCTATCTCAACAGGGGACCAAAAGGAGAGATGGTTGCATCTCAATAGGGGTCCAAAAGGAGACGGTCTACCAAAGAGCAATGTGCAATAAGTGCTTCTAGACTTATCTCAACAGGGGGCCAAGAGGAGAGATGGTTACATCTCAATAGGGGTCCAAAAGGAGGTAGTCTATCAAAGAGAAATATGCATCTAATAGAGCTTAAAAGACCTTAGGGTTAGCTTCATTAAAGACATCCAATGGTTAGTGTTAAAAGTCCTTTGACCTTAGGCAAGCTAGGACTGAACTTGAGGTGGAAACCCGACCTAAGCTTGAGGTGCTTGTCGTGCTTGATGACTAAGGTGTGTGCTTGATAACTAGGTGCTTGAGGTGCTTCTCATGCTTGATGAGAAATAAGGTACTTGGGTTGCTTTTCATACTTAATGAGGAAGGTGCTTGAGAATCTTCCCATGCATGGGGGGTAAGGTACTTGAGTCAAAAAGATACCCTACAAACTTAATGAGGAAGGTGCTTGAGAAGCTTCCCATGCATGGGGGGGTAAGGTGCTTGAGTCAAAAAGAGACCCTACAACTTTAATGAGGAAGGTGCTTGAGAAGCTTCCTATGCATGACAGTCCCAAAGTTAGGGGAATCTTTGACTTAACCTTCCACTCACCCAAAGGGCACCCCTTTTCTCAAAGGGCACATGGGACACATGTCAAACTCTCCCTATGCTTAACCACATGGTGTGCTTGAATGCTATTGGTTGGGCTAAAGAGGGGTCCAACGAGCTCTTAGTTCCATCCAACTAATATCTAGATATTTTCAAGCTCTCTCTCTCTAAGGGGTAAGGAGCACACTTGTCCAAAGACTACCCATGTACTTGAATGCATGCTGCATGTGATTGGCTATGGGGGAGAGGGGTCCAATGAGCTTGAAACATGTGTAAAAGCTACAACTCACGTCAAGCAAGCAAGGGGGGTGCTAAGGGGATATACACCACACACACTCTCATTTTGTGGATTCATTCTCACTTGGTGAAAGTTGACGAACTCCACCTCCTTCTCCAAGCTTGTGAGAAGTGAAAGCCTACACCAACACTCTTGGCTATGGAATCCAAATCCAACCAAGAACCATGCTTCAATTCTTAAGCTTGCCATCTTCTCCATCTTTATTACTATGCTATTATGTATGCTAGCAAGAAGAGTGATGATAAGTGAGGAACTATTTCTTTCTCCTATGAATGTTTCTTCTTCCTCTTCCCTATCCTCATTCACCGCTAGCTCTCTCCACCTTCGAAGGTGTTTGAAGCCTTGGGACTGAGGCTTGGGATAGTTAATGCTTTCTACAAAGTTTATGTTATGTTTGTGATGCCGGAAGCTTTCCATCTTCATTGCATCACCTAGGTCACAAGGAGCACAAAGATTCCGGTCCTCAACTATTGTCATGTTCTCTAAACTCTCTCTCTTGCAAAAGTATTGTTCATGCCAAGTTAACTAAGTACCATGTTTATGTTGCTACCATCAATCAAGTTCACCCGCTATGATCACAAAGTAATCTCACAAAAGTGCTTCACCTAATTTCCTAATTCCGCTACTCTCAAAGTTCATAGGCCATTTCCATTATATATACCATCCCAAAATAGTCGTTGAACAACCTGCACCTGTGTCCTATACTTGTACATGTAGTTGTAGAAAAAGTGGAGTTGAAAAATACAACTCCTAAAGCGTAGCTCGGATGAAGCTTTCGACTGCACAAATAGCTTTGAAACGGGGGTAAAACCCCAGAGCTTCTTATCTAATGCTCTCCGAACGTTGAATTTTTTGATGCCGAAATCAGAAACCTGTTTGCACTTTTGAAAGTGCGAACGCGCAGACTCGAAACCAGCAAGCACAAAGCTTGCTCTGATACCAGTTGGTGCCGCGGGAAGCGTGTGCGAGTGCAAGTGCGAGAGCAGAGAGAGAGACCTACTATTGGGTGGAGTGCACAACAACATTATTCTATTGTTGCAGCTCCTTATTCTGTTGTATTAAAGAATAAGTGTATACATGGGTTAAGTTAGTAGATGGGTTAGTAGTAAGTGGGATGTCTGACCAGTTGGCCTGAATCCCAACAGCTATCTCACTTTGGCTATCCGTTTGTGCATGATATATGTTGTGCGTGTTTGGGTATGAAGCATTCTCATGTGTACCTAAAGAGCTTAGAAAGAAGTTGGATTCCAAGTCACACTAATGCGTCTTCATTGTCTATGGTACAGACGGGTTATGGTCTTTGGCACCCAAAATCTTAGAGAGTAATTTGCAGCTCGCAAGCGATCTTTAATGAATCAAAGATGCACAGATAGCTTCTAAAAGAGGTTGAGTATCATGAAGTGAGATTCAAGGTTTTAGCTTCAAGTCCAATTACACAAATAGCTCAGTCTACTAGCATTGTATCTACCACTAGTAGTGCTCTAGAGAGATCTAGTGATGCTCCTAAGAGAGCAGAGTGTAGCATTCAAGCAATGAAGAGATCTACACATGTCTCTCATGCCCTTGAGAGGTTTTGGCTAGGATTAGACTATTTATTGGTCGTTGACTGCGGAGAGCCTACCTGCTGCCAAGAGGCTATTGAGATGAAAGATAGCATGAAGTGAGAGCAGACAATGCAGTCTAAGTATAACTCAGTCATGGAAAATGAGACTTGGAAACTAATAGAGTTTCCATAGGGAAAACAATACTTGCCTTGCAATGGGTCTACAAGAAGAAGTACATGGCAATATCACGAGCCTAAGTACAAGGCTAGATTGGTTGCTAAGGGTTTTGAGTGAAAGAAAGGAATGGATTTTGATAAGAAATTTTCTTTCGTGGTCAAGATGACTTTATTGCACCTTGTGCTTGGAGTAGTAGCCACTGAGGACATAGAACTTGTCTAAATGGACGTGAAGACGGATTTCCTTGATGAGGATGTCTACATGAAGTAGCCAGAGGGTTTTGAAGTCAAACTTGAAAAGCCTACAAGGGAAAAATGGGTGTGTAGATTTCAAAAGGCATTATATGGATTAAAACAAGGCTGAAGGAAAAGGTACATGGAGTTTGACAAGTACATGCAGTCCCAAGGGTATGAAAGGAGCTAGGATGATCACTGCTTGTACACTAGGAAGTTGAACGACGATGGTTCGCTCATCATCCTGATATTTTATGTCAGTTAAATTATCATTGTTGGAAAGTCTAAAGACAAAATTTCCATCGTGAAGATGTCACTTAGCATGCAATTTGCTATGAAGGATTTGGGATATGCAAGTCCCTTTCTTGGTATGTGTATCAAGAGGCATATAAACCATGGAATACTAGAGTTTTCTCGGGAAAAATATATCCACAAGGTCTTGTAGCATTTTAATATGCAGGGGAAGAAGGCTAGATTGAGTATCCCAATGCAGTCATATGAAAAAATTGGGAAGAATGATGCTCCCATGTTGAGAAAGCAAAAATGGCTAAAATACGATATTCTTTAGTATAGTCGAAAGTCTTATGTGCACCATGGTAGCCACAAGACTGGGACATTGCTTTTGGAATGGGAGAGGTTAACAGGATTTATGGAAACCCTGGTTGAAATCACTGGGAAGCAGTGAAGCATGATTTGAGATATCTGAAAGGTGTTTATGCTTTGGGAATAGTGATGCATCCATTGTCGGTTACACATATGAGGATTATGCAGGTTGTGTGGATAGTCAAAGATCCACATTTGGCTATGTCTTGCTATTTTTTGGAGAAGCTGTGTCATGAAGATGATGTCTCTAGAACTATACATCATCTTCCACCATAGAGGCAGAGTATATGGTAATTTTTTATGCTAGCAAGAAAGTTGTGTGGTTAGCTCTCCTAGTGGGAGATCTTGGCATTACTTAGACTCCAGTGTTGAATTGTGATAGTTAAAGTGCAATTGCGTTAGAAAAGAACCCTGTGTTCTTTCCAAGTTGAAACAGATAGAAGTTTGTTATCATGTGACATATTGACTAGCAAGTGCATTGACATAGTCAAGGTCCATACAATCCTGCAAATGCTCTCACAAAGAGCCTACCCTCCGAGAAGTTTGCACATTGCATGGAGATTATGGGTGTAGAGTGAAGCCACTAGGATGCTTCACAATTGTGCGGGTTGTACATACATAGGCCACTTGGGCCACATTGGCCTTCAAGTAGGAGATTTTTATGGTTCGGGCCAACTAGTGGACAACCATCGCAGTGACCATACTAACCTTATCTTTTATTTTGATCATATATAACAATAAGGAATAGTGAGGTATTTGATTCCTCATGCTGAGCTCCACCAACATGCTATCTCTGCTCTTCTTCTCTCTCGCACTCTGCACGTAAAACACACTCTTCAAGGAAGAGAAAAATGGTGATGTGACTAGCTCAAGAACTCATGCCAGTAAACGAGCAGCAAACATGATGTAAGTTCAAGCTCTCCATTTCACTCAAACCTTACCAAAGAATGACTAATGAGGTTAAAACAAATGATGAATGGCTAGACAATCTTGACATGAGGATTATAGTGACCTTAAGGCTTTAGCAAAGATATTGGAATCAGAATCAATGCAATAAGCTATTCTGCTTACAAGGAGGTGACTATCCAACCCTTGCAGTATTGTAGAGCTAAAAGCATGTCATAAAGAAGTTACTTCAACTTTGGGAATGATCAACCTTAGTATTTTTGTGCATGGATTTCCCTGTGTGCACACATTTATTTACATTCCAAATGAGCACATGAATAAAGATATGGTACTAGGAGGTCCATGGATGCAAATGTATACAGATGTTCAAGATTGGGATACCAAGGTCATGGAACTTACACTCAAAGGTGGACAACTAAATGTACCATTTGCCTACAACAAAGAAGAATGGAAGGCTAACCTACCAACTTCAAATTGGCAAAACCATGTCCCAAAATAACACTTGTGTCAAATGCTTGCCATGAGATATATCCTCATCAAACAGGCATGCAAGAAACTAGGAAATATTGGGTACCAAAGGCCAAGCTTCAATCAAATTCTAAGCAGATTTGGGTTCCACCTTGCTTCGTAGTAAGTTTATCAAAGCACTTTGCTTTGCACAACAGAAAAATCTCATTCAAATGAAAATTGAAAGACAGAAATACGAGTAGAACTTGAAAATGTGTGACCTTGTTACCCATTGGAGAGCAGTTGCCCTTGCTGGAATGTGGCTTGTAGCCATGTATGCTGAGAAATTTAGAGCTGTCAAATGTACCTTGTATGCCCTCGGGGCTTGATTCATACCGACATTTTAATGAAAAACAGGTAGACATGCTACCAAGATTTTCAAAGCTCGTATGCTAATAGCATATTCCAAACTTTGGAAGCTGACATACAATATGCCTTGAAGTGAAGCCTGGCTTCGCATACTCATTAAACTAACATAAAAAGGGTAATGTTTGAAGTGTTTATATGTTAATGTGTGATTTTTTTTGTAAAATCCAATAAAAATGTCCTCCTAAGTAGTGAGAATGGGGAACATGTAAAATGATATCCCCTAGGTGTGTGTACATAGTGTATCTATCATCAAAAAAGTCAAACAATTTACAAATTTCGCTCTTTTTGTGTGTGTTTTGGCCCCAAGTACAGATTGGAGTTGTAGATTTCTTTTGATTTTTCTAATGAGAAGGTTTAAAATAAGAAATAGATAGCAAACAAACTTAGATTGACAAATGAAAGATATGATAGGGATCAAGGAGCTAGATGAACCAGCATGTCAAATTTGGTCCAAGTCCAACGATGTGATGGAAACTTAAATTATGCCACGATGCGTAATTCTGTAAAATCTTCAGAAATTGGGCAATCAAAGTCCAAACGGGAAATGTTTTGAGAGAAAAGTATTCTTCACAATCTATTGGGACTAAGTAGGAAGTATAAGAGAAAGTGAGTAGGGAAGCATAGGTATGCATAGGCTAGGTAGGCCAAATAGTCTCATTCTCACTTATGGCTTTTGGAGAGAGCTCTTGGATACCTTCTTTTCACGCGCAATTTTGAGCGTCTAGCAAGTCCTACACTACCGAGTTTCACATGAGACATGAGGAGTGAGTTTCTAAATTCTAATGATCATGTTTGAACGTGAGTATGGAAAATGGGTAACTCAAAAAAACTATAGGTTAGGAGAACCTTCTCGAGAGAGATAAAGGAAGAAATCACCGTAGCAATTGACCCGGTATACCAAAGTGAATCAAACTTGAAGGGGGTCATAGCATATACTTATAGAACATTTCCACAAGCTTAGAAGACCATTTTGACAAGGGACTAGGGGGTCTATAGATAATAATATCTATTTTTTCTAAGTGTCAAAAACAAATTCTGACTTCACAAGAGGCTTCCATATAGATGTTATAGACAATGTACCTCATTGGAATCAAGGTAAAACATCATTTGGTGCCTATGGCATTAGAAAATGATGTAGAGGGACAAAAAAATCATTTTTGACCAACAGCCACAAATCAACTCCAAAGTGATCCAAATTTGGCAGAGCGGATCCATACAACTTATTTGCAAGTGGAGATAATAATCGTGCTTATTATCTCTATGCCCCAAAATGACCCATTTTTGCACATTTTCATCCTCACTCGAGGGGTACACTACGTTATCATGTTAATGTATAACGTGAGTTCAAAAGGAGGGGTTTTAAAATGCAAGAAATTTAGGCAATTTAACATAGATACATTAAATTTGGGGGGTTTTATATCCAATTTTGGAAAAACTTCCTAAAATAAGGGGTCATTTTATTCATTCAGACATGTTAAAAGAGGGGTTTTATTAATACCCCCTGAACGCAGGGGTACTGAACGGTGAACCCCCCGAGTTTTCATCACAGATGACCAATACATGTATTCAAACCATACAGCTAGAAAAAGTGAAAAAAATTAATTTCACATTATCCCCACCTCAAAAAACCATATTTAGGGCTTTGTTACATCATGGTCAAGCACTCTATCAAGTCAAAATGCAAAAAAGTTAAAAATGAGCACACAACTTTAGTATGTTATCAAAAGCCTAGTACACATCAAGTCTGGAATAACTTGAACACCCAAAGCATTTCCACCCACAGTTGTCATTTTCATGATCTTTTCATGCAAATAATGACCCATCTTGACATTTATCCAACCAAATTCCTCAAAAAGCCAAATCCTGACTATTTTCAATGCCTATAACCCATGTGCATAGCCAAAATCCACTTTTGATGTCCAAGATAATAATCACACTTATTATCTCATGTGTAAATTTTTATTCAAAATTGGTTTTGGTTGGTTGCATTCTGATTTTGAATCTTACACTTGAATTTGGCATTTACCAGCTCAAATGGGTCTTGAAAATATATTCAACTCTAAAATGTACTAGACTTGTCAAATCTTGTGTGTTGCCTACAGGCTTCATGCAAATCTCAACAACTTTAGCAAAGAAGAAGACCATGAAGTAGAAGTTGCAAGAGCTTCCCCCATACGAACTAGAGGAAGAATCTATTTGAGTAGCAAAGAAGACATATGTTGGAGAAACCCAGCTGAAAAAGAACCATGTGACGATATTTCATGGAAGATTTAGAAGTGCAGACAACTAGCAATTGAGCTCCAGCTACTTCCAAAATAAATATAGGATGTAGCTCATGCTCCAAAAGTCAGAGGATGGAACCTTGTGGGGTGGATCTCCAAAGGGTTTATGAACTCCTCAACTCTATTCAAGAAGACGGTATGGTTCATATCACTGACTCCATTGTCCAAGCTATTAAAGTCAACATAACCAAAGATATAGTAGCATAGGCACTAAGACTACCAACAGAAGGTGAATGAGGGGTGAATCAAAGCGGTCAAAAGAGAAGAAAAGAATGGTATTTTTCACCAAAAACAACACCGCAACTACCTTTACATATATGATTCACAATCCGATAGAGGATCCTACAAGGCTCTACCACCAACACTTTCATTTTTCTGCCAAGACACCAACAAGGTATACTACTCCCAACCATGTTGTAGCATCACCATTTACAACAGCTCTACAGACCAGGCTACCAATGCCTATTGATCATGCCTCATACACGCTCATCACAATGAAGAGCACTAAGAAGAGTGACATAATCTCATATTTAGGATCTCTTGAAGTACTCATGCAAATTGCATACCATTCCGCAGGTATGGCTAGAAATCTACCACCTGCTTGAGATCAAAATGCATGGATAATAACCGAAGTAAAGAATGAAGGAGAAGAAGAAGAAGGGCTAGAATCTATAATATATCCAACCACAAGATAAAAAGAAAGCTGATGTAACCCTCCGAGGACAAAGAAGAAAGCAACGAAGTTCCTATTGAGGAGCCGGATTTTGAAGATCAACCACCTACAAAAAGTGCTCCAACACCCTTGGCAAATACGGAGGAAGAGAGTTTCAAGGGGCAAGCATAAGATGGGTGAGAAAAGATTCAAGTGTCTTAAGGTTCCACCACCATTCATAATAGAAGAGCTTGGTCAAAGAGCTTGGTCAAAGAGCTGCAAGGTTAGAACAGTAGAAGGAAGCCTTTGAAAGAGAAAGGGCCTTGCATAGAGATTTCAAAGAGTTCTGGTAGCCCAAATCACATAAGCTCTACACCAAAAACCCCATGTACCGTCAAGGCAAGGATCCCCTTGCAGATATGGAATTTCTCTATGGCCAAGAAGAAAGAGAAAGAATGCAAGAAAGTGAAGTTGATGAAGAGATGACCAAAGTCGGCACTGAAGAAAAATGCACCTCAATATTTGTGCCACTTCCCACGGCCGCATAAATTCTTTTTTCTTTGATACAAGAAGAGTCCCATGAGGAAAATGTGCAAGAGGAAGCATCTCAAGATCTTCCCACCACTAAACCAAAAGTGCTAGAGAGTGCACAAGTTAAAGATCATACTAAAGATCAAGCAAAAGAGAATATAAAAGATGGTACCACTTCAGGATAGACTAAAGAAGAGTCAAAGAAGGAGCCGTAGAAGGACTCACAAGAAGAACCAAAGGATGATACCAAAGAAGAAGAAAAGGTAGAGAAAGCAAAATCTAGCACCTCCAGAGTAAGAGAAATGAAAGAAATATAAGACTACACTCAATTTTCCCATCACATGATCGAAAAGATGAAGCTTGAGGTCTATCCACGAAAAAACAAGATCCAAGAATATGAAGGCAACCACCATCTATTGGAGGCTTTCATAGAAGTGGGAGATTGTTATAGGGATGAGTTAAGCAACCTACATGATCAGTAACAGGTGAAAATGCAAGGGTTATAAGCTGTCCATCACCAACATCTTGAAGAAATGACAAATATGGCTATGATGGTGGACCATATTTCCTCTACAAGCAAGGACCAAGCAAAAAATATTCAAGAGCTAAACAAAAGTGTCATGGAAACAAACGTACATGCTCAATGGTTACATATACAATTGGATGTCGCAAACATCCAAGTAGTCAAAGTGAAAGCTAGACTAAAAGATAAAAAAGAACTTCTAGATATGCTACAAACTAACCCTACAATCCTCACACTCCAAGGATCAAATTTAGCATATCAGACTATGAAAAAATAAAGCAAGGATCTGAAGACTAAGATGAAGCTAAAGAAAATGTAGAGGAGAGAATTTTCACTTAGTTTTATGTACAATGAGGTAGAATATCAAAAGAAAATAGCCAAGATCCAATAAGATCTACAAGTTGCACATATGCAACTTAAAGGCAAGCAATTGGTTATAGAAGAGGATGCCTCTGAACTAGTCAATAAGGACACAAAAGCCTTATAGATAGTTCTTGCAATGCATGGAAGAGGTAGAGGACACTACTTCCCTCCCCAAAAAGTACCCACTTGAACAAGAAGAGGACACCAAACCCATAGACAGCTTTACAGCAGAGGCTGAAAAAGCATTGAAAGTCAATATTGAATAAGAGACTAAAGACATTTGGCATGGGAGGAGCATGTACTGCACTTTGCCAATGTTTCTCAGATTGCCTACCTGCCATACCCACTAGTAAAGTATGAGGTGTTAAGATCAAAGAGAGATTACTTAAAGACCAAGCAACATATGGTGTTGAGACACATCCCTAGTGGAGGAAATTTTGGCTTAAGAGACATCCTCAATATGTCATTATTTATACACAAGCTCCTCAACAAATCCAAAGAGATCTAGTAATCTACCCAATGCCAAGAGTGAGGACTTGGGGAATCCATCATCTAATTCTCAGGAAACATCCTACTTGGCTTAAATAACCCAGAATCTCTCCGCCAAAAGGTAAAGCCAATTAAGACTACATACTAAAGACATTGACATATGTTATTGAAGTCTTCAAGAGGATACTAGATCTGGTTGGTATCTTGTTTATCAAAATAGCAAAGATGATCTTGACTTGCATGTAAACTTTCCATCAGGTTGAGCAAGCAATGCCCCATGGATGTCTTTTCTTGAGGGCAATCAAGGACTCTGCTCTACGACTTGTGTGATTAGCCTCGTGATGAAGTCCTTTACAGAATCTATGTATGCGTCATGTTCCTACCTTCTTATTATATGTAAACATTTGAAGAGGCATTCTACATAGGGTTTTTCACTTTTAAGACTAAAATCTTGGCCTTGCCATTAAAAATATCTCTGCCAGATTTGTCGGATACTCGGCCATGGAACTCAAAAGCCCTATTGACCTCCAATTCCTCAGTGAAGGAGAAAATTCAAGTATTGTGAAGCTCTCAAAGCACTACAAAAGCAGCATAAAGCACTAAAAGGCCGAAGCACTACCTCATAATACGGTAGTTGTGTCACGGATGACCCAAATTAGGAGAAGGAGAATTTTAGTATCATAAAGCACGAAGGCCAAAGAACTACCTTATAATTTTGTAGTTGCGTCATGGATGACCGTGATTAGGAGGGGGAGAATGTTACTCGGGCGGGTCACTTAATAATTATGTGACTATCACGTGAAGGGGTTATTAGTTTTTATTTTTTCTCGCATTTTCACAATATACAAAAGGGTACCATAAAATGGAATTTGGAAAAAATCTACAGATTGAATAGAAAAAAGGTGTTTTTTATTTTTTGAAACTTTACAAATAAGGAGTTTTAAAAATAGTCCTTAAACGCACATCATATACACAAAAGCAGCTTCACGTTGAGCTCATAATTTGTAACTTCATTCACTTTTTATATGAAAATCCTTCAGGTCCAAAGCAATGTAATGTAAATTTTTATAGAAATGTAAATTTGGTGGTCAGAGATATGAGCTTTCAAATTGTAATTACCCATATGTGGTCTCAGTCCCGTTCTACCACAGATTTGAGTCTGCTTGACATTATTTTTAACCTTGGCTAAGGTTAAAAATATTTTTATAAGATTTGAGTCTGCTTGACATTATTTTTATACCTTGGCTAAGGTATAAAGGCCAATCTTTTACAAATCCTTTTGGATAATGAATTATATGTTCTATCTCTAAGCGTTGTGTACTCTCTCTCTTTCTTCTCGTGCTCATATCTCCCTCGTGGATTATCTGTTTGGAGTGTTGTTTGATTCCATGTGTCCACAGGTGAAAGCTCTACGTGACATTGTAAGTTTCTTGCAATGATTCCATGGAGTTTGCTGTTTCTAAACCTCTTCCTAATCAATTCATAACTTGATCTTCGAGCATCTAAATTGCATTTTCAGAATAAGAGAGGTATTAGGGAAACATTGCTAAGCTTCCAAGTGCTTTTTGCGACAAAATGGACTAGGTCAAATCAAGGTTGTAGAATGTGAATTTGAGACCCTAGGCATGTGTTTTTAGGCTCTGTCTACCCAAGCTATAAGTTTGGTGATAATTGGAACTCATTTGCTCGGTGAATCGTCAATATTTGCTTGCCAATGTGACGATTGGCTTTCTCTGTCTAGCATACAATGAGTGTTGCATTGAGTAGATAGGTATTGAGTGTGTTTTCCAAGAGATTGATAATCTCTTGTAGCCTCCATACAGTAGTCATGTCCACTCCATCCAACAGTATGACATTTATATACGTGGTTCTCATTGTCTCTACAATAAGATAGAGTGAGGCTTGGCAATTCTCAAAATTACAAATAAGATAACCACAAAGAATAGATTTCATGTTCCTAGGATAGAGAACCTATTTGATAAGCTACAAGGGCCTATGTACTTTACTAGAATAGATCTCAAAAGTGTTTATCAATTTATCATTAGATAAGGATTGTGCATGAAGATATTCATAAGACGGCCTTTCGTACAACATTTGGCCTATATGAGCTCCTAGCTCTCCCTTTTGGGCTCCTTAATGCACAAATCTCCTTTAATTGAATGATGGAAAGAGGATTTTTAGAGCACATCAAAGATTCACAAGAGTGTTCTTTGATGACATTATTATCTACTCCAAGTCTATTGAAGAACATAAGCAACATCTTCAGGTAATATTTTAAGTTTTGAAAGAGAATGAGCTTTATATTAATAAAATGAAAAGTGAGTTTTTCTTAAAGGAGATTCAATATCTAGGTCCTTTTACCTCCTAATCACGGATCCAAATGGACAAAAGCCTAACAAAATAGCTCACTCTTGAACGAGTGGCTATATGGACCTGTACTTGTCCAAAAAATGTTGTAAACCAATGAACCTACTACCTGTGAGCTATACCTAGCTCAAGATGTATCCGCAAATGCATACATTGTAGGTTCACTCCTGAACAAGTGGCTCTATGGACCTATACGTGTCCAAAAAACGTTGTAAACCAATGAACGTGCTACCCGTGAGCTATACCTAGCTCAAGCTGTATCCACAAATGCATACATTGTATAACAGCACAAAACCATGATCAAACCACTCTCGAATGCCCCACACAATCATACATAATCACTATCTATGCCGCATAATGTGCAATGGAAGGATTGGGCAACCTTTGAGAAAACCCCCTGAAATCTGGTGCACACTACCTTGTCGATCGAAAAACACGTCGATCAAAAACTAGACACAAAGTACAACCAACCGCCTATGTTCATAAGCGTCGTCCGAGAATCAAGCTCACTCAAGGGAAAGCTGCACTGAAATGGACCATCAGAGCTATTATGCATCGGTGTGTTTCCGCCAAAGCTGGAAAGTAGGGAACCATTGAAGCTGAAACACTATCGAGGGAGGGGGGATCGTCAAGGAGACACTGCGGAGCTGAGCCACTCTCATTCATTAGTCTACTAGTATATCAAAGCAGAGAAAAGCACTCGATGTCAACTTTCGTCGTCGGATGAAAGTACGCTAGCCAAATCGATCGAGGCCCGGCACTGCGAAGCTGAGAAGAAAATTGTTGAGAGATGAGTTGATGCCGATAAGAAACGAAGCCATTACAGAGAAACTCTCTCAATTAAGATGTACTAGCTCTCCGATGCCAAGAGCTACCGCAAATCACCGATGTCAAGCCAAGGCAAAGCAAAACCACCGAATCACTGAGAAGAGGTCAGTGTCCTGTGTCCGGACGGGAGTGTAGCCGTCCGAGAGCTACACGCTCTCTCAAAACTTAGCCAAAGCAAAAAAAAATAAAAACTTCTCTCTTTGTAGACTTGCCTCGATTTTCTCAAGAGGAGCTGCGTGCATCGATGGCAAGATCCAAGATCTTGCCTCAATCCTTGCCAAGTCCTCACCAAAAAGCTCCAATCCAAATCTATGGTACTGGATCTCCCACCGCCAAGCTCATGCTTCTATAGCCAAGATTTGTCACTTCTATGTTGATCATCAGGAAGCCGTCGCACGCGCATCAATCATCGTCATGTCTCTGATACCAATTAAAGAGTGCAATGCACGGAATGTGTGCATGTGGTGTGGTGTGTGCATGTCAAAAGGGGAGAAGGAGAGAGTGCAAGGTGTTGTGTGGGTGGAGCAAGTCTCAAAGTGAGCTGCCCCTTATTCTCTATATATGTACAAGAATAAGGTCAGTGGGTGGTCGGCAGACACTGGACGTCTGGCCCCAACGGGCAAAGGCTTAGCGCCTCTAACCCCAACACTAGTGTGAACTGCTAATAAGTGAAATGGATAGACACTTGTGCCATCACTCCGATAGGAAGACTAAGTTGGTGTAGTCCCAGTTGTAGTATCACTTGTGAAGACATGCATATCCACTAAGGCACGCTAATGATGTGATGACTGTTGGTGATAGTCATCCAGAAGTAGTACATGTTGAGCTTTACATCTCAACAATAAAGGCTAAAGTGGCATCAAAGGATGGAACATAAGGCAAGAAAAATATTCAAGGTTGGCATGTGATATCGGTGATATGTCTAGTCTATGGGAAGATACAAATAAGAATGCTTACCATGAAGTGATACAGGGTTTAAGGGTTTGGCTTGTCTACAAGGTTCTCAAGATTTAGAGGGTTCTATGGGGTACGTTTCAGGCTATTCAATGTTGCCCAAATTCTTGTGCTCATAGCAGAGTAAGTTTCTAAGTTATCTGTATGATCTTAGAGGAGTTTCCAACATGACAAAGGATACATTGGAGGCAAAGGGGTACCAAAAGGTTGGCACATGCCCGAGGATGTGCAGGTTCAGAGGGGGTGGATGTCGTGCCGTGCATGATGAGAGACAACTAACAAACATTTTTTTAAAATTCTTATGCATGTGGAAGTGAAGGTGTTTCAATTAGTCACTTGACAATGTGACTAAATAAGAATTCTTAAAGTTTTAGAAAAAAATTGGACAATTAGGCTATTTTTTTAGTTTTTAAACACATATGTACATAGTTCAATTTTATCCTTAGAAAATGCAATAGACACTTCTAGATTTAAAGCTCCATGTAAATAAAGTAAGGCTTTTAAGCTAATTTTATTGTTCTTGCAAAAAGAAACACTGTAGGAGAAGTATAAGAATCTCACTAGTTCGTGTCTTTCATGTTCGTGGTTTTAATAAAGTAAAAATCACTCTGGCAAAAAGAAACACTGTAGGAGAAGTATAAGAATCTCACTAGTTCGTGTCTTTCATGTTCGTGGTTTTAATAAAGTAAAAATCACTCTGGGAATAGAAGGCGAAGAAGGAGCAATCCATAAGAGTTTATAGGACGTGTCGTGTAGTTGTACCCCCCCTTTGCCAACGGTGCAATTGGAATCTTCATCAGAGTAGTAGATGAGAAGTTGCACTTTGAGGGCTATTTTCTATATGAAGGGAAACTCCTTGGAGGAGATGGATTGTAAATTGGTTTTGGTTATCAAAGATTGGTTTTGGGATAATTTGGGTCTCTAATATCTTCCATGTTTCCTTTTATCTCTCTATTTTGGTTTTGAAAGGAATTTTAAGGGTGACGACGTCAATATTGCAAGTAAGAAGAGAAAGATGCGACAATTAGGGTTTTGGGCTCCAATGTATGCCGTATTTAGCGCAGATAAGGGTGTTGTGACTTGAACACTATGCACAAGGTTTGTAATACAATGAATTCAACTTCTTCGGTTTCAATTGTGAGTTATTTTTTTGTTCAAGTGTATTTCTCCCCCCTCTCAACTTCACGCAATGAAAGGCTAGGTGCCTGCCTGGCTTAAGTAACACCCTTCTTGTCTGAGATTTGTCTTGTCACTACAACTCTCTGCACAAAATTTTCAAATGGTCTTTGTCCACATACGATAATGATGTGGAGAGGGTGTCCACACACACAAGGTGCAACAAATCTCATACTCAAAAAACATCCCCTTGTGTTATGATATTGTCTGCCCTTTGAATTTCCATATTGCATGTGGTTAACATCATCATGCATGAGATAGTTGGGCTTTATAATGACAAATTACTATGCTTTTCTCTTGTGAAGTTGGTGGTTATGTGAGATGCTTATGTAGATTAAATATGGAAGTTGAGAATGAAGTTGCAGAGTTCAACAATTAAGCCATAGCGGCTAAGTGGTTGTTAGTATTTCATTTTGGTTCAATAAAGTTGACACATGTTTATTTTGTATACACAAGGCTAGAGACAATTTTGAATAAGGTGGAAACCAACTTATATACTTTCATGCAAACTTTATGTAAAAAGAGAGGACTCTAACTTTTTCCACTAAACTTATCACTTTATGTACTAAACGACGTTGAGCCACCATTTCTTGGCTGGGAGCTCACCATCCTTGCCACGTCTCTCTCTCTCTCTCTCTCTCTCTCTCTCTCTCTCTCTCTCTCCGGCGTCCCGGAGGATGGGTCGTGCACTCCTTTTTGATAAATATCAAATGCCCAAGATGTAGAGTGTTTTGCATACTTAGACCGTTAATGGTGTGATTTCCTATCTCCTTTTTTGACGTATTCTCTGTGTGCAAATGTTGCCACCATTTTCCATCTCTTACCAATTTTACATCTCCTTACAAAATTCTATGGCTGTGTGTGTGTGTGTGTGGTGTGTGTGGGTTGGGGGGGGGGGGGGGCAAATAGGTGTCATATTCTTGACTGTGAATGTGTTCGAGAGATTGATGGTGAACGATGGGAGGAACTTGAGTGTAATTAGAGAATAATACAAGAGACCTCAAAGATCTATCCAACAAATCTTGAGCTCTAGATTTGATACTCCAGTGTAAACTTGGATAACCAATCTACCATAGTTGGGTGATAGAAAGGCTTTTCCAATTTCCACTTCACACAGTGTGCACAAACACAAGAGAAGAGAGAGAGAGAGAGGAAGAAGAGAGTTTTAACGTCGTAGGAAACTATCCGAAGAGACCTTAAAGATCTAGCCGACGAGGAGTTGAACTCAAGACTTGTTATTCAAGAGGGAAATGGCATAACCAATCTACTAGACTTGGGTGATAGAAAGGTTATACCATTTCCCTCTTTTTATTAGCGCGCACACACACACACACACACACACACACATACACACACATCCACACACACACTCGAGAAGAAGAGAGTTTTAACGTCGTAGGAAACTGTCCTAAGAGACATTAAAGATCTAGCCCACAAAAGTGTCCTATGAAGTGGTGTGTATGAAATTGAAGGTGTAGCGAGGGAGGGTAGACTTGGGGGAGTTGTAATCCAAGAGATTCCCAAAAGTAAACGTGGGATTTTGTTTCATACAAGCATGTGCATACCCTCTTCGAGCCAAGTGGCATTTGCCACTTTTTGAGTGTTCGTATATTGTCGGGAGCTCGCCATGGCCACACAAGATCACACAATACAGCTCGCACGGGTACAAGGACGCCATCTCCTTTTGCTTTCGAGCTTTTCGTCTGCCGTTATGGAGGAGACCGCCTTTGTATCCCGCGCTGAAGACGATTTAAGCGAGGACGCTCTATCTTCTTCCTTCACAAGTAGGCCTTTCTGCCTCGCTGATGAGGTTGAGCTCCGCCATATCTGTGTTTCTCTGAAGCTTGCAGGAACGCTTCCCCTTCATGGATCCCGAGCTAGCATGGTCGGCCCATGTAAGTTCAACTGCCTCCACGCTTCTGTTTCTTATGGACGTTTTGAACCACAATTCGTACCTCATCAATCTAGGATCAGATTGTGAAATATGAAAAATTTTTGCAGGCTTGTATTGTATTTCTGCACAAAAAAATTCCTTACCAAGTGCTGTGACATTATGTGAAATATAAAGAAAATGAAAATGCTTTTGGCAGACATAAAGTGAAATAAGAATTCGTCGATGCCATTGGGAAAATTTTCCTCATGTAAATGCAGAATTTCCAGAAGATTGTGGAAAATGTGTATTACAAGGGGCAACTGAGCCAGGAAGAAATGCCAAGCTCAAATACGAGACATCACAAAGTCATGGGAAAGAATGAGAGAGGCCCCACAGTCTTCTAGTGTGAGCATTGAAGAAAGAGAGAACACCCCCCCCCGCGCGCGCCCCCCCCCCCCCCCCCCCCCCCCCCCCCCCCCCCCCCACATCCCCTCTCTCCTCCTTTCCCCTCTCTCTCTGTTTTGGCCTGTTGATGGTTTTCTAGTGTGTTCAATTTTCCTGCTTTGTTTTGGCTTTCATTTCCTCGTGTGTATTTGACTATTTTGTATTATTTTGCTTTGTCCTAACTGCGACTTCCTTTAGTTTCCTACATTTTCTTCTTCTTCCCGGTTGAGCATGTGCATGAGAGAGAGAGAGAGAGAGAGAGAGAGATTGCACCAAGTTTTTGCTTCTCCTTTGTTGGGGCGTGTGCCGACAATCTTGCGCATGACTCAGGTTGCCTTGAGGCGTTTGACCTCAGTGGCTAAGCTTGCATTCTCCTCTAGCAAAAGAGAGACTCGAATGTGTTGGTTGAGGGGGCTTCATCAGAGTCCTGCTGTGAAGGTGTGGGGGAATCATCCGTGTCCACTGCTGCGGAACAACAAGAGAAAGGGAAGGCCGTGCGAGTAGAAGGTTTCCCTTGCGCACGTGATCCTAAGGGAGGGAGCGTACGAGACCAAGCGAGTGGGAGGGCTGGGAGGCATGCGCATGCGGGGGAGAGAGCATCGGGCGGGGAGAGAAGAACGTGTGTGTGTGTGTGTGTGTGTGTGTGTGTGTGTGTGTGTGTGCAAGAGAAGGGGAAGTGAAGGCCTTGATGATGGTGGAGGTAGCAGTGGCAGAGAGCAGCATTCTTAATCAGATCAGTTCCTTATCATCACATTAAGTCTGATCAAGAAGTGCAAAATTCAGCCATTTAAGTTAGGCGATTGAAGTTACAATTCTTTATTTCAATGTTTTTTTGGCACTTAATACCTGTGTTCTCGTCTAGAGTTTGTTTCATCAACAAAACGAATGTGTACTCTTGTGTCTTCACTGTTTCTCCTTGTTTGGAGCCGATAATTACTGAGCTTGAAGCCTTTGTGTAACTTGCAGGTTCATCACAGAAGAAGCCTAAGGGTTTGTCTCCTTTTGGCTTATCAAAGTTTCGGTGTGGTTTATGGGGACCTTAGTACATCCCCTCTTTATGTCTTCAAAAGTACTTTTGTGCGCAAACTGCAATATCATGAAAGTGAGGAAGTGATTTTCGGAGCTCTCTCTTTTATCTTTTGGACTTTGACACTAGTACCAGTCATTAAATATGCCATTATTGTGCTGAGTGCCCAAGACAATGGTGAAGGTAATATTGCAATTATCAATTTACTAACCATGCTCATAGTAGTCACAATTTAAAGATTCTAGAAAGATACCACTGGATTCGTTTCGACTTGAGCTTAAGTTTGAATTTTTCAACTGTAATTGATGTTATTTAGAGATATTCATATCTTTGTTCGAAGGATTGGCTCAATTATGTTGTGAATCTCTGTCAATTTGAACATGTTTTTGGACAATGTCACTCTCTTCGTTTTAAACAACTGTCTCTAGTGGAGGCTAAACATTTAGACAATGAAGGGTGTGGAAAGTTTAAGAAGGTAAAATTCAGCAATGTCTTTTGCTACGTGCAGCAGCCTTAGAACAGTTAAGCACCCTTCTCCTTCAGCTCATTGGCAAAGAAGCCTCATACTTGTAAAAGATAGCCTCTCTGCCGATCCTAACTTCAGTAGGCTAAGAGAGTGCCCAGCAAGGAGTACAAGGACTGGATGCAAGTGTGCTAGGAACAATAACACCCACAAAACCAGCATAATATCCCCCAACACACCTCCTGAACATTCTGTGAAGATGCTCTCGTGCTTGGGATTGAGCCCATGTTAGCTTCATGGATGGAAAGTGAGCCAAATATTAGCTCCTTATGTTTGCTCATTGTGCAAGTATGGCTTGTGTCAAGTTGTGCACCAGATGTATCAACGTTCTGCTCTCTTCAATGTGAGGTAGTGAGATGCAGAAAACGAGTAGAGATAAATCTGATGGTGAAAAACTATATGTCAGGGAGGACAACCATGATATGCATTTACATAGCTAGTTCCATCCAGTGTCAAAATGGGGATATAGGATGTCATGCATGGATGGGTAGTAGTGCTGCATAGAAACACGTTTCGCAAGGGTAAGAAATCTCTGAAACATTTTTTATTGTGTGGAAAAGATCCTCCTATCAGTTTCACACTTTGTTTTTGTGCGAAAAAGATTCTTCTATGAGTTTTTTGAAACTGCCGGATGGCCCACATCTTCTCTACCAGGAGGATACTCTGCACAAGTGAAAAAGGGAGACTCTTATGTTGAGAAAATAAATATACATCGGCTAAATCTCAAAATGGGAGGGGGCAAGAGCTAGAAAGTGGCTGATAATGCCATTGGATACCCTGGCCCACCATAAAGAAAGGCCGGAGCTGCCACAGCTGTATGAAAGCTCGGCACTGTCCCTCTACTATGTCGGAGCTACCTTGTATCCTGTCATTGGCTGTGGAGCGTGTGTATCAACTCCAACCAGAAGGCATGTATTATCACTGCTGGAGGCTCAGCTCTGTACTCAAAAACTTTGTAGCAGCGGGCCCACCGTACAAACCATAGGTCCAAGCTACTGATCAGCTTCCACCCCCTTTGTATCATTCAGTTATTGTGTAGCAGATTGCCAGAATTTTGGGGACTACCTCTCTCTTGTGTTTTCTCCTTTCCCCCCCCACTCTCTAGCATTTTCAGAGGAGATCTCTCTCTGGTGTTTCTCTCTGCAGCGTTCTCTCTCTTTGTTGCGATCTCACTCCCCCTCTCTATCCTCCTGGTGCAGGTGTTCCTTTGTGCAGGTGTGTGCTGCCTCTTGACCTTGCAGTGGGCTGCCCGAGCGGGGAGTCTGATTCAGTGGAGTTCTGTCGCAGTAGATCTGAGATCCGGTGGCTGCCCATGTTCGATAGGAGGTTTGGTCATAGTTGCAGAATTGATCGCTATCCGATTTACCTTCTCTGCCGCACCTTTGACAATATCAACGATAACTCTGTAGATGATGTTGATGCCAACATCAACATGGTGACCTGATGCAATATTGGTTAACACGAGAATGATGGTGTGACAGAAGGAACAATGCTAGGACAATCACCCAATAATGATACTTTGATAGTCATGAAAACTATCTCGTGGAAAAAGGAAACACGTTCCCTTGTGTACAGTCCCACAAGCCAATGTTTTTTGGACACACAGGACCTGTTCTCTTGCAAAAACATAGACAAGGTTGTTCCCAAAAGAGGGAATGTAGGGAATGGGGGCCTAGAACAGAGGAATGGACTTTCATTTTGGACCACCATTACGTGTGTTCCTGATGGCTATACTTACATCTTTGTTCCCATGAGGTGATCTCTCCATAGCCCAATGTTTCTCTATTTACTTGAATTTCAGCCATAGTTGCAGCCCATTGGATCCAAGCTTCCTTCTCCTCATGTCCTCATTTTCAGCCCTATTCCCTTGAATTAATAAAAAATGGATGGCAAGGGTAGATCCCTTGCCCTCCACTCAAATATGCTCTTTTTTCAGAGAGTTAGGTGGAAATTGATCTCCCTAAAAGAGAACGATGATGAATTGACTGCTCGCGCTCGCTGCTTCTGTGTTAGCCCCGCTGCGCCATCCCCCCCCCCCCCCCCCCCCCCACGCTGCCTTATCCTCAGCTGGCTGCCTCCCGCCTGCCCCCCCTCGCGCTTCCCTGCCCGTCCGCCCGCCCTCAGCCCCAGCTGCCGCCGCCCGCCACCTTATCCCTTGCGCCCGTTCGCTGCCTGCCCGCATGCCCCAACCTGCTACACCCCCCCCCGCCTCGGCCCGTTAGCCCGTTGGGTTCCTCCTCATCGGCAACTCCCTGCAGTTCGGCACCTTCGGCACCTGTTTCAATTCTTTGGAGCAGTGTTTGGCGCGCCCAATTGCAGCACCCTCCCGTTGCCCCCTTCTTACGCCACAGCAGTAGACACAGATGGAGACTCCAGCTTCGCCACAGAGGGACTCGCCAGAAGCCCCCTCGCCCGACCTTGCCGAGTCCACCATTCGACTTGCTCTCTCGCCTACAGAGCAAGCGAGCCTTGCCGCAGAGGTAGAGAGATTGCAGGCGACCTCGGTCATCTGCAAGATTCTTGGCACCCGACCTAGCAGAGGAGAGCTGCGAGACCTTCTCCAGGCCCGCCTTCTCGTAGAGGTGGGCAGGATCTTGGATGTCCAGATTCTCGAACGGGGTTACTATCAGATCGAGTTTGAGTCCTCCGAGATGGCGTCCAAGGTCATTGCTATGAGTCCACTGGCCATTCGAGCATCACGTGCCCACTTTCGACAGTGGCGACATGGTTTTGACCCAGCTTCGGATGTTCTAGTAGAGGAGGCAGACATCCCCATCTCAGTCTGCTTTCCGGGTTTACGGAGGGAGTACTTACCACTTCTTTCCATGATCGGTTCTGCCATTGGGACTGTCCTAGAGACACCTCGTACGGCAGCATCAGTAGCTGCCAAGACGGTTGGCATTCCCTCAGTTCGAGTTTTGGTCAGAGATACCCACACGCTCCCGAAGGTTATCCTTTTACCTCGGGTGAGTGGGGGGTGGTTTCGACAAAGTGTGGAGTACTCGGGCCTCCCGAACCAGTGCTTCATTTGCCGACAGATGGGCCATCTAGCGAAGGCCTGTCCACAGAGGAGGCCGCGACCTGCACCACAGCCTCAGCCACAGCCAGCGTCACAGCGCACAGATGCAGAGCCACTCTCTGAGGCTGGGGCTCCAGCGGAGGAGGGGTGGCAGCAGGCCCGTGGCCGACGACGCCAGGGGCCACAACGTCAGCTTGGCACTCAGACTGGCCCTCAGGTGCCTACTCAGCAGCATTGGGTTCCCACAGGGAACCGTTTTGGTCCTCTTGAGCAGGAGGAGATCCCTGCGCCAGCCCCCACCTCCACTTCTCCCTCGACAGCCCCCCCCCCCGCCAAGAGTTTCCCCCCTCTTCCTCATCCTCTCCGCCTTCTGCTCCCGTCGCCTCTCCACCTCGCCCCTCTACCTCTGTCGCCCCATCTCGCCCCTCTTCTCCTCCACTCTCCCCAGCCTCTTCTCCCCTCCCTCCTGCTCCAGTTTCACAGTCGGCTCAGGAGACCGGTCCTTCTCCGGCGGCTAGGAGGTCTCTTGGCAACGCCTTTGCCGCGAGTCGCCTAGCGAGAGAGGGTCAGCCTTTCTTGCGGCTCCCTTTGCAGATTCAGACATCCTCCCTTGCAGCTATCCCTCGAGGGCTGACGAGCATTGACATTCGACGCCGCTAGAACTTCTTCGACTGCGGGTTCACTCGTTTTCTCGGCGACTCCGTAACAGACCATGAGGCAGCTTGCTTCAGGGTCCATGTTTTGTTCCTCGCCGCTAGGGGGATAGAGGCCTTGGACTCAGCAGTTGGTTTCTCCTTCCCCCTCTGCGGTAGGGCCGACACAGAGTGGTCCCTCGACTCAGTGGTGGGATGGTTGCATACACAGGTCTTAGAGTTCTCTCACCATATGGGAGAACTTGGAGTTACAGATATGCTGTAGACTTTGTGGCCATTGGCCAAGTTTGCGGTGACACCCCCAGACTCAGCAAGATGTAGGCACATTGTGGTGTACTTCTTTGCTGATACGCAGTGTTTGCCTTGCTATGTATACATTCATGAGGACTCCTAGACAAAGGAGGTTGCTTTACGCACGGCTCGCTCTGCTTGGGCTTGGGCTAGGCACTCACTACAGTCACACCTATCTAGACGACGCTCAGATGCAGATTACTCCCCATCCAAGCCTGCCTCGAAGATAGCCCGTCTTGCTGCTGCGGCAGCATCTGTTCTCTCTCGCTCCCCATGAGGATCGTCTCATGGAACGTGCAGGGACTAGGTGGGCCCCAGTTTCAGCGACAGTGGGGCCGATTGCGTTAGGAGCTTCATCGTTGCCTTGTGGGAGGAGAGATTGCTCTCCTTATGCTTCAGGAGCACCATCTGAGTGAGAGCCGCATTCGGCGATGAGGTCAGATTTTGCGTGGACGATATGATACCTTTTGGTGAGCTGCTTTTGGAACTGGAGGCATCCAGAGGGGGGGGGGGGGGGTATGTATGACTATTGCGGACTCATTGCAGCAGGCCATTGTGGGGAGAGGGATTATTGTGCAAGGCAGGGCTCAGTGGATTACTATGCAGGCTCAGGGTGGCCTTGTGGGCTTCCTGAACATCTATGCGCCCAATGTGGCGAGTGCTCGTGCAGAGTTTTGGTCACAGTTTGTTGAGTCTTTGCCACAGGACGATCATTGGTGCATAGGAGGGGACTTCAACATGTTGGAGGACCCTTCTAACAGGATTGGCGGCAGCCATGCTACTGTGCATGGAGTTGAGTTGGCAGCTTGGGAGAGGTTATGTATGACTTTGAGGGTCTCGGATACATGGCAGCACTCTGGTTTTGTGAGGCCCCCAGACAGTCTTGCCTTCTCTAGATCGGACCGCAGAGTGGGAGGAGTGAATCTATCGCGGATAGATCGCTTCTACACTAGTGACCACTTCAGTGACTTGGGGGGTTCAGTGGGCATCGTGGAAGGGACTTCCTTCTCGGACCATGCACTAGTGATCCTCACGGTGGTAGACAGGCAGAGGATTGGGAGCACGATGCTTCGCATCCCAGAGAGGGTCTTGTTGGACTCAGCACTCAGAGAGATGGTAGAGGCTCTCTGGTCAGAGGGCATGGACAGCCAGGTTTCACCTGCAGACAGAGTGGCCTCAGGCCTAGCTCAGCTTAGCCACTTTTTTCTTTAGGAGTCTCTGGCTCGCCGGGCTGCAGCGAGAGAGGCGGAGCAGCATCTCAGATGAGGCATTGCTTCACTACAGAGGATGCAGGAGCAGCATCTAGACAGTCCATGGTTGGAGGAGCAGTTACAACAGGCTCGACAGGAGCTTGCTAGCACAGAGGAGAGGCGTCATGAGTTTGCCTTTCACCGACAGGCATCTCAGTGGACTCAGGTGGGCGACAGAGTGACTGGTGCTTTTTTTGAGACAGTGGGACCTTGGCACTCGCATGCCAAGGTCATTCAGTTGAGGAGGCCCGATGGGTCAGTTGCTTGTGAGCCCGAGGATATGCGTGCAGTTGCTACTGACTTTTACCTTGAGTTACTGTCGGCTGAGCCTCAGTCAGAGCGGCAGGATGCATGCAGGGGGCAGGTTTGGGCACAGATGCCATGTCTTGTGACAGAGGAGATGCGCCAAAGGCTAGAGATGCCACTTCAGCTTGAGGAGTTGCACACGGCTCTTAAGGCCCTCCCCCGTGGTAGCTGTCCAGGTGAAGATGGGTTGACTCCCAGCTTTTTCTTGAAGTACTGGGACCTGCTTGGCCCAGATCTTTGTAGTGCTTTTCGGTACATTTTGCACACAGGAGTGATGCCTGACAGCATGAGTGAGGGCCTGATCTACCTCATTCCCAAGGAGGGTGGCTCCTTGGATGAGATTTGACAGTGGCGTCCTATCACCATCCTCAACTCAGCCTACAAAATTCTTGCCAAGGCCCTGAGTTTGAGGATTCAGCCACTTTTAGAGAGCCTTATACATGGGACTCAGACAGGTTTTGTCAAGGAACGCAGTATCCTTGACAACATCTTTACTTTCTGGGAGGCTTTTGCCATGGCACGGCTCCGTGGTGAGGACCTTGTGATTCTTCTTCTCGATTTTGAGAAGGCATACGACCGAGTTGACTGGGACTTTCTAGAGGGCACTCTCCGCAGGATGGGCTTCTCAGATGCTTGGATCAGAGGGGTGTCAGCTTTGTACAGACAGGCTCACAGTCAGGTGCTTTTGGCAGGAGGGAGAGGTGAGCGCTTCATGCTCACACGCTCGGTCAGACACGGTTGTCCTCTTGTCCCCTTTCTCTTTCTGTTCTATGCGGAGGCGATGAGCAGATTTTTGGTGTCAGAGCAGGTTGGTCTTCGGGGCTTAGCACTCCCTATTCGGGGAGATGAGCTACTGGACGCTGAGTTTGCCGATGACTCAGCCTTGTACTTAGATGTCCAGGAGGCCAATCTTCTCAGCTGTGAGCAGGCTTTGTAGATCTTCTGTTGTGCATCGGGCGCACTGATCAACTGGAGAAAGACAGTGGCTTTCTCGGTTGGTAGTGCTCCTGTGCCAGATTGGATGCTAGGAGAGGGTTTCGGGTGGATTCCCCCAAGGACTGCAGTTCGATACTTGGGTTGTCAGGTTGGTTTGGATTTGTCAGGTTGGTTTGGACTTGTCTCCCGAGCAGCAGATTGCTCCTCTTCTCCTGTCCATCAGGAGAAAGCTGTTACATTGGAGCTCAGCACGACTTTCACTGGCTGGTAGAGTAGTAGTTGCCAAATGGGGTGCTGTTGGCGACTATGTGGTACATCACTTCTTGCTGGATCTTCTCGAGTTCTTGTATCAGCCAGGTAGAGAGGCTGATCAGGAACTTCCTTTGGTCAAGACGTGACACTCAGATGGCCCGAGCCAAGGTGGCTTGGTCAGTCATTACGCTTCCTTGTTCTCAGGGAGGGCTTGGGATCATTGATCCAGCACAGCAGAGCAGAGCCCTTCTTGGGAAGTTCATAGTCAGAGGACTTCGAGGTGAGGAGACCTGGAAGGAGTTCTTGTTGCAGAGGCTTCGTGCCAGGGTGCCTTAGTCAGGAGGCCCTTGGCAACCTTTGACCAGATGGATCTTTACAGAGATGCGCCGAGTTGGTTTGAGCTGGGGACTGGAGGACCGCTTTGCTGTGAGTTTGCTTCGTTCTTGGGAGCTCTTACGGCGTGGCCTGGAGCAGCGACAACCTATGTGCACGGAGGAGCGCCTACGGCAGCCCCTCGTCTGGAACCCCATGTTTAGCACTCAGAGAGGCCACTTGGTTGGTAGTCGGCCTCATGTTTCCTGGGGTCCCATGGCAGCAGGTCCAACGCGCTCTCTAGGTGACTGGCTAGAGTTCACAGGTTTGTCAGAGGAGGTGCAGGGTTTCCAGCTGCAGGGCATGAGAGGGGTGCAGAGTATGTGCAGGACATCTCAGAGTCAGTTCCAGCTGAGTGGCTCACGCCTCTCGAGCCAGTAGCACCCCGGTGGATGGGAGCCTTCACACGACTGGAGGTTCTCATTTCAGTCAGGGCCTGCTCAGAGACTGTCCCAGCCGTGTTCTTCGAGCTTCAGGGTGGGGGACGATTACAACGAGTTGCAGTAGAGGCCCCGCAGGTAGCAGAGTGTTGTTTTCAGAGGATTCGAGTTGTGGGCATCTGTGGGAGGACTTGCGTCGTAGACCAGGCCTGACCCAATCGCTCTGGAGATTGGACACTGGAGGCTATGGGCTTGGGAGTGTTGTCCACTGGCACGAGTACAGTGGGATCCTGGTGAGTGGCTATGGAGGGACCCCTTCTCTTCTGCAAACCACCCAGGAGTCCCCTTCTTTCAGTACATTGTTCGACTTGGACGTCATATACTTGCAGCACAGAGAGAGGCCCGCCCCGCTGCAGCACGTCATTGGTAGGAGGAGGGCCTCACAGTCGAGTTCTTGGCAGCGACTGTCTCTCTCTCTCTCTCTTGTGTCTCTCTCTTGCTTTCAGTTCAGTTCAGTTCTCTCAAGTGAAGTAAAGTGTCCATTCTGTTTGTGCGGAGTACTAGATCCGAGCTAAATCCATAAACACTTCCGCCACACCTGACAAAATCTGTGAATGAAGGTTCAATGAGTGATAGAGAGAGAAAGAAGACTAACACCGGATGTGGTCCCAAACCCCTCTCCAAGGGCCCCCCTCTCTATCGCTAGAGAGATATTTGCTTTTGATTGCACAAATGCTGATACAATGGTCCTAGATGCTGAGATGTTGATGGGATCTTGCTGTAGATGCTTGGATCTGCAAGGCTAAGGGCTGAAAATGCAAAATTCTAGGGATGTTAAATGGGATTTGCAAGCTCAACGAGGCTATCGGGTGGTTTGCTATGGCCGATGTCAGGATGGACTGAAAATTGAAAAACGCTAGCTGATTTGAGGGCTGAATCTCAAAACACTGGTTGATCTGCTGTCTCGGATTGAAAGCTGAAAAACTGGATCTGTGACGGTACGACGAGGTATGGCTGAAACCTAAAAACGTTGGGTCACTGGTGCTGATGGGATGCTGTTGGCTGATCTGGTGCAAAACGCTGGAGATGCTGAGGTATTGTGAGTACTTGGTGCTGGTACTGAGGGTCGCTTACATATGGCATTGAAGCTAGGTTGGGCAATCTCATAAAAAATCCCACGATCTAGTAATTGTTGGCTAAAATGTCACTTATTAATAAGTTGATGAACTACTAATAAGAGGTGTTTCGTACGCAGTTATTACCTAGGCTTGGTACTAATGCAACTGTAGGGGAACACTCCCCAGTGCCTACACCTGGCAGACACTGGTTGAGCTCATGGGCAATTAGAGGGTATGTAGCTACTCTAAAGCACTTGGACATGCACATCCTTCGTACAGGCTCACAAGGGTGCCAAAACACTTCCTAGGTTGTCCTAAACCCTAGAAGTAGGAGTTGGAGCTTGTCCACATGCACATACGGTTAGATGTGCATGTGACATCCCCCCCTTTTCAAGGTGAGGTATTGGTATTGAGTTGCATGGATTTTGTGTAGTCTGCCAACAACTCCGAGGATTCTGTGAAGACATCTTCGTTGGCCCACTCTGTTGCGTGGATTCTGCGATACTTGAACTTCAAAGAGGATTGCAATGCTTGCTTCTTTGAGCTGCGTCAAAAGCGATGCTGAATAATCTGCTCGGGCTCCATGTTTTCAATGGACTATGCTTCCTAAAAAAATGTGGAAGAATGCAGATGAAAAATGTGATGAAGTATCAAACTTTTCAACAAGTTCTTGGCCAAACTGTGATGTAAACTTGACTTTTTCACTTGAAACTATCCACTGTGGCAAACCACAAAGAGAATACCAGTGCTTGATAGACAATCGTACTAATGCTTGTGCTGTGACTGTGTCTTGCCAAGGAGTGAGTATGCAAAATCTATTGACATGATCTACAATGGTGAAACATTGTGTATTCCTTGAAAACAAGCTTTCTACCGTTTCTGAGTGTGGTCCATCCTTCTGTGCTCACTCGTGAGTGAATCATTTGCATCGTGTAATATGGCGATCCTATAAGAAGGTAATACATAAAGATGGTGATGAAAATACAAGAGATCGTCACGAATGAGAGACTCGAAAAATGCACTTTTCATGTGAACAAAAGATACTTTCTGAATGGGTTCTGTGGACCTCGACTTGAGAGCCAAAATCTGTCCTGCATGACTGAACGAATTTGCAATTGGGTTAACTTTACTAGGAATATAATCAATCAAATCACCAAATTGCTCAAAAGATTGGAACCATCTAGCTTGACGGTCACTCGAAGGTGTACTCGGTTCAGAGTGGGTAGCCACTTGAGAGCTTGACGATCCTTACGAACAATTAAATCTCTTCTCATGCTTTAGAGAATGAATGAGAGAGAGAGGTTGCTTATTTTGCAATGACTGATTCTTTTCTGAAGTATTTGACTGTGTATTGAGAAATGCTATGGGACTGTGTATTATCCTCTTTCCAAACATGACAATGAGAGATCAATGACAAAGACGAGACGCTTTGCATACCGCAAATGACCACAGAAGAGGCACCCTTGAGAGTGATGGTAAGGGTGTTTTCTTTCCAATTAACTTGTGGATCAATCTCACGGATCCACATAATGCCAATAATCATATCACATTTAAATAGAGGAGAACCAACAAACTTGCGACGAAAACATGCCTACTAAATATAAACTGTCACATTAGGACATTCATGTGTGATGGAAGAGTGCATGCCAGACAAAAATCCAAAAACCGCAATGGGACCCGATTGAATGGCGACTAAGTGTGCGCTCTTCACAAGAGAGTCACTAATCACATCATGCATACTGCCAAAATCAAACAAGATCACGATACGGTCACCATTCACATGACCATAACACTTAATGAGAAACTCATCTAGATTATCATGAGAAACTTGGGACGCACTACTTTGCTCCTTTATGACACTAACAGAAGATGTGGGTTCTGTGGGTTCTTTCTTAGGACACTATCTTTTCATGTGACCTTAAGTGTAACACTCAAAACATCTTCCTTCTTTTCCATACTCGGTTCTTTCTTCAAGACTTAACCAACCTCCACTATTCCTTGAGTAGATTTTTCATAAGGTGTCACTTAGGGGTTTCCTGAGTTTTAGCCTTTCCTTTATTACCACTGTTAGGTGAAGAGTTATGTGCCCTAGGTGTAGTGGAAGATTGAGAAGGAGAGGTACTGTGGTTCTTACCGTTGTTCTCACCATTCTTCTGATTCTGTTGGTTATGAGGGGTCCTTGACTTGTTTTCCTTTGGCTTATCTTTGTGCTTCATTTCTTGCGTGAGAACGATTTTGAAGGTGTCATTGTAGTAGTCCTTAGGGATGAAAATTTGGACATTGTATTTGATGTACCCATCCAAACCAAAGAGCAAAGCCTCCTTGCGATCCTCATCCGACTTAACCAATTTGCGAAATATGGTTAGAAAAAGACATATAGGAGTCCCATTTTTCTTGAGGCCTCTCCAATCCTCTTTCAATCAATCAGGGAACTGTGGTGGCATAAAATGATCCTTGATCTTGTCGTGGAAGTCAACCCAACTGAAAGACAGTGGCTCCCCATCCATGGCATGCTCAAGATGCTTGGCCATTTGTGCCTCTTGCCAGGTTTGATACCAATTAATGGCATCGCTCGACAAATATATGGCAACAGTCAAAACTTTATTGTTACTATTTTTCTTGTTAGTAGCAAAATAAGTGTTAAATTGATGCAACCAAGAATAAATCAGAGATGCATCCATCTTAGCATCATACTTACAAAAAGTCAACTTTTTAGTGATTGGATTGTTAGAGTCATCGTCTCTACCTTGTCTATGTGATGGTCGCTCTTCGAGGATAGCACCTGCAAGACCAAGTCTTGCATGTGTTGGTCTCGCTGCACCTCCCTCTCTAGCTCCATAGCTGCCCTCTTTTCTTCATCCGCTATGTGTTGAGCTTCGCGTGCCTGCTCACGATCTAGCTCCATAGCTACCCTCCTTTCTTTAGTAGCTACACGTTGAGCTCCGTGTTCCCTTTCCACGGCGTCCCTTGAGCCTCTTGTTGTAGCATCATCTCCATCATAGACTTTATCAAAACCTCCATAGAATTTGGTGCAATCCGTGGCGTAGATGGGGACGGAGGAGGATTTGAAAATGGTCCTTCCTGGTGTAGGGGCTTCTTCTTCTCCAATATCACATTCATCACCTTCATGCAAAGTATCCATCCGGCTTCTGGTGATGACCATGCACTGAGTACTTGGGTACTTGGGGTTCTTGGTACTTGGTGTACTTAGGTACTTGGTGTTTTTGGTGCTTGGTAATGCTTGCATTGTGGGTTGAGGAAGGTTTTTCTTTTACCCAAGCTCAACTCCTTGCTGCGGGTGCACCCTTTGGTTGCCTTGCGCTCACACCAAGGTTTCTTTTTCCGACCTCACGTCGATTGGCGTCCCACAATGTGCAAGGTCCGCTCTTAATGAGTGGAGAGAGGAACAAGGGGAGGCTCCTTCTTATCTGGGTTACTTGTCACTTTCAAAAGTACAGATTGGAGAGATCGACACGCGCAAGTGGTCTTTGGTTAGGTGCAATCTCAAACAAGCAATCTTTTTTTTGTGGTTCTTTTATGGATTAATGGCCTTTAACACTAGTTTGGTACCAAAAAGGACACTAAAGTGTCCTTTTTGGGTGTTTTGCAAAGAATTCTAGCAACTTTTTCATGGATCATTTGACCAACTCCTTTTTAAGGGGTGTTACATACAAGATGAGAGTTAGGAAAAAATTATTAGACAAACCAAAAAAGCTAAATGACCTTTACATAAAACCTCTCAAGTATCACATGGTACAAAACAACAATCTACATTTTACGCATACATATGATTTTCTTTCAGAAAAAAATCATTTGAATGAATTGTAAATTTCTAAGACCTCTTGGTAGAGAATGATAGATGATCAACTATCACTACAAGAAAAATCATTTTCATGTACGAAAAATTTTGTTTTATGGTGACATCACTAAAACAGCAAATCCAAAAACGCATATGGCTTTACAAGTCGACATTGATACATACGGTATACATATCACAATGGAGAACAAGTTGAGAATCTTAGCTTATGGCTAAGAAAAACAGTTTAACCTGTGAACTCAAGCCACAGGTGAAATACAATCAAGACATAAATTGGTAGCAACATAGCCTCAAGAACCTCAAACTTCCACTGGGCAATTATAGGATCGCACAGCTCGCTTTGCAGTTACACCCATGCGATCAAACCCCACCATGACATGCTATTTGGCAAAGCAAGGATCTACGCAAACGTATTTCTTACATTTAGGGCAACCATAAACTATCCTTGATGGCTTTGACCCAACCACTTCTTTTCCTTCACGGATAGCCCTTTCCCGTTCAATGGCACATACAAAGCAAAACTTTCTTGTCCTTGGACTCAACTTCATCAGCCTATGTCCTTCCATTGGACCACTTGTATACAAAACTTCCTTACATGTGAGAATCCCTACAAAGTGGTTATCAACAATCGTTCTTGCAAATGAATCATAAACTGAAACCGATTTGCACTTTTTTTGCCATACAAACACTTCCAAATTATGTACCCATTTGCAAAACCTGAATCCAACATACCCCAAAACAATGCATGCCACCACTTCCAACCATGTATAGTAGTCTCTAAACCGTACCCAAATCCCAAGACCATACTATCAAATACATCGCAACCTGCTTCGTTCTTGTTATATTGGATGGCTATGTTTGGACAAGTAAGTGCAACTTTGTGACCACTTCCTATCTGCCTCAATACTTCACCACTTAGCATAACATAGACATTGGAAGCAAAAAAAAATTTCCTTTTTGTCCATCCAACTACATGCAAGAAGATCTTTCCTCATATCAAATGCAAATCGAGAAGAACCACGCTCACGGCTCTCAATATGTAACAACTGCAAATCCGGAAAGTACTTCCTGTTCGTCATGTAAGCACTTATAGCACCATGCCCTTGTTTGGTCAAATGTATCAAGAGCTTGACTGATGTAAACTACCTATCAAAGAATACATGATGACCTTTGTGTTTCAAATCTTTTGCAAGCATAGACACAAAATTATATGAAAGCTCTGCACAAGGCAATTTTTCATACACGCGAAAGGAATAATTATACCCAGTCTCAGAATCGCATAAGTTCCATAATTGAATCCCAAACTTGTGAGGCTTCTTGGGATTATATACCCTACATGGATTCAACTTACATTTAGACGGTATAATCCTCTCATCAACAGTCACAATTTTCCCACAATTGAAGTGCAATTGAAATGTCGCATTCAACCTTTCCTCTAATGGCAAGACTTGCCACAGATTATGCTCTCGCGTTCCTCTAAGAAGTGGCCTTTGACAGTTATCTCTTACATGCAAGAAACACTTTATCTGTTGGTACTCAGTTTGCCCCATTTTCTCAGCATAGTTCGGATAATGCATGACACCACAAGTTTCCCCTTTCCAATAATAATTCTTGTCTGGCATATACTGCAAAGCCATGCCAAGAGAAACACTAAGAAATCGCAGAAAAGAGTGCTTGTCAAGGTCATTCCACCTTCTTGTGGAGCCATACTTACATAAAACTTGTTCTTGCTTTTCCAATGCATATCTATTTGTCTCACCCACAATCATGTCAATCAAGCCTAACGGGAACAATGCTAGAAAAAGCTAAATTTCTGTGAGCTCTCTTGGTACTTTTCCCAAGTCTGGACTTCCAATATCTACAAATGTGGGAAGCGCTCTAATGTACCATCAGGCTCGACATGCATCTTATAACCACTCTTCCATGAAGGCATAGTCACATTAGACCAATCGGACGCATCATCACTATCCCGCAAGACCGGCCCTTCGGCCTCCAAAAGCTCGTCCTCGCATTCCTCTTCTTCTCCCACAGATCCATGCTCATCACAAGAATCATCTGCTTCATGCATACTTGAGTTGCGACCTTTCTTGACAAGCATCTTTTGCACTTTTCCACGCTTTTTGAGAAGCTTGTAGCCCTTGCCACGAGCATGACTACTCTCTACATCGCCATTAGCATCATGAATTCTTCTTGCATGATTCCTCTCAGCCTTTCTAGATGCATCATGAGTGTCCACATTCACATTATTAGCACGGCTATCAAAAAGCACATCAGCATGTTGGGCCTTTGGCCGCCCTCTACCCTCAATGACACGCTTTGGAGGTCGACCTCTCTTATATGCCGTAGGAGGTGCACTAGACACTCTACAAGAGGCATAGTTGCAATAGAAGCAAATGAAAACAAGCAAGGGGCTTCCTCATTCGTTTCTTCCACATGTGCAGACAATGCATGCATAGTAAGCGCATCATCCATAGCGTCCATAACATGCATCAAATGGGCATCACCACAAGCCGTATCAACCACATCAAGGACAATAGGCATGTCAAAAGAGGGAAAATCGGTATCAAGAATCTTCCTGTCCCATCCCGGATTTACTAGCCACTACCCTTAGTACCAAACACTGCCAAAGAGCTCTGATACTAATTTAATTCTCAACGGAAGTGATTGATGGTGAATGCTGAGGATGAGTGCTCAATGCGTACTCAGAGTTCCTTTTACTTCATGAGAGATGAGCAAAGGCTAGAGAGAGAAGAGAGAATGATATTGTGAATGAAGGTTCTGTGACTGATAGAGAGAGAGAAGACTAACATCGGATGGGGTCCCAAACCCCCCTCCAAGGGTCCCCGCCCTCTATTGCTAGAGAGGTATTTGCTTTAGATTGCACAAATGTTGAGACAATGGTCCTAGATGCTAAGATGCTGATGGGATCTTGCTGTAGATGCTTGGATCTGCAAGGCTAAGGGCTGAAAATGCAAAACGCTAGGGATGCTGAATGAGGTCTGCAAGCTCTACGAGGTTATCGGTTGATTTGCTATAGCCGACGTGGAGGATGGGCTGAAAACTGAAAAACGTTGGCTGATCTACAGTCTTGGGATGAAAACTGAAAATGTTGGTGTTGATGGGATGCTGTCACGCTGGCTGATCTGCAGTCTTGGAATGAAAACTGAAAACGCTGGTGCTGATGGGATGCTGTAGGCTGATTTGGTGCAAGAACATCACAGATGTTGAGGTAGTGTGGGTACTTTGTGCTAGTACTGAGGGTACTGACTTATGCTTGAGAAGTGATCCCTAGGTTCACTTATATATGGGATTAAAGCTGGGTTGGGAAATCTCATAAAAAATCCCACGATTTGGTAAGTGCTGGCTAATTGTCACTTATTAATAAGTTTATGAACTCTTAATAAGAGGTGCTTCATATGGAGTTATTACCTAGGCTTGATACTAATGCAACTGTATGAGAACACTCTTTAGTGCCTACACCTCGCAAACACTGGTTGTGCTCATGTGTAATCAGAGGGTATGCAGCTACTTTAAAGTGCTTGGACATGCATGTCCTACGTATAGGCTCACAAGGGTGCCAGAAAACCTCCTAGGCTGTCCTAAACCCTAGAAGTAGGAGTTACAGCTTGTCCACACGCTCAAAGGGATAGATATGCACGTGACTTTGGATACGATGTATCCATCGTGAATCTCAAGGGCATCCAACACATAGTATAATTTGTTGGATATTGGAAGACTTCTGTTGTAGATAGTATCTCTGAAGTTCTTCAGGTAGACCACAATGATATCGCTCCATGTGTTCTTTGAGGTCCAGAAGGAAGTTATAGGGAGAAAAGTATCCCAAAATTTTTGACTGTAGGTTGAAAGAGTATCTTCTTTCTTCACCCTTAGATGATTCCATGCAATCAAAATTTTTCATTCACACTCTTTTGTCAACCAGAGAGAGAAAAACAATCTCTTGAACAATAACCAGCCCCCCCCCCCCTGCCCCCCAAAAAATAAAAAATAAAAAATAAAAAAATTGCGAGGTGCTTTTTTGTGTAGTAAGAGTTGACCTCTACGTCTACACATTTCCCTTAAGATGGGAGGTTGCTTTCTTGACCTTGGAAGCCTGTGTAAAATTGCCTCCTAAGAAAGTTGTGTCAAACTGCTGGATGAAAGACATTGCTTTATTTGTATCCTTGAATCTGGAGAAAGGATCAAAGTCGACACTTTTGACTGCCATCCTTAAATTCTTTCTTGCCTCGACGAGGCTCCTAATCATCATACTTGGTTGGACGAAGTATGTGGCTCCGTTTTCTTTCAAAGGTAGAGAATCTATCATTGGAGTCATGCTCCTCTTCTGAATTGTCATAGCGCCTTTTGGTTCTCTAGGAATTGGTCCTTCAATGCTTTTATTTTCGTGGCCGCCTTTCTTCTTCATCGCTAGAACAGGAAGAAGAGTCATTGCCCTTGAAGTGAACACGTTGACGGTGCTTTCTTCTTGACCCCTTCTTTGCTAGGTTGGAAAAAGTGGGCCTTCTACCAAAGTAGCCAGGAAAAGACTTGGAATTTGACCAATGACCCTTGCATGTTGTTCAATGCCCCAAACTCGTCATCAATTTTCTCACTTGGTGCTATATCTCCTTTGAATGTCCTTAGCTAAGACGGGAGGGTGTGAACTCTTGATAGCTTTCGGCTTTGCTTTAGTCTTCATTGCCGACTTTATTTTCAGGTTGGCAATGTTCTGGCACCATTCATAGACTCCTACCAAAGTTGATTCTGAATATGTTTTGCCTATAGAGGATCCTTAGGATTTGTATAAGCTTGGACTTCTAGTTGGCGCCTAAAATCTCGAGTCTCAAACTCATCATCTTTATCCTGCTTATCTTCCTCCATGTGCTCATCTTGATCTTCATTCTGATCAACTCGATCTTCTCCGACTTCTTCATTAGTCTCCTCTACTTTATCGGCATATTGTTGATGAGAATCTTGCTCTTCCAACTCTGTCTCACTACTATGGTCCTTGTCAAATTCTCTATCTAAATCTATGGCGTGTGACAAAAAGCCGGTACGGATCCTTTGTAGAAGAATCTGTTAAAGCTCTTGTACCACTTTAACTGGCAAGCCATTGGTGAGGTGGTGAATCAATAGCAAACCCCCTCGGAACTTGAAAATTGTTAATACTTGAACTACAAAACAACTCGAGTCGAGACATTGTAGAGCATAGTTCTCTACCCAAATGCAGTGTGCACTGGCCCTTAAGTCAGGCACCCCTTTCAAAAGCTGGATTTAAGGCAACTATTAAAATCTAGATGCTTTTTAGCCTCTACACACACACATTTTTAAAGCAAAAACAGACTATCATCAAAAGCACAAAGGCAATTGACTTTGAAGGAAAAGCACAAACTAAATGCTTTTAAGAGATAAAGCAAGTGCTTTTCAGAGACGCAAAAACAATTTTTTTTGGGCACGAAAAGTAAGAGAGAGAGAGAAATGAAATGAAATGTAATATTAACGTCTTCAAAAGGCCAAAATGACCTATGACCAAAAGGTTACATGTGGTGAATCTAATACCAGGTCTGGGTACAAAAAGTACAAAGAACTGAAAAGAAAATAGTGGGTAGGGGTGGGGTGAAAGCTGATATAAAGGGGAATATAAAGGGTGAGCTGATACAATGGAGCTCTCTGACAGTCGAGGCATCATATACATATACATCAGTATCCAGGACGGCTCCTATGTCGTGCCAGTATGGTATGGATCCTCTGTCGCAATCTGCGTCGATGTCGAGAGGGCCCCTCATCCGTGGGCGACGGACCGCCTCAACTCTATCGCCTGATCAAGCAGTATGCCTCTGGTGCCTCTGGTATTGTTATGTTGTGGAGGCTGCTCGAACTCCTCTGTCTGTGACTGAAAGAAATCTGTAATCTTCCGCTGTCTCTGGATCTCTCTCATTGTGCCCCTCTTCAAGAGGTCCTCTATGTGTTTGCGAATCTCCAGTAAGTATAATCCGAGGGATCTCTGAACCTGGTATCTCATGACTCTAGAAAGTGGCCCAAAACCCTCTCTGAATAGATAGTGAAAGCGGCTTCGTATCTCATAGTATACTGGGCAGTGACATGTAATGTAGCTCTGTCTCTGGCTCTATTTGGCACACCTGACAAATCCTGGACTCGGCGGGTACTCCTCTAAATCTACCTGTCTCGATCTCTAGCTGATGTGAGGATGTGCGTATCTGACCAGTAGCACATTGTATCCCGTGGGATAGATGAGTATCCATGTATCCTGGTCTAATCACAAAACCATTCTCCGTGAGTTGGAGAGGATGCTCTCTATAGAAAGTCATCTTTGTACCTAGCTCATGTGTAGGTTGTATCCATGTCCTCTTTGTATCCAACTGAATCAAGTCCTTTCTGATGAGCTTGGTAATCTTTGCCCTAGTGAGGGAGATGGAGGGTGCATCCAAAGAGTACTGAAATGGGGGTAGCCGGTCCATATTAAAGCCATGTAACTGAAACCAAGATGCCATCTCTGCGTACCAACATGATCTATCTCCCTGTAATGTCAGTTGTCGCGAAGACTCTAGTGCTAATCGAGCATATCTGTCTCTAGGGAGAGCCCAAGTGCTATGCATAAATGAAACTGATCGAGTGAGTGCCTCCACTACCAATGGAGGAACAACGAGCTCCTCCCTAACAATGTCATGTGGTACTGAGGCCTTGGCCCTAATCATCTGAGAAATCATAGACACCAAGGGCTTCTCCATACATCTCCATCCATCAGTACTGCTAGCTCTGCTATGATGATCAACTGAGGGGCCCCATATCTCCACTCCGTATAGCATGGCCGAAGTGACCAAAGTGTCAAAGAGCCAAAGCTTTGTCCGAGGTTCCTGGAACTAAACCTGCGAACATATCCTCTCAAGTCTCCCCAATGCTGCATAGGCTCTGGTCAATCGCATATCTGCTGCACGCCTCAGGGAAAATACTGGACCACTGAAAACTGCCCCAAGATAAGTGTATGTATCTGCATACTCCACAGTCTCTCGACCATACGTAAAAGTGGGGGCGGACCTCCTAACCCGTTGTGCCGTGGTGTTAAACACCATTACCTTGGTCTTACCAAGGTTCACAGACAATCTATTGTCCTGTGCAAATACATGCAATGCATCCAAATGACGTTGCATCCCCTCTGGAGAATCGGAGATCGGCACAATATCATCAGCATATAATAGCAACGGAATCCATGTCCTTGCAAGCTGAGCACCTCTATCACCCTCTGTATGTACATAATCTGAAAACTCATCTACATATATCCCAAAGAGAGTCGGATATAGGGGACAACCATGCTTCACCCCAATGGTGGAGTGAACCATGTCTGACATGCCTGGAGAGAGAGAGAGAGAGAGAGAGAGAGAGAGAGAGAGAGAGAGAGAGGGGGGGGGGGGGGGGGGGGGGGGGGGCAAAAACAGTTTTTCAAATTCCGACAATGGAAATTTGGCTTTCCTTTTTTCGACTGTCAAAATCTGCGTGGAGAGACCAAATTGTTGTGGAGAGATAACAGTCTAGAAAGTGAAAATCAAAAGAGAAAATCCGCATTCTAATTTTTTTCAGTGGTCACATTGCATGTGTTGTGTAGCACGGGGATAGTCAAACAGATAGATATTTGCAACTGCAACATCCTCATCTCCTCTTTTTTGAAGAGAATCACTTGCACTTCCTTGTTTTTCTGGTGATAAAGGTGAAACAATTATTTTGCAGTCAAAAAAGTTCTTGCTTTTATCATATGGTATGTGATGGAAGCAACTTTTGAACCCTTGCATATTTGGAATGGAAATGTTCCACGTGTCAAGGAGTGGCAAACCAGTATAAGGTTTTCGAAAGCAAAGCAACCTTCTCTTCTCAACAAAGCAAATCCTCGTTCACATGTAGCAGTCCTTGAAGTCTAGCAAGAAAGATACAATGAGCCATACTTGCAATAAGGAAGAGGTCCATCCAATTTTGGCAGCGATAGCTGTGCGCTTGTGACCACTTAGCTGGTTTCTTGCAAGCAGAAAGGCAGAGTGGCTAGCAAGGTAGACGCGCTTTCTTTGTAATGGAAAGAATCGGCTGCTGCTTTAAAGGCCCTCCCCCTGGTTAGTGTAATTCTGAATGGCACGTTTGCATGTTAGGGTGGGTTCAGACGAGAGCGGCGGCAGCTCTCGCACTTTCCCTTGCCTCCGCTCTACCTGTTCACACAAGGCAGCAACAATGGTAGAAGCAACATTAACTGTCAGCACAGCAGCGAATCAAAAGCTTCGGGCTCGATAGACCATCGGATGATGAGCAGGTGGGCTCCCTGATCCACGTTTTGTGCTGAAAAAGCAGGTGGAAGATGCAAGCTTGGGGGGGGCGCTTGCCCAATTGTCTGGTGGGTCCGGAAGTTCCTCCTCCTTTCCAAACCAATGAACGCTCGCCACTGCTTGTGCTCGCCCCTTTTAACATCCTTTCTGCCGGCTCGTCTGAACCCAGCCTTAGAAAACCATCTAGCTTGAAGAATAGGCTCATGCATAAAGCTGGTAAAACATGGGTTCTCCTCATAAACTCATGATCAAGCGTAACTGCTATCTAATTTCATTTAAGGATTTTGCGGGCAGGCCAGGACTCCTTATATCGATTCATTGCTCAGACTTGTTTGTTTGTTCAAAAACTGTTAATTAACATGTTTAAGTTTAAGCAATTTGGCCTTTTGCGGGGCTGCCTCCCCTTGGCTAAGCAGTCCACTGGCCAACAGGTGGGACTTTTGCCTTGTATTCTCTTTTATGTAGACATGCAAATCTTAGTTTGCTGCCAACTCATCATGCCATGGATGAAGAGCTTTCAGCTTACAAGCTCAAAAAGAAAGATCACAACACACAGTCTCTGATTTTAAAACGACTATTTGAGAGATACAAGCAGGCACGCATTGCACTTCTTGTTCTCGTCTTGCTCGGAACATCAATGGTTATTGGGGATGGTGTTCTCACACCAGCTATTTCTGGTATGCTTTTTCTAGATCTTGTATTTTCTATGTTAATGTGCATGTGAGGAGCATGAAGCGTAGTTTGTATGAACATTAAATGCACTGGATCATTGTTCAACAATACTTTCATGTAGCTAATGTTACTGATCTTTCGAAACAATTTAGCTATGCCTCTTGATAATTCAAACTTGAGCAGAAAATTAGTTTATTCACAAAGCTTATGCTTACTGAATTGATGAATGTCAGAGATTTACTAAATTAAATTTATACATACTCACCAAAAGGTTCCGCCTATTCGAACGCATGTTAAAAACCAGCATCTGTAATGTAGAGAACATTCCACTTCTTTCTATGCAAATATTCTACAGGGTGATGGCTTCAAAATGCATGGAATTCATTTCATGCAACATAAATCATGCGTTCTTCTGTAGAATAACCAAAATTCGGAGACTTGTAACATTTTTGCATGAATCAGCAACAATGTTTGTGGGAGCCAGTCTTAGCAAAAAACAATGCATGGGCTCTACTGTTGGCTTGTGATCTTTTTGATGGTCATTTCAATCAAATAATGTTTATTGATTTATTTCTTTTTTGTGCAGTTCTTTCCTCAGTTCAAGGACTTCAAGTCGCTTTTTCCGAGCTGCCCTCTTGTATGTACTGCGGAGCCTTTGTCACTCCAATCTTTTCTTTTCTACAGAAATGAAGTTTGGTCTCGTACCCTTCATGCTATTTGATAGCCTTTGCTGTGATAGAGTAACTGACATCTCATGAAAGTTTGTTTGTCCTTTCTTTTGAATGGATTTCCTATTGCTGGTTTAAGTTTGAACCCTTTGCTACTCACAATCTTATACTGCCTTGGCATGTCTCAAATAGCAGTTCTCATTTCAACACTCACATTTGTAGACACTTCATTATTCAATAACACTGTTGATCGCCTGCACGAGCCCCCCCCCCCCCCCCCCCCCCCCCCCCCCCCCCCCCCCCCCCCCCCCCCCCCCCCCCCCCCCCCCCCGGGCATCGACTTGCGGAAGCGTAGAGCAATGGGGAGAACGGAGAATAAGAGAGAGAGAAATGAAATGAAATGTTACTACTACTAGAATCCATCCTCATCCACAAACCCATCTCCTGTGAGGTGGACAAGATGCTCTCTATAGAAAGCCATCTTCGTGCCCAACTCCTGTGGCCGCTCTATCTATGTCCTCCTGGTATCCAGCTGGATCAGGTCCTGACGAATAAGTCTAGTAATCTCCACCCGTGTAAGAGACATGGAGGGTGTCCGAAGAGAGTACTGGAAAGGGGGCAGCCTGTCCATGGTGAAGCCATGCATCTGAAACCATGATGTCATCTCCCATCCGTGAAGTGTGAACAAATCACATTCAAACTTTCCTAGACAATGAACTTTGAAACACATCCTGTCCATAATCCGGACAACAACAATGAACTTGTGTACATATTCACAGTGTTTTTATATGTTGCGGTGGTTCCTTGCCGGATGCATGTCCCTTGAATCCTGATGACCCACGGGTTCAAACATTGATAACTTGAACTCCAACACATGGGTCCAAATCATTTGTAAGAAGCTTTGTTTGCCCCTAGTTGCCGCTCACAAGCCTCTCCCTGGCTGAAGCTAGTTGCGGCAAGTGCCACCTGACTAGAAATTTTGCTTCATGGCCACTGTGGCTGCCACTACGTATGCCATGCTGATCTCCTCTGTCAAATCTTATCCTTGATATCTCTGTAAGGCTTGCCTTTGCCTTTTTCCTCTTGTGAGTTCTTGCTTTTGCCTTTGGCTTCCCGTTCCCGAGTCAAACAAAGCGTCTCCTCTCGAGGCTCGTGGGTACCAAGGCAGCTAAATGAGCACTTGCCCTACGGCCTTGTCAAGCTTGCCTTTGCCTCTGTCCTCGAGCAAGCTCGTGCCTGGTCTCCTCAAGAGATTCTCCCTGTGTCTGCGTAGCTCTAACAAAAACAACACAAGGCATCTTTGATCCTGATATATCTCATGACTCTAGCCAACGGTCCAAAGCCATCTGTCAATAGATAGTGAAAACGGCCTTGTATCTCATAGCATACTGGACAATGACAAATGTGATGTAACTCTGTCTCTGGCTCTATATGACACAACTGGCATATCCTGGCTTCTACTGGTACTCTCCTAAATCTGCCAGTCTTAATCTCTAGCTGATGCGATGATGTGCGCATTTGACCAATAGCACGTATCCCATAGGATAGATTAGTGTCTATATAGGTCGGTCTGATCACATATCCATCCTCTATTATTTGAAGGAGATTCTCACTATGGTAAGCCATCTTCATGGCCAACTCTTGTACCGGCAATATCCATGTGCTTCTTGGGGGGGGGGGAGAGAGAGAGAGAGAGAGAGAGAGAGAGAGAGAGAGAGAGAGAGAGAGAGAGAGAGAGAGAGAGAGAGAGAGAGATATTGTGTTAGACCTTGCACTCATGGCTGCCTCACCTATCTTGCACGCTATCCTGCCCTCACGCACATCCGCCACGTAATTTACTTATGGAACCTGCACAAAGGTTAAAGCCTGCAACCGTATGTGAAGCCTCAAATTAATTAAACCTTCGTGATCCCTCTAAAGGTGTGAATTGAGCGTACGCTGCTTGCTGCTCCTGCTCCTGCTGCTTCGCTCGCATCTCGCGTCTTGATGGTCTTGTGCTTCCAGGGTGCCACTACGTTGCTACCTTGCTTGCTGTTGCTTCTATGTGCCGTCACACGGTGACACACCCTTTGTAGGTCGCACAGGTTTCTCTCTCTCTACAGGTTCCTCTCTCTCTCTCTCTCTCTCTCTCTCTCTCTCAATATGTCACTGCCCAGTATACTATGAGATACGTGGCCGCTTTCACTGTCTATTCAGAGAGGGTTTTGGGCCACTTTCTAGAGTCATGAGATACCAGGATCAGAGATGCCTCGGATTATACTTACTGGAGATTCGCAAACACAGAGAGGACCTCTTGAAGAGGGGCACAATGAGAGAGATCCAGCGACAGCGGAAGATCATAGATTTATTTCAGTCATAGACAGAGGAGTTTGAGCAGCCCCCACGGCATCTTTCAAGTACAACTTTCAGATGACTGTCGTTCCAAGACTCTCTAAAGCCGCTCTTCTATTGTGGCTGGGACTCGTTTGTTGGTTTAGAGCATTGGACACCAGACTTTGACATTGAGGAGTTTGATCGCTAGCAACGGATCTCTCGTTTTCCAGTCACTCATTTCTTTCCATCCCTCCCAGTCCATTTCTTGGGATGTCTTACTGGCGTAGCCGCTAGGGGCCAGGTTATACGAGAGTCACTGGCTACGAAGATTGGTTCGCCATGAGTCTAGGTATACGTCTCGGGTGACACAAATGGCCGGACATTGTATGACTAGTTTGAAACAGCTGACGGCCGAGAGTTTCACTTGCAACCTTGAAGGGTAGGTTGCCACGAGATGGTCGGGCCAATTGGCACAGAAATTTGGGCAGTAAAAGGGTGTCTAGGTGTTCCTAAATTGGCTTTATCTTACAGAAAAATAATTCTAAATGAATTATTGGATTTATAAGTGAGAGGGTTTGCTCGCTTGGAACACCAAGGAAAAATAATTCTAAATGAATTATTTGGAATTTTAAGTGAGAGGGCTTTTCTCACTCATCCGAGTATAGAGTATTCTTAAGTGCGTCATTCAAAGTAATGACGGGAGCATTGAGAACGGGAATATCTGTAAGGCCACCAAGAACGGGTACTTCTGATGCGTCACATCGGATGAGTGACAAGGAGCATCGGAAAGAAGTATCCGACCATCCGGGAACGGACATCTCTGATGCGTCATAGGATGGGTGACATAGAGCATCGTGAAGGAGATTGTACCGTAAGTTCGGTAGGAAAGGACTAGGTGATGGGTATTCCTGATGCGTCACAAGGTGGGTGACGGGTGCATCGGAAAGAGAATATCCATAGTCCGGAGGAAATTCCGAATTGTGTTGGAATTGTGCACAAGGAAAAAGCAAGCACTTGAATGAAGATGGGTTCAGAGGAAACTTTGAGGAAAAACAAATGCTTTCTGAGAAAGCGGGATTTCTTTTCGGGAAAGCAGATGCTTTCCCGCGAGGAAGTCTATGTTTGCATTGCAACTGTGCGTGTGATTGCATCCAGGGACGCCTGGAAAGTGCTGTGAAAGCATTGTTTTTAACTTATAAGGTTTTATTGAGTTTTTGGGCAGGTTCAGACTATTTTTAAAATACGCCGGCCGCCCACTTAATAAGTGGGCAACCATCTGATAAATAAGGCAACAGATCAGCCAGCGTTTTCTCTCTCTTTTTTTGGCAGAACAGAAAAGAAAAGAAAAAAAAAAAACGGCCGCGATCTCTACGCGAGCAGCTATTCGTGCCTATAAAAGCATTACATGCCCTCACTCAGAGGGGAGGACCAATCTTTGCAAGGAGGAGATGCTGCTGCAGATTTCAGCCGTAAAGAAGACGTTGCCGGTGATGCCCATGGCTGCCCCAAGTGTACCAGATGTCGCCAAGATCTAGTGCGCGAGTTCCCTCGCCAAGAAGTGCCTACGAAGCGTGTTTCCATCGCGACAAGTTGCTGTTTTTCTCTGTTTTCAGCCCATAAACGTCGTAGACGGGGCTGATTTACGAGAAGGAACCCGAGAACACACCTCTTTTGTGTGTAGGATTGGAAGAGAGGATTTTCTATGGAGAGATCTCTTCCGAGGAATTGCTTTTCGAGAATCGAGTTGCGTTTCGAGCGTCGAGACTTTGAAGGTAACGATTTTCATGTTCTGATCTTTGAGTATTTGATTGCAGGTGTACTTCCTCTTCGTGAGGGAGTAGGAGCAGAGGAAGGCATGAGCCTCTGCACAGGAGAAAAGCGCTCTGAGGAACTAGAGCCAGATCAGCCCAAGGGTTTCGTACCCGAGTTTGGGAAGTAGATCCACGGATCGGAGAGAGGTAGTCTCTCAAGTTGTGATCCGGAAGTTGGGATTCCCAAGTAAGGACTTCGTGTCCGGGAAAGCAGAGTTGTTCTGCGGGAAGAGGACTCTGGAAAGAGAGTTGGAAAAGAGTTGCAGGGATGCCATGCCCTGAGTTTGGAAGGTGAGATCTAGAGGCGAGAACCTTGATTCTCGAGGAATTGGAATAAGGAACGGAAGTTCCTTGGAATAGGGTTTTGCCCTAGGAATCGGAAGCTGAGGCTTCCGGGAACCATCAAGTCTTATTCTAGAACGAACGTGGTAATACGTTCGGTTCAAGTGCTTGTATAGACTTCTCCTCAGTAATAAAGATACTATTACGGGGGGGGACCAGCCCATCTTCTGGTCCCCAGTTCTGTGTCGATCTTCTCACTCTCTATCTCTCTCTCTCTATGTATTTCTCTCTATATCCTCTGGCTTCAGTAATAAGTGATAAATCCTATTTATCCGAATGTATTTTATATTGTTATGCGCTCCCGTTTGTGACAGTGGTATCACAGCATGGTCTCCTCTCTTTCTTTGTAAAGGAGGACGATTCTGGGAAGATACGGGAAGAAGCCATGACAAGCCAAGAGAGAAGTAAGGAGGCGGAACCCTAAGTCCTGCAAGGAAAAGCTCGCAGAGTTGGATTTTTTTTTTTTTTTTCTCTCTGCAAGAAGTCGACAAAAGGCTTGGGATTCTCTGAGAAGGCGACAAGAGCATGATGCTCAAGAACCTAGAGAATCCAAGGAGCGGAATGGCTTGGGATTCTCTGAGAAGGCGACAAGAGCATGATGCTCAAGAACCTAGAGAATCCAAGGAGCGGAATGCTCGAGATCCTTCAGAATCCAGAAAATATCCATGAACGTCAATCCAGAACTATAGCCATGAAATCCCGTCATTTCGGGAAGGATATGAAGAAGGTCTCTAGACCTAGGAACACTCCAGTGACCAATCAAGTTTGATACTTTTGACGGAAGGGAAGATGTCCTGAAAGCTACTGCTTTCATTCGACAGTTTGAAGTTGCCTTTGCAAACGACAATTTCTGAGAAGCGTCGAAGGTGAGGCATGTGACCAAACACCTCAAGGGGATTGCAAATACTTGGTGGTATACCAAAGCTCTGCAAGGAACTTACAACAAGACTTGGATTCAATTCAAGGCTGAATTTTCAGACAAAATGTTTTTCCTCTACACTTTGAGGAAGGCATCTAAGAAGATTGGGATCTATTTGCCCAATAGGAACACGAGCGAGTCAAAGCAAGCAGTGGTTCACTCTTGCCAAGGTAGCTCCATTCTTGATCCTCTCTAAGGAAGGAAAGATGAACAAATTTAACGAAACTTTTGCCCAAATTTTGTAAACCCATCTGCAAAATACTTTGCAGTAGATGGTGGAGACAGCAATACAAGCTGAAAGTGTACACCTCAGTGTACATAGAATCTAATCCCCACAGTGGGACGGGAACCATTGAACACGGAAACAATGAATTTTTGTTACCTCTCCTCGAAGGATACGTTGCTATCCGGAGAAAGTTTGGAGTAAGGGAATTCAATCTAACTCCTGAGTTTTTTGAATAGAAGACCCTCAAACTTCAAGTGAGAGGGCAGGTCTGATCAAAGTTACGTCTTTGAGGAAGTTACAAAGCTCGTTTTCTTTTTCGCACGAGGATTGCATAAGTCTAGCCAAGACTGATCACTCTTGAGTGCTTATGAGAGTAGGGTTGAGTCAGAACATTGTTTTATACGATGAACTACTTTGCTTAACCATCCGGAAGGTCCATAATTGATCTGGTATCCGGTAATTCTTGAACAGATTACCTGCTACTGCGGGCAGGAAATTATGAAGGAACCATTCTGAGCTTTCAAGCAAAGAAAAGCTTTCATGAAGCTTGAGTACTCTTTAAGCCCACACCCCCTACACAGTAAGGGAAGATATGGTAGTGCTTATTGCACAAGTGAATGAACACTCTCTTTAGGAGGGAAGGAACAAGCGACAACTACGGCCTGTGCTTGAGGAATCCAAGGATTAAAATCCTAGATTATTTGATGAGCGGGTTTTGCTCTAAGATCGAGCCAAGTGATCATCAAGTTGAGCGTCTTCGCTCTAAGGATCTTACAAAGGGAAGGTAATTTCCCAGGTTCACCGAAACTTTAACACAACTTAAGAATTATGTACACTTTTGAGTACATGGATAACACACGAAGATGCAGACCTATGCCAAGGAACTGGACGAGAGTTTGTTTTACTCTCTTGGGCGCCTTTTTGTGCGCAAGGATATTCTGACACGAGAATCTCTATTTGAGATGTGTTCGGTAGAAGGAATTTGAGTTTCTCTACGGAGAAGAGGTTTTCCGATGGTCGTTGATCATTGAGTACGCTATGTGCCTTTACCATTACAGTAGCAACTTTTGGTTGCGGTATATGTTTCTCCATGAGTAGATCAAGTAGCATTTACATGCTGCTGAAATAAATTCGAACTATTATGTTCGTAAGAATATAGTTCGCCAACCATTTCAAAATGGTAAGAATTACATATGGGAGAACATCCCTGAGAATCAAAGAGGGTTCGCTCTATTGTGAACCGGGTTTGAACGTACGTTCAGAAAATGCTATGGCTAGAATCCTATCTGCCTGAGATTTTGCAAATCGTCATTGATGCTCGCAAGGTGAATCATTTTTTATGATTTTGTAAGGAAGAGACGCTAATGGGCGTCGGGAAATCACTGCTGGTGGTAATAACTCGCAGGAGGAAAAGATTGGAAGGAAGTGCCGCCGTGCACAAAGAATCTTCGGATTGGAACCGTCCGCCTACGTTGAGTGACGGTCCGAAACAAGAACCTTCTTTAAGGTGATCGCAAACTTTGTTTGTGAAAGAAAGACATCGAGCTTAATGCTCTATGACTTTAGCATTCCCTATGTGGGAGGACACAAGAGGTTTAATACCCTCTAGACTAACAGTGTAGGATTATGCGCAAGGACAGATACCTAGATTGATTTCTAGGAGGATTATTCTTCTCGGATTGAGAAGGTGGATTTGAGTTAACAGACTCTCGAATGAGGAAACGTTCGATCTGTTGGAAAGACGCGAATGACGAGTTCTTCCACGGCTCGTAAGTTTGATGATTGGTGAAGGATATCCTCAAGGTACTAGAGGAAGGACATGAATCGGTAAGCTAAGTATTGAATTATTAAATTTTTGAATTTTTGTTTAATTTAATTTTTAAGTTCTCTTTTGAGAAGGACTAGCTCAACTCACCATTGAGCAAGATTTGGAATCTTTTCGGTTTCTCCCCGGCAGTTCAGTTGGACCTCTACAGTTGAGGACAACTGTTTATAAGTGAGAGGGATGTTGCTAAATTGGCTTTATCTTACAGAAAAATAATTCTAAACGAATTATTGGATTTATAAGTGAGAGGGTTTGCTCGCTTGGAACACCAAGGAAAAATAACTCTAAATGAATTATTGGAATTTTAAGTGAGAGGGCTTTTCTCATTGGACACATCCGAGTACAGAGTATTCCTAAGTGCGTCATTCAAAGTAATGACGGGAGCACTGAGAACGGGAATATCTGTAAGGCCACCAAGAACGGGTACTTCTGATGCGTCACATCGGATGGGTGTCAGGGAGCATCGGAAAGAAGTATCCGACCATTCGGGAACGGACATCTCTGATGCGTCATAGGATGGGTGACATAGAGCATCGTGAAGGAGATTGTACCGTAAGTTCGGTAGGAAAGGACTAGGTGATGGGTATTCCTGATGCGTCACAAGGTGGGTGACCGGTGCATCGGAAAGGGAATATCCATAGTCGGGAGGAAATTCCGAACTGTGTTAGAATTGTGCACAAGGAAAAAGCAAGCACTTGAATGAAGATGGGTTCAGAGGAAACTTTGAGGAAAAACAAATGCTTTCTGAGAAAGCGGGATTGCTTTTCGAGAAAGCAGATGCTTTCCCGCGAGGAAGTCTATGTTTGCATTGCAACTGTGCGTGTGATTGCATCCAGGGACGCCTGGGAAGTGCTGTGAAAGCATTGTTTTTAACTTATAAGGTTTTATTGAGTTTTTGGGCAGGTTCAGACTATTTTTAAAATACGCCGGCCGCCCACTTAATAAGTGGGCAACCATCTGATAAATAAGGCAACAGATCAGCCAGCGTTTTCTCTCTCTTTTTCTGGCAGAACAGAAAAGAAAAGAAAAAAAAAAAACGGCCGCGATCTCTACGCGAGCAGCTATTCGTGCCTATAAAAGCATTACATGCCCTCACTCAGAGGGGAGGACCAATCTTTGCAAGGAGGAGATGCTGCTGCAGATTTCAGCCGTAAAGAAGACGTTGCCGGTGATGCCCATGGCTGCCCCAAGTGTACCAGATGTCGCCAAGATCTAGTGCGCGAGTTCCCTCGCAAAGAAGTGCCTACGAAGCGTGTTTCCATCGCGACAAGTTGCTGTTTTTCTCTGTTTTCAGCCCATAAACGTCGTAGACGGGGCTGATTTACGAGAAGGAACCCGAGAACACACCTCTTTTGTGTGTAGGATTGGAAGAGAGGATTTTCTATGGAGAGATCTCTTCCGAGGAATTGCTTTTCGAGAATCGAGTTGCGTTTCGAGCGTCGAGACTTTGAAGGTAACGATTTTCATGTTCTGATCTTTGAGTATTTGATTGCAGGTGTACTTCCTCTTCGTGAGGGAGTAGGAGCAGAGGAAGGCATGAGCCTCTGCACAGGAGAAAAGCGCTCTGAGGAACTAGAGCCAGATCAGCCCAAGGGTTTCGTACCCGAGTTTGGGAAGTAGATCCACGGATCGGAGAGAGGTAGTCTCTCAAGTTGTGATCCGGAAGTTGGGATTCCCAAGTAAGGACTTCGTGTCCGGGAAAGCAGAGTTGTTCTGCGGGAAGAGGACTCTGGAAAGAGAGTTGGAAAAGAGTTGCAGGGATGCCATGCCCTGAGTTTGGAAGGTGAGATCTAGAGGCGAGAACCTTGATTCTCGAGGAATTGGAATAAGGAACGGAAGTTCCTTGGAATAGGGTTTTGCCCTAGGAATCGGAAGCTGAGGCTTCCGGGAACCATCAAGTCTTATTCTAGAACGAACGTGGTAATACGTTCGGTTCAAGTGCTTGTATAGACTTCTCCTCAGTAATAAAGATACTATTACGGGGGGGGACCAGCCCATCTTCTGGTCCCCAGTACTGTGTCGATCTTCTCACTCTCTATGTATTTCTCTCTATATCCTCTGGCTTCAGTAATAAGTGATAAATCCTATTTATCCGAATGTATTTTATATTGTTATGCACTCCCGTTTGTGACACTAGGCTCGGTTCAAAGTCATTTAGGCCCCACGCGACACTTATAAGTTGGTGGGTACTAGGAAATCAAATCAAAAGAGGCAAAGTGGACACATGGTGGCACCAGGTCAAACTTTCAGACTTGCATCAAGAGTGGGCACCCAAATTGAGAGAGGAGGCTGATTTTGCACATAACTGAACTTCAGTGTGTGTGAGTAGTGGGTGCAGGTGATCACATCTTTAATGAAAAGCTTGCCTTCTCCCTTGTCTTATGTAGCACGATGATCCCGCTCTTGTGCATATTTCTCCCCCTTTGAATACAGAAACGTGATGCCCCACTCGAGGGCTTTTCATCTGTATGTACAACTGTGTGGGTTCATGTCACAAGCTGGTGACGTGGCGTGGCAGTACACATAATCACACACACATGCCGATGGGAACCGGAAATGTTAACGCTGCTGGCAGTTTCGCAAATTGCGGAACAGATGACACGTGGCAGCCTGTAGGGAATTCTGTGAATTATGGCACGTTTGGCGGGCAAACCAGCGGCAGCCTTTGTGCGTGGCTTTTTCTACGCAGCGCAGCCTTTGCTCTTGCTTTATTCTACGTAAGCCGGAGAGAGAGAAAGAGCTTTAAATTTTAAAGTTGCTGTAATTTTAAAAGCCTATTTTTAGAGGCACTTTTTATGTGTGCAGCTTTTAAAAGAAGCTTTTGGGCCTCTGCTTTTGGCATCCCTTGTACTCTTTAAATAAGCAGACAGGGCCTCATAACTCAGGCCATGTGGACGCAGAGTCTGAGTGTGAGCGCCTGCCCGTACTCTTGTACTTTGAACACAGATTAAGACAAAAAGAAATACCGAAAGGGGCGCCAGTCTTTGGGGCCAATATCTCTAGGTACGGAACTCCGCCGGGCCAGTCTCGAATCAATTGTGAGCTGTGAACCGTTTGAAGTAATTATTTGTGGTGTCGTGGTAGATTCTCGACTTGGAGTGTCCAAGTCTGTTACAGTGGTATCAGAGCACGACCGATTTCTCTACTATGGGAAATCCGATCCCTAATTTTTTTCCGCGGCACCTATGGCTTCAGGCAAAGATCAGTCAACTCCCTCGCATCCGGAGATGCGGGAATGGATCACAACGAAAATTCAGGCAAGGAGTATGGCCCGCCTCGGCCTACTCAGGCGGAGCGTCGAGAGATGGAGCGTCAACGATTGATCGGCGACGCAACAAAGATGATGCTCAATTTTGCGAAGGATCCAAAATTTGCAAAATATATGAGCGAGACTTCTTTCGAGGAGGTGCCCACGCAGTGGTAGAAGACCACAAAACCACCACGAAAACCCGCTCTCAAGAAACCTCCTACTCCCAAGAAGTATACAGAGAAGGAATTAGAAGAGGTGGTTGATGCACCAATTGCTCAGCTTTTTGACGCGCAGAACAAAGCTAAAAAGCATGGCAAAAAGCAGAAGAAAGGCACTGACTTCCCGGGTTATTTGGGTCATCAGTCTACTTTTGAAAAGGCAAGAAAGCAGAAGAAGCGTGTTCGATTTGAAGGAGTACCCAATTCTTCTTCTTCTTTTTCTGACAATTCTTGACTTAAGCGAAGAAGGCAGAAAAGGTAAAAAGCGAAGCAAAAAGCAAAGCTTCCGAAAGGGAAAGAAAAAGGCAAAGAAGTCTAAATCTCGCCCTGTGATTGACATTTCTACTGAGGACTCGTCTACAGACAGTTCGGACTGTGATGACAGCAACTTTTACGCAAAGAAGAAGAATTTTGCCAAAGCCAACCAGTATGACTTTCTGAAAGACAAAAGCAAGAAAGTCCGAGAGTTTAAGAAAGGTGGACAGTCAATTAAATTTGACATGTTTTCTGGTCATAGAGATGCTTCAAAGGCTTTGTCTTTGTTACAACTGTTTGACATTGCTTTCGCGGGAGGGTGTTACTCAGAGCACTCTAAGATTCGGAGAGTTGCCTCTTACTTTAAGGGGAATGCTCAAACTTGGTGGTCCATGCTTCTATTAAACAAGATTGCGTCCGTTAAATGATTGAAATTCAAGAGGCTTTTCATTTCTTCTTGGCTAACTCGAGAGTATGAACGCTATATACGAACTGCTTGGAACCATCTTCGGATGACCAAGAAGGATAGAATGGACGCTTATTGCGAGAGATTCTGGAGCTCTTTTCTACCCGCCTCTTCATTTAAGAAGATCTTGTTCAAGGAACAAATTGAGCAGTTTACCTTGGGTCTTCTTACAGAGATCCGAGATCACTGCTTGGAACAAAAGTCAACTTCCATTCAGGAGTTGATGAGTCATGCGAAACGGGGTTTTGCCATTCACTCTGGCAGTCACACCTACCCCACTGATGAGATCATGACACAAAGAGCCGAACAAACTTCGACAAATGAAAGTAGAAAGAGGAAGAGCAACCTAGAAAAGAAAGACGCACGACCCAAACTCACTCCACAGGAGAGCTCGCTACATCAGGGAAGAGTGCTTTGGATGCGGGGAAACTAGACATATCTCTGCGAAGTGCCCTAAAAAGACATAGAAAGAACAGAACGACAAGGACGACGAAAGGCCTGAGAGTTCGAGAGCAGTTGAGGAATGTGGAAGAAAAGGCAAGATGAAAACAGGACTGGTTCCAGATTGCGTGGGTACCGATCCCTGCAAGTTGGATGAGAGTATAGAACTTTGCCGAGCTTGGGGCAAAGTGAAAGACCAAGAAGCCCCAATCTTCTTCGATGGAGGAGCCAAGGCCAACTTCATCTCACCGGAATTGGCGGCGCGGCTCGAGATCACTCCCGATCGGATGGGACCACTTGCGGAGGCAGTTCTAGCGGCACCCGGCAGGGACGTAGCCATAATACTTGTCATTGGCAAACTTCAGTTGCATTGTTAGGGGTATTTGGGGCATGAGGACTTTTACATAATGCCTTTGGAAGGTTGTGATGTCCTCCTGAGAATTCCCTGGTACCACAAGAACAACACCGTGGTCGACTATCGGGCGAGGAAAACGACATTGACCACAGAGAAGGTTAGAACCATTGTACTTGATATTAAACTTAAGGGCGAGTCTGTTCCTATTGTATCGGCTTCGGCCATTTAAAAGTTAAGTGAAATCCAGTCTGTTTGTTTACTCGATCTTTTTGAAAGAGTTGAGTGATAAGGATATGACAAATATGTCTGAACTTGATAAAGAATGCCAAGTTTTTCTCCACGCTCATGCGATTGCTTCTTAGAGGGCCTGCCAGGCGAGTTACCACCTGCTCGTCTTGAAGATCATATCATTGAATCACACCACCGAACCGGCCACCTTACCGAACCGGCCACCTTACCGTGTGAGTCGAGCCCAGAGCGAAGAGATTATGAACCAAGTGAAAGACCTCTTGGAAAATGGTCTTGTCCAGTCTAGTACTTCATCGTATTGCTCTCCAGTGTTGTTGGTTTTGAAGAAAGACGGATCTTGGAGACTGTGCATCGATTATAGAGCTCTCAACAAAATCACCATCAAGAACAGATTTCCGATTCCGAGAATCGATGATATACTTGACCGACTTCAGGGATCCTCCTGCTTTAGCAGGATCGATTTGAAAAGTGGATATCATCAGATCCGAATCGCGCTGGGAGACGTCTACAAGATAGCCTTTCGGACGACTTTTGGGTTATTTGAGTTTTTGGTGATGCCTTTTGGCTTAACCAATGCTCTTGCGACATTTAACCGGATGATGGACATGATTTTTCGAGAGTACAGGCTATTTCTTGGCACTTTCTTTGACGATATCATTGTTTTCTTTAAGAATGAGGCAGAACATAGAGATCATCTGCTTTAGGTCTTTGAGGCATTATGACATCACAAGTTAGTGATAAATGCGAAGAAAAGTGATTTTTTCCTACCAGAGATACACTTTTTTGGGACATTGTGTCAGCAGCAGGAGTGCAAATGGATCCGGCCAAGATAGAGACTATCCGTGATTGGCCCGATTTGAAGAATGTCCATGAAGTTAGAAGCTTCTTGGGACTGTGTTCGTACTACAAGCGGCTCATTCGAAAGTTTGCACAGGTTGCTTCCCCTTTGCATATCTTGACACAGGAAGGAGTCCCTTTCTCGTGGGGACCCACAGAGGTGACTGCCTTTCAGACTTTGAAAGAGAAATTGACTATGGGACCACTTTTGACTTTGCTGGACTTGCAGAAGTCATTTGAAGTATATTGTGATGCTTGTGGTCGTAGTTTGGGTGCGGTCTTAATGCAAGAAGGCCATGTCATTGCTTACGAGATCCGATTGTTCTCAAGGCCGGAATTGACAGCACAGATTTATGAGAAAGAGCTTTTGGCGGTTATCCATGCTCTTACTCAGTGGCGGCACTACCTACTCGGAGCGGATTTTACTGTCTTTATAGACCATCAGAGTTTACGCTACTTCTGAAGCAGCTATTGGAAAAGCAGATGCGGTGGGCGAACAGCTTGTCACAGTTTCACTTCCAGATTGTCCATGTGCAGGGACAAAAGAATTTGGTGGCGGATGCTTTGTCTCGGAAGCCGTTGGTTCTGGCTATTTCCGCGATACGTCATAGGAGCTTCGAGGATATGGTCGATCAGTATGCCACAGATACAGATTTTGAAGATATCTTTTACACGGATACGAGATGGGGAGACATTAGCGGGATATTCCATTCGGGATGGCTACTTGATGAGGAAAACCATGTTGTGCGTTACGTAGCCGTTGAGGGAAAAGGTTATGACTGAATGCCGTTGTCCGCCTTTTACGGGTCACCGCGGCATTGCTACCACCATGAAAGGGGTAGAGAGATATTTCTTTTGGCCGAGACTCAAGAAGGATGTGGACGAGTTTGTGCGTAGGTGTTTGGTATGCCAGAAGGTCAAGTTTGACAGGCATAAAGCACAGGGATTGTTACAGCCTTTGCCCATACCCACCGCCCCTGGGAAAGTATTGCAATGGATTTTATTTTTGATCTCCCGAGAACACAGAGTGGTCACAATGGTATCTGGACTTTTATTGACAGATTTAGCAAGCAGGCTCATTTCATTCCAGTGAAGAAAACAGTCAAGCCGGATCACTTAGCGAGACTGTTTGTGGCCCAGATTTTCAAATTACATGGCATGCCCGAGACGATTGTCTCCGACAAGGACCCCAGATTCACGAGTTTTTTTTGGAAGGCAATTTGGGAGAACATTCGCACGCGGTTGCAATCTTTCCACCTGCCGATTGACTGGCAATCTGAGATTGCTAATTCAGTGGTTTTAGATTTATTGAAGTCTTATATCTTGGATCAGAAGACTCAATGGGAAAAGTATCTACCTTTGGTGGAATTTTCCTACAATAACACTATACACTCTTTGACGGGGAAGGCGCCATTTGAGATTATTGAAGGTGTTGTGAAGGTTCCACCCTTCCTAAGCACGAAAGATAAGATTTTTGAAGCGGATGAATACACCCGCGACTTAGATACGGCTTTTGCCAAGGTCCGCGAGGCTTTGCAGAAATCTCAGGAAAGACAGAAAAAGGCAGCAGATCGCCATCATTGTGATTTGAAATTGAAGGAGGATGATTGAGTGCTCTTACGTTTTGAGAAGGCACGCCTGAGAAAGAAGAAGGGAAAGGAGAGGCTTTTTCCAAAGCTTAGTATGAGATACTACGGACCTTTCCAGATCTCCGAAAAGATCAATGATGTCTCCTTCCGACTGAAACTACCCGACACTTGAGGATTCACATGCATTTCATGTGAGTCTCTTGAAACCTTTTAAAGGTGACGTGCCCGAAGATGGGGAGCCCGATGAGCAACCCGAAGTAGGGGAAAACCTTGTTCCTGAACAGATTTTGGCACATAAGGACAAAAAGATTAAGGGTAAAGTAAGACGGCGGTTCTTGGTTAAATTCAAGAACTATTCTGCATTAAATGCGAAGTGGATGGAGGAGAGGACCTAGCAGATACTCCTCAGATTGTGAAACTTTACCTTGAAGCTTTTGGTTTAGCATAGTCTACTCCAAATGGAACCCAGAAACCAACTTGGCCGCAGATCTGGTGCAGTGGGATGCACAAGAGGGGAGTTACTCCGCTCCTTTGTCAACAGATGCCTTGATTTTTAGAATACTAGAGTCACTGATGTCTCTTTGAGATTCAGGGATACTGAGAGCTGACAGTGTTTTGCTGTATGACTTTATGAAATGGAATTCCTGAATATGAAACTGATTTGTTCTTGACTTTTTTTTGTAACTGCAGGAATTGATAGATGAAATGACTACAGCATTTTGGTCTAATTGATCTCGAATGGACATGGTTGCAATAGGGGTTAGTCAATCGGGCATCTATGACGTCTTGAGTGGATCTAGATGCGATTGCTAACAGCATTGCCGATAAATCATGGTCTAAGATCCGAATTAATGTTGAATGTCATGTGATGTCTTGTGATGTCAAGTGATGTCCTGCGATATTGTGTGATGTGACTGTCGATTGGTACATGTGCTAGATGTGTGTTCATAGTGCGTCGGTACTAACAGTCAGTGTTTGCTAAAACAGTTTATGGCCTCTATCTGTTTTGCATGCGTAATCGAGGGCGATTACAATGCTTTCAAGAGGGGGGTATGTCACAAACTGGTGACGTGGCGTGCTAGTACACACACACACACACCCCGATGGGAACCGGGAATGTTAACGCTGCTTGCTGTACGGCAGTTCCGCAAATTGCGGAACAGATGACACGTGGCAGCCTGTACGGAATTTCGTGAATTCCGGCGCGTTTGGCGGGCAGACCAGCAACAGCCTTTGTGCGTAGCTTTTTGCGTGGCTTTACTACACAGCGCAGCCTTTTCTCTTGCTTTATTCTACGTAAGCTGAAGAGAGAGAAAGAGCTTTAAATTTTAATGTTGCTTTAATTTTAAAAGCCTATTTTTAGAGGCAGTTTTTATGGGCAGCTTTTAAAAGAAGCTTTTGGGGCTCTGTTTTTGTCATCCCTTGTACTCTTTAAATAAGCAGGCAGGGCCTCATAACTCAGGGCATCTGGATGCAGAGTCTGAGTGTGAGCGCCTGCCCGTACTCTTGTACTTTGAACACAGATTAAGACAAAAAGAAATACCGAAAGGGGCGCCAGTCTTTGGGGCCGATAGCTCTAGGCACGGAACTCCGCCGGGCCAGTCTCGAATCAATTGTGAACTGTGAACTGTTTGAAGTGATTATTTGTGGTGTCGTGGTAGATTCTCGACTTGGAGTGTCCAAATTTGTAACAGTTCATGCGTGTTTGCCGAGGCAAGAGCCTCTTACACAAGTAATGGATTAGCTAATTGCTAATCCTCCGCAGGTACAGGTGAATTCGGAGAGATTTCTCGTGAGAAATCTCGTCCGATTCAAAGGGCAAGTAGCCCTACGCGTGCGGGAGCTGGAGGGCTTGCTTCGGATGCGACTGCCACACAAAACGGAGCCCAAAACAGTAAATTACAGCCTGTTGTGCTGATTGATCCCCTAATATCCTTAGGAGCTTTTGGGAAGCTAGGGGATCATTGTACGTGTCACAAACAGGTGACGTGGCATGATAGGGTTGCAAACCAGACATTCACACAGGCTCTCCCTAGGTCATGGGCAACCTTGGAAAATCATCTGAAATGCTGACGTGACTGGCTGTACGGCAGCCCCGGAGATTGCGGAGAAATTGGCCACATGTCAGTTGTACGGATGCCCGCAAATCGCGGCGCTATTTGCGGCAGCAAGTGACAAGTTTTGGCTTTTCTTTATTCTATGCAATGAATTGAGAGAGAGAGAGCTTTACTTTTTAAAAGCTTTGCTTTATTGGCTAAAGAGAGCTTGTGAGAGAGAGAGAACAAGCTTTTGATTTCGAGCTTTTGGGACTCTGCTTTTTAGCATCCCTTGTAAGCCCTTTAAATATGTGGGTAGGCCTCTCACAACTCAGGGCATCTGGACGTAGAGTCTGAGAGTGAGCGCCTGCCTGTACTCTGTACTTTGAACACAGATTAATACAAAAAGAAATACCGAAAGGGGCGCTAGTCTTTGGGGCCAATATCTCTAGGCACGGAACTCCGCCGGGCCAGTGTCGAATCGATTGTGAACTGTGAACTGTTTTGAAGTGATTGTTTGTGGTGTCGCGGTAGATTATCGACTTGGAGTGTCCAAGTCTGTTATAGTACGGGTGTTGGTGTATTTTCGGGGCAGAAAACGGAGAATTCAGCATGCTGCAAATTCTCGCCAGGTTTGGGAAAGTGTTAGTAGGAAATCAACTCAAAAGAGGCAAAGTGGACACATGGCGGGACCCGATCGAATTTCCAGACTTGCATGAAGAGTGGGCGCGTAAATTGAGAGAGAGGAGGCTGATTTTGCACATAAGTGAACTCCAATGTGTGAGTAGTGGGTGCAGGTGATCACAGCTTTAATGGAAAGCTTGCCTTATCCTTGTCTTCTGCAGCACGATGATTCCGCTCTCTTGCATCTCTCTCCCCCTTTGAATATAGAATCGTGATGCCCCGCTCGAGGGCTTTTCATTTGTATGTATAGTTGTGTGGGTTCATGCGCGTTTGCCGAGGCAAGAGCCTCTTGCATAGGTATTGAATTAGCTAATTTCTAATCCCCCACAAGTACATGTGAATTCGGAGAGATTTCTCGCGAAAATCTCGTCCGATTCAAAGGGCAAGTATGGATGCGACCGGCACACGAAATAGAGCCCAAAACGATAAATTACAGCCTGCTGTGTATTTTTGCAGGTTTAGGGTTTTGACCCTAGTTGATCCCTAATACCCACAAGAGCTTCGGGGATATCACTATACAGGTGTTCTGGTGCATTTTCGGGGTAGAAAACAGAGAGTTCAGCGTACTGCAGATTCTCGCCAGGTTTGGGAAAGTGCTCGCGTGCGCCGGGAAAGTCACCTTTGTACGGTGATTTGGTCTGTGAAGCCTCCTAGTGCGGTTATGTTGCCGAAATTGGGCTAGAGTAGGCCGTTTTCATCCCGGTAAAAGCCGGACAGCTTGTAGGAACTTGCAGGTTTTCTCCCAAGTTTGATAAGAATAAAGGAATACCGAAAGGGGCGCCAGTCTTTGTGGCCTACTGGGTGTCGTTGTCTGTTTGGAAGCACTCTAGTTGCCAAGCCCTGTTTTGTTTGAAGTGCTAATTCGAGTCACAGGTTTTTTCATGCAGTTTCTCTGCATGGTAAAATTCAAGTAAAGTTTTGGGTGAAAGCTAAAGTCTACAGCCCTACGGGCCGGTTTCACCAACCTTTGCATAGCATGCATATTCTTTTGTTTCTATGTGAGCTTAGCTTAGAAAACTCTTTGTTATGTCGTAATGTCGCCATGACTTGGCCATAGCTATGAAGAGGGGGGTAAGGAGCTCATGGTCATAGCACTAGAGGGAAATGATAATGAGGATAACACCTCAAGGCGAGGCTCTTTAGATGCCTACACTAGTCCGGCTACCCACGCTACTCTGCATTGCTGCCCCACCATTAAACCTTAATATACTCAGCCCACACTATGGACGGTCCGCATGGGTCCTTAAACTATTGATGATATAAAATGTTTTTTAACCATCCCTCAATACTGATTAAGAGTAAGGTGAGGTAGCATTGAGGTGGCAAAAATCAGGATTGATTGTGGAAAATTACTTTTACACAGATCTTGTATCGACCTGGCTAAATATGAAAGCACTCTCTTCACAAGCACATGCAAAACAGACACCAATGTGCAAGGTAAGAAGCACAAGTGCTCACAAAACTCTACCACAACTGAATGTGAAACTGCAGGAGGCTGTTAGATTACCATTTTTTCAGTAGCCTTTTTCTGGAGGTTTTGCATCATTTAGCAAGAACAACCCAAGCCAAAGCAATAAGCCAGCTGCTACTTAACACCTTCAAGAGTGCTTGCAAAGCTACAGCATACATTTGCTACTGTTATCCAGACATCTACACGGAGGATGGAGTTCCATTGGGTGAAACATTGGAACTGTTTGCTATGAATGGATTTATGATGCTAATTTAGTCTTCAAATTTCTAATGCAAAAAAATGTTTTGTGCAGATGTGATTACAATTTTAGCCTGTTTTATACTCATTTGCCTTTTTAGTGTGCAACATTATGGCACACATCGAGTTGCCTTTCTGTTTGCCCCGGTGATACTCTCATGGCTTCTTTGCATTGCTGCTGTTGGCATATACAACACAATTGTTTGGAATCCTCATGTCATTCAAGCTATGTCGCCTTTCCATCTCTACAAATTCTTTCAGTTAACAGGCAAAGATGGATGGGTATCTCTTGGAGGCATTGCTCTTTGCATTACAGGCATGTCTCTTAACCCTACCTTACAATGTTTACAAGATGGCGGAAAATTTACCAAACCTACCACGACCAGTCTGTCAAGCTGCATTTTTATGCCGAGTTCACTGCCTTGTACAAATAGCAAGCATCCTTGATTGCAGGAACTGAAGCCATGTTTGCAGATTTGGGGCATTTTACCCAGTCGTCAATTCGGGTACTCTTTAAAATGTTTCTGGTTTGTTTTTAATCGCTTTGAAGTATAATGTGTAAACAGGCAAATGGTTTTAAATACAGGTCGCTTTTGTATCCGTGGTTTATCCTTGTTTGCTTCTCTCGTATATGGGCCATGCCGCATATTTGTCAAAGAACCTGCTGGATATTGAAGGAAGTTTTTACAAGTCAGTACCAAGTTAGTGCTTCTATTTCAGTCCTCTGTGCCCAGACATAACCACTATGCATTAGGCACAAATGTCACCGCACCCTCGTGAGGTGCAGAAATTCATGAGGATATTTTCGGATAAAAAATAAAAGCCAGTGAGCCCGTTTTCAAATTTCTCACTGCATGTCAGTCCTGCCAATGAAGTTCATGGATTTGAGATCAAGATGCTTTTGGCTTTCTAAATTACACTCTTGTTTTCTTTCGTCTGGTTAGATGAACTATGAATGGATATGTTCTGTAGATTTTGTATATTGGCCTGTCTTTGTGGTTGGAACACTGGCTTCAATTGTGGGAAGTCAGGCTATTATTAGTGCAACATTCTCCGTCATCAAACAATGCCATTCTCTCAGCTGCTTCCCTAGGATCAAGGTTGTGCATACTTCAAAACAACTTCTGGGTCGAATATATAGCCCTGAGATAAACTGGATTCTAATGATCCTTTGCTTAGCAGTGACGGTTGGCTTCCGGGACACGACAGCCATTGGAAACGCTTACGGTAGTATATTATTCTCATATGCAAAAGAAAATCTTTTGTCTCCTTAATGTACTCTCATTGAGACCTTTTGTGTTTCTAGGATTTGCTGTGATTACGGTTATGTTGGTAACGACATGCTTGATGACACTTGTGATTCTGCTGGTATGGCAGAGAAATATAATGCTAGCTGGGTGTTTCTTTGCATGTTTTGGACTTCTAGAAGGGCTTTATTTCACTGCAACCATCATGAAAGTGGCAGAGGGTGGCTGGGTTCCTCTGGTGCTCGCCTTCCTATGTATGTTGGTCATGTATGTTTGGCATTACGGCACTGCAAAAAAGTACGAGTTTGATCTTCAAAATAAGGCCTCAATGAAGTGGATACTAACCCTGGGTCCAAGCCTCGGCATTGTGCGGGTCCGTGGGATTGGCCTCATATATACAGAGCTGGTCACTGGGGTACCTGCTATCTTCTCCCATTTTGTAACCAATTTGCCAGCATTTCACCAAGTACTGGTGTTTGTTTGTGTCAAAACAGTACACATGCCTTATGTCACATTAGATGAACGATATGTGATTGGAAGGATTGGGCCAAAGGAGTATCGGATGTATCGTTGCATTGTAAGGCACGGGTACAAGGATATCCGGAAAGAAGAGGATGACTTTGAAAATCAGCTGGTAGCCAATATTTGTGAGTATATCCAGAGAGAAGCAGAGCACAGCACCACTTCGATTGACGATTCCGATGATGGTCAGTTAACAGTGATAGGTAGTCTAGATTTGAGTGCTTTGAAGATGGTGGTTTCCGGCAGTGATCATGATAATACTGATGATGCTGATGGTGGCTCACAGCTGCATACCTTTGATGATGAAACGATGTCCTCTTTGCAGAGTTTGGAAACTGTATTGCAGCTTCCAAGTAGTCAGCAAAGACGAAGGAAAGTTAGATTTGAGCTGCCACAGCAGAGCAGCATCAGTCCTGCAGTTCGAGATGAGATGTACGAGGTGATCGAAGCTAGCAAAGCAGGTATGGCTTACTTTTTAGGCCACTCCTGCGTGAGAACAAAGAAAGGCTCTAGCTTCCTGAAAAGACTGGCTATTGATTTTGGCTACTCCTTTCTGAGAGAGAACTGCAGGGGGTCAGCTGTGGCCTTGGGCATTCCCCACAATTGCCTTGTTCAGGTGGGGATGATTTATTATGTGTAGGGCATGAGATTAGGATCTACCTACTTTGTGTTACGTAAGGAAAAACAACACCGTATTAAGGAAACATACACAGCTTGCCTGAAAACAGCTCAACTCCTCTTCACTATAAGTTAACTTGCATCCTGGACATTCCTTATGTAAAAAAAATCAAAAAATTATGAGAACATCCCTGAAATTTGTGGCAATTCCCAATATATCCTTGTACCAATTTTGAGTTGGATTGCTCCAATTTCTGCTTTTTAAAAAAATTAAAAAATCCATTTTCAAGTGTTTTAGACAAATATTTCACCAATGAGCTCACAAATAGAACCATAGTTTTTCCATACATCAACCACACGCCGGAAGCACACAGGTACGAGAGTACAGATTAGACTACCTGGAAGTTCCACACGTCCATAGCCTACTACATAGGATGTTTAAAAACCTACATACAACACCACCATGTTTAAAACTTATACACAAACACAAAACCATAGAAACTTTAAAAATTAGAATTTAGACACTAGTTTGTTGCTCAATCTGCACACGGTACACTGATCAATCAATGACTATCATGATTCATAACTCAAATTTGACTCGCTAAGGCCCAAAGGCATGTAGACAAAGAACAAAAAGTGGAGAGATGGAGCCTCAAAGTAACGAAGTAGCCTCCAAACAAAAAGGAGTCAAGGTTGTAAAAGCAAGCCAAAAAACATTTAGGAGTGTAGTCTCTTAAATCCAAAACATAAGTAGAGACTAGAGGTTAAGAATCTAAGGTGTACAGTCAACATCATAAGTAGAAGTCCAACACCATAAGCTAGTGGCCAAGCGTAGTGAGCTCTAACTCTCACCTTAGCTCACATCCTCATCGTCATTAGCGGCGCCGTCATCACCACCATCATCCTCGTCCTCGTCCTCATCCTCATCCTCATCACACCAACTAAGCATGATGACCCAATATGACTGGTACCAACAATGGAAATAGGCTCTATCGCATTTGTAAGACTCTTTGCAATGGCCTCCTGAATCTCTTGCAAGGCAAGCAAGCAATCCTCATCTTTTTTTTTATCGAGCATTTCCAATGTGACCTCCATTCTCTCATAGATGTGCTCTTTGATTTTGGATATGAGCCTCAAGTTTGTGTGTACACAAGCTTCTCTGAATGAGATCGGAGTAGCCTATTTCTTCTCTTGGTATGAATGAGAGAGAAGGTGCTCCAAGCACCCTTGAAGCAAGAGCTTGCAAACCGGATGTGCAAGCCCCAAAAGTTTCCCACCATTTCACTCCCTCTTGCATCCCGTTTTAATCTTTTGCAGTTGGATGAGCAAATGACTTTCTTTCAGCTTTATAAATGTCAAACTTGTCAATTAGGATGCCTTGCAAGGTCAAATCACCCTTGGTGTACCTGTCCAAGAATGTCATCCATCCTTCATGCACCTCGCTATCACTTTCTTGCTCTCTTTCTCGCCATATAGGATGCAACATGTATCCACAACATGTAACGGTGTGTGCATCATATTCCATCTTTCAATGCATAGATCCCTAATCTCTCTCATCTTTGCAGCATCAATGCCTTGCATGTTTTCAATTTGCTCTATCATGCGATCCGTAAACTCGTACATAAGCCCGGCCTCCCACACCATGGCCAACAATGCCCAGTATATGAACGGATATGCAAAGGACCATCGTCCCATGAATACCCACAAAAAGTACATTTGCAAGTCCATTTTCCTTTTGGGAGGCCCTTCACTGCTTGCTGCACATATTGCCACTCTGGACGCTTAGTTCGGTCCATTTGCAAACTTGCAAAGAATCCGGCTTGGGCTTGGAAGATGGAGCTTGAGCACTCCGCAGGTCATGGTTCGAGTACTTAGGCTGTTTGTAAGCCTCACCCCTTTTACAAAAGGGGCATTCTCATTCCAAAAAGTGATTAAGCCCTGCGCGAGAGCAGCCTCGGGGGTTTTGAATCTAGGCGTCCACGGGAAAGGGCTAATGCTCAACCATCAGAACAAAGCGTTTGCTCGTTTCCCGTTTCGTGTTTAAACGTATTTAGTGTTTAAACCGGGGGGGGGGGGGGGGGGGTAAAAGCACCCCGGTTTCCGGTAAGCGGGCTCCCTGCCACGTTGGCTCAGAGTCCGAAATCTAGACTGAGCCGGCTCTTGCAAGAAAGAGTCACGCCGCGCGACGGTTTAGACTTTATGGGGGCGGGAGAAGCCTGAAGGTGAGCAAGGGAGGGCGAGACTCGAGAGGATGGGCTGGCCGCTTCCCAAATCTCACGCTCCCTACAATGCCTGCATATAGAGACAACAACCCAACCCGCGTGACCAAAGTCGGTATGCAACCCAATTCGCGCAACCAAAACATTGCAATCGAAAAAAAATTTCCCCAAACTTTTGGCCTTTGACTGACCGTATGGAAAGTAATTCCGTACGCTTTCGTTCTCGAACCCATACGGACGTATGGTTGGCCAATCGCACGCTATGAATAGAACCATTTCATCTCGAGGGCCGAAAAAAACAGTGTCTTTGGAGACCTTTGCGAGATTATGAAGGACTGTTTTGGAAAAGTTTAAGGAAAATTTAGGTTATTTTGGTAAATTATGAGGGTATATGAAAATTTATACAGACTTCATGGGCATTGTGGTAAATTTCCCATATCTATTATACCATAGATATGGACACCTCCCCCCTTGTGGGAAAACGATGGACATCTTTTTACTTTGGACATGGAATGAACTAGACATGACTAGGGGCTTGGACGACTCGAACACCTCATATCGGGGGAGGGACATTACATTATAGAGGCTGAGGGGACTTTGACTATGTTGGACTAGGGCTTGTTGAAGGACTTACAATGTGCTGAATAAGATGCTAACAAGTGGGATTACTATTTCCACTTGGGTACACCAAGTTCAAGGCATGGGAAACATCTTGACATAGACAAATGCATCAGGCCGTTATGCCAATACTGATGGACTAATCAAGGAACGGCTGAAACTGTGGTTGCAACATGCATGTCGCAAAAGTTTCTGTATCCATGTTGTCATGATGACAACATGGATGCATCATGTCATCATGTCATCATGGATACAGAAACATGGACAACATGGATGCATCATGTCATCATGTCATCATGTCATCATGGATAATGCATCATGTCATCATGTCATCATGGATACAGAAACATGGACAACATGGATGCATCATGTCATCATGGATACAGAAACATGGATGCAGAAACTTTTGCGACATGCATGTTGCAACCACAGTTTCAGCCGTTCCTTAATTAGTCCATCAGTATTGGGAATCTCACTGTTCGGGAAAAATCATTTTCACAAACATACAAAAATCCGTCCCAGACAAATCATAACCGGAAATTTTACAATACTAGCTAGTATTTTTGCAAAATCACACTATTTTCCATGTATTTTAAGCGGAATTTTCTCCTTCTTCCCCTCCCCTCAACCGGCTACTTTGATTTTGCAATCGGCTCAAGGGTAAGCTGAGGCACACTTTTCCCGAACACTAATTGGGATACTAATGGCCTAATGCTTTTGTCTATGTCGAGATGACACGTTGTCGCAAAAGTTTGTGCATCCATCTTGTCATGATGCAAGCACAGTTTTGACTGTGAGCTTTTATTTTGCAAAAACAAAATGTGCTAGTTCACTATTGAAAACAAAAAATTGAAGCCTGGTAATGTTAACCCTCACGGCACACGGACACCCCATCACCTACGATGGACGTGTATTATGTATTTGGTAGAGTCAGGTACCGGGCTTGTCGGTCCAATAGGGAAAGGTAGAGTGATCGCCGATGAGAGGCGCACTTTAACTTGGACATTCAAGGGATTAGTTGGTTAAGCATGGGCGCCCAAGTGTGAATGGGGTGAGCTCCTATAAAAGCCAACTAAACCTAATTTTTACTCATTCTCTCATTTGTGCAATTGAAGAGTGCTCTTGCTCCATCTCCATCTTCTTCTTCTTCACCTCCTTGTGTGTGTGTGTGTGAGAGAGAGAGAGAGAGGGAGAGTGTGTGTGCGATCGAGCATTACGAAGGCACGACGGCGACGAAGCGGTTGAGCGCGGCACGACTACAGCTTCTTCTTCATCGCGGCGAGGAATCCACCACGAAGGCGAGCGTAGAGCGGTGAGTGACACACCCTTTGTTTTCTTGAGCTTGCTAGTTTAAGCTTGTTGTGTGCTTGGAGCCGTTTGTGGCTCGCATACGGTGTATTGGCAAGTCCCTTGCTTCGACAGTGCGGCAAGGAGCGCACATTTTTGGCGCCGCTGCCGGGGATATGCCCTACACTAAGCTCGGTTAGCACTTTACGCTTCCTTGTGGTGCAATTTCTATCATAGGAAAGGCAGGGAAGGAGTGTGTGGAAGATTTCTGTTTTTTGCGTTTTCTGCAATTGCTGTCAAGTTTCAATTTCTGCTATTGTCTGCGTTTTTTCAATTTCTGCAATTTTTGCATTTTCAAGTTCGGCGTTTTCAATTTCTGCAATTTTCTGCATTTCTGTCAATTTGTTGCAATTTCTGCGTTTTTTCTGCATTTTCTGCGTTTTTCTGCATTTTTTTCAATTTCTGTATTTTCTGCATCAACAAAAATAAAAAAATAAAAAAAAAGGGAAAAAAAAGTTTTTTGAGAAAAAAATTTTTTTTTGAAAAAAAAATAAAATTTAAAAGGAAAAAAATTCGGAAATTAAAAACGCGAGTGAGCGGGTGGCGAAATTTTTCGAAAATAAAAAACGTGACTCTTAAAACGGACGGGTTGGTTTGTATAAAAGATAGATCGGGATCGGGATCATTTTCCCAAGCCCAAGCCCAAGCCCAAGCCCAAGCCCAGGCCCAGGCCCAGGCCTCAGTCCTCTCATATATACTAGACTCACTCTTATATATATACCCTACTCCCTCAAGAGAGAATGAGAGCATGTGGGACAAGTCCTCCACTCTCCTCCTTTCTCTTCCCACTTGCACCTTTAGACTTTCTAGTTTGGGCCTAGTTCCCTACTGGAAATTGACAGTTTTAGGGATTCCGAGGGCATAGAGTGACCAAACGGAGGGCTGTAAAGCACGGCACGACCCTCTGACCGATACGCTCGTTTCGAGCTATCACACAGCCCATTCCACGACACGCTCTAAAAAATCTAGCAAAAAAAACAAACAAAAAACACGCTAAAAACTAGTCACAAGGCCTCCTAGAGCAGCTTTTTTGACACCTTAGGGTATCAAAAGCACATGCACTTACGTTCTGGGCGGGTGCTAGAACACGAGCATATTGAGAGTGCCTCTGTTCATACGGACACCCATTACCCATCCACGATAAGCTGTAGACCCTCAGCGGGGACACAAGGTAGCACCACCCAAGACCCTAAAATAGCCGCTAGTGATTCCTCCTCCGACTCAGAAATCATGGAAGCATACCCTAACCAAAACACTGAGAGAGAAGGCCATGCACCTCCCGAAGCTCCACAGCCTAGTACTAGTATGTTTAGCCGTTTCATGGAAACATTAGGTAGAGCTACTCGCTCGGAACCTGATGCAAATGAAGCACACGAAGAGGATGGGTTGGACTCTGACACACCTCTACGATACCCCATTGAGTTAAATAGTGCCTATGGAAAAGTGCTATATAACGCCTTATTGGACACGGGTGCTAAATACAATCTGTTATCCTATGGGGTGTGGTGTCAGTTAGGGAAGCCACCTCTATCTGAGAGTATTATCCAAGTCAAGGGTGTCAACAAGAAAAAAACTACGGTTTTTGGAATCTGGCACACTTCTGTCAGTTATGACAATGGGGTGGTAGCTCAAGACTTTTTGGTCATGCCTACTGGAACTATGGAGGGTAATATAAACCTAGGCCGCACGTGGATGATAGCCACCAAATGCACTATTGATTGGGGGACTGGGGGTGTTACAACGCAAAAACCAACTCTTAGCCCTACCACTCAAGCCATAGTCCCTGAGATATTGCCCAAGGAAATAAAACCCAAGACATTGCATGTCCAGGAGGTTGAACCATACGTCCCCATAGCCCGACTCTCTAGAGCTTCAACTGATGTAGTTGAAAGAAAGCTTGAGACACACAAGAACCATCCTAATATAACAGAGAAAACATACAAGTGGGTCCCTAAAACCTCTGTAGTGAGCATGGTTGATGCAAAAAAACGGAAACCTAGTAAGAACCGTACCACTCACTCCAAGAAAAGTAAAGAAACGCTGCGTTGGATTCCTAAACGACTATTGGAAGCCCAAGGATACTATGAAGGAAATGATCAAATCTGGGTGCCCAAACGTAAAGTGTACTCTTACCTGTCACCTGGCCCATGTAAACCCAATCCTATGGCTCCAAAACAAATTGAAAATTGTGGAAAGGAAAAAATCATGGAACGTTACACACCCGTTCTAGAGCTAGTTTGGGTACCAAAGAAAGAACGATTTGTTCCACCTAGCTCAGGAACAGGGAAATCAAATGAAGCTTCTTGCTCTTCATGTAGTTCCTATACGCAAATAGAAGCTTCGACACAACCTCCACCTACCACTGTACATATCCATCCAAGCACGAAAGAGTTTGCACCTTCCGGGGTAAGTTCACCACCTACAACAACGTTGCAAATAAAATCCTGGGAGAGTACCTTACCAACCTTGCAACTTGACAAGGCACCTAGGGTAATAGAAAACTACTGGCAAAAATCCTCACCTATTACCAACTGGAACAATTGGTTTCAAAGGGTGGCAAGCTCATTTCAAACAGTATGATCTACCCAAGGAAGGGGGGAGTGTTTGCTGACAGTCATCATTCACTTGCTTCCCTCTCAACCTTTTTCCCTGACCTCTCAATTCCAATCTTAGGGAATGTACATATAAAGCTTTATACTCACAAAAAACAAAAAAATAAAGAGCAAGAGAAATTAGCAAACGAGTATGCACAATAAAAGTCAAAACATTGACTCAGACCTACACATGTCACATCTGGTACAGTGAAACAAAAACCTATACCATGAAACACCTTTGATCCTCATCACTTGAGTGATGGAGGGTAGGTAAGATTAGTACGATAAAGTGTTTCTGTTTTAGAGTTGAGTGATTAACAAAGTTCTCTTTTCCCACTGATGTGCCTCCTAGAGGTATTGTTTGTATTTCATAGTGTGTACAGGAGCGTGTTGCTATGGTTAGGATTTGGACCTTCATGGAACCTTCAAATCAAGCGCGACCATCAACACAAACAGGTGTTTCTTGTCCATTAGCATTGCCGTTATCTTTTTGCATCCATGTTTGTCTGCTTTGATTGTGATTGGTAGCATACTATTCAGCGCATTTGTTTAGTATCCAACATTTAATTCAATGTAATGTTTTGTCATAATCACTTGTTTAGGTTTAAAAATCAAGCAGTCCGACTAAGCTAGTTTGACCAAGCTAGGTGTTAGAGATTTTCTCTTAATACCATGGGGAATGCCTTCCTAATAAGCAATGGTTACTTAGGTTCTTAATCCGATTTAGGCAGCATTGTATGAAATGTACTAGGGCTTTCTAGTGGGCTTAACCCTAGTGACCTTTAGCTTAAGTATTATAAAGGGAGTTTACTAATGTGATGAGCCTGGGGAGTGTAACAGTGTTATATGACCCCCAAAAGTTACAAAATTTAAATGTTGAAAATGAACAAGCAAAAAATCAAAGTGCCACAATGTAAAATTTTAAGCTGGAAGAGAAATCTTGGCTTGATTTGGTACTTCACTCACATGTATCGCCTATGGTACTAGAGCCCTAGAGGTTCCCAGTGTGGGCGCTTTTCCTTGAAAAGCAAAAAACCCAAGGCATACAAAATAAGCACACACATCATAATTGAATCAATGTGAAAAGACCTTGGGGGGTCAAAGAAAAAGTAATCAGTCAGGCGATGATTTCATGAGAAATTCCTTTTATGGTAGCTTAACTACAAGGTTTTCTAGGTATAGCCTCTAGTCAGCCCTCGAACATGAATACTTGGCTCTCGCGATTAAACAACTTAATTGACCACAGAAAATTAAGAAGCTTACCCATGGTATTAATATTCGATCTCTAGTGCTTTTCGACCGTCAAATTAGCGACCCCAGACTTGTTTAATTTTTTACCTTTACATCTGTTTATGCATTTGATTACATTGCAATTTAATGTTCATTGCTGACAAATTGTTTGAAATTCTTTTACCAATCAATGTGTCTACCTAAAACTGCATATGCTTTTTAAGAGAATGCAATTACTGTGCCAATGTTGTTTGATTTTGTAGTGACTGAAGAAGGCTAAGGACATTCATCTCAAATGCTCTTCCACCTCGACGACCCAGTTTCAACTCAATAGATTCCGAGGACGGAATCTACATCAGGAAGGGGGGCATGTTAACCCTCACGGCACACGGACACCCCATCACCTACGATGGACGTGTATTATGTATTTGGTAGAGTCAGGTACCGGGCTTGTCGGTCCAATAGGGAAAGGTAGAGTGATCGCCGATGAGAGGCGCACTTTAACTTGGACATTCAAGGGATTAGTTGGTTAAGCATGGGCGCCCAAGTGTGAATGGGGTGAGCTCCTATAAAAGCCAACTAAACCTAATTTTTACTCATTCTCTCATTTGTGCAATTGAAGAGTGCTCTTGCTCCATCTCCATCTTCTTCTTCTTCACCTCCTTGTGTGTGTGTGTGAGAGAGAGAGAGAGAGGGAGAGTGTGTGTGCGATCGAGCATTACGAAGGCACGACGGCGGCGAAGCGGTTGAGCGCGGCACGACTGCAGCTTCTTCTTCATCGCGGCGAGGAATCCACCACGAAGGCGAGCGTAGAGCGGTGAGTGACACACCCTTTGTTTTCTTGAGCTTGCTAGTTTAGGCTTGTTGTGTGCTTGGAGCCGTTTGTGGCTCGCATACGGTGTATTGGCAAGTCCCTTGCTTCGACAGTGCGGCAAGGAGCGCACAGGTAACTTCATCGACAAGCTTGAAGTAAGTGCAAGCAGGAAAATATCTGTTGACGTGCTAAGGGTGGTTGAGGATGGTCATATGGGTTGCTCTGCCTTTGGGGCTTGAGCCTCATGACAAGATGAGACGATGAAAGTTATGCGCGAGGGAGTGAACTTCGAACTCAAGCTAATGGTTAACATTTCAATCAACATTTCAGGGTTTCCTTCATACATTGCGAGGTTGGAACTCCGACTCATTGAAGTGGGATGCTAGCCTTCTTTCACACAAGAAGATTTAGAAAATTTCTCATGTAGGAAAACGGAGTCTTTTCCAGTGTTTTTCATACAATGAATAACATCATGAGCTTCTGCTCGAGAGGCAGCGCATACCTAGCTAGGTACGATTGGAGGCAGGGGACCCCCGGCCCCCCCACCGGGATGGCGGTCCCCTGCCCCCAATCGTACCTAGCTAGGCATGCGGTGCCTCCCTCACAGAAGCTCATGATGTTGAGGTAAGTCACAATGTGGGAATTATTGTGAGAATTTGTCCAAAACTTCTTGTGGATCATGCACAATTAGTAGAGGTTGGCTACCAAAGGTGAGCAGGCTACACCCTTTGACTAGGGAAAATTCCATTCCTCAACGGAGTGAGAGTAAAACAAAAGGGCCAAGACGTGTCTCCTTCTTGTACAAGGTGGCCTGTCCGGCCATATACATATGGTAAAATGGTCAGAAAATGCCATGTCCAGCTTCCCTACTCTTCCTCCTTGAGCGTATCATTTTCTCCAGAACATGTAGCTCCTCCCTCTCTCTCTCTCTCTCTCTCTCTCTCTCTCTCATGATGAAGGCAAAGGCTTCAACCCCCCATGACATCATTCGAGCGGAGATGAGCGCAGCACAAGAATGGCACAAGAATGGCAAACTACCTAAGCAATTATCTTCATCTTTCCCTTGATGGCTTCATCGAGCGCCTGCCTGAGCTATATGGATACCCAGCTTCCACATGGAATACACACAGTTATTGGGCAGATTCGCACTCCATCACACCAATTGAGAAGAAGAAGAAGAAGAAGATAATTTTTAACGTCTTGGGAAACTATCCCAAGAGAGTAGAGACTGATCTGGCTCTTTCTTATCTATTGAAGTACGATCATACAAGTGAACTTTCTCCAACTCCTTTGAAATGTATAGTATATCAAATTGTTGTGTATCATGTTGTAATGTTTTTGTGCGGGCATTCATAACCCCAAAGACAATAACAAGCAAGGAGCTTTTTTTTCCCCCTTCTCTCTCTCTCTCTCTCTCATATACATGAAATTGCACCTCGCACAGGGCGTTGATGTTTCATTGAACAATTTCACATCTCCTTGCTTAATTACTAATGAAGAAGACAAATTTAAACTATCCCAACATTCATGTGTCATAGGACAACTTTTCATCTCCTTGCTCTAATTACTAATAGAGAAGAAAAATTTAAACTATCCCAGCATTGAAATGTCTTGATGCAAATTTGCGGGTTTCAACCTAGATCTTTGTTAGGGTTTAGTTATCCACAAAGAAAATCCACTAAGTTTATACTTTTTGGTAAATTATCCAAGCTCAATACAACTACAAAGGTTATGTGGATGAGAAAAGAGACCCATGCATTTTTGAAGAAGGCTTGTCTTTACTCATCTCTCTCTCCCACTCATGTAATCACATTGGCTTGCACATACCCCTTGGACCTATCTACCCATTTGTGCCATCTCCCCAAACACAAATACCCCGACACATACATGCAAACACCCATACACCATCACACAAGCGTAGCTCACATCATGCAAACATACCATACATCCACACATATATTTATACATAAGCACCTATGCATACAAACACATATTCTATTCACACTTTGTCATGTGATCCTCCACCCACATGTGCTTACAAACCAAGAGAGGAAAGTGCTCAACATGGCTACATTAGAGGCCAAGATAGAAAACCTAGAGAAGAAGCTTGGGATTTTCTATTCAACGTGCTAATGTGTGTGTGAGAGAGAGAGAGAGAGAGAGAGAGAGAGGGAGGGAGCGCACGCAAATTGGAGGAAAGCAAAAATGAAAGGAGGACAAAAAACTTTATGCCGTGGCAACAGTGTCATCATGGACGGTGTAGGGAAAGGTCTGCTGACCTTTCCTCGGAATCCAAGCGACCATGTGGCGACCGGCAGAGGCCGAGAGCCACGTGGTTAGCGTGGATTCTGGGAAAGGTTAGCAGGAGACCTTTCTCGGCCGTCAGTGTGAAATTATTTGAGGGTTTGCAAGCCAAAGGTTTAATGAGCGTAAAGGTGAAGGCCATGCCACGCTGCGTGCAGGTTGGGATGCCCATGGCGAGTGAGTAGAGAAGGTGTGGTGCAGTTGGGGATGGGCATTTTCTTCTGTAGACCTTCAACATCGTGTAGGCATTGTTAGTAAGCGAGCCCTTGAATGCAAGGGTTCTTCTTCCACAGAGCTGCAACATGATGTAGATATGGCAAGCAAAGCCTATGCCGCAGAACTTGAGCATGGCAGTGAGGTTTCTTCTGCCTACACCATTACAGCCAACAATCCTTTTGCCACACAACTCTAGCATGGCTGTAAATTTTCTTCTGCCGTCGCAGGGCTTCAGCTTGGTGTCAGTATGACCAGTAAACAAGGAAGGTCTCGCACGTTTAGGTTCTAACGGGCCTGCTCTTTAATTAGAGTAGCGTTCAAATACTTTTGGTGGTTCTTGTGATTTTTTGATGTGTCCGAATATAGTGTTCTTCTGTATGCTGATCGGTCTCAATCTCAATGATTGTCAGTCTGTTCCTAATCTATGTAATTATATGTGTTGATGTGTCATGGTCTGCTGCTCCCAACTCGGTGTGACACCGCTGCAGGGTGTGACAGTGGAGCCTGTCATTCTTTGTGCTGAATTGTCTTTAATCTAACGGTTGAGTTTAATTACTAGAGTTAATGTGCTGCTAATGAACAATTAAGATCCTCTGCCCTGCGACCCTGGACCTTGACAACAATGTAGTTCAATAAGGAGTCGTGTCCTGTGGACATACCATAATAGAGCAACAATGGCGGTGTGTGATCGTATTCGATTGATATGGAAAACCCTTGGGGGTGATGGAGGGCGGAGACTCTGAGTATTCTGGAAACTTCCTCTTTGCAACCTTAACTCTCTTTTATGATTTGTTCAAGAGGATTTTTTGAAAATTCTGGTTATTTATTACTATGTTTTTCTTAAAATCTAGGCGGGACGTGCAAGAGCCCATAGAGGGACCTTTCAAGAGTGTAGGGGTGCCGCTAGAAGTTGCTACATAGGAAGTGTGTGACACAACATCCCTACACTCTTGAAAGATCCCTCTATGTGTCCAACCTAGAGAGAGAGAGAGAGAGAGAGAGAGAGAGAGAGAGAGAGAGAGAGAGAGAGAGACTCCTGAGTCCCAAACCCCTCTCCAAGGGCCCCCTATCTATCTTTAGAGAGATATTTTCATTGGTCCTAAATTGGTGCGATAAAAAAGTGTCCTTCATGCTAGCACTAGTCCTATTAAAAATATCCACTTATGTGACTTTCAGAGACTTTTGTTAGAACTTTTCCTACAATTCTTAAGGGGTCTAAACATAAAATCCTTTCATGGAGATTATGCCCAAAATAGAGTATGACTTGAAAAAAAAATGATAGATACATTGATCAAGGACTGATAGTGTCTATCCATGACCATCTTGAAGGAGTGATTTATCAAAAAGCTATGAATCTAACAAAATTCTCACAAAGGAAGTTCATATAAATTTCGATCAAGCTCAAATTGCCTTGGGAAATCCCTCTATAGGTGTGTAATGGAGCTATCAAACTTTTATAATACCTAAGTAAAGACTAAGGACATTATAGTGTCTATCCATGACCATCTTGAAGGAGTGATTTATCAAAAAGCTCAGAATCTAACAAAATTCTCACAAAGGAAGGTCATATAAATTTTGATCAAGCTCAAATTGCCTTGGGAAATCCCTTTATAGGTGTGTAATGGAGCTATCAAACTTTTATAATACCTAAGGAAAGATTAAGGACATTTGATAATAGTCCAAATTAAGCAAAAAATTACACTTTTAAGCAAAAACTATTTCTAAAAAAGCACTTTTTTCTTTTTTTAGACGTTTGAACTCAAAGATTACTCTGAAGCTTTATTGATATCTTACACCCATACTCAAGGAGTTTCATGAATATTTCCTATCACAAAAATAAATAAATTTATGGTCAAATCATTAGAAACTTGGCATGAGCTACTTTTCTACCCATTACAAGACTAGTGCAGAATGATTAGTATTTCTATTCACATTATACTTCACATTGATAATATTATATTGATGTCTTATATTGGTATCTCAGTCACAAGAGACCCTAAATCAGCATCTTTGAGCCTTAGATGAGTGCTTGCGCAAGGGCCTCTCAGTGAAGAGAAAACCGACCACACGATCTGTAATAGCTCCTGCAATATCAAAATTAACGTTTTTTTCACATACTCATAGACATAGCAACATACTTATCTTCTAGAAATAAAAATGATGGCACTATTTCCAAGTGAAACAACCATAGGCAACTCCCAACAACAAACCAGTAGACAACGATTTTTAAAGAGGCATCGCCTTATTAAACAAGTAGCATGAGTGCACAATGGCATCGCTTTTTGAGCTTTGGTGGATTTTCATCAACATATTGCATAACACATTCTTACATGTATAGTATATTTCTCTAATTAAAGCTATTATAGAGGTGATTAGCTATACATGGATAATGTGGTGACCCTTATAAGCTCCACCATATCCATCCACAACAAGCCCTACTCCATAGGCACAGATTCTTAGGTGGTGAGGTGGGTAAATGGCCACACCTTATTATACCCTGCCTAGCACGACTATAGAGTTACAAGAGGAGAATTCAAAAGGTGGAATTGAGCTTGCATACACAAATAAGAGGTCAATCTAGTCGCAAGAGCCCAACACCACAAAGTGCACACTATTTTAGAAACCTAGCTAGATGGTCTAGAACATCACATTTAGCGGTACCACCACCCACTCAAAGGGAAAGAGGGCCTACAAACATGCATTCACAATCCATGGAATGTTAACTATGTTCCTTTCCCTGCTTCAATTGGCACTAGCTGCACTTGAACTATCTTCACCTCACTTGGATTCACCTTTCAATTGACTATGTCTCCTTTGGACATGGAACCACTGAATAATCACACCTTTCACTATTGCAGTTGTAGTCTCTCCTTCCACAATCTCTTCCACCACCAAAATAGCCTCTTCCTTGATATAGCCACCTCTATGAGTATAATCTTCTTTACTACCGTGTGTTGATGGTGTAGTGGTTCCTTCTTCGTGCTCTTTGGACTCCATCATGCTATGTTGCTACCATTCCCGGGCTACCATTTATATTTTAGTGTTCACATTCGAATGTTGCAATTAGATTTTACAAATAGTATAGGCATAACCAATGGCATCACAATATACACTCATCACTTGTATGTTTATCACATTTGTACTGTGTACACTATAATTCTTTAAGTTATAATCTATCTACATTTTTGCATCTATTTCATTAGGTCATCCATGTGCTTTTTCCAAACCTTTTTTTTTCTAAGTTTGAGTAGTATCCACTTCAGGTTTGATGGAATCTAACTTTAAGGATTCAAATCTAGTTGTTTCTTCACAGCTACTTGCCTCCTTAGACTTCTTCTTCTCTTCCAAATCCAAGGCTCTAGTAACAAGATCATTGATATGCCTAAATATTTTTACATAATACGCTCTCTGTTGTGTTCCTTGAGCTTCCTTTGTCTTCTCCAAGCTGTGTGTGTTTTCCAACAACCCTAATTCCAACAATTGGTATCAGAGCAGGTTGCGTCCTCTCGGGCTTAAATCGCCAACAGCTCTAGCACACACCTGCTCACTTTCTCCAATTTTTGTGAGCTTTGGCAAGCGTCCGTAGGTCAACAAATATTCTCGGAGAACTTGTAGATCTTCGTCTGCTTAGATTTTTGATTTGGGCTCATTTCGGCCTCAGTACCCAATACATGCAGTACTGTGCAGGCTATTTCATCATTTTGTGTTGTTTTGTGCATAACAAGTTCCTTATAGTCTTTTACAGTTTGTGCTATATAGCACGTGTTGTTCCCGTTTCATTTCTCCTCTTAACGGACAATTTTCACATCAGGTGCAACATTTACCGTGGTGACAACAACACATGTGTCTAAGATGTTTGCTGTTGAGGATAGATAGGATCAGGACGAATACCCTATGTGGGCTTATATGATGCAACATGTCCTTGTGTCAAAGGGTGTCTGGAATATTGTGCAGGGCATTGATGTATGTCCTAGATTTGAGGATGTAGGCGATGATGAGGATGTTGTAGGTTTTGGTGCCAGGATTGCTACTGCAAGAGCTATTTTGCCTACGACTGAGCAAGCTCGTTGGGATGTAAAAGATGCGCAGGCTCATGCATTGATTGTGTTTTCTGTGAAGCGTACTATCACTCCTCACATTCGTTCATTAAAATCTGCAAAACAGGCTTGGGATATTTTGACTCGTCTTTATGCAAGTCGCAATGAGACAAAAAATGCATTATTGTGTAAAGAGCTGGAATAGAAGGTTATGCATGAGGAAGATGACATGAAAACTTTCCTTGATGGCATCAAGAATATCAATGAGCAACTTATTTCCATAGGCGAAGTCATTTCTGACAATTCACTTGTGCAGATTGTTCTTGATGCTTTGCCAGATTCTTATCGGACTTTTGCTAGTACTTGGAGACTCATGACCAAAGGAAATCCAAAAGTTTTCAAGTTTGATGCATTATGCACATTGATGTTGCAAGAGTCGCTTTTGAGAAAAAATAGGACTAGATAGTGTGCAATTGAACATGCCTTCATTGTTGCTCAAAGAAAAGGTGGTAACAGCAATGTAGCCACTTCTCATGGTTCTTCTGCGAGTAGAAAATCACATGTTCCTAATGTTTCTGCTGGCAACAATTCGTTTGGGAATTTTGGTGATAAGGGTAAAAAGAAGATGTGTTGCCATTATTGTAAAGCTAATGATCACTTGATCAAGCAGTGTCCTAAGTTGAAGGCAAAAGAGACTAAGAAGAAAGAGGCTGGTTCCACTACTAATGTTGGTTCTACTACAAAATGCAGCTATTGTTGAGTCTTCTGTGAAAGGAGATTGTGATGCTGATGTTGATGCCAAATGGGCTTTTAGTCCAGAGTGCACTTATTATCCTTTTGTCCATGATGCATGTTTGTCAATTGCTGCAGATGCTCAAGTGTGGTACTTTGACACTAGTGCTACAAATCAAATTCTCTCATTGTGACTTGTTTACCTCTCTTGAGGATGTCCCTCAAGTGAATTCAATCACTTATGCCAACAATTTCTCTTATCCGGTCAAGGGAGTTGGAAAGATTGTGGTTACTGCTACAAATGGCAGTTCTTTCACACTTGTTGATGCATTGTATGTACCTGGGATCAAGAAGATTCTTCATTCCAATCGAGGGGGGAGTATATGTCTCATGAATTTAATGCATATCTGTCTAGTCGTGGGATTAAACACCAATGTACAATTCCGTATACACCTCAGCAAAATGATGTTGCTGAGAGGAAAAATAGGTCTCTTATGAAAATGGAAAGATGTATGGTCAAAAGTCAAGCTTTGCCACATTCATTTTGGCTTGAAGCTATTATGTGTGCCACTATGTACTTAAAAGGTATCCTACAAAGGCTTTGCAGTCTATGACTCCATATGAAGCATGGCTTGATATAAAGATTGAGCACATGCGTATTTTTGGCTGTTTGGCATATGCTTTGGTGCCACAAACGTAGTGCAAAAAATAGGATGATAAGGCTATAAAATGTATTTTTTTTGGTTATAGTACTGAAAGAAAAGGTTACAAGTTGTATCATCCACAAACAAAGCATATCTTGGTTTCACAGGATGTTGTGTTTGTGGAAGATTCTGTTCAGCACTTGCTGTCATGTACTAGAGACAATAATGTAAGCTCACAGGACATTTATGACAATTTGTTGCCTCTTTTCAGTGGTGGAAGTTTGAAAATTCCAATGAGGCAAATGTATAGCCTATGGAGGTTTTTGGAAATGTTACAGATCAGCCTGTTACTAATGCAAATGTACATGATGTACTTGATGAGGAAAGGGTTGAAAATGAGCAAGCTAGAGGTATGCCAAAATGGCTAGTGCCTACTTTGCATGACAGTAAATTGGATGCACCTTCATCTAGTCGTACTCATTCAGGTTCTTGCCATGCATCTTATGCATCAGATTCTTATGCTTTGGGTATGTCTATTTTATGTGATGTTGAGGAACCTCTATCTTTTGATGAAGCACAAAATTCAAAAAATTGGATGGTTGCCATGCAATCAGAATATGATGCACTTATAGAAAATGACACATGGACTTTATGTGATTTGCTTCTTGGCAAAAAGGCTATTGGTACAAAGTGGGTTTACAAGTTGAAATGTAAGCCGGATGGTGAGATTGATCGCTATAAGGCTCGATTGTTGCAAAGGATTATGCACAACAAAAAGGCATAGATTATGAAGAGGCTTTTTCTCCCACTTGTCGTATGACTATTGTGCATTTTTGATGTGCATTGGTAGCTCATTTTGGTTGGGATGTACATCACTCAGACATTGTTATCGATTTCTTGAATGGTGACATATTTGAGGAAGTTTATGTAACGCAGCCTCGTGGCTTTTTCATTAAAGGGCAGGACGATAAAGTGTGCAAACGTAAGAAAGCTTTGTATGGGTTGAAGAAATTTCCTTGTGCTTGGTATAAGAAGACTGACACTCAAATGAGGCTTTCGTAACAGTACAACAGAAAGCACATTGTATGTAAAGCGTGAGAGTGATGTAGTTCTCATTGTCGTTCTCTACGTGGATGATTTGCTGATCACTAGATCAAATGAGAGACATATTGCTAAATTTAAGGCTGATTTCAATGCTACTTTCAAGATGAAAGATTTGGGGCATTAGGAAGAGGATGGGGTGTAGGGGCATTAGGAAGAGGATGGGGTGTAGGGCATACAAGTTACATAGACACATTGCTATGTAAGTTTGGACTTGAGGGTTGCAAACCTATTGCCACTCCCATGGAATTAGGTTTGAAACTGAATCTTCATGATTTTGGTGATCCTGTCGATGTCACCCTTTACCAAAATGATGTTGGTTTCCTTATTTATGCATACAACACGAGGTCGGATATTTAGTTTACAGTCTCACAGGTTAACAAATTCATGCATAGCCCAGGGTCTAAGCATTGGCAAGCTATCAAGAGGAATTTTTGCTACTTGAGTGGCACTTTAAGTCTTGGGTTGTTTTATCCCAAGGGGGGATCATTGCTGTCAAACTTACATGCTTTTTCGGACTAAGATTGGACTGGTTGTTTTGACACATGGGTGCGACAAGTGGCTTTTGTTTCTTGCTTGGCAGTTCATGTATCTCATGGTTGAGCAAGAAGCAACCTACCATGGACACTTCTAGTTGTGAGACTGAGTACACGGCAATCTTCACAGCTACGATTGAGTGTGTATGGCTTAGACGCCTTATGGCTGATTTGGGTGTTGGACAAGACACTGCCAACACTATCTACACTGACAGCCAGAGTGTATTGACAGTTGTGAGGAACCCAGTTTTTTATGCTTGAAAAAAGCACATTGAGGTGCATTACCCCTATGTCAGAGAGAGGCTCTCAGCAAGAGATATCAAATTGGCTTATGTGCCAACACACGACAACCTTGCAGATCTTTTTACAAAGGCATTGTTTCATGAGAAGTTTGAAGCTTTCCACAAAGCTTTGCGCTTACTCCCCTTTGTGGACTGATCATGTCCTCAGGGCATGGCACTTCCCTATTCTCTATGTGTCTCAACTCTCGTTCACTGCATCACTCACAGGGGGGATTTGTTACCATATACATGTGGTAGTGATGTGTGTGAACACACTTAGGACCGCCAGGGAATTTTTCCCCTCATTAGGATTTTTTTCCCCGTGCATTGTATAAACGCCCATCACTCTAGGGCTATCTATCTTTCCATTGCACACTAAGTATTACACTCTCTGTTGTGTGCCTTGAGCTTCCTTCGTCTTCTCCAAGCTATGTGTGTTTTCCTGCAACCCTAATTCCAACATCTTCTTCAACATTAGTGTTTGTATAGTCCATCTTCAACATCTCTTTTCCTTTGATGATTTTATTGGACTATCCATATTACTGTCCTTATAGCTCAAATTTTAATCTCAATACAAACGGACAAGAACTGTAGATATGGCTTTTACATGGATCACGAAAGCTAAAAAGGAGCATGAAACATGGGTTTATGATTCTAAAGAATAAAATATTTAATCAGCCAACTTATTGGACGTAGCTAGATTTGGTATCTATAAACAACCACCCAACTGTGCCATTTTTGGATTATCTCAAAATTGATGTGGAATCGCAAAATGGTTGTGAGATAACAAAGTAAAATAGATGAAATGTTGCACATCTTAGTAGAAAAAATGGTGATTAGAAATATCTATAATGAGAATTTTAAACTTTAACAGAAGTGAAATATTCAGCATAAGTAAGAATATTCATCAAAACAATGATTAATATCTTAATCCAAAAATTTGTAGCACCTTTGTTTAATCATTCTTGAAGCATGAAATCCTAGCAAAAAGAAAAACATAAACACACATACCAATTACATGGTTGAAAAACGCATTATGGTTTTGAGTTTTTATTCTAATCTATGAGTGTAAAAGAGAGTGAAGCACATAGGTGTGCAAAGGGGTGAAAGAAGCAAAAATCCTTCCACTTGATTAATTTCTAATAACAAAAATGATGCTATATGTAGTTCATGGAAGTCCCCAATCTATACAAAAGATTGAGAGGTTCAATGAAGCCCATTAAAATGCCTTGATTTGATGTCTTGATGCAAACATTGTTGTAAGTTGATTACATGAAATATCAAATGTATACATGAAATGAGAAGGAAGCTCCAGTTTGTAAAAAAGTTTCTCAACTTAATTGAGTATTTTGAATGGACTGCAATACCTTGGAGACAAGTCAAGAGCTGTTTGAGACTTCAGACTTTTTGAATGCTCTACCACCTTGAGAAAAACCTCATCACCTTCCAAGAAATTGACCTTACGATGGTTTTTATCACCATACTTCTTGTATCAATCGTGTGCTTCTTGAACATTTTGGTGAGCTAACTTCCATATCTCTATTATATAGTTATAGATGAAATCCTTGACTTGTTGAAGTTTTCTAGTTTCCAACTGACCCTTAATCAATGACCTAGGTTGACAACCATATATTAGAATGAATGGAATAAGTTTTGTAATCACATGCTTGGAACTACTATAAAAAAATTTTAAAAGTTGGGAGATAATCTTTCCAATCTATTTGTTTCTTCCTCACACATACTTTCTTGAGATATCTTCAAGCACCTGATTAATGCATTCAATCTGACCGCCATCCATCCTTGGACTACACAATGTAAGTAGATTGAGTTGCATGCATAATCTCAAAAAAAAATCCCTCAAAAAGTGATTGTTGAACTTTGGATCCTAATCATTTTCTATGTTACTAGACAAACTAAAAAGCCTCTTGATGTTATCTACAAATGTTGGGGTAATCCTTTAGCTTACACTCCATATGTGACCAATCCCTAAAGCCAAGCACACTAGAATGCACCCTATGTGCACAAATACAACCTCCTACATAGGAATCCCCAATACATGCTTCTCATGCTATGCACACATGATACATTTTGTAGCCCACGTGCTACTTGCACTTTATCATTTGTGGTGCATATCCCTCTCGTCTTTAAATCCACCTTCCATCTTGATCCTACATAAGGCCACTATGTTAAACTTGTAATCTCTCTCTCATTCTAATCAATTAAAAAAATTTCATTTCATTGTATTGACTACATTCTTTCCAATATACTCACTCTCTATTGCTATGGTGCTCATACAATGATGAATGCCACGTTGGTCTACCTACCATAGCACTTACATGTGGTATCAAAACTGATATAATATTAATACTTCCTCATTACAATGGTTAGATCCCTAAGTTGGACTTAGTGCTCTCTCTCTCTCTCTACACATATGGAGTTGAGTCATAACTCTTTAAGTTGCTACTCAATTTCAATCACATATCTAGCATTGTTTTTTGGGCACGTCTATATAGCCACTACCCTTTCCAATGACTCGTGGTAATTGGATTGAGCATTAGGTTGTGTACCATTTTTTCTTCTTCACTTTCTTGATTGTTTGCATTGTTTTAGCTTTTGTTGTTTCATTAGGAAAATTTTGAACTCATTTTTGGGCCTTTTAAGAGTGCCACATCATCAAAGTTGTACAAAAGAAAGCAACCCGGTAGACCCCTCTAAATATTTCTCAGAACCCCATGATATGACCTATCATTGGAAAGCGTTTAAAAAATGGATTCTAAAGAGATAAGGTCCGAAAAGCTTGGATGACTTCTATGAAAGTTATGCCATTTTTTTTTCAATCAACCAATTTTTGTTACTGTTACGGTAATCTAAAATCACCTTTTTCTAGATCTATATGAAGGCAATGTCCGATACATGCATGCTATATATCAATAGATATCATTTGAAGAGTAGATTCTAAATATCCAACCTCCGACAAGTTTGGATCTTATTTACAAAAATTTTACCGATCCCCACTTTTTGAAAGCTATGCCACATCAACAATTCTTACAAGGCCCAAAAATGAGCTCAAAATTTTCCTAATTTCTTCAAGTCAATTTCACTTCAAGGAAAGGCCTACAAGTGGTGGATGTCACTAAATCTAGAACAAAATCCTACAACTTGGCATCATTTTCAAATCATGTTCCAAAAGAAATTTCTTCCCAACAATGAAGAGAATCTAAATTGGCAGGCTAGGATGAGTGCTTCATTGCATTTGACATCCCTAACCAATTACATTCCATGCTACCAAGAGACGATCCTCAATAACCTCAATGAATATCAAAGATTACAGATATTCCTATGCCAATTTCACCCTGAAGTAAATGCTAAGATCACCCACTAGCATCCTAAAACTCTAGAAGATGCAATTTTTGAAGCTTTAGTATACCATGTGGATGATGAGGGGGTACAAAATATACAAACGACAATGGATACTTGCACTGATTCTCACAATAATCATAATTATAATCTCCTAGAGTCTTTTCATGATCAAGAAAGTGAAAGAAGGATAAGACCCTCATGGTTCTTTGTCTACAATAAATTTTTCTAGGGCCAATAAAGATCATTAATTTTCAAGTGTCTTTTAGATAAGCATACCAAGCAAGATTTCCCCTTTACCAAACTTACAGAGCACACAAAATCCAAGGGCAATGATCAATCCATAAGTAAAGGTAAGAACAAGGCCCTACACACTATTCGATTAGTTACAAGTTAATCCATTTGCAAAGTTTACTCAGATGGAATTCTCTCACTCCATGGAAGTAGATGAGTGCTTACAACTTCAATGTGATAACAAATAGTGGATCCAAATAAAATAATATGCATGCATGGGTAAATCAATGGGCACAAGGTGTATATACTCATTGATAGCTAATTCATAGTTAAGACTCATACTAACTAAAATGGAAGTTTGAATATCTAGTCTGGTCATCGTTCAAATGATCATATAGTCAAAAGAGAACAAAGAATCAAACAATGCATAAACCAAATTACTAGATAGATAGGTTTAGATGCTCAAATAACCAGGTTGCTAGATAGAAAAATGAGACCTGGTTTTAGACTTCATTCAAACGATTGGATTGAAAATGAATAGACAAGTTCATATTATGAGACACTAAATGAGAAAACTCAGAATGTAGTTTAGATTGTAGAATATAGTTCAAAGTAGAATGGAATATGAATGGTTTAGATTCAGCTTTGGATACAAGGTTACAAGACTCTAGAATAATTGACGAACAACCTAAATTTTTTCCTAAATTGAGACTCATGACTGGCCTTTTTGGTTCGATCCTTTTTTAAAATCTTTGACACTTGGATAAACAACTATAGAAGGTCATTTGTATGCTTTATCAATTTCCCCAACTTGTCTTTCCAATAGCTCATCATCTCTTTGAAGTTGGCTAGGTCTTTATTTAGCTCAGCATCCGTGTCCTTCTTTTCAATGTTCTTGAGTATAGTCTTCTAGACTACCCATAGATCATTACTATGATCATTCTAGTCTCAAAGTTGGTTAGAAATCTTGACATAGGCCATTTCATCCACAGATTCATTGTACATTGGGTAGAATGCTGGGTAGAACATGAGGAGTTCATCTTCTTTCATAGGCAATGCATATATTAAGACAGAGGCCATTTGATCCACATATTCATTGTAGATTGGGTAGAATGTTGGGTAGAACCTGATGAGTTCATCTTCTTTCACAAGCAATGTATATATTAAGACAAGGGAATTTGGCACAGTTACAATATAATGCATTACATTGTCATTCCCTACCATCATCATTTTCTTGGTTATCTTGACCAGATGGATCAACCTCTTTAGAGCCCGTTCTTGCTCTTGCATTATCATTGTGGTCACCCTACCTCCTCTGCTACTTGATGCATTGTTTTCTAGTAGTACCACCACCCTATGATCTAATATCTTCCTAAAAATTTGGAGTTTGTAAAGTGTTTCCTTCATTTCATCCCTGATTACCATCATGCACCTATATGCTAGCCAATTCCCCAATAGGACTTCTAACCTTTTGTATTCATCATAGCCTTCTCATCTAGAGAATCCCTTGTGAATCTACCTTGAGAATTAGATATTCTAGAATTTTATCTAGAACTTGAATGACATTGGGGTGAGAAGGTAGCTAGCATTCCTCTTGATCATGATATTTATGTGCTTTCCACTTAGCCACCATTCTCCTAACTTGAACATAAAGTATTTTGAATCTCTTCAAATTTGAGTAAGCATCATCATCGCATGTATAGTTGTGGATCTGTAGCTTCTTCTCTTGCCTTAGCTTCTTCTTCAGACTCAGAGATTGTGTTGAGAAAAGGGAGTCAGACTAAGAGTCTAAAGCTCTCATTATTTGAATTGCTTTCCCTTCACCCCTATGAGTAAAAACCAGCTAATGCTGCAGTCTATTGGTTGTCTGGATTTTCTCAGGATGGTTGTTTGGATTTTGATTAGGTTGATCCTCTCAAGTTTGATCACGCTGCTCCTTGGATTGATCTGGTGTTTGCTCAACCTACTAGCCAATGGTCCATCTTTGATTTGGAGCATCTGTATCATCATCATCATTGTGGTTTGAACTTTGAACATAATCTAGATCATGCTCAGTGGTGTCATCTTCATCCTATTTATGTGCTAGCCCTTTGTCAATGTCTTGGCTTGCTTGGAGGTGTTTGATCCAATGCATTGATGTGTTTGGAATAGAATCTTCCAAGTCATTCTTCATGTTTTTCATGGGACTTCTTAATTCGTCCAAATTTAGGGTTACGTTTCCTTCAAAATATGTGATATCTACTAGAGATTGGTAGATATACTTGTCTAAGAATTCTTGCTTCGTGACATTGTTTGTGGACTTTAAAATATCAATATTTTCTTGCTTTTGGCTGAGCATTGATTCATATTCAATATTTTTCTTCTTAAGATCTCTTACCAGATTTTGTTTTGAGCAATCAGATTAGAGTTGATCACCCACAATTTTTCATAATCCTCTTTTAGCCCTTTGATGGCCTTCTTGTATTGCTCCCCATTTTCTCGTTCTTCTTGAATAATATTTTGGAGCTTAAGGACCTTAAATTTCCATTAAGCTGTGCTATTGACCTCTTATGCAAGGTGTTGCTTTACCTTAAGTAGTTCAATAGACTCCCGACTACTTGGAATTCAATCATTTGGGCGACTACATTTACTATGGTATTCTAGCTTGTTTGGATAGTGGATATGCAACCATCTGTTATAGAGTTGACATGCTTCTTATCACTATCAAATCTCATAATAGGTATAGGGTAGGTAAAGCCAGTAAGTATCCAGCTATAGTTCTCCCACTAGTGGTTGTTTTTATAACACCTATAATCTATCTAGTAGTCATTTTAACAACAGTTGTAATGGTTGTGGTAGCTTGTGCTATATAGGTGCTGATTGTTGCTAGTTCAAGTTTCTATGTTTCTTTAATCTGGCTTGGCCTACTTGGTTCCCAATACATTTCAATAGAAGCTTTGGTGTAGTGGCAATGTTGGCTGGTGATCTGCCCGCCATTTCAATTGACCCTTTAGCCTGTTTGTCTTCAAACGTTCTTGATTTCTTCTTTACTTTGCCTTTCAACATGTTCTAGGATTCCTTTGAAACCTTTTTTTTTAAAAATCAATCATGAGATAATGTTTCTTTGTTTCTAATATAGTTGCTTCATATCGGCCTTCTAGTTTTGCAAATTTTAGTTCTATGGCCGTGACTCTAGGATTAGTAGGTACACAAATTGTCTAGTTGACAAATTTCCATTTGTACCATGCTTTGAATACATGTTGTGTCTTGGCTTTTCATGTATGTGTCATGACACTATTGACAATATACTGCTCACATAATTGGGGAAATTCTTATTCAGTGCTCATGTCAGCAACATATTGAAGATCTTTTCAAACACGCAGGTAGGATTTTTTTCCAGGCTCAAAGCTTTAGCAACAAACTTGTATGTAGACTTTTTTGGTAGATTTGACATTGGTATGCCATGTCCTCTAGAACATCTTTTGGTCTTGAATTTTGGTGTTTCGTTAAAAAATGTATCGATTTCGTTAGTTGTAGAGACTATGGGGATCTGATGATGATAAGACTATCTAATTATATGTGCAATCAGAGCAAAAGTAAGCTAAATCTCCTTCTTATTGTTGACAATAAAAATGGTCTTTTTTGTGTCAAAGGTGTCCAACACCTACTATATCATTGACATATCTATGGGAATCTTGGATATTTCCATAAAGATAGTCATAATCCAATTGGTGAGCAATTCTCTCTCTCTTCATCTTTAAGCACGTACTTGCCAATAGCTTGGTATGATATGGAAAATCTTTCCTCTTCTACAATTTTCTCTAGCACCTACTTCATAGATTTAGAAGCTTTATTCTGACCCATTTCAAAAAGATGACTCGCTTGAAGACTCGTTGGAACTGCTTGAAGAAGGAAGCAAGGCAACAATATATGCTATTTCTTTGGGTGCAGGTAAGAGCTTCTGTGGAGATAACACTTTGTGTGCAGAGGTGGGAGATGAAAATGAATTAGGGTCATGAATGCATCTCATCATAGTTCTAATTGGATCCATGAATGCCCCACTCTATTCATGCCTCAAGAGAATCATACTGCGAGATAAAGTGCCACTTAAGTAGCAAAAGATCTTCTTCATAGCTTGCCAATGCTTAGAACCTCGGATTGGAATGTCTCCTCACATAATCACTCTTAAAATATTAGAATAGCTTAGTAATTAGCATGTAGAGGAGATGAGCATGCATTGGAGCTTGGCTTTTTGGTTGGATTTGCATCACAAAGCCAAGAGTTGTTGGTGTAGGTTTCCCTTCTCACAAGATTGGAATAGATGATGAGCTTTCCATTAAATTTTGACAAGGAGATAGTCTTCTTTACTTCACACATGAGCTTGTGTGAGTGTGTGTGTGTGATAATGCCTTGCAAAAATCAGCCCCCTCTCTCTCTCTCTTGGTGGACCCCTCATGCTATTTCCTCTTGCTGGCCCCTCATTGGCTCATGCCAAGCTTAGCCAATAGGAGATTAGTAGCATAATTTCCAGCCTTGTGACATGTGTCCCCCTTTCCCCTTTTGTGAGAGCTTTAGGTATTAAAATAATTCAATTAAACTCTCATCGGACCTCTTAGTCTTCTGACCAATAGGAATTAGGCAAACCATTGGGCTGCTGAATGCTCATTGGACCCCTTGGTAGAATGTCCAATAGTCTTCTAGAGAGCTTAATTTCTATTGGTTCTTTTATCAAGTGTTTTTAAATGAATTTAACTAGTTTTAATCTAGCCTAATTCTCATTGGTTCACCTCTATGGCCATCCAATAGAATTTGAACGCACTTTGGGGGCAACTGGGCTAGGAACCTGACATGTGTCCAATATGCCCTTTGTGTAAAGGGAAGCCTTGAGTGTGTGTGTCTGTGTGTGTTCTCTCACCTCTTCTCTCTCTTCCCATACCTTTAAGGCTCGCCCCCTCCCATCTAAGGAAATGTGAAAACTTTATGGTCTTCACAAAAGCATCCAATTCTGTTCATCTTGACCATTTGGACTTTACCTTTGAGTTTTGGAACCTTAGTTTTTTGGAAGTCTTAATGGGCTAAACCCTAAGGTCTTTGAAGCACCATTCATGCACATTGCTCTTCTGCAGATGGCCCCCCTTTGGATCCCTATTTTCCCTCCTTTGAATCCCTACTGTGACCAGTCTGCCAGCCTTACCAATATTCTAGTTGTTTCTCCCCTAGTACATCCCCATATTACATGATCAGTTTAACATGAGAAAATCATTTAGGAGAATTAGATATTAGTTATTATGATATTACCTCTCTCTTGAAATATATAATCGTCCTCGACTATGAAGTAGAGACGATAAATCCTAGTCATTAGTCCTTTTTCTAGCGGGTAGAGGATCCCTATTTTACCCTACGACACCGTTCCAGAATGGATGATGAATCCATTTGGTACTTGAGAGCCTAACCAACACCTCCATCTAGAATTACTATGGAAAACTATTCCCAATGCTTTTGAACTTTATAGTCTATCTAGATGATCAGTACTTCATCAACCTTAATATTCCATCAATCTACTACCTTGACTTTTGACTCTATCTGCCTTTGTTTCTTGATAAACTTGGTGGTGTTAGGCAAAGTCTTTTTGATTTCATCAAGCTCAATAGTGAGCCTGTAGATTCTTTCACATACCTTTGCATAGATTTCATCCTTCTCATTTCTAAAACTCAAATTTGAACTAGATGACCTGCCTTTTGGGTGGTTGTCCTCACAGTGTCATGCTTGTGTTCTTCTTCTTTGCTTCCTTGCTAATGGACCCTTTTGTGGAAAATTAGATTTTTCTTTCCAAACATTTTTTATTTTTCTAGCTTTTTATTAGCATTCTCTAGTTCAACTCACTCATAAAACTTCCTTTTCATGATTCTCATATGAAATTTAGTCATTAGAATCTTTGCTATCTTCTCAAGAGCCTTCACACCAGAACCAATTTTTGGGATTTCGGCTCTCTAGCCTATTGAAGCTACTAGGAAAAGAATTTTAATGGAATGGGCCTCTAAGCATTCTCATTTATTTGGATTCCTTTGCTTCAAATCTTGACCAATTTGATCAGTTGAATGGCAAACATTGTGTGAATTATAGTGTCTCTTAGACCTCTCTACATGCCTTCTCCTTGAATGCTCTGACTATTCAAAACACGATGTGGATCAACATCTCTGATGCTTGGGTATGCCTTTGTATCCTCACCCTGAGAATGTGGCTCGAGATCATTGGACTCCTGCTCTGATCCTTCAACAATATATAGTATTGATATTAGCATGTTCTTCAACAACGATTCTTGTGCCTCTCCTACATCATGGTGGGCATTTTACAGACATTGTCAATAGTTGAATAACTATAAATCCTAGCTTTGGAGACTAGTTATATCACGAGATTTAGCTCACCAACATGATTTCCAAAATGGAATGAGTTGGAGTTTGACAGCTATTCCAAAGTTATGACTCAGAGTAACTAAAAAGAAAGTTTAAATATCTAGTCTTGTTATGGTTTAGATGAACAAATAATCAATGACATAGTATCAAAAAAAGCATAAACTAGATTACTAGATAGACATGTGTCAAGTTTAGATGATCAGATGAGTAAATTGTTATAAAGACAGAATTAAATGTATATGGTTTTCATACTTCAGACAATGAATAGATTGCAATGAATATACAAGTTTAGATTATGAGACATTGAATGATCCATCTTAGAATATAGTTCAGAGTACAACTGGATCCAAATGGTTCAGAATTAGATTCAAATACAATGTTACAAGACTTTAGGATAATTAATCGACATTCTGAAATCAGGTTTTGTCTTGAAAAGTACAAATGATACAAGGGCCAACATTGAGTGCTCGTAATATCTCTTAGGCTCTACTAAGTGACACAATGCAAGTGTTGTAAGCTAAGAGTCCTAAAATGATATTATCAATTCTTATTTATACGTGTTAACAATAGGCTCTAACTACTCTACACAATTGTATAATATGGGACTGCTCCATTGTGGCTTCACATGGCATTTTTCTTGCTGGTCGTAATTTTAGAAAGACTCAACATGTAGTCTCTAGAGAGGACCAATGTAAGTTGTCTCTCTAAAGAGATAATTATGGCCATCTATAGTCATCAATATGGGGCAACCCATAACTTTCTCAATTATGCTTTGGTGAAGCAATTGAAGCTTTCACAGACAATGAGTACATGTAGATAAATGTTTTCTCTTATGCAAGGGCAAGGATGAGACACTATGGTAAAGCATGTGCTATTGGAAGTCTAGGGCCATCCGATGAACATCAATTTCCATGTTATGAACATTTAAAGAGGTGATGTAGTTCTTGGGTGTGAGTGACTGTATATCCTAGGACCTAATTTGAAGTATACTTATCAACATAGCACTCTACATTTTGAGGCTAATGGTAGTCATGTTTTAAGTTCTAGAGAATGGGATGTCCGTTCTTCTCCTAATAGATGTACAATTGAATTGTAGTTACTCCAAAAAGCACACAAAATAGAGGATATTTTTGTGTTACTACTTGTCTACGAAATACTTGTTTACAGTCGTTATAAGAAAGAACATTTAGATAATCTCCAATAGGTTTTTGATATGCTTACAAAGCACGCTTTATATTCCAAGTAGACAAAATGTTCCTTTATGCAAGTAGAGGTATAGTATCTTGATCATATTATTTCCATTGAGGGTTCTAAGATGGATACTAGAAAAGTCGAGGCCATTTTAAGATCAAACATTGGGGAGAGATTCAATTTTTTTTTTTGGGTATGGCTGGCTCTTACTGCACATTCATACATAATCTGTAACATTTAATGGCCTAGTAACTTGTGTGTAGCGGAAAATAACATGAACATAGTGAGCATTTGTCAAGGCTAGGGACTTGCTATGCACCGTGTGCGAGCCACAAAAGCTCCTAGCACACAGTCATACAACAGACAAGCTCACAAGGAAGAACGGTGTGTCACTCAACTTCCTGCGTAGTTGCGAATGAAGGATTCCCGCGCCGCGAAGAAGAGGGAGACGCCGCTACGCCGCGCTCAACCGCCTTGCCGCCGTCGTGCCGCCGCAACGCTCGATCACACACACACTCTCACACACTCTCTCTCTCTCTCACACGCACACACACAAGGAGATGGTGAAGGAGAAGGTGGAGATGGAGCAAGAGCAGCTTCTATTGCACAATGAGAGAATGACTCAATTTTAGGTTTAACTGTCTTTTATGTGAGCTCACCCCATTCACACTTGGGCGCCCATGCTTAGCCAACTAACCCTAGCATGTTCGTGTTAGAGTGCGCCTCTCATCGGCGATCACTCTACCTTTCCCTATTGGACCGACAAGCCCGGTGCCTGACTCTACTTAAATAAATAATACGGTTATGGTGTCCATCGTAGGCGATAGGGTGTCCGTGAGCCACGAGGGTTAACATTGCCCCCCTTCCTGATGTAGATTCCGTCCTCAGAAGCTATTGAGTTGAAGCTTGGTATGTCCATGTTGTAGAGCATCTAGATTTGAATCTGCAAGGCAAAGTCACTGTTTTAGCAAGCGGAATTCTATTGCCATAAATCATGAGGGGAATGTAAAGTACATGTGGAAATGAGTAAATGCAAGATTTATGAAATGTTAGATTGCCATTAAGGACAAATAAATTGCACTTTGAGTAAATTAATCAATCAAGAGTTTTGAGCTTATGGGTGAGTCTATCAATTAGTTAGCTATGACTAAGGTTAAAACAACTACTCTAGTACTAGCTAAGCTAAGAAGATTATCTAAATGCAAGATTCCCTAATTATGCTTTTCAGCTTTGATTAGCCAACTCGCTCTCACAACTGCAAACAAAAGCTTGAAATGTTAACTGTAAGCTCAATGGAAGTCTTTTTTTTTTTTTAAAATACTTTTTTACTTTGGGTCACAATCATGTGACGTGTGTGCTTATTTTGTATGTCCGGGGTTTTTTGCTTCTCAAGGAAAAGCGCCCACACTGGGAACCTCTAGGGCTCTAGTACCATAGACAATACATGTGAGTGAAGTACCAATTCAAGCCAGGATTTCTCTTCCAGCGTAAGATTTTTCATTTGTGGCACTTATGTTTTTTTTTTTTTTTTGCTTCCATTTCCTTGGTATTCGCACTAGTGTTTTTTGTTGTTTAAGTGAGCAAGCCTTACTCTGCCTAAAACATTCCTAAGGTCTCAAATACTCGGATAATTTTATTAGCTAGGCCTAGTGGTCAAGTAAATGAGTTAACCTAAAGTCACGGTCTCCTAATCTCCAGGCTCATCCATAAGATTAAACTGGAGTTCAATCAACTTAAGCAAAGACAAATTTATACATCTATAATGGCAGATAACAATCATAACTATTGCACTCAAACAAAGCATGAAAAATCATTATTAGCAATTACACATATCCACCAACATGAATCATGGAAAGTAGTACACCTGGAGGTATGGAGTGGCTCATTTCGTTGAAGCAAATGTCCTCAGCCATGTGGATGGAGATCCATATAAGTCCTACCTAACACATCCAAAAACAGGCACTATACCTCTAGGAGGCATGTCAGTGTGAAAAATTAAAACTCCTAAAAAACAAACTCAAAACACAATCTAGACCCCTAACCTACCTATCTGTCACCCCTTTTAGAATCAAGGAAAGAGGATATTATATAAACCGGGTGGCCACCCTAAGGCTAGGCCTCTATCCTCATCATCTAGATAAATAAAATCGTTGTCCGTGAGGCCATAGTCTTCCTCGGTCTCTATTAGTTCCTCTTCATCATCCTCTTGTGCAAGCATGCTAATCAAGAACCTCGCGATGTGTGGATACTCATCTTGTGCAAAAGAATAAGCATGTGCCATTGGAGACACATTCGCTATTGGGTAGGGATCACTAGTTAGCCATAGACGTATCAGCCATTCTAACTCCTCAAAATTTCTCTCACATGCAAGGCTCTCTATCAAATCCCATTCGCAAGAAAGTATAGGGTAGCATACGTAGAACACTTGAGGAAAAGACAAAGGGTACCTTTCATCAAAAATAGAAGTGCATGCCTCTGGTGAAGTAGCCATTTCTGACAATACAGATAGATTTGGTTAGGCCTTTAAAACATAAGAGTTGTTTTTGTGTGTTGCTTGAATTGACACGGTGAATTTGGACTTATATGTAAGATCTGATAGGGTGCTCTCTCGTTGCTAGTCGCTCTTGCTCTTTACTATTTTTGTTTTTTGTGAGTATAAGGCTATATATATACATTCCCTAAGATTGGAATTGAGAGGTCAGGGAGGAAGGTTGAGAGGGGAGCGAGTGAATGATTGATGTTAGCAAACACTCCCCCCTTCCTTGGGTAGATCATACCTTTTGGAATGAGGTCGTCACCTTTTGAAACCAATTGTTCCAAGTTGTTATGGGTGAAGGCTTTAACCAATAGTTTTCGACCGCCCTATGCGTTTCATCTAGTTGCAAGGGTGGTAAGGTACTCTCCCATGATTTTATTTGCAACATTGTTGTAGGTGGTGAAATTACCCCGGGAGGTGCAAACTCTTTCGTGCTTGTATGGATATGTACAGTGGTACGTGGAGTTTGTGTCGAAGCTTCTATTTGCGTATAGGAACTACATGAAGAGCAAGAAGCTTCATTTGATTTCCCTGTTCCTGAGCTAGGTGGAACAAATCGTTCTTTCTTTGGTACCCAAACTAGCTCTAGAGCGGGTGTGTAACATTCCATGATTTTTTCCTTTCCGCGATTTTCAATTTGTTTTGGAGCCACAGGATTGGGTTTACATGGGCCAGGTGACAGGTAAGAGTACACTTTACGTTTGGGCACCCAGATTTGATCATTTCCTTCATAGTATCCTTGGGCTTCCAATAGTCGTTTAGGAATCCAACGCAACGTTTCTTTACATTTCTTGGAGTGAGTGGGACGGTTCTTACGAGGTTTCCGTTTTTTTGCATCAACCATGCTCACTACAGAAGCTTTAGGGACCCACTTGTATGTTTTCTCTCTTATATTAGGTGTGTCTCAAGCTTTCTTTCAACTACATCAGTTGAAGCTCTAGAGAGTTGGGCTATGGGGACGTATGGTTCAACCTCCTGGACATGCAATGTCTTGGGTTTTATTTCCTTAGGCAATATCTCAGGGACTATGGCTTGAGTGGTAGGGCTAAGAGTTGGCTTTTGCGTTGTAACACCCCCAGTCCCCCAATCAATAGTGCATTTGGTGGCTATCATCCACGTGCGGCCTAGGTTTATATTACCCTCCATAGTTCCAGTAGGCATGACCAAAAAGTCTTGAGCTACAATTCCATTGTCATAACTGACAGAAGTGTGCCAGATTCCAAAAACCGTAGTTTTTTTCTTGTTGACACCCTTGACTTGGATAATACTCTCAGATAGAGGTGGCTTCCCTGACTGACACCACATCCCATAGGATAGCAGATTATATTTAGCACCCGTGTCCAATAAGGCGTTATATAGCACTTTTCCATAGGCACTATTTAACTCAATAGGGTATCGTAGAGGGGTGTCAGAGTCCAACCAATCCTCTTCGATTTCCACGTGGAATGCATTTGTGACTCCAAGGTTAGCCTCTCGTTTTTGTCTTATATGTTGTTGTCGCTCCTTAGCCTCAGCTTGAGCTTGTATCTTGTTTAACTCGGTTTGTGCTTTGGCGGCCTTCTTTTGATGAATGGCCCGTAGTTCTTCTTGGCTTAAAGGATCATAATATCTTTTGAATTTACTCCCATTGAGGAATCCAATGGTTTCAACTCCATCAAGAGTTTCCACACGAAGGGTACCTTGTGGGGTAATTTCACATACTCTATATGGTCCTTTACCAGCATATTTCAACTTTTTCTTCTCTTTACATACTCCATACATAAGGACTTTATCACCAACTTTGATGTCCTTGTCCTTCACATGGCGATCAAAACACTTCTTTCTCCTATCCTTTTCCACAAGAGCATTTTGCATAGCCAACTGTCTCTCTTCGTCTAGTTTTTCTAAGATATACAAACGCTCGGTTAAGGGGTTACCATTCCATCCTTCTTGCGAAGCTACCCTAAGACTAGGAATGACAAACTCCCAAGGCATAACCGCTTCTTGGCCGTATACCATTTTGAATGGCGTACAATTAATAGCCACTTTATAAGAAATACGATAAGCCCATAGAGCAGATGTCAACTTCAAATCCCAATCAGTGCGATGAGCTTCTTCCATCTTGGTTAAAATAGAGATTAGAGTCTTGTTGGTGCTCTCGGCTTGTCCATTAGCTTGCGGGTAATAAGGTGTAGACTTATGGTGGGATATCATAAAGGTCGTGGTAAGCTCTCTTATTACCTCATTTATAAAATGGGTACCATTATCACTAACAATTTCACAAGGGAAACCAAATCTTGTGATAATGTTCTCAAAAAGAAACTTAGCTGTTGTCCTCGCGTCAGCTTTTTGTGAAGCCTTAGCTTCAGCCCACTTTGTTACATAGTCCGTAGCAACTAGAATATATCGAGATTGAGTGTTGCGAGCTGCGGGACTGATTGGACCTACAAAGTCTAAGCCCCATTTTTCAAATGGCTGGGTTACTTTAATAGGATGTAAGGGCATTCTGTCTTTGCGCTGTGTGGTCTTGTAACGTTGGCACTCATCACACCCTTTTGTAAAAAGTGATGCATCCTTAAATAAAGTTGGCCACCAATAGCCTGATTGCAACACCTTTCTAGCAGTCAGGTCTCCTGAAAAATGTCCTGCTGCTATGCCCATATGTGCTTCTTGCAAGATATACAAATATTCATCCTCGCGGGCACAACGTCTAAGAACATCGTCCTTGCCTAGTCTATACAGAGTTCCGGCAATCAAACAATAGGGTTCACATTATTTTACTAGCCTTCGAGCGATATCCTTACGAAGTTCCTTGGGTGGAAAACCATTAACTAAAAAGTTAACAATGTTCTCACTCCATTCAGGCATAGTCTCAACTATGAATAGGGAAGTATCGGGTAATTCATCATCAACTCCTGTAGGGGCTTCACCATTGGGTATGCGAGACAAATGATCAGCCATGACGTGCCTTTTACCGGGTCTCACTACAATCGTGAAATCAAACTCCAGAAGAATTAACAACCATCGTGTGATTCTTCCTGTGGAGCATGGCTTGTTTACCAGATACAACAACGCTTGATGATCCACATAAAATACAAACTTGTTTTCCAGAAGGTAGTAGCAAAATTTCTTTACTGCATAAACCATTGCTAAACCTTCTCGCTCTGTAGTGGTGTAGTTTCTTTCAGCATCGTTCAATTGACGGCTTGCAAAGCTAATGGGATAGTCCAATTTATGTTCTCCTGGTTGAGTGAGAACACACCCAATAGCAAAGTTTGATGCATCAATATGCACATGGAAAATGATATCCCAGTTAGGTGTCCTTAAAATCGGAACACTTGCTAGTGTTTTCTTCAATTGTTCATAGGCCTGGTCACACTCTTCAGTCCATTTAAATTCAATGAGAAGCTTGTACAAAGGACGTGCTATCTCAGCGAAAAATAAAATAAACCGTCGATAATAACCCACGTGTCCCATGAACCTTTGAACTCCCTTGTAATTGGTTGGTGGTGGTAACTCTAGAATCACTTTAATTTTGCTCTCATGGGTTGAGATACCATTCTTAGATACTATATGCCCTAAAATAACTCCATGCTTGACCCAAAATTGGCATTTGAACGGGTTCAATGAGATACGATATAACCTACACTTTTCAAACACCTTCCGCAAACATGATAGATGTTCTTTCCAAGAAGAGTAAACACAAAGGTCGTCTAAGAAAGCTTCACAAAACTCTCTCAAATATTCTTTAAAAGCAGTGTTTATTAATCGTTGGAATGTAGCAGGGGCATTTGTTAAGCCAAAAGCCATCACACGAAATGCAAACACGCCAAATTCTGTGATGAAGGCAGTTTTAGCTTGGTCCTCTAGCGCTATCGTGATTTGGTTGTAGCCTGAGTACCCATCTAGAAAGCTATAATCTTCCTTGCCTGCAACTCTTTCGAGTACATGTTCGGAATATGGTAGGGGGTAATGGTCTCTTCTAGTAGCTGCATTAACTTTTTTGAGGTCCACGCACACCCTGAGTTTCCCATTCTTTTTTGGCACGATAACTATTGGAGACACCCATTCAGAGTGTTCAATAGGATATATGAACCCACATTTGATAAGCTTTTCTAGTTCTTCTTGAATGATCTTTGCGTACTTAGGATTCATCGGGTAGGGTCTTTGTTGTACGGGCTTCGCAGTGCTAATCATAGGGATTGTATGTTGGACCACAGAAGGTGGAACACCTTTCATATCATGGTATGTCCAAGCGAATATGTCCTTGAATTCCTTGAGAAGCTCTTTGAGGACCGCCTCTTCAACTTCTGTGAGGTCTTGGGCAATAAAAACAGGTTTTGATTCTTCACCGGGGTGGCTAATTCTATTTCTTTAACTATTGCCAGACCATCATAGATTCCATTATTCCCATCGATAGGTATTCTTTGGGCTTTTGTGTACACAACCTTTTCTTCCCCTGTGGTGTAAGATTTGAAATGTTCTGGTGCAGGATGCAAGTCTGTGGATTCTGGTTGTGCTTTGGTCTGTGCTTCCATTTCTGCTTTCTTGTGTTGTCGAGCTAACTCTTGGTTTTGACGCCTCCTTGCAGTGCGGCTCAACTTTGGCTTGTCTATGATCTCTAATTGGGCTATGTCATGGGGTCGTGGTCTACACCACATAACATTTTGGAGATATTCACCCCAATCGTCTACCAATTTTCGATGAGCATCACATGCTCCTATATAACTGAGCCATTCTGCTGAGGATCTCTTCTTTTTTATCCTAGCACGTACATTGGCTCGATATCGATGCCTCTTAGAGTTTTTATTTTTCTTATTTGAGACCTGCTTTTGATTTGCATTTAGATCTGGCTCACTAAAGGAGTCCTCGTTGGTGTCCTCTTCACTCTCGGAGGAGCTATCATGGGTTGATGTGCTCGGTCCTTCCGAATGTTTTGACTCTGAACTTGCTCCACTCTTTAATTCATGAGATTCAGAATCCGTTTCACTGTGGAAGTCAGTGTCTGAGTCGTGTTGGTTAAAGTCTTCTATTGAGCTATTGGTGTCACTTTCAGATTGGTCCACAATTGCCTTGCCCTTAGAAGATGCATGTATGGCACTTATCATGTTCAAAGGTGCAATTTGTGGTACCTCTTCCCCCTCTGGTGTGACCCAAGTGGTTCCTCTATTTCCCCAGGTATATATGGTTGCATCTAGGTGTACCCAATCTACGTTGTCTGATTCCGTCATACCCGGTAACACATCCATGTAAGGAGAATCTTGGCTAATGTGTGTATCCTTCTTACAAGTGTAACAATATTGTAGTGGGGCCGAGTGAACTGTGGTGTCAGAGCGATGATCAATAATGGTTTTACTCCCTAAGGGGTGTACCTTACCAGTCACCAAATCCACTCTAAGGACAGAGTCTTGGAATTGCAAATAGACATGATTTTTAGACCAATCATGAACCATTTGTGCTTCCCTCATGAATGGTCGTCCTAAAATCATTTCATATGACATAAGGTGTTTAGAGAAATCCATTACAATGAACGTATGTCGTACCTTGTGTCCTAGAACCTTGATCTTAAGATCCTTGAGCATCCCCATAGGTTTGGCTATGGTACCATTTGCCATCTTTACCACAATGTTAGTAACACTGAGGCGGGGTTTTCCCATGGATTCCCAACAATCTTTTGTAACGATGCTAATTCCCGCACCACCATCAAGAATTCCCTTTATAGTTAATCCCTTGGTAGTGATGGGTAGGGTCGCATTAGACTCGTCGCCTTCAAAATACTGCCCTAATTCGTTAATGGGTACCTCGATCACGGACTCGTGTCCATCTAAGTCAAGTGATTGCACATGATTTTCCTCATCAATCATAATCGAGTCAGGCCTATTTGGTTGCGCAAACTGCGGTAATCCCGTTCGTAGCTCTCCGTTAAGGAATGCTCGAAGTGCAAGGAATAACTCAGGATCTCCATACAGCTTTGCTATGATCGTGGTTCGGACCTCAGAAGACATGAAGTCCACTAGTTTGGCAACATTCATTGGCATTTTGCAGGGTGTAGGTCCTTGACTAGGAACTGGTGAGGATGGAATCTCATATTCCTCAATGGGATCAGGTATTCCTTCATTAAACATCCTTTCCAACAAGAAAGGTGTATGTCCCGTCCTCACTCCCTTCTTGGATGATACTAGATATGGCTAACGGTCTATGGTTCATGTGGGGTGGATGGACTTGCGTGGGAAACACCGTGTCATGAATTTTGACATGCATGGGTTCTGGTTCTAGTTTCCTTTGAGTCTCCTCCACTAAACCTCTTAGATGTTTCACCTGCTCAATCTCGTCTACTGGGTTTGGGTACGTCCCAATCTTCTTTTTACGATTCTTCCCTTTTTGCCCCTGCGGTTTATCTTGGGGGTCTTGGATTGGATTTGGAAACACTTGTGGTGTTTTCAGAGGCTCTTTATGGTTTTCTCTTATTCGGTTTTCATTTGGTTCCATGTTACGGTTTTCTTTGTCGGTCTTTCCCTTTGTGGTATTGGTTCTAGTCTCCATTGTCTCGACTGAATCTGAATCATCCTCGAGGTCATTCATATACACGGGGTCATCTCCTGTTCCTATGTTTGTTTTGGAACTTGGCTTTGAATTTCCCGTATTCTGCGACCTCTTCCTTCGTGTCTTCTTTTTCTTTGCTTGGATAACTGACGCGGTATCTCTCTCTTCGAGGATATGGCCTGGCCCTTGAAGCATGGACCGTGTAATCGCATAAGCGGGTGCGACGGGTGGTATTGGCGATGTCACACTAGCAATATCGACCAAATTCAGGGGTGTGATTTTAGGCGCATTTGGGTTATAGGGGCATTGGGCAATCAAGTGATCTATGCCACAACGATTACATGTGAGTATTGGCATTGCAGACGTGCTCCCTTGATTCATTTGCATCTGTGCAGCATTCTTTTGCAGCCTAATAGGGCACTCCGCTGCCCGATGTGGTCCACCACACTCGTAGCATTGAAGAGGTGGCCTCCTAGCCTGGGTGTTGATATTTTGAACTCTGGATGCGAGAGCAGCAGCTTGATAAACCGGCTTGACTTGCCCCCAACAATCTTCCATGTAGTATATAGGACACTATTCCAATGTATCAAGTCCGTAGGCAATACTAGTGTCTATTTCCTCCTCACAGCCATCTGCATAAGCATTTGATGGCTCGCAACCCACTTGGTTCATAGGGGCGACTCTTGGATGCGGGGGCTGTGGTCCTAGCATAGGAGGTGGTAGCGGTGTAGCTTGTACAACATTTTGAGATCTAGGGACCATGTGTTGTGGTAGTTGCTCAACAGGTGGAGTAGGAATCAATACAGGAGCTCGAGGCGCATCCGTCCGGGCCACAGGTGGTCTATTTGCCATCATACGTTTGATCATTAAACAATCCTTAGCTTGGTGACCATACCTACCACATGCGTTGCAAGTTCCATTAAATTTTACTCTAAACGTAGGGCACTCACTAGTGCTATGTGGACCCAAGCAAATGGAACACCATTGTTGCTCCCTTCTTGGATACATGTGACTATTTTGAGGGGGTCGATTATCCTTAAGAGACTCTTGGATTGCCTTGGTGAGGTCTGTCAAGAATGTCTCAAATACCTTTGGCTCATTGGCAATGGGCTTTGCAGTCATGGGTTCATACTCAATGGCTTGTGAGCTAGTGGATCTCGTGTCAGTAGACACCCTCATGCCTGCTATCATCAAGTTGTCCTCTAATTGGATTGCATTGGCAGTGACATCTTCCCAGGTTGTGATACCTCTAATCACTAGTCCATTATAGATTCCTTCATTCCTCAACCCTCGAATGAATCGATCAAGCAGTTGGTTATTGTTGAAGCGCTCATTTACAGGGAAGCGAGAGTTTAAGTGCTTTAGACGACTATTGAAGTCCCTTACTGACTCTCCTTCCTTATGTTCGGCCTTTTGTAGCTGAGATGCTACACCCCAAAGCACACCTTCTCGTATGTACTCCTTTAGAAACAACCTTCGAAGGGTAGGGTAGATTGTTTTCTCGTCCACCCTTAGGGTTCTATACCAATCTCCAGCCTTCCCACTTAATGTCAAGCTTAAGGCATTGCACTTATGTAGTTCGTTGTGTTCCCCTAAGGAATCACATACTTGTTCAAACACTTCAATGTGTTTTCTAGCATCTTCGTCCCCATTGAATTTTTGTGTGAGTTTAGCAATTTGTACTGCCTTACTTCTAGGCTCTCTATCAGATGCATGACGCATATTTTCCGCGATAGATCGACCTATGGTTTGAGCAAACGCTGCCAAGTCACCTATGTGGGAGAGGGATGGGTACCGGTCTTGGCATATGTGTGGATGATGCAGGATATGGAACATAACCGGGCATAGGTCCACTCGGATAAGGGCTAGGGAGCGGCACTCGAGGAGCATAAACAAGTGGTACAATTGGAGGTGTGGGGGCCATGTGTGCATAAGGGGCTAGAGGCACATATGGTCGAGGCCCCATATTAGGTACTACGACACTAGGTAGTGGCACTCCGCTAACCGTAGATGTCATCGGTACATTCTCTGTCAGGCTTATCCTTGGAGTGAGCACTGTGTTTTCCTTAATAGAGGGTTGAGCCAAGTTAGGGAAGCTAAAGTTGTCGCTCGGAGGCTCAGATTGCATAGAGACCCCAGGTGAAATGATGTAAGATGGGTCCATGGGACTCATTAGAGGAGTCTCCATTTGTGATAGAGTAGGCTGTTGAGCCTTGCTCGTATCCAGAAATCTCATGGGGCCAGTTGAGAGTATATTTACCCCTCGGTTTTGCCTTTCTGATTGAATAATGCCATGGATAACATTACAGATCATTTTCTGTTGATCTTCGATGCTCGTGGCACTAGAGGTGGATTGTATAATCTCTATCCATCCTACATGGTAGGCGTGGCCAGAGTGTAGATCCGTCAACACCTCAGTGTGGAGGTCGTATGTCCAATGATCATTAATGAACAATCCTTCTAGAGTCGACGTGTTAACGGTTTCTTGTGAGGTAGAAGCAATGTTCCTCCCCGTGGTTTTACTTGTCACCAACGGTACTCTAGAGGGAACTTCTGAAGGAGGCAGCTCAACAGGGCCTTCTTGGTAAGAAGTTGGCAGGATATCCACATGGACACTCTTTGGGGGTGTGGGGTCCACGTGCGATGTGAAAGGAGAGTCCACTTCCCCACCCCCTTCGTGTGCTTCATTTGCATCAAGGTCCGAGCGAGTAGCTCTACCTAATGTTTCCATGAAACGGCTAAACATACTAGTACTAGGCTGTGGAGCTTCGGGAGGTGCATGGCCTTCTCTCTCAGTGTTTTGGGTAGGGTATGCTTCCATGATTTCTGAGTCGGAGGAGGAATCACTAGCGGCTATTTTAGGGTCTTGGGTGGTGCTACCTTGTGTCCCCGCTGAGGGTCTAGAGCCTATCGTGGATGGGTAATGGGTGTCCGTATGAATAGAGGCACCCTCAATATGCTCGTGTTCTAGCACCCGCCCAGAGCGTAAGTGCATGTGCTTTTGATACCCTAAGGTGTGAAAAAGTTGCTCTAGGAGGCCTTGTGACTAGTTTTTTGCGTATTTTTTGTTTGTTTTTTTGCTAGATTTTTTAGAGCGTGTCGTGGAATGGGCCGTGTGATAGCTCGAAACGAGCATATCGCTAGGAGGGACGCGCTGTGCTTTACAGCCCACCGTTTGGTTCTATTTTGCTCCAGAAAAGCCCGAAACAGTCTTTTCCTAGCTGGGGAACTAGGCTCCAAATACCAAGTCTAAGGGTGCAAGTGGGAAGAGAAGGGAGGAGAGTGGAGGACTTGTCCCACATGCTCTCATTCCCTCTTGAGGGGGTAGGGTATATATATAAGAGTGAGTCTAGTATACAACATAAGATTGAGGACTGAGGCTTGGGCTTGGGCTTGGGGAAATGATCCCGATCTAACTTTTATACAAACCAACCCGTCCGTTTTTATAACTCACGTTTTTTATTTTCAAAAATCTAACCTCCCCCTCACTCACGTTTTTTATTTTTCGATTTTTTTTCGAAAAAGATATTTTTTTAATAATTTTTTTTTGGATATTATTTGGTACGCGTTTTGGTGCGCGTTGACCTCACCTAACTATTTACTGTCCCACCTACTTACTTACCTGCTAATCAGTGGTTCACCTAATTACTAACCTGCTTAATTAACTAACTGTGCGCCTAACTGTGCACAAACCAGAAAACACAGAAAATGCCGAAAATTGAAACTTGACAGAACTGTGCAGTGCAAACCAGAAAATGCAAAAAACGCAGAAACGCAAGAAATGCTAACTGTGTAAGCTGAAATCGGAGCTTAATAGAACTAACAAAACAGAGCTTAACAGAACACAGAAAACTTGAATGCAGTCAATAACATTGTGTCTTTCTCTACTGTTTTTGCATAACAACAATGATCAAACTTAAGCCGCGCCTTTCCTACATAAAAAATAGCTTCAATACAATTTACAGGTCGCCATTGGAGCTTCACGCGCAGCAGCTCCCCGGCAACGGCGCCAAAAATGTCAAGGCTAGGGACTTGCTACGCGCCGTGTGCGAGCCACAAAAGCTCCTAGCACACAGTCATACAACAGACAAGCTCACAAGGAAGAATGGTGTGTCACTCACCTTCCTGCGTAGTTGCGAATGAAGGATTCCCGCGCCGCGAAGAAGAGGGAGACGCCGCTACGCCGCGCTCAACCGCCTCGCCGCCGTCGTGCCGCTGCAACGCTCGATCGCACACACACTCTCACACTCTCTCTCTCTCTCTCACGCACACACACAAGGAGATGGTGAAGGAGAAGGTGGAGATGGAGCAAGAGCAGCTTCTATTGCACAATGAGAGAATGACTCAATTTTAGGTTTAATTGGCTTTTATGTGAGCTCACCCCATTCACACTTGGGCGACCATGCTTAGCCAACTAACCCTAGCATGTTCGTGTTAGAGTGCGCCTCTCATCGGCGATCACTCTACCTTTCCCTGTTGGACCGACAAGCCCGATGCCTGACTCTACTTAAATAAATAATACGGTTACGGTGTCCGTCGTAGGTGATAGGGTGTCCGTGAGCCACGAGGGTTAACATCATTTCATTAGAATAGGTTCCTAATGAGAATAAAAAGAGTGCTTGGGTGGAGAGAGCAACAAAAAGCATAACATCAATTCCCTCACGGTCTCAGACCCAAGACCTCACACACCTTCGAAGATGATGAGAGCTAGCGGGGTATGAGAGTAGATTGAGAGGAAGAAGAAGTAGTCTTATGAGAAAGATGTACATCTCCTCACATAATCACTCATATTAGCATAGCATAGCTTAGTAATTAGCATGGTAGAGGAGATGGGCATGCATCGAAGCTTGGCTCTTGGTTGGATTTTCATCACAAAGCCAAGAGTTGTTGGTGTAGGCCTCCCTTCTCACAAGCTTGGAGTAGGTGATAAGCTTTCCATTAAAGCTTGAGAAGGAGAGAGAGAGTATTCTTGCTTCACACAAGAGCTTGTGTGTGAGTGTGTGAGATAATTACTTGAGATAATCAGCCCCCTCTCTCTCTTGGTCGACCCCTCATGCTATTTCCTCTTGCTGACACCCCATTGGACCTCTCCAGGCTTTAGCTAATAGGATTTCAGGAGCATAAGTGATAGGTTTTTGACATGTGTACCCCTTTCCCCTTTTGTGAGAGCTTTAGGTAATTAATAAATGCAACTAAATTCTCATTGGACCCCTTTGTCTTCTGGCCAATAGGAATCAAGCAAGCCATTGGGCTGCTGAATGCTCATTGGACCCCTTGGGAGACTTTCCAATAGTCTTCTAGAGAGCTTAATTCTTATTGGTTCTTCTATTAAGTGTTTCTAAATTAATTAAACTAGATTTACTCTAGTATAATTCATTGGTCCACCTCCATGGCCATCCAATAGGATTTGCGTACACCTTGTGGGCATCTAGGCTAGGGAGCTGACATGTGTCCCTCATTCCCTATTGAAACCCCTGGGAGACTGTTCAATAGTCTTCTAGAGAGCTTAATTCTTATTGGTTCTTCTATTAAGTGTTTTTAAATTAATTAACTAGATTTACTCTAGCATAATTCTCATTGGTCCACCTCCATGGCCATCCAATAGGATTTGAGTATACCTTGTGGGCATCTGGGCTAGGGAGCTGACATGCGTCCCTCATTCCCTTTGTGTAAAGGAGGCTTGTGAGTGTGTGTGTGAATTTCCCATTGGGACCTTTGATCTAATTCCATTACATAGGCTTTTAGTAGATCAAGAATTGTTAGGGTAGCTATTTCACTTTAGCCATCCATTTGCGGGTGATAGGCCGAAGAGAAGTTTTGGCCTTGTCCCTGAATTCTCAAAGAGACCCTTCCAGAAATTACTGGTCATTCTAGGATCTCTATCCGACACTATGAACATTGGCAAGCCATGGTACTTGAATATTTGTGAAATGAAGAGGGTTGCCATTTGATGGGATTTGATAGTCTTTTTGACAGGTATAAAATGACCTTGTTTACTGAACCTGTCTACTATCGTCCATATTCCCGTATTCCCATGGATAGACTTAGGCAATCCAAAGATAAAATCCATGGATATGCTCTCCCATGGTGAATTAGGGATTGGCAAAGGTTGAAGGAATCCAGGTTGCTTCCCTCTATCAAACTTCATCTTTTGGCATACCACACATTTAGAAACATACTCTTGTATGTTTGCTTTCATGGTAGGCCAATAGAAATATTTTTCAATCCCCTTTATGATAGACTGAATCCCTCTATGCCCTGCATAAGGAGGAGCATGAGATTCATACATTTATTTCTCACGTAGTGAGTTAGTAACACATAGTCTATTGCTTTAGAGAAGATAACCATCTTGTAAAGTAAATGGTTCCTCTTTCTTCCCTAATGCAGGGGCTAAAATCACATATCTAAAATCGTGATCAATAGCATACTCATCTATCATAGAAGATAGATCATTGTGAGTTGCTATGGAAACCGCATGCACTCTCGGCCGTCTTGAGAGTGCATTGGCTACTTGATTATGCTTGCCAGCAAATGTGAGCACTATGAAAATGAAATTGCGAAAATAAATTTTCCCACCTTATTTGTTTGTCGGAGAGCTTGGTCTGCATCATGAAGTACTTAAGGCTTTGGTGATCCGTTCGCAGAATGAAAGGAGTCCCCAATAAATAGTGCTTCCATGAGTCTAAGGCATGTAGAACTACAAGTAGTTCCTTTTCATATATTCCTAGAGCTTTCTCAACAGGATCGAGCCTTCGACTTTCATAGTCTATGGCGTGCCCTTCTTGGAGCAAGACAGCTCCGAGGCAATCACCACAAGCGTCACATTGGACCTCAAATGGCTTTGAGAGATCCAGTAGTGTAAGCACATGAGAGATAAGATTTTCAAGAGCATTGTTCTCCTTGGAAGACCATGTATGCCTAATGTTTTTCTTTTTTAGGTCATGTAATGGTCCTGCAATTTGTGAGAACTTTTCTATGAAGCATCTATAGTATGCACACATACCTATAAAGTTTCTTAGTTCATGAAGATTCCTTGGTTTAGGCCATCCTTTTATTACCTCTAGCTTCGATGGATCCATTTGGATGCCATCTTGAGAGATAATGTGACCTAAATACTGAATCTCTTGTAAGAAAAATTCTATTTTCTTTCGATTAAGATAAAGTTTATTCTCTCTTTGAACTTGAAATAATACCTGGAGGTGTTGCTTGTGTTCATCTAGTGAATTAGAGTAGATGTTTATATCATCAAAGAACCCTCTAGTAAAGGTTCGGTGAGGCCTAAATAGCTTCTCCATCAAGCGATTGAATGTGGCTGGTGCATTAGTCAAGCCAAAAGGCATGACAATATATTTGTAAAGACCAAACGTAGTGTGAAATGCGGTCTTTACAATGTCTTGATCAACTATCCTTATTTGATGATCGCCACTTTTTAGGTCAATTCTACTGAAGTAGGTGGACCCTTGTAGCTTATCAAATAGGTCTTCTACCCGTGGATCGAGAAACTTATTCTTGATAGTGATTCTATTTAGTGCTCTATAGTCGACACACATACGATATGTGCCGTCTTTCTTTTGCACTAGTAGCACAGGTGAGCAAAATGGAGATGAGCTAGGCCTAACCATGCCCTTTTCAACTAACTCATGCACTTTCCGCATAATCTCCTATCGTTGAGCTTGAGAAACTCTATAAGGAGGTTTATTAGGTGGTGAACTTTCTGGAAGAAGTTCAATTGCATGGTCATCATTGCCTCGTTTAGGAGGTAGTTCACAAGGGATGTTGTCAATAAAGACATCTTGAAACCCCTTGAGAAAATTGGATAACTCTAATTCCTTGTGATTTTTTATATTTTCTTTTGCTGAAGCATTAGAGTTCATTTTGAGAATCTTTAACAAAAATCATGTAACAGAAATAGAGCTCTTTATTTACTTATTGAAAGCTTGCGTATGTACAATGGGTATGGTGTTACCCATTTTCTTAGCATCTATGTACATACCTTTTCCCTTGAACCTAAAGTAGATTCTCCTTTCAGGGAATTTAACATTGGTAGGCATGCGATCAAACCATGGTGCCCCTAGGATTAAATCCTCGTGCTTGAGAGGAGAGATAAATAAGTCCTTTTTGTCCACATAGCTTTGGACATGAAGCCGTAATTTCCCGATTAAGGGAGTGACTGAAGCTTCTTGCCCCTTGAAAGCACCATCTGCGGGTAGGAAATCTCCCATCTCGTAAGCTTGTATGCCTAGCTTCGTGGCCAACTCTGTGGATATGAAATTGTGAGTAGAACAAGGGTCAAAGAGAATAAAAGCATCATGTTCTCTTACCTTTCCCCAAGCATGGCATAGAGGAGATCCTTTGTGGTGAGCTTCCTCTTCTTGGATTTTGACCAAGGTAGCTCTAGGAGGCTCATGGCGGGTGTTCTTTTGGGGACAAGTGCGGTACACTTGTCCTTGCTCACCACACTTGGAACAACGGTTATCTTTGTGATAACGCTCAACTCTTCAGGAGAGAGTTTGTTTTTGCCTTTGTAAACTACCTTCTACTTAATTTTGTTGGAATTGCCCTTAGGAAGCTTTTGGACATTGTCCTTCCCCTTAGGCTCATTGGAACCCTTGTTTTCCATGAGCTTAGAATTTCTCTTAGTTCTTGTTTGAAATTGATTCAAGAAGCCACCATAGTATGGTGTATAACCGCCGATATGGTGCGTGGCCTTTGCGAGTTGACAATACTCCACCATTTATTCACTTAAGCCTGCACAAAATTGTTATTTTTTCTCTCCAAAATCCATCTTTTTGAAGACAGTGGCTTTGAGATGTAAGTCCCAAAACTTGTCTACATATTTATGAATGGATTCGTAGGGAGAGAGCTTCAAGCTTCACCATTCGGTGAGTACTTTGTCTTTGGCATAGGTGGCCAAAAACTGCTTCATAATGGAAGCTCTTAAAGCTTTCCATGTTTGTGGAGCTTCACCCGTTGGCCCATAGGCTAGACCAACATTGCCTGGCAGATTTTTGAAAGTGCATAGCTACATGGTAGAGCTTAGAGGACTCCGTGAAGCCCTCATCTCCAAACGCCGCCTTGAATTGTTGGATGAAAGCGAAGACTTTGTCCGTAGCACCAAAGGTACCATCGTAGATAAGGAAAGAGATGCTCTTTTTCCCCCTCTTTGAACTCCTTGAGCTTGAAAGATCTCTTCCACGCGGCATAGGATTTCCTGTGGCCTTTTATTTTTTATGGTTCAAAAGTTGCACCATCGCTTTCTTCAGAAGATGAAGAATTTGAGGAAGATGGAGAAGAGGGTGACCTCTTTCTCGCCTTTTTATTGCCTTGATCTTCTTTGTCTGCACCATCACTTTCATAAGAGGAAGAGGGTGAAGAAGATGAAGAAGAGGGTGACCTCTTTCTCGCATTTCTTCTCTTGCTTTTTGTCATCCCTCTTTGAATTATGGTGTGGAGAAGTGTGCGATGTTCTTCTCCGTTTAGAAGGTGATGGAGAGCGTTTAGCCCGCCGTCTTCGTGGAGCCATTTCCACCGAGGTGGTAGGAGAAACACTTCTTTCTCGTTCCTTCGGTGGGGGCTCTTGAGTTCTCTGTTGAGAAGGAGATGCGTCATCAAGAGGCAAATTTTTGAGCCCTTTGTATGGATCCTCTTCTTCTTACCGAATTGGAGAGTGGACTCTTTTGGGAGTCGCACAAGGAGGCTTCCTAGGTACTCTCTCGTCATGGTGGGGAGCTTGGAGAATCCCATGAGCACAGAGCTGCCATTGCACTTCACTTTGGAGGTATGGATTGCCCATGTCTTATTGAAGCCTAGAAACAAGGTAGTTAACAAGCATAGGGGCATCATTAGTAGCCTGCTCATTAGCAAAATCAAAGTTTTCAACATTAGTTTCACTCTCTTTACTATTGTAATCCATTCTAACAAATTTTAGGTGTAAACTTTTTAGGTGTACTTTGGCACTTCAAGCCCTAGTTGCTACTCCTCTTTACCCCTTTAGAAAAAGCACTCAAGCTATTGTACTTGTGGCTCGAAGACCATTAATTGCCAGGAATAGAAGAGAGGGTTGTTCAACATCAAAACAGCACCGGCTCCTGTCAAGCTTCTAATAGCTCAATAGTGGTTAAGCCGTAGGCAAGCCCCGTAGCACTCCACTATTAAGACCATAGATCTCGATGGTGATGCCCCGTTATCTACACGAAGGCAAGCACACTGCAAGGCTGAAAAATCCCTTTTCGACTTACTCAATTGCAATTAATAGTACCAACCATTTACAGCTAGCTTGAGGACCTCCCTTCCTAAGCAAGAAAAGAGAAACCTTGTGCTCTAATACCAATGTAACATTTAATGGCCTAGTAACTTGTGTGTAGCAGAAAATAACATGAACATAGTGAGCATTTCATTAGAATAGGTTCCTAATGAGAATAATAAGAGTGCTTGGGTGGAGATAGCAACAAAAAGCATAACATCAATTCCCTCACGGTCTCAGACCCAAGACCTCACACACTTTCGAAGATGGTGAGAGCTAGCAGGGTATGAGAGTAGATTGAGAGGAAGAAGGAGTAGTCTTACGAGAAAAATGTGCATCTCCTCACATAATCACTCATATTATCATAGCATAGCATAGTAATTAGCATGGGAGAGGAGATGAGCATGCATTGAAGCTTGGCTCTTGTTTGGATTTGCATCACAAAGCCAAGAGTTGTTGGTGTAGACCTCCCTTCTCACAAGCTTGGGGTAGGTGATAAGCTTTCCATTAAAGCCTGAAAAGGAGAGAGAGAGAGTATTCTTGCTTCATGCAGGAGCTTGTGTGTGAGTGTGTGAGATAATGACTTGAGAAAATCAGCCCCCTCTCTCTCGTGGGCGACCCCTCATGCTATTTCCTCTTGCTGACACCCCGTTGGACCTCTTCAGGCTTAGCCAATAGGATTTCAGGAGCATAAGTGATAGCCTTCTGACATGTGTCCCCCTTTCCCCTTTTGTGAGAGCTTTAGGTAATTAATTAATGCAACTAAAATCTCATTGGACCCCTTTGTCTCCTGGCCAATAGGAATCAGGCAAGCCATTGGGCTGCTAAATGCTCATTGGACCCCTTAGGAGACTGTCCAATAATCTTTTAGACAGCTTAATTCTTATTGGTGTTTTTTCATTAATCAAACTATATTTACTATAGCCTAATTCTCATTGGTTCCCCTCCATGGCCATCCAATAGGATTTGAGTACACCTTGTGGGCATCTGGGCTAGGGAGCTGACATGTGTCCCTCATTTCCTTTGTGTAAAGGAGGCTTGTGAGTGTGTGTGTGGTGTGTGGTTAACTGTTAATTGCTCTCCAATTATTATTTCTTTCTCTCATTTCTCTTCTTGTTTGCTTGATTTGTGATCTCTTTGAGCTTTTGATTGTGAGTGATTAATGAGTGTGTGCACCGTTGTCCTCTTGGTTGTGAGATTAGAGAGTAGGCATTGATGAGCACGCTATTAGCATTGCATTCCCTTCTTCTTCTCTCTCGATTAGGGTCCGCTTCTTGCATTTCTTTTGACTCCATGCCTCCATGAACTAGCCAGGTTTGGATCTGGGTTTGGATCCATTGGATTGACATTATGTCGGTGGATTGAGCTATGCTATGACTCGCCAACATTTGCGTCTTGCCAGGGATCGGTTGCCTAAGCTAGCAGAGTCATTAGCATGAAGAAGTGCTACTAACCATCAATCAAAGTAGTTTAGGTTTTAGATTAGGTGTTGGTGATGGTGAATGGTTGATTTGTGACGAGATTTTGGCTAAAAAAATTGTGTGTATTTTTCATATTTTCCCTTCTTTTCACTAACTTTGACACTAATTCATGACTAATTTAGTATTAATTTGTGTGCTAAACATGTGTGTATGCCTACTTAGAGGTTTGGTTATCACTCTTTTGTAAGAAATTTGCAAAAATTTCATGTGGATTTGAGTGATTTTTTGTGTGTAATTAAGGGAATTTTCACTAATTATCCTCTCTAATTACTCACTAATTGCATGCGATTTTAATGCAATGCATAGATAAATGAAGCATTGGATAATTACTCATTGCTAAAATGTGTGTAATTTTCATGAATTTGATGCTACACAAAGGTTTTTTATGTTTGGTTGTGTGTAGGTGAATTGTGGTTAACTGGTTGTTAAGTACACACATGTGTGTAGGCGTCATTAGAGTTGGAATTTGATGCAAACCTTGACGTAAATGTAAGTGCAGTAACCCACTGGATTTTTGATTTAAGTGTAGGTTTTAATTGAAAATTATGCACAACAAAATTGGATCAACTTTGTGTGTATTGGTATGTGCCAATGTGTAAGCAAAGTGCACAAAATTGAGCGCAAATGTATGGTAATGTTGATGCCAATCGATTGATTTGAAGCAATCAAATGTTTATGGTTGTCAAAATGATTATGGTGAATGGTTTTGAGTAAGGAATTTGCGTTGTTATGCTGTTGAAATTGCGACAAAATTATATGTGTGTAAGCTTGTACATTGTGTTAATTGTGCATAGTGACACACTTTAAAATCAATTTGAGTGATTGTATTAATCTGCAAAAGATATTTTGAAAATGATGATTTGATTATGAATGTTGGGACAACATGCAAATTTTTTCTAATTAAGCCATTAATTAAATGATTTTTTGGGTCAAAATTGAGAAGGAAACAGAAAAAAAGGGTCCAAAACGGTTCAAATTTGAGTGGCATATTGATGGTTGACTGATTGGATGATGTAATTACGTTTCCAAGTGCTAAAAATTGAGTTGAATTGGATCCATAATTTTCAAAAAAATGGTAATTTTTTGTAAAATTTTAACATATTTTGACTAGTTTATTGCCTAAAATTGCTAATTTCTATCCAAAAAATGATGAAAAATAAAAAACTTAATGTAAATTGTCAATTTGGAGCATGCTTTGCAACTTCATGAATTTCATCAAAAATTTTGGCTATTTTTTTGTGCATTTTTGAGCCTTGACAAAATTAATTTTACTATTTGCACTGTTGTCTATTTTTGAAAAAAAAAGAAGCTACACACACCCCACGACAGTGCATCTCTTCCCTCTCTTTTTCCATTTATTTTGTAAAATTTTGACTCATTTTTTGATTTTTTGTATAATTTTGCTAAAAATGCCCAGTTTTTTATTTTTATTTTCATTGGTGCATTTTTCTTTTCACTTTTTGATTTCTTATTTGTGTCATAAAAAGGAAAAAACAAAAACAAACAAAAAACAAAATTAACAAAAAAAACACCCCCCCCAAAAAAGCATTTTCAAACAAAACAAAAATAAAAAAGTTAAAAACAAAAAAACAATGGAAAAGAGGAATAAACAAAGAAAAAAACAAAACAATACTGAAATTAAAAAAAAACATACACACACACAAACAATAAACACGCATTTAAACCCACCCATGCACGCGCGCGCGCGCGCACACACACACACACACACACACACACACACACACACACACACACACAGATACACACTCACCAACCCACGAGCTCATACATTCCACACCCATGCGCATATGCACGCTTCCTTAGTCACACACATACACAATAAATAAATAAAAAGAATCTGCCTCTCACTCTCTGTGAATGGAAGCCGTTGAAAAGGTCTCTCTCTCTCTCTCTCTCTCTCTCTCTCTCTCTCTCTCTCTCTCTCTCTCTCTCTCTCTCTCTCCCCGGTTTGCCCCACTGATTGCATTGCCAACCTGTCCTTTTCTCTATTTATCCATGCGCGTTGATGGTGCCCTTTTTCGCCCACTTTCCTCGTTGCCTCCACGAGTCCACGTTGTAGGCAGGCTCCCATTGTCTTTTTTATACCTTTTTCAATTAATCTCATTTAATTTATTTTTAAATTTCATTTCACTTACTTTTAGTTTAAATTTAATTTGGTTTGAATATTGTTCTTATTTCACTTCATCTCATTTCATTTACTTTCAAACAAACAAATTCTAGAAAAATCTTTAAAATTTTAAAATTCAAATAAAATAAAAAAAGTTCAAAAATAAAATCAAGAATTATCCCAAAAAATATAATTTTTTAAGGAAATCAATAAATATTCAAACAAAAATCATAAAGACTTTGAAAAAATCATGAAAACACAAAAAACTTGTAAAACCAAAAAAATTGCATTTTCTTCTTTTGAGTATTTTTTACTTCTTCTTTTTTACTCATTTTCCTTTTTATTTTACATTTGTTTTTTTGTTTTCACTGAATATATCTTTATTTTGTTTTTTTGTTTTCACTGAATATATCTTTATTTTATTAAAAAAATCAAAAATACAAAAAAAACCAAAAACTCCAAAAACGGAAAGAAATTTGGCATTTCTTTCCCACAACTTTTCTCCTCGCCTCCTGCGCACATCACACGCCCGGTACATGTCTCGGTCACGCACAATTAGACAGAGTTAGACACACTTTAGTGTATATACGCCCAGAGAGTGAAATTTTGCCAGATTTTATCAGAATACGCCAGATTTAACCAGGATTGAGCCAGATTTGATGCGTACACCCTGTTCGTACACATATTTTGATTTTGATCCATGCTCAACCACTTGAACAACCTTAGAACCTATTCACATGCATTATTTCATTTTGGCTTGATTTGACAATAGATTCCATGCTTGATTACATTTGCCTCAATTTGCTGTAGAGATTCATTTGTGGCCTTGATATTGACTGGAATGTGGCAGTTAGAGCCCATTGAAAGGCCAGATCTAGACTAGCTTGATTTTAGCCATTGGTCACACGCATGCACACGATTAGAGCCCGATTTGAAGCGTTGATTGATTTTTGAATGCGACTTGAGCCGAGAGACAAGTTTTAGAGATTGATCACACACAATGACCCCATATTAGCGTTTGGCTAGCCTTGGATTACCAGACATTTGCACCCTAGCTAGTGCACGTGCTTATTGACACCAGATTTGACCTAGATTGCTAAATTTTGGCGATGGATCCAGAGGTCTTGTTTGATAGGTTATTGTCGATTTATGGTGAGATAGATGGATTTCCAACTTACACACATGTAGACATACGGAGGAGGTATTACTAGCTTCAGCCCACAAATCGTCAGACACCTAGTTTCCAAGTGCTTAGAGCCCGAGCACACGTGACCTTGCACTTTTGATGGTTTTGGCACATCATACAGACCTATGACGAAGGATATTCCAGCGAGTTTCTTGATAGCCCTTTGTGAGGATCGCCCATACACCCTTGAGCTCCCACGAACTTTATCCTTGTACTTGTTTGATGGTGGACCCCTTTATGTTGATGAGTATCGGAGGATGTACATGAGTACTAGAGCCAGATTTGGAAAGTACACTCCCTCCGATACAGTCGGTGCTTTCCCACTAGATTCCTTACAAGGCATCTATAGGAGAGTTTACAATGGGCTACATATATGTTGTTATGTGGACGACCCTATTTCTATATTCTGTGTAGTATAGTTGAGCCTACAGTAGACCGTATGACCACACCATCTACACGGGTGACAGGACTTGGATCACCTCCAGGATTCACATCATCCACACCATCTAGCATATAGGCATCTATTGAGATCATGGCAGAGGCAAAGGCAGACATAGAGCACAGGAGCTAGAGCCTTACCAGTGTATTGCTAGAGTTACCATGCACAAAGACAACCATATCACACTCCTTGATTACTATGAGTACATCGTCTAGAGAGGTTGTACAGACCATGCCACAGACCACAAGCACACCGGCCCCACTGAGCTTACTAGATCACATGCATTAGATGTGTTGACAATACATAGGTCAATATCCAAAGACACCACACAGGCACCACTTGAGGATAGAGTTGCCATGACGAGAAGAGAGCATATTGAGTTTGTGCTATATTTTGTAGGCTATGGAGGAGTCACTCCTTGATTTGTTGATCTTGATGGACATTACTACACCAAAGGCACCTTCTCGGATGACACTGACCCTTTGATATGGCAGGTAGTCAGAGTTCAAAGACATCACTATGGTTTGATTGAGTTATTTATTGATGAGCTCACAAGCACAAACATGTCACTTGGAAAGTACAAGAAGCTTAGTCCATGTTATTGTGGTCCTTACGAAGTGATCAAATGTGTAGGAACTCAAGCTTACAAGTTGAAATTGCCAGCTCACATCAAAGTTCATGATGTATGTAAGCTTATTAAAACCCTATATTCTGAGTGATGATCAACTCCTCAACGATGAACAAATTTTCATGCCTACTCAAAACATCTTGGAGCTCCAATCCTCTCAAATTTTGGAGTCTCAAGAGAAGATTCTTCAAAATAGAGTTCTCTTAAAACATCTTGTTCAGTGGCAGGACTATCTTGAAGAAGATGCAACATGGGAAGATGAAGCCACCTTAAAGAAGGACTACCGTCACTTTTTCTCGAGATGAGGAAATCTCAAATTCCTAAGTTGGGGAGATTGGAATGTACCCAAGAATTATCAATAAAAACTATTTCAGTTACTTTGCAAAAGTATTTGAGGTTTGCATTTTTGTTAAGTCATAGAGTGTTTCAACAATGGAACCATCAGACTCCTGGAATGTTAATTATGGCCCTTCCATATGTGGGAATAATAGGAAATTCAAGGCTTAAGACTACAATTGAAGATGAGAGTTGACCCTTAAGAAAGAAGGAGAAGTTTTAGGCTAAGTCTTAGGAAAGAAAGAGTGTTTTTAGGAAAGGAGTATTTTTAGAAAATAAAGAGTTTTTTTTAGAGAAGTAAGTCAAGATTAGAGCTTCTTTTCTTCTTTTTCTCAAATTAGACAAGCTTCTCTTCAAAATAGAGTCTCGAAATTGCGCATCGATATGCGTATACATAAACTTATCTCTCTGCTTTTTCTATTCTTAGCTTTCTCTTTTGGCTCTTGAGAGCCAATATAAAGAACCCTCTCCCTTCACTTTCAACACACACACACACACACGCACACGCACACGCACACACACACACACACACACACACACAATTTCTCAGAATATCTTGACTTGACGCTGAAGATATCTTCTCACCCTCCACCTCTCACCTTCAAACCATCTTCAACTCCAACTCCAACTCCTTCTCCATGCCTCCATGCCTCCATGCACTAGCCGGGTTTTGATCCACCATATTGACATTATGTTGGTGGATTGAGCTTTGCTACGACCCGCCAACATTCTCTCCCAAGAGTAGATCATTCTTAAAGAACCAAATCTTATAAGTGTTTTGTATCCATTTGAAAACTTTTTCTGCAAGGCCTCTTATAGTTGAGCACTCCTTGAACAAGTGAGGGGGATATTCACTTGCCTCTTTTCACCCCGAGCACCTATCTAAGCCAATTTCACTCGCTAGTATCTTAATGCCAATTGGACTAGTTTCCTCATAGCATCTTCCACAAGAATATTTTCATCCCTCTAGGTGAGAGATGATAGCATGTCGAATGCATCTTAAAAGACGTTTAACACACTATTCAAGTATTTTATCTCTAAGACCATGTAGTATGGTGTGCTTTCTCTTTAGAAGAATATCTAAAAGATTGAACACATACTCTTTTGCAAAGAGTCATGATCTTTATTTTCCATATTCACAATTGTGAGTGGAGATGTTATATAAACTCAACAAAGAATGTACAAGATCTTGAAGCACTACATGTGCCTTGAGGGGACAAAATTTCCAAAAGGGATTGTACAATTCATAAGCAAGAAAATCTGATTTATCCTTATCCAGCACCTTAAGTCAAAGCAAATAGTGTCAAAGCGGACTCTAAAGAAATATCCCCAAATAGAAGCACAAATGATGACAGTAGTGCACTATCTGGATTTTTGGGAATACACCAAAACGAAGAAAGGGGAGGAGGATGTAAGTGGTGGGAATAGGCCTTATACAGATGCTTGTACATAGTTGGGTATGGTAGTTACCAATATTAAATACTATAGTAATTGTATCAATGTACACTCGATCAAAATCCAGTTCCAGGAGCTTATAGATAAGACTTGATACCCTTATTTTAGGGGTCTTTTTGGTCGTGAGTCTTTGATCAGTGACACTCCTCCATTAGGCTACCTCGAGTCATTGTAGTTATTGAGCTATTTTTCCTTTTGTCATCCATGATCGTTATTGTAACCAACATTCATTGACAGTTGTACTTTTCTTTCATTATGAGAATATACCAACTCTAGTATTTTGTGTCCGATATCTGACTTTGTACTTTTAGTTCACTGATTTCCTATGCTCTAAAATTTGAATTTGTTGTTGAAGGTGCCGTGGGAAGCATGTGAGAGTGTAAGGGCGAGAGCAGAGAGAGAGAGAGAGAGAGAGAGAGAGAGAGAGAGAGAGAGAGAGAGAGAGAGAGAGAGAGAGAGAGAGAGAGAGAGAGAGAGAGAGAGAGAGAGAGAGAGAGAGAGAGAGAGAGAGAGAGAGACCTGATTTGGGTGGAGCACACAGAGCAACGTTATCCTGTTGCAGCTCCTTATTCTGTTGTATTTAAAGAATAAGTGTACTATGGTTAAGTTAGTAGATGGGTTAGTAGTAAGTGGGATGTCCGGCTAGCTGGTTTGAATCCCAACAAACTCCCACTTGAAGGCCAACACAGCCCTAGTGACCTGGTATGTACAACCGTGAAGAAATCTAGTGGCTTCAACCTATACCCATCAACTCACTACAATGTGTAAACCACTCCAAAGCTAAGCCTTTTGTCAAAGCATCTGCTGGGTTGTCGTCAGTGTGTACCTTGACCAAATCAATGAGCTTTTTGGCCAAGTAATCTCTCACGAGATGAGACTTGACTTCAATGTGTTTTGATTTGGAGTGAAATTCCTTGCCAATGCAAGAGCACTCTGACTATCACAATATATCACTGGAGTCTCATTAATGCCAAGATTTTCGACCAAGCGAGATAACCATACAGCCTCTTTACTTGCATCTGACAATGCAATGTACTCTGCTTCTATAGTGGAAGATGACGTACAATCTTGAAGACATGACCTCCAAGATACTGTCGCTCTAGCAAATATGAAAATAGAGCCAAATGTTGATCTCCTATTGTCAACACAACCCGCATAGTCTGCATCCACATAACCCACGATGGATGCATCACTGTTCTTGAAGCATAAACACCTGCCGACTGTACCTTTGAGGTACCTAAGAATGTGCTTCACTGCTTCCGAATGCTTGCTGCTAGGATTTGCCATATATAGGCTCACCATTCCTAGTGCAAAAGCAATGTCTGGTCTTGTGGCCATTGTAGCATACATGAGACTGCCCACTGTCGAAGAATATGGTACCTTAGCCATTTCAACTCGCTCAGCATCAGATTTGGGTGCATCTTCCTTGCTGAGTTTCAAGAATGCCGGCATTGGGGTACTCAACGCTTTCCCCCCCTGCATTTTGAAACGCTGCAAAAATTTCTCAATGTATGTTTCCTGAGATAACTCAGGAATACGACGTTTGCGATCTCTTTTGATTCGTATGCCAAGAAAGTGTGTAGCATCCCCCAAATCTTTCATTGCAAAATTATTGCTAAGTGAAGTTGGCAATTTTTGCAATGGATTTCCCAGCTATAAGCATGTCATCCACATACAAAACTAGAATGATCATCAAGCCATCATCTAGATTTCTTTTGTACAAGAGTGATCCTCTTCGCTCCTTTTATATCCTTGAGACCTCATACATGCATCAAATTTATGATACCACTGCCTTGAACCCTGCTTTAAGCCATAAAGTGCCTTTTTGAGCTTACATACTAGTTCCTCACGAGATGCGTTCTCCTGAACAAACCCTTCAGGCTGCTGCATGTAAACATCCTCATCGGGATCCCCATGAAGAAATGTTGTCTTCACATCCATTTGGACAAGTTCCATGTCCTCAATCGCTACAAGACCAAGTATAGTTCTAAGTGCTGTCATCTTGACCACAATGAGAAGATTTCATCAAAATTGACTCCCTTTAGCTGTTTGAACCCTTTGGCTACAAGTCTAGCCTTGTACTTTGGATTTGGATCACTTGAGGTAAATTTCTTATTGTAAACCCATTTGCAATGTAAAGCTTTTGCATCATTTGGCAGTTCTACCAAGTTCCAGGTGTCATTAGCCAGAATCGAGTTATACTCAGATTCCATAGCCTGCTCCCACTTCACCACATCATCCGTCATCATTGCTTCTTGGTAGCAGCTTGGCTCACCGCAATTGGTCAACATGATGTAATCAAAACCTGGCTTGAAACATGCAGGTGGATGAGAGACTCTAGTAGATCATCTCACTCCTTGACCATTGCTATCCGCTCCCTCTGGAGCATTGCTAGTGGAAGGTACATCACTAGCCCGCTAAGTTGATTTCACTGACTCTGAGGCAACATCCTCAAAAGTGACTCTCCGAATTTCTATTTCCTTGATAGGTTGTTTATGCATCTTTGATTCATTGAAGATCACATCTGAACTACGGATGACTAGACGAGATCCTGGGTGTCAGAGACGATATCGATCTCTCCATCTGCACCATATCTAATGAAAATACATTTGTGTGACTTTGGATCTAACTTATGTCAAAGTTGTTTAGGCACATGAGCATAAGCTTCACAACCAAAAACACGTATATGGGCATAGTGGGGATTATGTTTAGAACATAACTCGTATGGAATCTCATAATTCAATGGCGTACTAGGCAAGCAATTTATTATGTGCACTGCAGTCAAGATGGATTCTACCCAAAAGCCTTGTGTGAGATTTTCTCTAGAAAGCATGGTTGTGACTCTTTCCTGAATCGTACAATTCATGCGCTCAGCAACTTCATTCTGAGTTGGTGTGTATGGTGCAGTAAACTGCCTTTAAAATTCCCCTTTTAACATAGAAATTGTCAAACTCCTTGGAGACATACTCTCCACCGTTGTTAGTCCACAACCTCTTGAGTTTCTTGCCAGAATGATTCTCAACGAGTGCCAAAAATTTCTGGAACGCATGAAGAACTTGATCCTTATGTTTCAAAGGATATGCCCACACCTTTTGAGTAGATTCATCTATGAATGTCACAAAATAGCTGCCCCCCCCTAGAGGTTTGGTTGAAATAGGACCACAAACATCACTATGTACTAAATCTAGAGGTTCAACTCTTGACCCAATGGTAAGTGAACGGACCTAGTCTGTTTGCCATAGATACAGTGCTCACAAACATGAAAGTCAACATAAGAGAAGACATGTAAGTAGCCAAAACGAGTCAGAGTTCTCATTCCTTTTTGGCTAATATGACCTAGCCGTCAATGCCACAACTCAGTAGATGACAGCTCGGCTATAGATATGTAATCATGACCAACATCTGACACATGCATGGAATACAAGGTACCATGCTTCTGACCTCTGAGTACAACAAGATTACCTTTGCGTACTATCCACAAACCATTTGCCAAATGTGGTGTTGTAGCCCAAATCATCAAGCTGACCAACAAAAATCAAGCTTTTAGTCAACTTGGGCACATGTCTGCCATTACATAAAGTAAAGTGCATGCCATTCCTTAGATGCAATTCGACGTTTTCGACACCCTGAATGTCTAGTTCATAAGCATCACCAAGTCTCACTTTGCCACAAGAGTGAGAATAAGTAGAGAATCACTCTCTATGTGGTGTCACATGGAAACTCGCACCAAAATTTACTATCCAATTCTGTGCATACTGTGCATCTTATGTAACAAGAGCTTCAACAAGTAGATCTGCTGTAAATAACAATACGTCAGAGGTAAGTGGCATAAAAACCACTGGAAGAGTCTCTACAATAGGAGAATTCAAAGACTCTAGCACATTGATCTCCTCTAACTTTGCTTTGCCCTTGTTTGAATCATTAGACTTAGAAGTTTCACCAGATTGTTTATCCTTCTTGCTTTGCTGCCATTTCCTGCAATCCTTCTTCACATGTCGTTTTTTATGGCAGTGATAGCACTCAACATTATGCATAGAACCCCGAGACTTACTGTGTGAGCCCCCACATTCCTTGCTTTTGGCACGACTTTGAGTGCGACCCCTCTGCCTATCACTAGCAATATACACATCACCATCCTTCTTGCCTTCGAGATATTTCCTACAAATATCCTCGGTCAATAGACTCCCAAGGACGTCATTGTACACTAGACTGGTACCAGGTACTGAGTTGCTAATCACAGTACAAAACGTATCCCAAGACGAGGGTAAACTGCATAGCAAGAATATACATTTGATTTCCTCATCAAAGACCAAACCCTGAGTGGTCAACTAAGTGAAAATGATATTGAACTCATTAATGTGAGTAGAAATAGTGCCCTCTTCCTTCATACGAAGGTCAAACAGCTTCTTCATCAAGAAAACCTTATTAGTGGCACTTTTGTTCTCATGACTGGAACACAACTTATCCCATACATCTCTAGTAGTCCTTTCTCCAACTATAGTAAAGTACACAAATTCGGCCAAATGCAAATGGAGGGTAGATTTGGCCTTAGCATTAATTTTCTCCCACTCAACATCTGTATACTTGCCCTCTGGGTGATCCATGATAGGATCCAGCTGGACTTTTTGTATAAGAACATCTTGAATCTGCTCTTTCCAGATAGCAAAATTTGTCCCTCAAATTTATGAATATTGTAAATATTCTTTTTACCACTAGATGACATGGATGCAAAATAAAGATAACATGGCGATAAACACTCGTAATTTTGGGAAAAATTTGATAGAGTTTTCCCAAAAAAACTGACAGAATCTCAATCCAAAACTATGACAAGAGATCAGTAATGCATCAAAAATAATGCTCTCAGAGCATAAGACAAGCGCATCAACCACTAACTGTGCATAAAAAGTCAAAAGCTTACCCAAGACTGTCAACACGGCGTCAAATGCACCTAACCCTCTCTATACATGTCCTATGCGAGGCCACAAAGAAAAGGGTACTCCAACAACCTATATCACCGAAAGGATTTCAACATTCGAGAATCCCCCAGCTCAAGAAAACCTCACGCTATTGACCCTCACAAAAGATTATGCAGATAAGAAACCAGTCTAGTCTAAGAAAGGGCCTCCGAATCGAGTCTCAAAATTGGTCAGTACTGCAAAAAACAAGCCAAAAACCGGCTCCACAAAAGGTACATATGGCAGTTTCTGCAACTCAACGTACATCCACTGTCAACAATACTGCAAGGTGCAATATATGCCCTCAAACAGGCACCAAACAAAATGTGCAAGTAGTAAACAAATCCATATGGGGAGTAAAACCGCTCTCAAAAGAGCTCAAGCACTATCAAAAGTGCCAAAACAATGCATATGTGCATCAAGTACTCCCACTAAAATCTGTGCTGATGCAAAACACTGCGACCTGTAAGAAACCTCGATGTCCTGTATGTATTCAAAAACCCGTGAGAAGATGGATGCCTGAAAAACTCAAGACAATGTCGATGCCAAAAAGTGCTCCTAATCAGACCATAAACACCATCTCAATAACACATAATAGCCATAAAACGTCTATATACCATCCCAAAATAGTCTCTAAACAACCTGCACCTGTGTCCTGTACCTATACATGTAGCTGTAGCAAAAGTGGAGTTAAAAAATACAACTCCTAAAGAGTAGCTCGGATGAAGCTTTTGACTGCACGAACAGCTTCGAAAGGGGGGTAAAATTGTAGGACACTTGAGGACACCTGGTGGAGACGCTCTCGGAACGCTGAATTTGTCGATGCCAAAATCGGAAATCTGTTTGCACTTTTGAAAGTGTGCACGCGCGGACACGAAAACGGAGAGCACAAACCTTGCTCCAATACCAGTTGAAGGTGCCACGGGAAGCGTGTGCGAGTGTACGTGCAAGAGTAGAGAGAGAGAGACCTGCTTTGGGTGGAGCACATAGAGCAACGTTATCCTGTTGTTGCAGCTCCTTTTTTCTATTGTATTTAAAGAATAAATGTATTATGGTTAAGTTAGTAGATGGGTTAGTAGTAAGTGGGATGTCCGGCCAGTTGGCTTGAATCCCAACAGTTGTCTCTCTATTTGATTTGAGATTTGACTCTAAATTTCCAACCTAGAATAGCTATAAGAGATGACCAACTCATTCCAAGGAGTATGAAGAGGACATCATCACGTCTTAGATTCATCTAAGGATGACAAAGGAAGATACCTTGGTTACTTTTGCAAGAGGTTTTGGGATACATTTTTGCAAGGTCCAAGCACTTGGCACGCTTTCAAGAATATTTTTTCCTGGAGTTACATGATGTAACATTTAATGGCCTAAAAACTTGTGTGTAGCGGAAATTAGCATGAACATAGTGGGCATTTCATTAGAATAGATTCCTAATGAGAATTACAAGAGTGCTTGGGTGGAGAGAGCAACAAAAAGCATAACACCTAGTTATATAACATGAACATTAATTTCAAAAGAGAGATGAATTAAGCTATTGACAACAGTTGAGGACCGGATTTACATGGAGCCGGTCCCCCCTCCAAAAGGCTTTGTATTATGGTTTCTCCCATCAAGAGAGACATTGTAAAATACAATTCTTTGTGTTCCTTCAAGACTAGCTAGTGCAATGAAGATGAAAGATTCATGCACTAAGCAAAACACTTATCAAACACAACATCAATTATCTACGGTCTCAGACCCAAGACCTCACACACCTTCGAAGATGGTGAGAGCTAGCAGGGTATGAGAGTAGATTGAGAGGAAGAAGGAGTATTCTTACGAGAAAGATGTACATCTCCTCACATAATCACTCATATTAGCATAGCTGAGCTTAGTAATTAGCATGATAGAGGAGATGAGCATGCATTGAAGCTTGGCTCTTGGTTGGATTTTCATCACAAAGACAAGAGTTGTTGGTGTAGGCCTCCCTTCTCACAAGCTTGGAGTAGATGGTAAGCTTTCCATTAAAGCTTGAGAAGGAGAGAGAGTCTTCTTTTCCTCACACATGAGATTGTGTGAGTGTGTGTGTGATAATGCCTTGCAAAAATCAGCCCCCTCTCTCTCTTGGTCGACCCCCCTTGCTAATTACTCATGCTAGCATCCTATTGGACCTCCTCGGGCTTAGCCAATGACAATTAAGCAGTATAAGTGATAGCCTTCTGACATGTGTCCCCGTTTCCCCTTTTGTGAGAGCTTTAGGTAATTTAATAATTCAACTAAACTCTCATTGGACCCCTTTTCCTCCTGGCCAATAAGAATAAGGCAAGCCATTGGGCTGCTGAATGCTCATTGGTCCCATTGGTAGACTGTCCGATAGTCTTCTAGAGAGATTAATTCTCATTGGTTATTTTATTAAGTGTTTTTAAATTAATTAAACTAGATTTACTCTAGCCTAATTCTCATTGGCCCACCTCCAAGGCCATCCAATAGGAATTGGGTACACCTTGTGGGCATCTCGGCTAGGGAGCTGATATGTGTCCCTCATTCCCTTTGTGTAAAGGGAGCTTGTGTGTGTGTGTGACTTTCTCTCTCATCCCCTACAAGCAAGGCTTGCCCCCTCCTATGTAGGGATTTCTAAAGACTTTTGGGACACACACAAAGCATCCAATTTTCCCAAAGTTTGTTTGACCTTTGGACACAACCTTTGAATTTTGGAACCTTAGCATTTTGGAAGTCTTAATGGGCTGAACCTTAGGGTCTTTTAAGCCCATTGTTAAACATGGATCTTTTTCTGATGGCCCCCCCTTTGGATCTGTACTGTGGCCGGTCTGCTAGCTTAACCAATATTCTAGCTTTTTCTCCCCTGGCACTTCCCCATATTAAATGATCAGTTTAACATGAGAAAATCATTTAGGAGAATTAGATATTGATTATTATGACATTACCTCTCTCTTGAAATCATAGTCGTCCTCGACTATGGTGTAGAGAAGATAAAGCATATTCATGAGTCCTTTTCTTAGCGGGTAGAGGATCCCTATGTTACTGTACGACATCATTCCACAATGGATGACTAGTCCATTTGGCACTTGAGAGCCTGAGGCTGCCGCAAGCTTGTCTGCGCATTAGAGTAGAGTGATAAGCTCTACTTGGTGTTTGGGAGACGTCGTCTCCACAAACTTGATCTAAGCATTCATACTACTTCATTTATGTGCACAATAAAGAAAAAGAGAGTCTTATAAGACAAAAATTTTGTTCATTTTTAACATTTTGTACATTTGCTTACTCTTGGGAAGCATTGTAAGCATTGACTAGGTTTAGGTTATCCTTTAAGTGTATGCCTTGCATCCATCTAGCATCTTCAGAAGGATAATTCTTAAACTTAATCGGATAGTCTTACCGCCTCTTAGTACCTTGTCTTCATGTCGGAGAATGGACTCGGGCTGCAACACCTCTTCTTGGTCCTCGATCTCCGGTGGGTCTTCAGTACTTGGTTCTTGAGGTGACTTCCCTTTGTAAGTCTATAATAGGGTCACATGGAAAGCATTGTGTATGAGCCAATGATTGGGCAACTTGAGTTGATAGGCCATCTCATTGATTGGCCTAAGAATCTCGAAGAGACCATAGTACCTTTTTGCTAGTTTAGCATAGTACTTTTGGTGTTCCGTAGGATTCTTGACCCAATCGTTTTCTTTACAGGCTTGGGCTCTTCTATGCTTGTCAGCAGCAGCCTTTTGCCTTTTTTGTTAGATAGAGATAGCATCCTTATTCTTTTGAAAATATTCTTGTAGGTCTCGGCTATACTCATTTGCAACAAAGATCTTCCCATGTACCTTAAGTAGCAAGGGACTTTTTGATCTTCCCTCAATTACCTCGAAAGGTGATTTTCCCGTGGAAGTATGTACAGTGTTATTGTAAGCATACTCCACTAAGGGTAAGTACTTCTCCCATTGGGATCTTTGCTCTACTTCTGTTACATAGGCTTTTAGTAGATTGATAATTGTTAGGTTAGCTATTTCACTTTGGCCATCCGTTTGTGGATGATAGGCCGAAGAGAAGTTTAGCCTTGTCCCTAAATTCTCAAAGAGACCCTTCCAAAAATTACTGGTCATTCTAGGATCTCTATCCGACACTATGGACATTGGCAAGCCATGGTACTTGAAAATTTGTGAAATGAAGAGGGTTGCCATTTGATGGGCTTTGATAGTCTTTCTGACAGGTATAAAATGAGCTTGTTCACTGAACCTATCAACTATCGTCCATATTCCCGTATTCCCATGGATAGACTTAGGCAATCCAAAGATAAAATCCATGGATATGCTCTCCCATGGTGAATTAGGGATTGGCAAAGGTTGAAGCAATCGAGGTTTCTTCCCTCTATCAAATTTTGTCTTTTGGCATACCACACATTTAGAAACATACTCTTGTATGTTCTCTTTCATGATAAGCCAATAGAAATATGTTTCAATTCTCTTTAGGGTAGATTGAATCCCTCTATGCCCCGCGTAGGGAGGAGAATGGGATTCATACATTACTTTCTCACGTAGTGAGTTAGTAACACATAGTCTATTGCCATAGAGAAGATAACCATCTTGTAAAGTAAATGGTTCCTCTTTCTTCCCTAATGCAAGGGCTAAAATCACATCTCTAAAATAGGGATCAATAGCATACTCATCTATCATTAAAGATAGATCATTGTGAATTGCTATGGAAACCGCATTCACTCTCGGCCGTCTTGAGAGTGCATCTGCTACTTGTTATGCTTGCCAACAATGTGAGCAATATGAAAATGAAATTGCGAAATGAAATTTGCCCACCTCATTTTTTTGTCGTAGAGCTTGGTCTGCGTCATGAAGTACTCAAGACTTTGGTGATCCGCTCCGCAGAAGGAAAGGAGTCCCCAATAAATAGTGCTTCCATCATCTAAGGCGTGTAGAACTGCAAGGAATTCCTTTTCATATATGCCTAGAGCTTGCTCAACAGGGTCGAGCCTTCGGCTTTCATAGCCTATGGCGTGCCCTTCTTGGAGCAAAACAGCTCCAAGGCAATCACCAGAAGCATCACATTGGACCTCAAATGGTTTTGAGGGATCCGGTAGTGTAAGCATACGTTGAGAGATAAGCTTTTCTTTAAGATTTTCGAAAGCATTGTTCTCCTTAGCAGACCATGTATACCTAACGCTCTTCTTTGTTAGGTCATGTAATGGTCCCGCAATTTGTGAGAACTTTTCTATGAAGTGTCTATAGTATGCACACATACCTATAAAGCTTCTTAGTTCATGAAGATTCCTTGGTTTAGGCCATCCTTTTATTACCTCTAACTTTGATGGATCCATTTGGATGCCATCTTGAGAGATAACGTGACCTAAATACTGAATCTCTTGCAAGAAAAATTCACTTTTCTTTCGATTAACATAAAGTTTATTCTCTCTTAAAACTTAAAATATTACCTGGAGGTGTTTCTTGTGCTCGTCTAATGAATTAGAGTAGATGATAATATCATCAAAGAACACTCCAGTGAAGGTTTGATGAGGCCTGAACAGCTTCTCCATCAAGCGGTTGAATGTTGCTGGTGCATTGGTCAAGCCAAAAGGCATGACAATGTATTCGTAAAGACCAAATGTGGTACGAAATGCGGTCTTTACAATGTCTTGATCAACTATCCTTCTTTGGTGATAGACACTTTTTAGGTCAATCCTACTGAAGTGGGACTGAAGTAGGTCGATCCTTGTAGCTTATCAAATAGGTCTTCTACCCGTGGAAAGGGAAACCTATTCTTGATAGTGATCCTATTTGGTGCTCTATAGTCCACACACATAGGATATGTGCCATCTTTCTTTTGCACTAATAGCACAGGTGAGAAAAATGGAGATGAGCTAGGCCTAACCATGCCCTTCTCAATTAACTCATGCACTTGCCGCATAATCGCCATTGTTGAGCTTGAGAAACTCTATAAGGAGGTTTGTTAGGCGGTCAACTTCCTGGAAGAAGTTCAATTGCATGGCCATCATTACCTCGTTTAGGAGGTAGCTCACAAGGGATGTCGTCAATAAAAACATCTTGAAACCCCTTGAGAAAAATGGATAACTCTAATTCCTTTTGGTTGCTTTTATTTTCTTTTGCTAAAGCATTAGGTTCATTTTGAGAATCTTTAACAAAAATCATGTACACGGAAATAGAGCTCTTTATTGACTTGTTGAAAGTTGGTGTATGTACAATGGGGATAGTGTTACCCATTTCCTTAGCATCTATATACATATCTTTTTCCCTGAACTTAAAGGAGATTCTCCTTTCAAGAAATTTAACATTGGCAGCTAGGCGATCAAACCATGGTGCCCCTAGGATTACATCCTCATGCTTGAGAGGAGAGATAAAGAAGTCCTCTTTGTCCACATAGCTTTGGACATGGAGCCTCAATTTCCGGATTAAGGAAGTGACTAAAGCTTTTTGCCCCTTGAAAGCACTATCTGCGGGTAGAACAACTCCCATCTCATAGGCTTGTATGCCTAGCTTGGTGGCCAACTCTATAGATATAAAATTGTGAGTAGAACTAGGGTCAAAGAGAATAAAAGTATCATGTTCTCTTACCTTTCCCAAAGCATGGCATAGAGGAGATCCTTTGTGGTGAGTTTGGTGAGTCTCCTCCTCTTGGATTTCAACCAAGGTAGATATAGGAGGATCTCGGCGGTTGTTCTTTTGGGGACAAGCGCAATACACATGCCCTTGTTCGCCGCACTTGAAACACCGGTTATCCTTTCGGTAACGCTCAAGCTCTTCAGGAGAGAGTTTGTTTTTACCTTTGTAAACTCCCTTCTCTTTAGCTTTGTTGGAGTTTCCCTTAGGAGACTTTTGGACATTGTCATTCCCTTAGGCTGGTTGGAACCCTTGTTTTCCGTGGGCTTATTATTTCTTTTAGCCCCTGTTTGGAAATTGATTCGAGAGGCCACCATAGTATGGTGTATTACCGCCGATATGGTACGTGGCCTTTGGGAGTTGACATACTCCGCCATTTCTTCGGCTAAGCCCGCACAAAATTGTTGCTTTTGCTCTCCAAAATCCAACTTTTTGAAGACAGTGGCTTTAAGTTGTAGGTCCCAAAACTTGTCTACAATAGGGAGAGAGCTTTAAGCTTCGCCATTCAGTGAGTACTTTGTCTTTGGCATCGGTGGCCAAAAATTGCTTCATAAAGGAAGCTCTTAAAGCTTTCCAGGTTCATGGAGATTCACCGTTGGCTCGTAGGCTAGACCACCATTGCCTGGCAGACTTTTGAAAGTGCATAGCTACATGGTGTAGCTTAGAGGACTCCGTGAAGCGCTCATCTCAAAACGCCGCATCAAATTGTTGGATAAAGGCCAAGACTTTGTTCGTAGCACCAAAGGTGCCATCATAGGTAAGGAAAGAGATGCTCTTCCCTCCCTCGTTGAACTTCTTCAGCTTGGATGACTTCTTCCATGCGGCATAGGATTTCCTATGGCCTCTTTTTTTTGATGGTTCAAAGGTTGCACCATCCCTTTCTTCAGAAGGTGAAGAATTTGATGAAGGTGGAGAAGAGGGTGACCTCTTTCTCGCCTTTTTCTTGTCTTGATCTTCATCGTCTTCACCATCACTTTCATAAGAGGAAGAGGATGAAGAAGATGGAGAAGAGGGTGTCCTCTTTCTCGCCTTTTTCTTCTCTTGCTTTTTTTCATCCCTCTTTGAAATATGGTGTGGAGAAGGGTGCGATGGTATTCTCCGTTTTGGAGGTGATGGAGAGCGTTTAGCTTGCCGTCTTCGTGGAGCCATCTCTTCTGAGGTGGCAGGAGACTCACTTCTTTCTTGTTCCTTCAGTGGAGGCTCTTGAGTTCTCCTTTGGGAAGGAGATGCATCATCAAGAAGTAAATTCTTGAGCCCTTCATATGGATTCTCTTCTTCTTCCCGAATCGGAGAGAGACCTCTTTTGGAAGTCTCACAAGGAGGCTTCCTAGGTGTTCTCTCGTCATGGTGGTGAGCTTGGAGGATCCCATGAGCACGGAGCTGCCGTTGTACTTCACTTTGGAGAGATGGATTGCCCATGGCTTGTTGAAGCCTAGAAACAAGATAGTTAACAAGCATCGGGGCATCATTAGTAGCTTTCTCATTAGCAAAATCAAAGTTATCAACATTAATTTCACTCTCTTTACTATTGTCAGCCATTCTGACAACTTTTTAGGTGTACTTTGGCACTTCAAGCCCTAGTTGCTACTCCTCTTTACCCCTTTAGAAAAAGCACTCAAGCTACTGTACCCGTGGCTTGAATACCATTAATTGCAAGGAATAGAAGAGAGGGTCGTTCAACACCAAAAAAACACCGGCTCCTGTCAAGCTTTTAATTGCTCAATAGTGGTCAAGCCCTGTAGGACTCCACTATTAAGACCATAGCTCTCGACAGTGATGCCCTGTTAACTGCACAAAGGTAGGCGCATTGCAAGGCTGAAAAATCCCTATTCTACTTACTCACATGCAATTAATAATACTAACCATTTATAGCTAGCTTGAGGACCTCCCTTCTTGAGCAAGAAAAGATAAACTTTGTGCTCTGATACCAATGTAACATTTAATGTCCTAAAAACTTGTGTGTAGCGGAAATTAGCATGAACATAGTGGACATTTCATTAGAATAGATTCCTAATGAGAATAACAAGAGTGCTTGGGTGGAGAGAGCAACAAAAAGCATAACACCTAGTTAGATAGCATGAACAATACTTTCAAAAGAGAGATGAATTAAGCTATTGACAACAGTTGAGGACGGGATTTACATGGAGCCAGTCCCCCCTCCAAAAGGCTTTGTATTATGGTTTCTCCCATCAAGAGAGACATTGTACAATACAATTCTTTGTGTTCCTTCAAGACTAGCTAGTGAAATGAAGATGAAAGCTTCATGCACTAATCAAAACACTTATCAAACACAACATCAATTCTCTTCGATCTCAGACATAAGACCTCACACACCTTCGAAGATGGTCAGAGCTAGCGGGGTATGAGAGTAGATTGAGAGGAAGAAGGAGTATTCTTACGAGAAAGATGTACATCTCCTCACATAATCACTCATATTAGCATAGCTGAGCTTAGTAAATAGCATGATAGAGGAGATGAGCATGCATTGAAGCTTGGCTCTTGGTTGGATTTGCATCACAAAGCCAAGAGTTGTTGGTGTAGGCCTCCCTTATCACAAGCTTGGAGTAGATGGTAAGCTTTCCACTAAATCTTGAGAAGGAGAGAGAGTCTTATTTTCGTCACACATGAGATTGTGTGAGTGTGTGTGTGATAATTCCTTGCAAAAATCAGCCCCCCCTCTCTCTCTCTTTGTCGACCCCCCTTGCTAATTACTCATGCTAGCATCCCATTGGACCTCCCCGGGCTTAGCCAATGGCAATTAAGCAGCATAACTAATAGCCTTCTGACATGTGTCCCCCTTTTCCCTTTTGTGAGAGTTTTAGGTAATTTAATAATTCAACTAAACTCTCATTGGACCCCTTTGCCTCCTGGCCAATAAGAATCAAGCAAGCCATTGGGCTGCTGAATGCTCATTGGTCCCATTGGGAGACTGTCCAATAGTCTTCTAGAGAGCTTAATTCTGATTGGTTCTTTTATTAAGTGTTTTTAAAAATAATTAATTTAGATTTACTCTAGCCAAATTCTCATTGGTCCACCTCCAAGGCCATCCAATAGGAATTGGGTACACCTTGTGGGCATCTGGGCTAGGGTGCTGACATGTGTCCCTCATTCCCTTTGTGTAAAGGGAGCTTGTGTGTGTGTGTGTGTGACTCTATCTCTCATCCCCTACAAGCAAGGCTCACCACCTCCTATGTAGGGATGGCTAAAGACTTTTGGGACACACACAAAGCATCCAATTTTCCCAAAATTTGACCTTTGGACACAACCTTTGAATTTTGGAACCTTAGCATTTTGGAAGTCTTAATGGGCTGAACCTTAGGGTCTTTTAAGCCCATTGTTGCACATGGCTCTTTTGCAGATGGCCCCCCCTTTGGATCCCTATTTTCCCTCCTTTGGATCCCTAGTGTGGCCGGTCTGCTAGCTTAACCAATATTCTAGCCTTTTCTCCCCTGGCACTTCCTCATATTAAATCATGATCAGTTTAACATGAAAAAATCATTTAGGAGAATCAGATAGTGATTATTATGACACATGACAACCCTCTTTGAAGTGAAACTTCTACCAAAATGGAGCAAGAAAGAGGTACTGGTCACCTATGTGGTGAAAGATATGATCGGATTGACGTTAAAATCCTAAAGCATATACTAATTGATAGCCCGAGACTAGGAATCTATTGATGGGAGGACAATAATGTGACATATTTATTGTGGAGAGCTCATGAAAAACCTAAGGTATTCAACACCCTTGAAGATAATGTATATTTTCAAGACTAGGGAGAAAGGTGCAATGAACCTTCCCATACACCTCTTTAGGGATTTTTTTAACAATAACTTTGTTACGATAACACCAAGAGAGGTTGAACAAACCCAACTACGAGAATGAGGTTTTTAGTGTTTGAGCTTTAGAAAAGCTTGGCTATTTTGATCCCCAATCTCCATATAGAGGTTGTCCATCCAATTACATTGTTGGATAGTTCAACCATACTTTTTCAATTGGAGCTGATTTTAGAGTCAAGCTTCCATCATTCACCTCTCTTACCTTTTCCTTCATGGCAATCTTTCTCCACCAAGGCAATTCCTTCTAGCCCATCTTCACCGTGTAGTGGTATAATTTCAGCCTCTTCATTTTCAACCAAAGAATATCTCAATTCTTTAGTGTCCTTTTTTCCATTGGTTCTTGTTGTATCATGTCTTGTACTAAATTCCCAATTGTTTCCAAATTTAAATCCTCCTTGAAAGGATTCCAAGGATGCATTGATAGGTTCATAAATTTTATCTACTAGTGTTGAGCCTCTCAAATCTTGTTTTGGTTCCTTGAACTCGGTCCAAATTGACTTTGTTCTTTCCTTGAACAACCTATGAGCTTTATCTTTAATTTATTTTCATAGTTTTTTTCCAAGCTCATAGTGTTGTCATCTCTCTTTTTTGGAATCTTTAGAGGACTTTTACTACTATCCATATCACTAGCATTGTTTTCTTTATTTTTCTTAGCATGCATCCTTGTTACTACTTTGACTGGAATGGTTGGTTCACTATTAGAGGAACTTACTGTTATTTTACTACATTGATTGCCATTTTATCTTTGTTTGTTAGATTCCCAGGATAATCCTTAGAATAATGTCCCCTTTTTTTCCACACCCTATTTACTAAGCCTCATTTGGCTTAGCATTTTTATCAGTATCTGGGCAATCATTTTTTCAATGATCATCCAATCCACAACTATGCCAATTTCTCATTCTCAATTTAGGCATTGGTTTCATCATGGGTGGTCTAGTGCCTTGGTTTGCAATGTACATAGATGATGCTTCTAGAAGATCCTGATAAACTACTTTCACCGTGGTAGTTCGTACCATTCTTCCTATGTAGCCAGAATTGATAAACTAGCTTCACTATATGGCGTGATGAGTAATATGGATTGCTAATTGATGGATATTTTTCTAGGCTTGGGACATGGAGCACACCCAGACAAGAAAAACCAAGCAAAGACTATACTCATACCCCCAACCCAAGCCCACCAAAAAGAAACTATAGCTGGAGATGTGCTACTAAAATCTGCTGCCAAGGCATGTGCAATGCAATCTCGGTGTTAGATTGTATCAATGATTATCCACACAAACAAAATGATAACTTCACCACACACACACACACACACACACACACACACACACACACACACACACACACACACACACACACACACACACACAGAGAGAGAGAGAGAGAGAGAGAGAGAGAGAGAGAGAGAGAGAGAGAGAGAGAGAGAGAGAGAGAGAGAGAGAGAGAGAGAGAGAGAGAGAGAGAGAGAGAGAGAAGACGAGACAAGCACGAGACATAGTGTGAATTAACATGCAATTCTGAATATTGAAAGTATTGTTTTATAGCAAAAAACTTTTAAAAAAATTATCTTTGGCTTCAAAACCTTTTGTCGAGGCTCCAAGCTTTAAATGGTTTTTCAATGACAAATGTTGATGGCTTGCAGTTTGGCTTACACCCTATTGGGCAGCACAACAACTTTTGTTTGATAGCCCAAACTACTTGCTCTCTCTCTCTCTATATATATATATTGTGTTGTAACGATGGCTATCCATCCTGGCCTGCCTTATAGACAAAGGCTCAAATTCACTCACTCATTCTCGAGCCAACCCACTAGGCCATCTCTTTTTCTCTCTTTCATTCTCTCTCTCTTTCTTTGGTTATGCAAAGTGAGATTCTCTCTCTCTCTCTCTCTCTCTCTCTCTCCCTCCTTCCTTAGTGATTCAATACAAGACAAGACTAAGCCCTCATTCTCCCTCTTTCTTCGATCATGCAAAGAGAGATTCTCTGTCTCTCCTCACTCTCGATTCCCGTCCTATGGGAGCACCCCCGAGTGGGTTTTAATGAATCAAGTTATTGATTCTTTAAAAAAAAAACAAAAGGAATTTCTCTCTCCCTTTTTGATTTGCTGCAACTCTCTTTCTCCCTCTCCTCGACCTCGCTCAGAGAGAATCTCTCTCTTCCTCCTCGTTTATAGCAAGGCCAAGCCCTCTTTCTCCTTGTTTATGCTCACAGCAGAGGCTCATCATCTTCCTCCCTGTTCTCGATTGGCCACAACTATGGTCTCCCTCTCTCTCTCCCTTTGCAGGACCTGCAAACGGCCGCTCTTGCTATGCCGCCAACCTTGCATCCTCCTCATGAACACCTCTCTCAAGACCGGGCTTTGCAACAACCTCCTCATGGCCTGCAAACCCCTCTGTCATCATGGCCTCACTCGATATGGCCTAAACTCCCTCGTTATCTCTTGTCCCCTCTGCAACATGCAGTTCCCCCCCAATTGACCTCCTCTCTGCTCGATGCCCCTCCTATCGTATGGCCTCCTCATCTCAATTGACACCCCCTCCTTGCATCCTCGCGGCGCCTTCCTTAGATTTGGACATCCCCCCAAAAAATATAACTAACATCATAAAAAAAAACTAGTGTGGGTTCACACCCTAACTCTCGACCCTTTGCCCCTCACATTCTCAGCCATGGTAACTCCTCACTCATGCCTCCTCATCACGGCGTGGCTCGCCCTCTTGCTTCCTCGCAATTGGCTTGGTAGCAAACCCTGCCTCAACATGGCTCTCTCTCGCTCCCTAACAATGATGCAACTCCGGCTCTCGACTTGCTCTAGAAGGCTTGGCTCGCAAGACTTCTCATGGGAGTGTATAGTCACACAGAGTGTATCCCACAGATGCTTTATGCACCCGGAAAGAAAAAAATGGGTGGAATTCTCCTCTTCTCATGCTCTCTTTGTTCTTTCTTCAATGTGCACGATCACGTTGATGTCGTCTAGTTGAACGTCTTCAAGTTTTCTTCAGTTTAAGCATGATAATCATAGGTTCGGCATCTTCATTGCCTGTCAAAATAGCTTCTCAAGACGGACCAAGTGAGAGCATCGACATGAAAATTTATAATAAAATGACATTTCAAGTTCGCTTAAGGTGGTCAAGATCTCATGCATATGCTCTCTTTCTCTGTCAAAAATTCCCATGCTCTCGGCCAAAAAAAAGTGCAACAGTGGCGTCCTGTGGAAAAAACTAGCCTGCTAGTGTGAACCCAAATTTTTGGGTTTGACCGGTCCCTTATCCATTGGGCTTCTCTTTCTCCTTCCATTTAAATTTTACCCTTTTTCTATTACTTAATTCTCTCTTCCCTTTATCTAGCCATTACCCCCTTGGATGGGAAACAAACTCACTTTTTGGCACATGTGGTACCCAATGTGGAGTAGGTAAACTAGTAACTCCAAAAGAAGGTGAGGCATTAGCTTCTTTCAAAGGTGTTGGGGTGAGGGATGGTGGAATAGGAACCATAGGAACACATGCCATAGAGTTCAAACAAGCCTCTCTTTGGTATCTCTCAGCTTCCAAGGTTACCCTCAATGAGACGGCTAGGTTGGTAGCTGCAAAGGCCTCCCACAAAACCTTAACTCCTACATATGCATCCACAAGTGTATTTGGATTTGACAACTCAAGTGGAGTTTAATATCCCTCAAAATGTCCTTAAGAAAACATTCCAATAAAACCTTTTCATCAAAACAATAGGGGTCACAATGCTTCCTCTTGAAAGCTTGAAAACAATTAACATACTCAGCAATTGATTCACCCTCCCCTTGGAAGAAGTCCAATAGTCCCCCAAAGGCTAAATTAGAAGGCACAATAAGAGAAAATCTAGAGACAAAAGCTTGACTCTTGCTTGGATTTGCATTCCATAGCCAAGAGGTTATGTTGGTGTAGGGTCTCTACTTCTCAAGCTTGGAGAAGGAGATGGAGTTCTTGCTCAAAACATGAGTTGTGTGAGTAAGTGTGATTGAGTATGCAAAAAGTGAGAGCCTCCTCTTGCTTTGGTCGACCCCCCTCTTGCAAATACTCATGCTTACATCATATTGGTCCATGTCAAGGCTTAGCCAATGAGAGATAACAAGCAAGGTGTGTAGCCTTGTGACAAGTGTCCTTCTTTCCCCTTTAGAGAGAGCTTATATAAATATTTAAATGAAGCTAAATTATGATTGGACCTCTAAATCAACTAGCCAATAGGAATTAAGCTAGCTTATGGGCTGATTAATTCTCATTGGACCCCTTGGTAGACTGTCCAGTAGGAATTAGGGAGGTCTCATTTCTCATTGGCTCTTTTAATAAGATTTTTTGAAATGTTAAAGCTCAATTTACTCAAGATTAGTTCACATTGGTCCTTGCCATAGGCCATCCAATAGGATTCAAGCTTTATTTGGGGCAACCTGTCTACGAGCCTGACATGTGTCTTATATGCCTTATGTGAAAAAGGGGAGATCTTGTAGAGTGTGTGTGTGTGTGTGTGTGTGAGAGAGAGAGAGAGAGAGAGAGAGAGAGAGAGAGAGAGAGAGAGAGAGAGAGAGAGAGAGAGAGAGTTCTCTTTCATCCCCTACAATGAAGGCTCACCCCATGAAAACGGGAGTGTCCACATGGCCACTTGGTGACCATAATTCAAATTTACAAAGGTTTAAAATACCTACCATAGGCAATAGTCACCCCTTTGGTCCTAGGCATAAAGGCTTTAAACACTAACCTTTGGAGGCTTTGATGAAGCTCAACCCAAGGTATTTTAAAGCTCCATTAAGTGCACACTGCTCTTTGGTAGACCTCTCTCCATTTCGACCCTTTTTGACATAAGCTTTATCTCTCCTCTCAGTTCCCTACTGAGAATAGATATAACAACACATATTAATATTCTAACTCCTGCTCCCTTTTATCTTCCCATATTGAGTGTAACAAAATTGGACTATGAACATTGAGATTAGTGGAATTTAGAGAACTATAGTGAGCATTTGTGCGCGTCTGTCGCACGTGTTAATGCAAGGGACTTGCCGATACACTGTGTGCGAGCCACAAATGGCTCCAAGCACGCAACTAGCCTAAACTAGTAAGGTCAAAGATGATGATGGTGTGTCACTCACCGCTCTACGCTTGCTGTCATGGAGGATTCCTCGTCGCAAAGAAGAGGGAGATGCCGCTACACCGTGCTGAACCGCCTCGCCGCCATCATGCCGCCGTCGCAATGCTCGATCACACACACACACACACACACTCTCTCTCTCTCTCTCTCTCTCTCTCACACACACACACACACACACACACACACACACACACACACACATACACATACACACATACACACACACACACACACACACACACACACACAAGGAGATGAAGAAGAAGAAGATGGAGATGGAGCAAGAGCACTCTTCAATTGCACAAATGAAAGAATGAGTGAATTTTAGGTTTAGTTGACTTTTATATGAGCTCGCGCCAACTAATCCCTTGAATGTTCCAATTAGACTGCGCCTCTCATCGGCGATCACTCTTACCCTTTTCCTATTGGACTGACAAGCCCCATACTTGATTCTCCAAATAAATTATACGGCGTCTGTCGTAGGTGATAGAAATGCATGCGAGGATTAACATGACCCCTTCTTGATGTAGATTCTATCCTCGGAAGCTATTGAGTTGAAGCTCGTTCATCGAGGTGGAAGAGCATTTGAGATGAATGTCCCTAGCCTTCTTCAGTCACTGCAAAATCAAACAACATTGGCACAGTAATTGCATTCTCATGTACAATGAAAAAGCATATGTAGTTGTAGGCAGACAATTTGATTGTTAACAGAATTTTAAACCATTTGTCAACAACATTAAATTGCAATACAATCAAATGCATAAACAATTGTAAAGATAAAAAATTAAACAAGTCTACGGTCGCTAATTTAACGGTCGAAAGGTACTAAAGATCGACTATTAATACCATGGGCAAGCTTCTCAAATTTTTCTGGTCAATTAAGTTGTTTAATTGCAAGAGCCAAGTATTTCATGTCCGAGGGCTGACTAGAGGCTATACCTAGAAGACCTCGTAGTTAAGCTACGATAAAAGTAATTCTCATGAAATCATCGCATGACTTATTTACTTTTCTTTGACCCCCCAAAGTATTTTCACAGTGATTCAATTTTGATGTGCACGCTTATTTTGTATGCCTTGGGTTTTTTGCTTTTCAAGGAAAAGCGCCCACACTGGGAACCTCTAGGGCTCTAGTACCATAGGCGATACATGTGAGTGGAGTACCAAATCAAGCTCAGGTTTCTCTTCCAGCTTCAGATTTTACATTGTGGCACTTTGATTTTTTTGTTTGTTCGTTTTCTACATTTTAATTTTGTAACTTTGGGGGGTCCTATAACACTGTTAACCTAACCAGGCTCATCATACTAGTAAACTCCCTTTATAATACTTAAGCTAAAGGTCAATAGGGACTAAGCCGATTAGAAAGCCCTAGTACATTGCACACAATGCTGCCTAAATCGGATTAAGAACCTAAGTAACCATTGATTATTAGGAAGGCATTCCCCATGGTATTAAGAGAAGATCTCTAACGCCTAGCTTGGTTGGACTGCTGAATTTTAAACCTAGACAAGTGATTATGACAAAAAATTACATTGAATTTAATGTTTTATACTAAGAAAATGTGATGGATATTATGCTACCAATCACAATAAAAGAAGACAAACATGGACGCAAAAATATAAGGGGCAATGCTAATGGACAAGAAACACCTGTTTGTGTTGATGGTCGCACTTGATTTGAAGTGTGAACGAGAGAAAGATCCCGTGAAGGTCCAAATCCTAACAACAGCAACACGTTTCTATACACACTAGGAAACACAAAGAATACCTCTAGGAGGCACATCAGTGGGAAGAAAGAACTTTGCTAATCACTAAACTCTAAAACAGAAACACTCCTATCGTACTAATCCTACCTACCCTCCATCACTCGAGTGATGAGGATCGAAGGTGTTTGATGACATAGGTTTCTGTTTCACTGTACTGGATGTAAATGTGTAGTATCTAGGTCAATTTTTTGACTTTTATTGTGCATACTCGTTTGCTAATTGTTCTTGCTCTTTACTTTTTTTCTTTTTTGTGAGTATAAGTCTTTATATATACATTTCCTAAGATTGGTGATTGAGACGTCAGGGAAAGAAGGGTAAAAGGGAACTAATTCAATAGGCTGACGTAAATAAAGACTTCCCCCCTTCCTTGGGTAGGTCATACTGTTTGAAATGTGCTCGTCACCCTTTGAAACCAATCGTTTCAGTTGGTAATAGGTGAGGATTTTTTCCAGTAGTTTTCTATTACCTTAGGTGCCTCATCGAGTTGCAAGGGTGGTAAGGTACTCTCCCAGGATTGAACTTGAAATGGTTCATTAGGTGATTCTTGAACACTGGGAGGTGTAGATTCCGTTGTAGCTATATGGAGGCCCACTATTGTAGGTGGAGGATGTAGAGAAGCTTTTACCACTATGGATGCATTACATTAGGAGCTAGAATCTTTTATCACTATGGATGCATTACATTAGGAGCTAGAAGCTTCATGGGACTCCCCCCTTCCTGAGCTAGGTGGAACAAATCGTTTTTTCTTCGGTACCCAAACTAGCTCTGGAGCGGGTGTGTAGCATTCTGTGATTTTTTTCTTTCCGTGATTGTCGATTCATTTTGGAGCTACGGGATTGGGCTCACATGGGTCAGGTGACAGGTAAGAACACAATCTACGTTTTGGAACCCAGATTTGATCATTCCCTTCATAGTAGCCTTGGGCTTCCAATAGTTTTCTGGGAATCCACCACCACGTTTCCTTACATTTCTTGGGGCGAGTGGGACGTTTCTTACAAGGCTTCTGTTTTTTAGCAGTAGCTATGTGCTCGCTAAAGAAGCTTTAGGGACCCACTTGTATGTTTTCTTCCTTATATTAGAATGAGTTTTGTCAGAAGCTATATGCAGTGCTTCTAGCATATTTAAGGGTACGAGTGGTGGCATTTCATCCCCCTCAGGTGTTACCCAGGTCATCCCCCTGTTTTCCCAAGTGTCTATGGTTGCTGCTAGGTGGACCCAATCCACATTGTCCGACTCAGTCATCCTAGGTAGTACGTCCATATAAGGAGAATCTTCCCCAACATCAGTGTCCACTTTACACGTGTAACAATATTGCAATGGGGCTGAGTGAACTGTGGTGTCAGATCTATGACCAATTATAAACCTGTTTTCCTAGAGGATGTGCTTGACCAGTCACAAGGTCTACTCGCAATCTTGGAATTGCAAGTAGACATGGTTTTTAGACCAGTCATGCAACATTTTTTCTTCCCTCATGAAAGGACGTCCTAAGATCATCTCAGATGCCATAGTGTGCTTGGATAAATCCATAACAATGAAGGTAATTCTTATTTTATGTCCAAAGACTTTGATCTTGAGATCGTCTAGCATCCCAATAGGTTTAACAATAGACCCATTGGCCATCTTTACTACTATGGTTGTGGTTCCAAGGTGAGGTATTCCCATAGTTTCCCATCAATTTTTAGTCACAATTCTAACCCCAGCACCACCATCAAGGATTCCCTTCATAGTTAGTCCCTTAGTAGTGATTGGTATGGTCGCACAAGATTCATCGCCGTCAAAGATTGTCTCAACTTGTTAACAGGTATTTATACAACAAGGTTCTAATCTAGGTTGGGTTGTGGATCTAAGTGTTCCTCCTCTATTGGCATCTCCCCAGCTCCATCCATCTGTGAAAATTATGGTAGTCCGACCTTCAGTTCTCCATTGAGGAAAGCTCGAAGAGCTAAGAATAGCTCAGGGTCTCCATATAGTTTGGACATGATGGTGGTCATGACTTCTGAAGCCATGAAATCCATCAATTTTGCAATATTTAACGGCACCTTTTGGGCTTCAGTCCCTTGAAGGGGGGAAGATGGGATCTCCATTTCTTTGATATGGTCAAGTAGTCCCTCTATAAACATTCTTTCCATCAAGAAGTGAGTACCACTACAAGAGGTTGTGTGCTCTTGTGACGCTGTTAGCGACGGAAATACACTGGGTTTTAATAACCCCCGACGTTGCTAAAACCGTCGCTACGAGAGCGTTGCTATATGCGTCGCTATAGGCATCGCTTATATGCGTCGCTATAAACGTCGTTATATAGAGACGTTCATAGCGACGCTCATAGCGACGGTTATAGCGACGTTTACACTGAAGTCTATAGCGACGCTCATAGCGACGCTACAGAGCCATAAATAGCGACGGTTATAGCGACGCCCGAGAGAAATGTTTTTTGGTGACAGGGCATTGAATGCCCTGCCACCGATCAAGCATATTGTACTTGATTCACTTTTTAAAAAAAGTGCAAGGGTAGATAATAGACCCAAAATAGTCACCCACAAGACGCATTGTTTGCAAAATTGACAAGCGTAAAATTGACAATTGTACACATCATAGGCAAAATGAATTGATTGGCAAATGTAATAATGACAATTGTACAACATCATAGACATAAAGAATTGATTGGCAAAATGAACTGCGGTGACAAATGTGATAATATACATGGTTCAAAAAGACGTATAAAATCCGTCTCATGATACATAAGCTATGAGAAACCCTAAACTAATGCTATCTAGCTACGGCTAAACTGACGTCGTCTAGTCAGACGTCTCATCGCGTCCAAGCGGCGTATCTGTCGGATTTTGCAAAAAAAGACAATAAGATAGCTTTCAGTAAGTATAAACATATAATGACATTTATAAAACAATACAAAAAATAGAAAAGAGTAAACCCTAATACTAACCATGCCGCTGCGAGACTAGGTATGGCTAAGGGTCTATGGACTCGGTGAGGTTGTTGTTGCGTAGGGAACATTGTGTCTGTTATCTGGATTTGCCTAGGTGCTGGTTCTATATCCCTTTGGGTATCATCTACCAAACTCCTTAATTGCTTGACTCGCTCGATCTCCTTTATAGGGTTTGGATAAGTTCCTATCTTCTTCTTGGATCCTGGCCATTGTGGCTCATGAAGATCTTCCTTGTTGGTTTCTATCTTAGTGGTCGTTTTGGTCTCCATGGTTTCACCTGAATCAGAATCCTCTTCAGCGTCGTTCATATATATGGGGTCCTCACCAGTCCCTATGTTGGTCTTTCAATTGGGGTCTGACTTCACTTCTTTTTGTGATCCCTTCCTTCATGTTTTTTTCTTTTTGAGATTGGGCAATTGATGTCGTGTCTCTTTCCTCAAGAATATAATTTTGTTTTTGGAGCATTGATCATGTGAGTATGTTTACTAGTACCACATGTGTACTTTGTGATGGCTCCTCGGTAACCTCAATCCAGTTTAATGGCATGATCTTCGGTGCATTTGGATTATTTGGACATTGGGAAATCAAATGAACCATGCCACATCCCTTACACATGAGTATCGGCATTGTAGACGTGCTCACTTGATTGGTTTTCATTAGTGTGGTGTTCTTTTTGTAACATTTAATGGTCTAGTAACTTGTGTATAGCGGAAAATAGCACGAACATAGTGAGCATTTCATTAGAATAGATTCCTAATGAGAATAACAAGAGTGCTTGGGTGGAGAGAGCAACAAAAATCATAACACCTAGTTAGATAGCATGAACAATACTCCAAAAGAGAGAGAAATTAAGCAATTGACAACATTTGAGGACTGGATTTTCATGGAGCTGGTCCCCCCTCCAAAAGGCTTTGTATTATGGTTTCTCCCATCAAGAGAGACATTTTACAATACAATTTCTTGTGTTCCTTCAATACTAGCTAGTGCAATGAAGATGGAAACTTCATGAACTATGCAAAACACTTATCAAACGCAACATCAATTCCCTCACGGTCTCAGACACAAGACCTCACACACCTTCAAAGATGGTGAGAGCTAGGGGAGTATGAGAGTAGATTGAGAGGAAGAAGGAGTATTCTTACGAGAAATATATAAATCTCCTCACATAATCACTCATATTAGCATAGCTTAGCTTAGTAGTTAGCATGGTAGAGGAGATGAGCATGCATTGAAGCTTGGCTCTTGGTTGGATTTGCATCACAAAGCCAAGAGTTGGTGTAGGCCTCCCTTCTCACAAGCTTGAAGTAGGTGATAAGCTTTCCATTAAATCTTCAGAAGGAGAGAGAGTCTTCTTTGCTTCACACATGAGCTAGTGTGAGTGTGTAGGTGATAATGCCTTTGAAAAATCAGCCCCCTCTCTCTCTTGGTCGACCGCTCTTGCTATTTGCTCTTGCTAGCATCCTATTGGACCTCCCCGTGCTTAGCCAATGACAATTAAGCAGCATAAGTGATAGCCTTCTGACATGTGTCCCCCTTTACCCTTTTGTGAGAGCTTTAGGTAATTTAATAATTCAAATAAACTTTCATTGGACCCCTTTGGCTCCTAGCCAATAGGAATCATGCAAGCCATTGGGCTGTTGAATGATCATTGGTCCCCTAGGGAGACTGTCCAATAGTCTTCTAGAGAGCTTAATTCTCATTGGTTATTTTATTAAGTGTTTTGTAATTAATTAAACTAGATTTACTCTAGCCTAATTCTCGTTGGTCCACCTCCAAGGCCATCCAATAGGAATTGGGTACACCTTGTGGGCATCTGGGCTAGGGAGATGACCTGTGTCCCTCATTCCCTTTGTGTAAAGGGAGCTTGTGTGTGTGTGTGTGTGAGTTTATCTTTCATCCCCTACTTGCAAGGCTTGCCCCCTCATATGTAGGGATTCCTAAAGACTTTTGGGACACACACAAAGCATCCAATTTTCCCAAAATTTGACCTTTGGACACAACCTTTGAATTTTGGAACCTTAGCATTTTGGACGACTTAATGGGCTAAACCTTAGGGTCTTTTAATCCCATTGTTTCACATTGCTCTTTTACAAATGGCCCCCCCTTTGGATCCCTATTTTCCCTCCTTTGGATCCCTATTGTGGCCGGTCTGCTAGCTTAACCAATATTCTAGCCTTTTCTCCCCTTGCACTTCCCCATATTAAATGATCAGTTTAACATGAGAAAATAAGTTAGGAGAATGAGATGTTGATTATTATGACAATACATCTCTCTTGAAATGATAGTCCTCCTCGACTCTAGGGTAGAGAAGATAAAGCATATTCATTAGTCCTTTTCTTAGCGGGTAGAGGATCCCTATGTTACCCTACGATATCATTCCACAATGGATGACTAGTGGCGCTTGAGATCTTGAGGCTGCCGCAAGCATGTTTGCACATTAGTCCTATCATCTTCCATAGTAGAGTGATTAGCTCTACTTGGTATTCGGGAGATGTTGTCTCTGCAAACTTGATCTAAGCATGCATACTACTTCATTTTTGTGCACAATAAAGAAAAAGAGAGTCTTATAAGACAATTTTTTTTTTCATTTTCAACATTTGTACATTTGCTTACTCTTGGGAAGCATTGACAAGGTTTAGGTTATCCTTTGATTGTATGCCTTGCATCCATCTAGCATCTTCAAAAGGATAATTCTTAAACTTAATAAGATATTGTCGGATAGTCTTACTGCCTCTTAGTACCTTGTCTTCATGTCGGAGAATGGACTCGGGCTGCAGCACCTCTTCTTGGTCCTCGATCTCTGGTGGGTCTTCAATAGTTGGTTCTTGAGGTGGCTCTCCTTTGTAAGGCTTTAGTAGGCTCACATGGAAAGCATTGTGTATGAGCCAATCATTGGGAAACTTGAGTTGATAGGCCATCTCATTGATTGGCCTAAGAATGTGGAAGGGACCATAGTACCTTTTTGCTAACTTAGCATAGTACTTTTGGTGTCCCGTAGGATTCTTGCCCATCGTGTGCCTTAATCGAGCCTTGGGAAATTTTCTTTACAGGATTGGGCTCTTCTATGCTTGTCAACAGTAGCCTTTTGTCTTTGCTGTGAGATAGAGATAGCATCCTTAATCTTTTGGAAAGATTCTTGTAGGTCTAGGCTATACTCATCTGCAACAAAGATCTTCCCGTGTACCTTAAGGAGAAAGGACTTTTTGATCTTCCCTCAATTACCTCAAAAGGTGCTTTTCCCGCGGAAGTATGTACAATGTTATTGTAGGCATACTCCACTAAGGGTAAGTACTTCTCCCATTGGGATCTTTGATCTACTTCCGTTACATAGGCTTTTAGTAGATGAAGAATTGTTAGGTTAGCTATTTCACTTTGGCCATCCGTTTGTGGGTGATAGGTTGAAGAGAAGTTTAGCCTTGTTCCTAAATTCTCAAAGAGACCCTTCCAAAAGTTACTCGTCATTCTAGGATCTTTATCCGACACTATGGACATTGGCAAGCCATGGTACTTGAAGATTTGTGAAATGAAGAGGGTTGCCATTTGATGGGCTTTGATAGTCTTTTTGACATGTATAAAATGAGCTTGTTTACTGAACCTGTCTACTATCATCCATATCCCTGTATTCCCATGGATAGACTTAGGCAATCCAAAGATAAAATCCATGGATATGCTCTCCCATGGTGAATTAGGGATTGGCAAATGTTGAAGCAATCCAAGTTGCTTCCCTCTATCAAACTTCGTCTTTTGGCATACCACACATTTAGAAACATACTCTTGTATGTTTGCTTTCATGGTAGGCCAATAGAAACATGTTTCAATCCCCTTTAGGGTAGACTGAATCCCTCTATGTCCTGCATAAGGAGGAGCATGAGATTCATACATTACTTTCTCACGTAGTGAGCTAGTAACGCATAGTCTATTGCCATAGAGAAGATAACTATCTTGTAAAGTAAATGGTTCCTCTTTCTTCCCTAGTGCAAGGGCTGAAATCACATCTCTAAAATCGGGATCAATAGCATACTCATCTATCATAGAAGATAGATCATTGTGAGTTGCTATGGAAACCGCATTCACTCTCGGCCATCTTGAGAGTGCATCGGCTACTTGATTATGCTTGCCAGCAATGTGAGCAATATGAAAATGAAATTGCGAAAGAAAATTTACGATGCGGACCTCCACACTCATAGCATTGAAGAGGTGGTCTCTTAGTAGTGTAATTGATATTTTGGCCTCTTGCAGCAAAAGCAGCTACTTGATAGACAGGTTTTACTTGTCCCCAATAGTCCTCCATGTAATATTGTGGACTTTCTTCAAGCACATCCATCCCATAGGCAATATTAGGATCTATATCTTCCTCACAGCCTTCCAAACAACCAATAGATGACTCACAATCCACTTGATTCATAGAAATAATTCTCGGATGATATGGTTGCGGTCCTAGCACTGGAGGTGGTAAGGGTGTTGTTTGAACAACATTTTGGGCCCTAGGGACCATGTGTTGTGACATTTGTTCAAGGGGTGGGGCCGACATCAATGCAAGCATTCGATGTGTGTTTGTCCATGCTAAGGTTGGTCTATTAGCCATCGCGCGTTTAAATACTATGCAATCCTTAGCTTGATGACCATACCTCCCACATACATTGCAGTTCCCATTGAATTTTACTATAAAAGTAGGGCATTCACTGGTACTATGCAGTCCATAGCATACTGAGCACTATTGTTGCTCCCTTCTTGGATACCTATGATTGTTTTGCGGAGCACGATTGTCTCTAAGACTCTCTTGAATAGCCTTGGTGAGATCTGCTAAAGTCATCTCAGATATCTTTGGCTCCTTAGAAATAGGCTTTAGGGTCATTGGCTGATGCCGCGATGCTTGCGAGCTAATAGATTTAGGCTCAACAGAAACTCTTTCTCCTTGAATCATTAAATTATTCTCCAATTGGATCGCATTGGTGGTGACTGCTTCCCAAGTGGTGATACCTGTAATGACTAGGCCATTGTAGATATCCTCATGTCGTAATCCCCTAATGAATCTATCAAGCAATTGGTTATTGTTGAAGCATTTATTTGGATTACAACAAGAATTCAATGCTTTAAGCGACTAATAAAGTCTCTCACCGACTCTCCTTCCTCTAGTTAGGCTTTCTGGAGCTGAGAGGCTACACCCCAACGTACTCCCTCTCGTATGTATTCTTTCAAGAACAATCTCCTAAGAGTAGGGTAAATCACTTTTTCTTCCACCCTTAGGGTTCTATACCAATCCCCTGCCTTCCCACTTAAGGTTAGGGTTAAAGCATTACTCTTATGCACATCATTGTGTTCTCCTAGATAATCGCATATTTATTCAAACACTTTGATATGCTTTCTCACATCCTCGTCTCCACTAAATTTTTGTGTGAGCTTGGCTATTTGTACTACCTTACTTCTAGGCTCTCTATCAGGCGTGTTACGCATATTCTCAGCAATAGATCGACTGATAGCTTGAGCAAATGTTGCCAAGTCACCTAAGTGAGCAGGCACCATGGGTGAAGGCGCTCCAGAGACTATCAAGCGTGTTACGCATATTCTCAGCGATAGATCGACCGATACCTTGAGAAAATGTTGCCAAGTCACCTAAGTGAGCAGGCACCGTGGGTGAAGGGGCTCCAGAGACTACATGTGGAGTAGGTATTGGCATTGGGCTTGGCGCATAGGAAGCCCTTGGGTTCCACGTTTGGTACGGTGTTGTGACATGTGGAAGCCCAAAGTCCATATGGGTGGCCCTGGGCATAGCAAATGTCGGATGTGACATGCTAATGCTAGCCGGTATGGGCCCATGGAAATAAGATCTTGGGTTTTGTGGTTGTGGAGAATAGGTTGTTGAAACAATGGGAGGGGTAGGGACTAAATGAGTACGAGGACCTATAGGTATATACGATTGGTACACACTTGTAGGTACTGTTGCAAGCATTGAGCTACCATGTAGTGGTGCTTTACTAACAAATGAGGTCCATGGCGTGTTTCTTGGCATGCCCATCATTGGGGTAGGCATGGTAGCCATGGTATCATCAAGGGAAAGTTGAGCTAGACTTGGAAAAGTAAACCTATCACTTGTAAGCTCAGATTGCACTGAGAACCCTAGCAAAAGAACATATGGAGGATCCATCGGACTTACCAAGGGAGTATCCATTTGCGATAAGGTCGGTTGGTTAGCCTTCCCTGTATCCAAAAATCTCACGAGACCCGTTGAAGGCATGTGGATCCCCTTGTTCTGTCTCTCTATCTCAATAACCATATGGATGACCTCACAAACTCTTTGTTGTTGATCCTCCACACTAGTAGCACCCATTGTGGATTGTAGGACATCTAACCAACCCACGTGATAGGTGTGACCTGTGTATAGGTCAGTTAGAGTTTTCGTTTGTAGTTCGTACTCCCAGTTCTCATTTAGGAACGCTCCATCTAAGCTTGAGGTGCTAGGGGTGTCCTTTGAACTAGATGCAATGTGGCTCTCTATGGGTTGACCCTTAGTGGTCGCTAATTCAAGAGCACTCGATTGCTCTCCTAGCAAGGATACTGACATAGGAGCTTTCGATCTTAAATCTCTTTGTTGCTCCACCTTGCGTAAGATCTTGATTTTCTTTTCCCTCGCTGCAAGAATATACCACTCAACCTCTTGCACTTTGGCAAAGCTTCTACCATCAGGTAATATAACCTCCGAGGAAAATAGCTCTGAAGAGTCAGGGGGTGCAGTGAATGGAGTATTCACGTGCACACTCTCTAAGGGCATAGGGTCTACGTTGGTCGTGAATGGCTAATTTACTTCCCCACCCCCCTCATTTACATCATTAGCTCCATGTTCAGAGCAAGTGGCTCTACTAAAGGTTCCTTCAAGCGGCTAAGCACGCTTGGCCCGGAGCGTGGACCCATGGCATGCATGTCTTGGCTTGAGCTATCAAGATTAGGCATTGGGAAATCCTCCATGACGTTGTAGTCAGAGGAAGAGTCACTAGCCGCTATGTTTGGATCTTGGTTTGTACTACCTTGGGTCCCCGCTGAGGGCCCAAAACCTAAGGTAGGTGGATAATGAGAACGTGCGTAAGTCGAAATTTTCTCTAGTTGCTCTGTCTCTAGCATATGACCAGAGCGCAGATGCATGTGCCTTTGGCACCCTACAAGCATCGGCAAATAACCTTGAAGGTTAACCGCTTACGTTTTTAGGCTTATCACTTAGATAACTCAGAGGGTTGCGGTGTGCTTTACATCACAACGTTCGGTCACCTGAAGCTCCGTTGGTCCTCAAAAAGGTCGATTTTTAGCTACGTGTGAGGCTAAAATACGTAATTTTGAAGGGCGATTGAGGCTTGAGCCTGAGTGTGAGCTTGGGCTTGGGTCTGGGAGATATTCCCGATCCCGATACTACCTTTAAATTTTTTTAAATTATATATATGTATTTTTATTTTTCTTTTTCTTTTGGGATAAGGTCGCCGCGGCCGCGCTGTACGCGTGAGCACACACACACCTAACCTACCTACTTACAACTAATACAACTACTATTACACACTAACACACTACTACAGTAAGTCATTAGCTCTAACAGATCTACTTACTACTTATTGTACTTTACACAGAACTAGTATTATGGATCTACTACCTTAATCCTAACACCTTATCATAGAAAAACACAGTACCTTTCAATTCCTTATTAACAAAACAATACACATCAGCAAAACAAACTCCTTCTCAACACACACACCTTCCTTCTCTACTTTTTCTACAATCGAAATTGCACCACAAAGCAGCAGAGAGTGGCATTCCCTGGCAGCGGCGCCAAAAATTTGAGCGTCTGTCACACGTGTCAATGCAAGGGACTTGTCAATACATTGTGTGCGAGCCACAAATGGCTCCAAGCACACAACTAGCCTACACTAGTAAGCTCAAAGATGACGATGGTGTGTCACTCACCGGTCTACGCTTGCTGTCGTGGAGGATTCCTCAACACGAAGAAGACGGAGATGCTGCTACTCTGTGATCAACCGTTGTGCCGCCGTCACAATGCTTGATCACTCTCTCTCTCTCTCTCTCTCTCTCTCTCTCTCTCACACACACACACACACACACACACACACACACACACACACACACACACACACACACACACACACACACACACACACACACACACACGCGCTACACACACACACAAGGAGATGAAGAAGAAGAAGATGGAGATGGAGCAAGAGCACTCTTCAATTGCACAAATGAAAGAATGAGTGAATTTTAGGTTTAGTTGACTTTTATATGAGCTCGGTCCATTCACACTTGGGCACCCATGCTTAGCCAACTAATCCCTTGAATGTTCCAGTTAGAGTGTGCCTCTCATCGGCGATCACTCTTACCCTTTTCCTATTGGACAGACAAGCCCGGTACCTGACTCTACCAAATAAATAATATGGCGTCCGTCTTAGGTGATAGGAATGTGTGTGAGGGTTAACAACATTTTTATGCGAATACTTTGAGAAAATAGAGAGAGAACGTGATTAGAGGTAGCAACATAACCATTATAATTAATTGGCTTGGCATGAACTTTGAGAAAATAGAGAGAGAACTTGATTAGAGGTAGCAACCATTATATTTAATTAGCTTGGCATGAACAATACTTTGCAAGAGAGAGAATTAGAGAACTTGATAATAGTTGAGGACGGGATTTATGTAGAGCAGGTCCCCCCTCCAAAAGGCTTTTGTATTATAGTTTCTCCCATAAAGAGAGACTTGGTACAATACAAGCTTTGTGTTCCTTGAGACATTGCTAGTGCAATCGAGATAGAGAGATTCATGCACCACAATTATGCTCGTAACTTAATCTAATGAAAGCATTAACTTGTCCTTGGCCTCAATCCCAAGACCTCAAACACCTTCGCATGTGGAGAGAGCTATCAGGGAATGAGGGTACAGAACATGAAGAAGAAGTAACATACAAGAAATAAGTAGTTTCCTCTCATACCATTACTCATTGGGCTTATCATAGCATAGTAGCATAGTAATGGAGATGAAGAAGATGGAAATAATAGCATTGAAGCATGGCTCTTGATTGTATTTGCATTCCATAGCCTAGAGTGTTGGTGTAGTCTCTCCACTTCTCAAGCTTGGAGAAGGAGATGGCTTGTGTGCACAACACACAATGGGGGAGTGTGGGTGTGGCTTGTGTAGTATATGAGAGAGAGAGAGAGAGAGAGGATTCAATTTTTCTACTTTACTCTTGCTAAAAGACTATTGGCTCAAGCCTTGGGCTAGCCAATGAATGGATGTAGTCATAACAAGCAAGGGGTATGGCATTTAGACAAGTGTCCTCTTTTACCCCTTTGAGAGAAAGATCTTAATTATTTAATTGTAGCATTTGGACAAGTTTCCTCCTTTCCCCCTTTGAGAGAAAGATCTAATTATTTAATTGAATATAAATTCTCACTAGACCTCCATATACGTCATCCAATAGGATTCAGACACATTATGAGGGAAATATTTCTAGGGGCTTGACATGTATCCTTTATGCCTCTTGAGTCTTGGGCTTGCTTTGAATGTGTGTGTGTGAGAGTGTTCTCTCTCATACCCCTACCTTTAGGGCTCATCTTTGACTTGAACACCGCAAGCACCTTGGTCATCAAGCACGACAAGCACCCCAAGCACCTTAGTCCTTAAGCATGACAAGCACCTCAAGCACCTTAGTCATCAAGCACCTCAAGCATCTTAGTCATTAATCATGACAAGCACCTCAAGAACCTTGGTCATCAAGCACGACAAGCACCTCAAGTACCTTAGTCAACAAGCACGACAAGCACGACAAGCACCCCAAGCTTGGGTCCGGTTCTCACTTCAAACTTAGCCCTACCTTGCCAAGGTCCTAGGTCTAAGGACTTTTAACAATAACCTTTGGAGGTCTTTAATGTAGCTAACCCTAAGTTATTTTACGCTCCATTAGATGCACGTTGCTCTTTGATAGACTTTCTCCTTTTGGACCCCTATGGAGATGTAGCCATCTCTCCTCTTGGTCCCCTCTACTGAGATAAGTCTAGAAGCATTTATTGCACATTGCTCTTTGGTAGATATCGAGATGCAACCATCTCTCCTTTTGGTCCCTGTTGAGATAGAAGTGCATATCTATATCTTAACTCTTGTTCCCCTTTTATCTTCCCATACTAAATGATGAGTTTAATATGAGGAAATCATTTGGTAAAGTTAGATATTAGATTTTGTGACATTACCTCGCTCTTGAAATCATAGTTGTCCTGGACTATGAGGTAGAGAAGATATAGCCTAGTCATTTGTCCATGTTTCTTAGCAGGTAGAGGATCCCTTTTTACCGTACAATATCATTCTAGAATGGATGACTAATCCATTTGGTGCTCGAGAGACTTAGCTGCCGCAAGCATGTACATGATGACTCATGACTCTTGAGTCATGAACATAGATAGACAAGACTACAAGATGATCAAAGTATAAGGTCTTTAGTCCATATCATACTTCCAAACTAGAGTGAAAAATTCTACTTTAGCATTTGGTAGACGTCGTCTCCACAAACGTGATCCTGAGCATGCATACTTCTTAAATTTTGTGCACAATAAAAGAAAGAGAGAGTCTTATAAGACAAAAAAATTGTTCATTTAAAATACATTTTCATATGCTTACTCTAAGGCATCATTCTAAGCATCGACAAAGCTCATATTATCCTTAAAATAGGTTCCTTGCATCCATCTAGCATCTTTAAAAGGACAATTCTTAAACTTAATAAGATATCGTCAGGGATAATTTTACCATTTCTTAATACCTTGTCTTCATGTCGTAGGATGGACTCAGATTGAAGTACCTCTTCTTGATCTTCCGTTTTTGGAGGGTCAGTAACTCTTGCTTATTTTGGTGACGCTCCTTTGTAAGGCTTAAGTAGGCTCCCATGGAAAACATTGTGCACAATCCAATGGTTGGGAAACTTTAATTGATAATACATCTCATTGGTTGGTTTAAGAAGTTAAAAAGGACCATAGTATCTTTCTGCTAGTTTAGCATAATACTCTTGGTGGCCCGTAGGATTCTTGTCCATAGTATGCCTTAGATGAGCCTTGAGAAACTTTAGCAAGACCCAATCATTTTCTTTAAAGCTTAAGGCTCTTCTGTGCTTATTAGCAACATCCCTTTTTGCCTTTCCAATGAGATGGATATAACATCTATAATCTTTGGAAAATATTCTTGTAAGTCGCACCTATATTCATCAAAACAGAGCAAAGATCTTCCCATGTACCTTAAGTAGTAAGGTACTTTTAGGTCTTCCTTCTATGATTTTGAAAGATGCCTTCCCCGTAGTAGTATGGACAATGTTATTGTATGCATACTCTACAAGAGGTAGGCATTTTTTCCATTGTGAACGTTGATCTATTTCAGTAACATAGATCTTAAGTAGATCTAGAATTGTAAGGTTGGCTATTTCACTTTGGCCATCCGTTTGTGGGTGACAGGTCAAAGAGAAATTGAGCCTAGTACCTAGATTCTCAAAGAGACCCTTCCAAAAATTACTGGTCATTCAAGGATCTCTATCTGACACTAATGATGTTAGCAAGCCATGGTGTTTGAAAATTTGGGATATGAAGAGGGTTTCCTTTTGTGTGCCTCAATAGTCTTTTTGATAGGTATAAAAATGTGCTTGTTTGCTAAACCGGTCTACTATTGTCCATATTCCCTTATTCCCATATTCCCATGGATGGACTTGGGCAATCCAAAGATAAAATCCATGGATGCTCTCCCATGGTGAATTAGAAATTGACAAAGGCTGGAGCAATCCAGGTTGCCTCCCCCTATCATACTTTGTCTTTTGGCATACCAAACATTTTGACACATAGTCTTGTATGTCCATTTTGATGGTAGGCCAATAGAAATATGTATCTACTCCTTGAAGAGTAGGTTGAGTCCCACTATGCCCCGCATAGGGAGGAAGATGGGATTCATACATCACTTTGTCACAAAGAGAGTGAGTAACACATAGCCTATTGCCATGGAGAAGATGATCATCCTGCAAGGTGAATGGTTTTTCTTTCTTCCCTAAGGCAAGGGCTGAAATTTCATCTTTAAAATCGGAGTTAGTAGCATACTCATCTATCATAGAAGATAGATCATTGTGAGTTGCTATAGACACTACATTAGCTCTTGGCCATCATGATAGTACATTAGCTACTTAATTGTGCTTACTTAGCAATGTGAGCAATATGAAAATTGAATTGCGAAAGAAAATTTTCCCACCTCATTTTTTTGTCGGAGAGCTTGGTTTGCATCATAAAGTACTTAAGACTTTAGTGATCCATGTGTAGGATGAATGGAGTCCCCAAAAGATAGCGCTTCCATGTGTCAAGGGCATGTAGGACAGCTAGTAGCTCCTTCTCGTAGATTCCCAATACTCGCTCGTCAGAATTGAGTCCTCAACTCTCATATGCTATGGCATGCCCTTCTTGAAGCAAAATTGCTCCAAGGAAATCTCCACAAGCATCACATTGGACCTCAAATGGCTTTGAGAGATCTAGTAGTGTGAACACAAGTTGAGAGATAAGCTTCTTGCTCTTTTGCAGTCATGAATACTTAGCGTTCTTTTTCATTAAGTCATGTAATGGGCCTACTATAGCAATAAGTTTCCTATAAAGCATCTATAGTATGCACACATACCCATAAATCTTTGTAGCTCCTGTAGATTCCTTGGATTAGGCCATCATTTTATTACCTCTAACTTTGTTGGATCCATACAGGTGCTATCTTAAGAGATAATATGACCTAAATATTGAATCTGTTGTAGGAAAAATTCACTTTCCTTTTGATTAATGAAAAGATTATTTTCTCACACAACTTGAAAGATTACCTGGAGGTGTCTCTTGTACTCCTCAAGAGAATTTGAGTGATTTAGGCTGGTAGCCATGCACCATATCTTGTTAGCATCAATGGTATAGATTCCTCCAAATGGACTATAGTCGATGCCCAATCCTCTATACACCCTTGGGAAAGGGGGTGCAAACACCTCATCCAAAATCTCCATCACCAATTTTTGAAATTGATAATTTGGTGATTGGCATGCATTTTTAAACATGACGGTGAACAACTAGAATTTTTGGTAGGCCGAATGAACATTTTCTTGTACCAGGAAAGTTCAATCCTCAATACCATATAAACATTCAAAATAATTTTCCTAGTTTTTCTATTTTTTCAAACATTCGCATCCTTCAACGTCTGAACATCAATCTTAAAATCTCTCCAAGCTTTAACCTAGTCTTTGATACCAGTGTGAGGTCCTTGTCCCCTTTTTAAGGAGCAAAGTACCTTTGATAGGTTTCCAATTTTGAGAAATAAAAACCAACAGGAATTGCCTTAGCTACTATATAGCCACGGGCATGAACTATTAGTGAAGGATTGGTCCTATCTCGCTATGGTGGAGCGTGACCACCATAACCCTATCTAAATACTATCTATAATCAATTATACTTATAAATCTTAAAGTGACCAACCTGTACGTTTTTCCCCCATGTTTAGAAGCACAACCGTAAAGGTTCGTCTCTTTTGAGATTTATGAATTAAAAAAAGAAAAATTCTAGCATTAGAACCCGACTCATCGGGTCCACCCATCCATAGAATGATAATACCATGGTATCATTTTCCCACTTCCCATATCGCACTTACCCTTATTTTGTTATCTAATTACTTCCACATTGTTTAAACATACATGTTCCTTTACCTTATTTATGATACTCGTTTGTTAAAACAGCCCTTCAAACAATATTACAAATAGTAATCAAGCAAGAAGTAGTCTAAACCAACAACTTTTGGAATAGATTCACTTAAGAATCTCTACTTGTGCCATTAGGTCCGATCAGTATATACATTATTTATAAAAACCCTTGTCATACTGAGTGTCCCTCGTCATTGTGCTAACCTGGGCGTACTCTTGCCACATCAACAATAGTGTCAAACCGAGCGTCACCCTCACGCCATGGAAAAACATAATCGTAGTATCCAGCTGGGCCATCCTAGGTGTACTCCCCACCGTGGCATCAATTGTACCACCCTTGGGCATCATCTCACGCCTGCACAGCTGCCACCTAATGTCAGCGCTATCAAAGTAGAGAGTCTTGAGGGAAACCATATTAAAAGTATTGGACATACATTATTTCCTATGGAAAATAGCTTAACCAAACATTCTTTCCTACTTGTCATACATATTCCGAGTTTCTTGGGGTTAAGCCCCTTGGTTTCGGGGGGCTATGTTTTCCTTTCCTAAGGTGATTAATATATCTCTATGGTCTCGCATATGCAATGATGCATAACTTAAAATTACATTACTAAGTTGTACCATACTTCTGGTTGGTCCGATTTTTGGTGGAGATATAGCATGTTCCGCAAGAGTTCCCACGTTACTTGTATCGGCTTCATGATCATTAGCGCCTTGGGTTCGAGAACGCTTTTTGGAGCCATTTTTTTGTACTACACTTAGGTTATACTCTTAAAACTTTAAATTGGTAAATTTTCCTACTAATTTCTTTGAGAACTAAGGTCATTTTTACATATAAGAATTTCTTGAATATTACTTTACTAAAATTCTCAAAGAGAGTCTATAATTTGAACCCTCGCCAATTCGGTTTGCAGTTAGTGTTAGTGCACTACACCTAATTTCTATATGTCCAAAAATTTTCATAATCTTAATTAACCAAGAATTAAGTGTGTAAACTACGAAATTGAAAGTTTAGAAATACATTAGTTTTATGCATGACATTTCTAATCCAATTCTAACTTCAATTTTCTATACTTCAACTAAATCAATTTTTAGTATTATTCAAAATACTAATTAGTCTAATTGATAATAAAATTGGTGAATGAAACTTTTATTATGATAAGAAGAGTGTGATGAGTACTCTTATGTATTAACTTTCAATTAACTATGCATAAGTTAATAGTTAAGCTGTACTAATTAGAAAGAGTACATATAATTAGAGAGATTAGAGGAAAAGAGAACACACACATATACTTTCTAAGGCTAATTGATTCTTACTAATCCATTAGAGAGATTAGAGTAAAAGAGAACACACACATATCCTTTCTAAAACTAATTGAATCTTACTTATCCACTAGAGAGATTGGAGTACAAGAGAACATACACACATCCTTTCTAAGCTAATTGAATCTTACTAATGCACTAAAGAAATTAGAGTAAAAGAGAACACACACACATCCTTTTCTAAAGATAATTAAAATTTACTAATCCACTAGAGAGATTAGAGTAATAGATAACATACACATATCCTTCCAAAAGCTAATTGAATCTTACTTATCCATTAGAGAGATTAGAGTACGAGAGAACATACACACATCCTTTCTAAAGCTAAATGAATCTTACTAATCCATTAGAGAGATTAGAGTACGAGATAATATACACACATCCTTTTTATAGCTAATTAAAATTTACTAATCCATTAGGGAGATTAGAGTACGAGATAACATACACACATCCTTTCTAAATCTAATAAAATTCTCTAAGAGAAGTGGTAGCACTTTGTGAGTATTATAGAGGCAATCTCTATGCCCAAAGTGTGAGTATGGCTACTCTATTTATAGAAAAAAAAGAAAAACGTCTAAATTTTTTAATTTTCAAAAAATATAATATTTTATCTAAAAAAATTCTCTAAAATTCATACCTGCAGTTTTGGTCCCTTGTGGTACTCATCATCTTGACCAATTTGTCCTCATCATACAGAGATAAGGCCCCACAGGCCTCCTCATTAAGATTAGTCAAGAATAACCTCTCGTTTCCATGTGATTGTGTGTCCCACTGTCCCCTCCTATGTGAGTCCAGGTGAGTCCATATGCCTTCATGTGCCATCCATGTGTATCTTTTGACTTTATAGTTATTTTATTTACCTTTTTAATGATAAATTACTTTACATTCTTAAGTTAAACTTTATTGTCTTAGAATAACTTTACAAAAGTAAGAGAAAATTCTACAATTAGTAAATAAGTCTTGTAATAAGTTAGTTAGTGTTTGTATAGCAACATGTCAAAATTTTGTAGCGTAAATTTTAAATTCTAGGTTTTCTCAGCCTACGGTTCATAATTTGAACTCAAATATCTTAAATAATGAGCGATGGTTGAAAAATTCAAATGCGTAATAGAACTTGTGTGAATTTTGAAAGTAGAGACCTTACACCTTCAAACTATCTCCTTCTCCAACTCCTTCTCTACCATGATCATGATGTCCTGGTTTATTTTTAGAGCTCTCTTTCTCTCTTTTCCTCTTATCTTTTGGGACACGATCTCCCCAAAGCAAGTGACTCAAAGCTCCAAGGAAGGTGCAAAGGAAGGTATCAACTACTCCAATCGTAGCGCAACCAGAGGTATCAACTATGGAAGGAGTCGAAGCCACCCAACCTCAACTACAAGAGGTAGTTCAACACGTTAATAATCCTACAAATTGAATTTATAATTTTCAATTGTTATATATGCTGACCTAGTAAGTCAATCTTAGAAATTCCCTTAAACCATCCAAGAAACATGATTATATCACACGAAACAAGCATATGATTTTGTAGTGTAGTGAAAGAACTATTTGAAAAATAGTTACTCGTTGATAAATTATCACTATTTGATGTTAGGAGTTAGTTAATCATGTTTTAGACATCACTTAAAGAAAATAATTATTGAAAGAATATCTTGTTTCTAGTTATAACTTGCGGTTAGCGAGATGATTTCACAATTAACAGAGAATAAGTTGAAGTTATCAACTCTTTTTTTGTCCTGTGTGATTAGCAATATGCCTTGTGGTTAGCAAGATGCCTTGCGGTTAGCGAGATGGCCGGTTAGGGATTGGGGAAGTTTGTGCATTTTGTGGTTAGCAAATAAGTAAATCCTTTGCAATGGCTCTGTTCGGTTAGACAGAGAAAGTCTATGGATAGCGGTAAACTCTTAAGTATAATTGAAAATTCATTTTTTTGTTGAAATATAAGATGTCTTCATTAGGCCTTGTTTGAGAAAGAATTGTTTTGGTGATTTTTGAAGGGCTGTATGAAATAACCAGTGCCCAGAATTAATAAAGGAACCCTGTTTTTATATATAAAACATTGTGGTAGTAATTAGAAAACAATAAGAATGGGTGAGTGTGGTGTAAAAAGTGGGAGACTAGTATCCAAATGGACATATGTCTATGGACAAGTGGACGTGATTAGTCGGGTACTTTTCAGAAAACTATTGGTTGGTTAAGCATAAGTCTCATATCACATTCAGAATTTATAAATGGTGGTTGTGCATTGTTTATAGATCCAAACTATGTCAATGAGATCTTATCTTTATGCTATAGGAATTAGCTTCCATTAGAATCCTTGATTTATCGACCTGGCTTGTGGTGTAGGACCCTTACAACCACAATCGCGATGGATAGAGGTATTCTTCTCTTTTGTTGCTCGTATCCTAGAAAAATTGGAGTAGGGTGTCGTCAATGGAACTTAAGAATAAAGAAAGGCTAACTATCAAGTTGCCCCAATCTTCCAGGTTGGGGACCTCATAATTGGCATCCGAGCCTTAGGTTTAAATTTTGGTTTCTCAGTAGTCTGTACTATTATTGGGTTGAATGCATGAATACATAGCTTGCCACTATTATCCTATTTGTTTTGTAGCACAAATTTATGGACACCAACTGTTTAACTGTCTTTAAAGCAATGTATTACACTGCTTGCTGATCACCAATTAATCTTTGAATTTCGCATTCTTGTCAAGATTTTTACACCTTATATAACTCTTGATCCATCAAATATATGGTTATATACAAGGTGCTAGGTTCTTGGATCAACTTTTGCCATTTGAGTACCTCACATTGAATACTTGGAAATTGACTTGCACTAAATCAAGTGGGTTGAAGACTTCAAGCTGACTCGATACTTTCAATTTTTATGAAGCACCATTGACCATCATGACTCCGGATCCAGTTAATTTTCCATCGATGGATTTATGACAAAGTGACATCAGTTATCCCTGCAAATTGAGTTGTTATTTATAATCACACTCGATCGACCTTGTGTGTAAGGTCCCCGTCCTAAAAGGTCGGGGCGACTTGGAAGATAGCCTTCTTTATCCTCTAAATCGGTTGACGACACCCTACTCCGATAACGCGAAGCAGAGATATGAGCAACGAAAGAGAAGAAGACTTCCACCTGATGTGTTTGTAGTTGCAAGACCCTACGCCATAAGCCAGGTTGATAAGATAAAAGGTTCTATGGACTCTAGATCATACATTATAAGAAAATAAACCCTTTCACATATTAAGGATCCAAAAACAACGCCTTTTTCCCCGCGTTTAAGAGGCACGACCACCATCCTTAAATCCTAAATATGACATGAGATAAATCTCTGGCTAATGAAGATAAAGTGAAAAGTACTCGACTAATCGAGTCTACCCATCCTTGACCGGCAACCTGAGCCGGTCCCCACTTTCCACACCGCACTCACTCTTTTTACCACACTGTTTAACATATACAAACAGTGTTCCTTGATTAGTTTCAAACACAGGTTCTTTTATACAGCCTTTCAAACAATACCAAAACAGTTCAAACAAGGTCTAATATAACAACCCTATTATTTAACAAAAACAACTTTTCCAATTTCTCATGATTTTGCCGCTACCCGCGGACTTTGTTTGTCTAACCAACAGAGCCTTTAATGCAAAGGATTTATTCGCTAACCACGAATTGCGCAACCTTCCCATCTCGCTAACCGCGAGGCATCTTGCTAACCGCCAGGCATCCCGCTACCCGCGAGGCATCTCGCTAATCGTGAGGAACAAAAGAGAGCCGATAACCTCAGCTTAATCCATGCTACCCGCAGGATCATCTCGTTACCCGTGAGAACAAAATATATTCTTTCAATAATTTTTCTCATTAAATGATTCATCAAACATGATCATCCAATTCTTCATATCAATCAAAAACCACTGATCAAACAATAACAATTTATTAAACAATAAAATTCCAACAACAGTGACAATTTATGAAACAGTTCTTTTACTAATCTATGAAAACATATGCTTGTTTCATGTGATTGAACAACAGTAAGGTGTAAGTTCTTCATCTTACCGGTCAACTATGCATAATTATAAATTTGTCTTACCAGATTTGGGGCGCGTGCGGCTAACTCCTATGCTAGAGGCTGGACGGCTTCAACTTCTTCCTTGGTTGATTCTTCCGCATGAGATACGTTTGGAGTTGACACCTTTCTTCCCACCTTCCTTGGTGGTGCAACGGCATGGGCATCCTTAGAACTTCGCGTTACACGCTTCGGAGCCATAGCTTCGGAATGGAGAAAATAAAAGCGCGTTGTTGTAGAGAGAGAGAGAGAGTGTGTGTGTGTGTGTTCACAAATCGGGTGACGACACGTCGACGATTGGAAACAGAGATGGCTTGAAGTGAGAGGTTAAGGGAGAGATGCTTCCTCCGGCGCGTCGCTGCGAGAGAGCTTCCGCTTCTGTAGATGTGTGTGTTCAAAGTGAGAGGAGAAGTGTCCTTTATATAAACCCTAGGGGAGTGCTAAGAATATTGAGAGGTTTCAAGAATAGGAGAAGGAAAAAGCTCGCGCGTCGTCGCGGCTCTAATTTATTTATTTATTATTTTTATTTATTTTTTGGTACGCAAATCCTATGCGTGATTTTAAAAAGCTCTATACTTACAAGTTCCCATTCTATTTTGAAAGAGAGAAAGAAAGAAATATCCTAATTTTAACTCACCTCTCTTTCTTTCCTAAAAATACTATTTCTAAGTTTTTTCTTCACACATAGATTAGGTTCCCACATAAACCTATTGTTCCACATAAAGAAAGATCATAAATAAATGGATTTTGAACCCGATTTTCAATCCGATTGCTGTAATAAGCACATGATGATTCACAAAATTGAGAATCTCAATTACTTTGCAAAATAACTGGAATGACTTATATGGATAAATGTTGGGTACATTACAATCTCCCCAACTTAGGGATTTGAGATGTCCTCATCTCGAGAAAAAGTGAGGATACTTCTACTTTAATTACTAGTGACCATCATTATCTCTAAAAGGGTAATATTCTTAGTCTGCTTCACTTACTCCTGCTACTCTGTTATTCAGTCGTGGGCAAGAGTTTCAATAATGTCCCAACTCTCCACATTCAAAGCATCGAACATTCTAGCGTCGAGAATCTATCACATTAGCAGCATTAACCCTTTGTGGTTGTCTAACTATCGTTGAAACTTTGATTCTGTTCAATTCTTTTTGTAATCCCTTGTTCCTTCATTAAAGGTTTGGCTCCTAGTAAAGCATCTTGTACAGTGGTAGGTTTCAAGGCTTCCAATAGCGAGCAAATGGGTTCTCTTAATCGTTGACAAAAGTGAGCTACCTGCTGCTCTATGGTCATTGACGGTGCATAACGTCTAAGTCTTACAAACTTTGAGTAGTACTCTTCCAAAGATAAACTGTATTGTTTCAAGCTAAAGAACTCATTCATCTTTATCGCTTCATGGACAGGAGGTAAGTATCTTTCCTTCACCGCTTGTTTGATCTCCCACCAACTCTGAGAGTTATCCAACACTCCCATGTAATGACAATGTTGTTTCCACCATAATTTCGCTTCCCCTGAGAGGCGAAACATCCCTAACATCGCTTGATTTGTAGGTGTGGTCCTTGCAGCAGAGAAGTAATCATCCATAGCTTCAATCCATACTTCTGCTTCTTTCTCAATACCATCACCCTCTCCTTTAAAAGAAGGTGGTTGCATTTGTTTGAGCAACAACTTCTTCTCCTGAATCTCCGTATAGAGAGCATCGTTCTGAGGGTTTTCCAACGTAGAAGTGATTTGAGGATTCCCCTGAGTGTACATCAATGTTTGTAATAACTTAAATCAATAGGGTACTTTCGAAACTTAGTCTTATCCAGTCCACTAAAAGCTCAATCGTATGACTTAATCAATCCTTACTTATACGATTCATTAAAACCCAATCACATGACCTAACCAATCTTGACTTAACCAGTCATGACTTATCCAATCCGTCAAACTCAATCATAAGACTTAACCAATCATGATTATCTCAATCACATGACTTAACCAGTCATGGATCATCCAATCTACACAAAAACTCACTTACATGACTTAACCAGTCAAACAATGTCTTTGTAGAAAAAACTCAATCTTTTAATCATAAAGTCATCAAAATGTCATATAGGAGTCTACAAAAGATCTCTCCAACAGCAAACATAATAGAGGTTTCAACCATAACTATGATACACATCAATCGGCATATTGTAATATCCCTTCAAGTCTTGTAATGGGGATAAAAAACCATACACATGAAGAAGCTTGAAGTAGCCAACTAAATCTTTTTAACCTAAGCTCTGATACCAACTGTAAGGTCCCCGTCCTAAAAGATTGGGGCGACTTGGAAGATAGCCTTCTTTATCCTCTAAATCCGTTGACGACACCCTACTCCGATAATGCGAAGCAGAGATACGAGCAACGAAAGAGAAGAAGACTTCCACCTGATGTGTTTGTAGTTGCAAGACCCTACGCCACAAGCCAGGTTGATGAGATTAAAGGTTCTATGGACTCTAGATCATACATTATAAGAGAAGAAAATCCCTTTCACATATTAAGGATCCAAAAACAATGCCTTTTTCCTCGCGTTTAAGAGGCACGGCCACCATCCTTAAATCCGAAATATGACATGAGATAAATCTCTAACTAATGAAGATAAAGTGAAAAGTACTCGACTAATCGAGTCCACCCTCCTTGAGAGGCAACCTGATCCGATCCCCACTTCCACACCGCACTCACTCTTTTTACCACACTGTTTAACATATACAAACAGTGTTCCTTAATTAGTTTCAAACACAGGTTCTTTTATACAGCCTTTCAAACAATACCAAAATAGTTCAAACAAGGTCTAATGTAACAGCCCTATTATTCAACAAAAACAACTTTTCCAATTTCTCATGATTTTGCCACTACTCGCGGACTTTCTCTGTCTAACCAACAGAGCCTTTGCAAAGGATTTATTCGCTAACCACGAATTGCGCAACCTTCCCATCTTGCTAACCGCTAACCGCGAGGCATCTTGCTAACCGCCAGGCATCCCGCTACCCGCGAGGCATCTCGCTAACCGCGAGGAACAAAAGAGAGCCGATAACCTCAGCTTAATCTTCGCTACCCGCGGGATCATCTCGCTATCCGCGAGAACAAAATATATTCTTTCAACAATTTTTCTCATTAAATGATTCATCAAACATGATCATCCAATTCTTCATATCAATCAGAAACCACTTATCAAACAATAACAACTTATTAAACAATAACAATCCAATAACAGTGACAATTTATCAAACAGTTCTGTCACTAATCTATGAAAACATATGCTTGTTTCATGTGATTGAACAATCACGTTTCCGGTCGGTTTAAAGTAAGGTCTAAGTTCATCTTACCGGTCAACTATGCATAGTTATAAATTTGTCTTACCAGTTTTGGGGCGCGTGTGGCTAACTCCTGTGCTAGAGATTGGACGGCTTCGATTTCTTCTTCGGTTGATGCTTCCGCATGAGATACGTTTGGAGTTGACATCTTTCTTCCCACCTTCCTTGGTTGTGCAACGGCATGGGCGTCCTTAGAACTTCGCGTTACACGCTTCGGAGCCATAGCTTTGGAATTGAGAAAAGAAAAGCGCGTTGTTGTAGAGAGAGAGAGAGAGAGAGAGAGAGAGAGAGAGAGAGAGAGAGAGAGAGAGAGAGAGAGTTCACAAATCGGGCGATGGCACGTCGACGATTGGAAATGGAGATGGCTTGAAGTGAGAGATTAAGGAAGAGAGGCTTCCTCCGGCGCGTCGCTACGAGAGAGCTTCCGCTTTTGTAGATGTGTGTGTTCAAAGTGAGAGGAGAAGGGTCCTTTATATAAGCCCTAGGGGGGTGCTAAGAATATTGAAAGGTTTCAAGAATAGGAGAAGGAAAAAGCTCGCGCGTCGTTGCGGCTCTATTTTATTTTTTTTTGGTACGCGAATTTTATGCGCGATTTAAAAAACTCTATACTTACAAGTTCCCATTCTATTTTGAAAGAGAGAAAGAAATAAATATCCTAATTTTTAACTCACCTCTCTTTCTTTCCTAAAAATACTATCTCTAAGCTTTTTCTTCACACATAGATTAGGTTCCCACATAAACCTATTGTTCCATATAAAGAAAGATCATAAATAAATGGATTTTGAACCCGATTTTCAATCCGATTGCTCTGATAAACTCATGATGATTCACAAAATTGAGAATCTCAATTACTTTGCAAAATAACTGGAATGACTTATATGAATAAATGTTGGGTACATTACATTGTGTAACATTTAATGGTTTATAAATCTTGTAAATAGCACGGAAAATAACTTAACATAGTGAGCATTTCATTAAGAGCAAGCTCCTAATGAGCATAAAAGAGTACTTGGTTGGAGATAGCAACATTAGTATAACACCTAATTAGTTTGGCATAACAATAGGATTTACATCGGTCCCCCCTCCATCAGGCATTTGTATTATAGCTTCTCCCATTAAGAGAGACTTTGTACAATACAATTCTTTGTGTTCCTTGGTAAAAAAATCATTGGTTCTATGAAGATGGAAGCTTCATGCACCAAACTGATAACACATAACATCAATTCCTCGTTGGTCTCAGACCCAAGACCTCACACACCTTCGACGATGGTGAGAGCTAGCGGGGTATGAGATTATATCTAGAGGAAGAAGGGGTATTCTTACGAGAAAGAAGTATTTACTCATTTAATTACTCTTGTAGCTTAGCTTAGCTTAGTAATTAGATAATAGAGGAGAGAAGCGTGGAATTGAAGATTGGCTCTTGGTTGGATTTGCATTCCATATCCAAGAGTTGTTGGTGTAGGCCTCCATTCTCAAATCTTGGAGAAGAAGATGAGCTTTCCATTAAATCTTGGAGAAGGAGATGAATTTCTTTCTCTACACATGAGTTGTGTGAATGTGTGTTGAATTATGCCTTTACAAATCAGTCCCCTCTCTCATCTTGGTCGACCCCTCTTGTAATTTACTCATGTTGGCTTCCTATTGGCCCTTGAAAAGCTTAGCCAATAGCATTTGAGCAAGCTTTTTACTCATGCTATTGGCCGGTGAAAAGATTAGCCAATAGCTTTTGAGAGGCCCAGTCAAGAGCCTTGTGACAAGTGTGCACCCCTGTCCTCTTTTGTAAAGCTCAGATAATTAATTTAATTATATAAACTTTTATTGGACCTTTTAGTCTTCTGACCAATAGGAATTAATCAAATTTCACTACAACAAAAAAGGTGTCATCGACGTATATGTCGACCCTTAACATCGCTATCTGTGTCCCTGTGAAACTGTCGGAATTTGCATCGATATACGTGTGGAATGGCTTTATTTGCGACGTAGATAGCGATGCAGATATAGACGTAGTTATAGACACAGATAGCGATGCACATTCTGACAGAAGTATAGACGCAGATATAGATGCATATATCGACGACCATAACAGAAAAAAAAAATCTTGGACAGAGGACAGGTAGCCTGGTCTGTGCATAGTGAAAAGATGGACACAACCACCATAGCCAGACTTCTTGCCCTCTGTCCAAGAAAGCGAGCAGCACCAAAATCAACCGTGCTCCCGCGAAATTTTGGCAGAGTTCCCTTCGTTTTTACATAAACTTTTCAAAAAAAACCATATCATGTATACGTCTCCTACATGCTATCCATGTAGGATCTCACATGAGATTTAAGGCCAATGAAAGAAATGAAATGAATTTTGTGCAAAACCATAACGGTACCAACTTAAAAGCATAACCATAACAAACCATAACCATAACTTAAAAGCATAATCATAACTTAAAACCATAACGAGCCATAAACACTTTGATCAAAACCATAATGTAGATAACCATAACCATAAACAAAATTAACAATAACCATAAGCATAACCAAAATGTTAAACATAACCAATAAACAAAACCTGAACCATAACTATGTCTATACAAGAATAGGAGAAATAACCATGTCTATACAATGACAATGACAATAACCATAAACATAAGGAAAACAATAACTGTCTGAACAATAACCATAACCATATATGTCTATACAACAAAGAGACACAGAAGCGTGTCTGTGTCTCACAAAGCATATATATGAAATCCGGTCCACTGATGACTAGGCGTCACAACTTGCACATATGACAACTCACAAAATTAGTATTGATATTACTTCACATATACTTACTTAATTAAATCAACTCACACATATTAACGTCTCACCTCAAGCGATCAGCGAGACTATAAGGCCTCCCAGTCTATAGGCTCTCCTAAAGCATCAAGATCATTCAATACTTCATAGATACCTCTGCGATATCCATCTGACTCCTCCTGGCGTATCGAGGCTCGATGCATCGCAAGATTCTGCGTTTATACAAAAATCAAAGTAATAAGAATACATGATTCTTCGTGTTTTAAAAAACGCCATAGTTAAGATTGGATTAGAAACTCACAAACTCATAGCGAAAGGTGTCGAAGCCTCCGCTGCCAAGATGAGATGTCCCCCTGGTCAACTGTTGTATCTGTGCGGCCTCACGCTGCTGTCTGAACAGCGTGTCCGCTGTCCGCTCATCCTCCCTGATCTGCAGCCACGTCTCATGTGGGATGCCCGAAGGCTTTGGCGAGCCGGTCCCGAAAGCCTTCCGAGCTACATCTCGTCGATGTTTCACGGTGTCCCGTGCAACACCCTTGATCCACCTCCTCGGAACAACGTTTGAACCCGGAGTAGGCTGGTACTCTCTCAAGATGGTCTCCACTATGTAACCGACTTTGTCCTGATCCTGCTGACCTTCGCGCAAGTGATGGCCATCTGGAAGATAACGGTGGTGGTCTTGATAAATTGTCTTTCGAAGAGAGGTAGAATAACGCACATCCAAAGACTGCCCACAAATTGGACATGCATTGTATCCCGAAGTTGTTATATATATCTCGAAGTTGTTAGCCCTGCATATAGTAAAGCATGAATTAGGCCAAGGCAAAGTTCTTGCGAATAGCAAGAATTTTGTAAATCAAGAACCATTACCAGAAGCTTCTCCATATCCTGGCCAATCATGCAGAGTCCACATAAGAAGTCCATGGATCCTTGCATGCTGTTCTCCCACTAGTTCAACCGCATCTGCTATGTCGATCCCATGCCATAACTCATGGAGCTCGTCAACTAGTGGAGCTAGATAAACATCCATGTTTTTTGCCTTAAACTTACTTGGTACAATCAAGCTTAATATCAAATGACCCTTCTTGATGGCAAGCCACGGCGGCAGGTTGTAATCGATAAGGCACACAAGCCAAGTGCTCCATGACGAGCTTCTCAAGCCAAATGGATTGACTCCATCCATTGCCATGCCCAAACGCAAATTGTGTGGTTCACTCTTAAAATGTGGCCAAGTATCTTCAATGTGCCTCCAGGCCTTTGAATCAACGGGCACCCTAAATGTTGCGTCAGTGGATCTATTCGTAGAATTCCACCGCATCAACTTTGCAATGGAACCACAACGAAACAGGCTTTTTAATCTAGGAATAATAGGGAAATGCTGCAACACTTTAGCTGGCACTGTCTCACCAACTGCATCTTGTTTGTAGTGCATTGCTCCGCACTTAGGACACGACAGAAAATCTGCAAATTCATTGCGAAAAAGAATGCAATCATTTGGACATGTATGAATCTTGTTGTAGTCCAAGCCAATTGAGGTCAATTGTTGCTTTGCATCTGGCCTGGAGGGAGGCATTTCATTGCCAGCCAGGAGAACTTGCTCCCGCAACAGCCTGTTTAAGCCACATTAAATTAAAAATCTCTCCAAGCACATCACCGTTGCAATCGAAAAATCTCTTTCGTAAATTACGTACATAAATAAAGCAGTGACGCTTGCATCTGACCACCCGTACACTGACTAAAGATTCAAAAACGCCAGACAAGTACGAAGCGTCGATATTTTGGCGCCTTCATAAATTGGTTGACGTGCCAACTTCCTCAACATGTCTTCAGGAGATAGGCGCACGGCTTCTGGTGCTGCTTCGTTAGCGTTCTCCTCGCTTGTTCGAAAGAAGGCATCCAGCATCTCCTCCATGACATCGTCTTCTGTCTGTAAGTCCTTTTCTGCTTCCATCCTTGACTCTATATTGGTCGGACCTTCACGCATAATCCTTTTTCTCTCTCTCAGATGTAGGTGCTATGTCGCGAAAATCAATGCCCATTCCGTAGGAGTCGTATCGTAGATTCTGTACGGCTTCTTTAGCAAACTTTCCGTAATTGTGCACATGCTCATTACATATCCTACGCTTGCGCAGGATTTGATACTTGCAGAGCGTGCACGAGCATGCAATCTCTTCCTCCATGTTAGTTGATGACGTTGCCATCTACAATGATTATGAATTTTGTTTTAATATATATACTCCTCACAATGTAAACTACCTCGCATTCTCTAGTCTTGCCCAATCTCCGTACACCTCGGTCCAGAGGTGTATGGAGATCAGGACCACCGAGTCAAAATCTTGTCTTTATTGGTCAAATCCTATATGGGTAGACACATACGTGCACTCCGAGGTGTACATGGCAATGCATGTAGCGGGCAAAACCCCTTTGCCTCTTTTAGTTCCATAGTTTCTTCTAGAGGGAGAGAGATAGATAGATAGATAGATAGATTGTATTATCATCCACGGAGGTCAAATATGACCTATGGGACCCAAAGCAAAACATTACAAACGTGGGGGGTTTTGGGGATACATCTCAGTTAAGGACTGAGGGTCCAAAAAGAACGTGAGAGATAATAAGATGAATAAAATCTATGCAGAAAGGGGTGTGAAGGGAGCGGGTTTGGGAGTGCGAAACTCTTGAATAATGGCTTTACCTCTTCGGTAGACTGCCCATTTCCCTGCTGCGCGCGCTTCTCGCACCTTTTGTAGTTCTACTTTCTTTTGCTTGAGTTGTGCACGTGTAAGATCTTCTGCAAACCATATTTTGGTGTCCTTGAGAAGCCTTGATTGCTCAAGAAATTTGATTCGGTCCGCCTTGGTTTTGAAGGTGTAGATTGCATGATTGGTGCGAGGTTCGTGTGTAAGAGAAGTGAGGGTTGCCGGATCACACTGTACCATGGGGATTGCGGATTGGATGCGGGCAAATGACTCGTGACTGAGGTCTCCCTCCCCTTTCCAATCGCTTGGGAGCCCTCCAATGCGAACATTGAGGGCGATATCCTCTTGCCGTTGCTGTTCACGTAATGTGGAGGCCACGCAATCTTCGAGCCTGTGAGAGATTACCTCTTGTATTTGAGTTTTGACCTCCTTTGTGACGGTCGTCTCTACTTCTTCTTTTGCCTTCGTGAGCTTGATTTCGATCTGCTTCAACTCCTCCTCCTTGCGATTCTCTATTGTGGCAAGCCGAGCTTCGAAAACTGTAAGCCTTTGTTTCAGCTTGTCATTCTCCATACGGAGGTTTTCGACTTCGGCTTGGAGGCGGGTGATGTTGTCTGCCTTGGGAGGTGTTGCTACGACTCCAGCGAAGCTGAGCTTACCTCGGGACGAGGCCCGGGTAGCCATGGATGCCAAGGTTGAGTTGCTTGGGACCTTCTCGAATCAGTCTCCTTCTCGAGACAGTCACCTTAGGTCGGGGTTAAGGCCGACTTTCTTGTGGTTGAGGTCGGAAGGCAAGGGTGAGAATCACCTTCACTCACACAGACCCTTAGGTACACAAACCCCTTAGGTAAAAGGTTAAGGCTGTTCGGTTCATAAGGTGAGGTAAGGCAGGTTGCCGAATGCGAAATGGAGCAGGGCACCACCGAGCAGAACTACCTGACGGGGGCGGAATTGGGCAAGGCAGGTTGTCGAGCAGGTTGACAGAGGCGGAATCGGGCAAGGTCACAGATGACCACGCAGGGCCAGGTCGCGCAGGAAGCCGAGACCAGGCCGCACAGGGTGAGCCGGGACCAGGCCGGTTCGATCTGAGTTGGGAGGGAGGGGGCGAGCTAGGGCTTGATGCCCCCCCACAGAGCAGCCCCTCGCCCAGGGGGAGGCTGAGGAGGAAGAAGAGAGAAACGGCTAGGTCGAACACAGAGAGAGAGAGAGAGAGAGAGAGAGAGAGAGAGAGAGAGAGAGAGAGAGAGAGAGAGAGAGAGAGAGAGAGAGAGAGAGAGAGAGAGAGAGAGAGAGAGAGAGAGTTTCTGTCCTTTTCACACATGCAATAGGTCAGCCAACCGAACTCTTTCTCTCTCTCTTTCTCTATCTACTATCTATCTCTCTCTCTCTCTATCTCTGTAGCTATCTCTAGTTAATTCTCTCTCTCTCTCTCTCTCTCTCTCTCTATATATATATATATATATATATATATATATATATATATATATATATATATATATATATATATCACTCTCTATCTCTTTATTTCTCTCTCTCTCTCTGTCTACGTACCCTATCTCTCATTCTTTCTCTCTCGATCTCACTCTCGCTATCTCTCTCTCTCTCTCTCTCTCTTTCTCTCTCTATTTTCCTGTTTCCCTCTCTCTCTCTCTCTCTCTCTCTCTCTCTATATATATATATATATATATATATCACTCTCTTTCTCTCTATTTCCTATCTCTTAATTTCTCTCTCTCTCTCTCTCTCTCTCTCTCTCTCTCTCTCTCTCTCTCTCTCTCTCTCTCTCTCTCTCTCTCTCGCTGTCTACTTCCCTATATCTCTACGTACTGATCGAACGAGCGACTGAGCTAGGGAGATCCAGATGCCCACGACTGCGGAGGCCAGACTACACAACATCGATAGAGGCTGCATTAGACGATCTTGGTCACTTTGGCTCGACATGCACAACGTCCGGTCAGACTACTGACCATGGAGGAGATTGATGAGGTCCGCCGACAGATGTTGGATCTCCTATGATCTACCTATCCCAGCTAGTTGTTTTAGCTGCTTAGTCCACACCCAACAGTTTAGGATTCCATAATATTTTATTCTGTCATTTTGTCATCTTGTTATTTTGACTTTGTATCAGATCTACCACATTGTAACTTTCTGGTCTCATAGGTCACTTTGGCCTTTTGAAGAGTTAATATAACATTTCATTTCATTTCTTTCTTTGATTTTAATTTTTTACGCAAACCATAATTCTCTCTCTCTCTCTCTCTAGTTTTAATTTCCTACGCACATTTTTCTCTCTCTATCTCTCTTTAATTTCCTACACGCACACACAATTCTCTCTCTCTCTCTCTCTCTCTCTCTCTCTCTCTCTAGTTTTAATTTCCTACGCACATTTTTCTCTCTCTATCTCTCTTTAATTTCCTACACGCACACACAATTCTCTCTCTCTCTCTCTCTCTCTCTCTCTCTCTCTCTCTCTCTCTCTCTCTCTCTTTCCTACACACACACACACACACACACCTCTCTCTCTGTCTCTCTCTTCCCTACACACACACACACACACCGCTCTCTCTCTCTCTCTCTCTCTCTCTCTCTCTCTCTTTCCTACACACACACACACGGCTCTCTCTCTCTCTCTCTCTCTCTCTCTCTCTCTCTCTCTCTCTCTCTCTCTCTCTCTCTGTATCCTGCTAATGGATAGATGACTCTTCATCTATGGTAACTACCTGGGGTACCTTTTACCCCTCGATACTATTGATAACACTGGTATCTCTCCCTTTTGGAAATTTATCTTGCAAACTTCCAAGGGAAGAGCCTTTTTTCTCTAACTCTCTTTCCCTCTACACCCAGATAGGAATAATTGGGAATTCTATCGTGAAGTATCATTGGGCTTCTCGCAACCCTGATAGAATATCTCTCTTGTTTTTTTCCCACATTGTATCTGGGTATCCATTGTAAAACAATCAGGCTATAGATATTCTACTGCCATAATTTATCACTAATTTCCACCTTAAAATCCTTGACAATCATAAGATGGCATAATGTCTCATATTTACTGAGGGTATGATTGCTCTCCGTATGGATTGAAAATACTATCAGATAGGTACCCCGGTTAATGAGACTTTTTTTGAAATATCTCTTGTGTAGCACTGCTTGAGGTCGGGATTTTGGACTTGGTACATTTTTATAGGCCTATGGCTCTTGTGGGGAGAGGTAAAGGTAATAATACGTGGGAATAGAGCCCATGGGGGGAATAACTAAAAATTTAAGGGGCCTATTGGGGCTCTAAGAGTATCACTATTTTTTTGGGCCATCATGCTGGCGTGACAGTGATACACGAGCCAATGTAGGAAATGATCGCCGCCTGCTCCATTCTGGGGCTGTTGCAAGTGGCACCCCCGCATATCCTCTGACTTGGTGGGTGGATACTCAAGGGGTGCAGAGCCATCAACTACGGATCGGGATCCACAGCCAATAACCTTATAAGGTGAGCTGCGACTCACTTAGCTTCCATTCAGTTAAGGTTTTTTTTCTTTATTCTGTTGTGTGCATTCAAACAGGTGTGTGATTCGTACTCTGCAAGCAATTTTGGTGATGGCTCCTAGCAAGAAAGCACAGGTCGACTCTACAGAGGTACTTATGCGGAATTTTTTTTGCATTGGTAAATAATCTTTAGGATAAGAAGGGTATGGCATATAGTTATTTGTTGATTACCGCAGAGAGTGCTGTGTGGCGGTGCCATGTTGTACATGCTCGATGATTATGTGGAAATACTTACCTGGGATTGGCTTGATGAACTGACTGTAAGGGTATATGTTGACTGTAACATTTAATGGCCTATAATCTTATGTGTAGCGGAAATTAGCATGAACATAGTGGGCATTTCATTAGAATAGATTCCTAATGAGAATTACAAGAGTGCTTGGGTGGAGAGAGCAACAAAAAGCATAACACCTAGTTAGATAGCATCGACAATACTTTCAAAAGAGAGAGAAATTAAGCTATTGACAACAGTTGAGGACCGGATTTGCATGGAGCCGGTCCCCCCTCCAAAAGGTTTTGTATTATGGTTTCTCCCATCAAGAGAGACATTGTACAATACAATTCTTTGTGTTCCTTCAAGACTAGCTAGTGCAATGAAGATGGAAGCTTCATACACCAAGCATAACACTTAATCAAACAAAACTTGAATTATCCCCGTTCTCAGACCCAAGACCTCACACACCTTCGAAGATGGTGAGAGCTAGCAGGGTATGAGAGTAGATTGAGAAGAAAAAGAAGTATCTTACGAGAAAGATGTACATCTCCTCACATAATCACTCATATTAGCATAGCTTAGCTTAGTAATTAGCTTGGTAGAGAAGATGAGAATGCATTGAAGCTTGGATCTTGGTTGGATTTGCATCCACATGCCAAGAGAGTGTTGATGTAGGCTTCTATCTCACAAGCTTGGAGTAGGTGATGAGCTCTCCATTAAATCTTGGGAGGAGATAGAGTATTTTCCCTTCACACATGGTCAAGTGTGAGAGTGTGTGTGTCAATGCCAAGCAAAAATCAGCCCCCCCTCTCTCTTGGGCGAGCCCTAGCTGCTAATTAGGTCTGGCTTTTGCCTTATTGGACCTCCCCAGGTCAAGCCAATAGGAATTAAGCAGCATAAGTGATAGCCTTCTGACATGTGTCCCCCTTTCCCCTTTTGTGAGAGCTTTAGGTAATTAAATAATTAAACTAAACTCTCATTGGACCCCTTTGCCTCCTGGCCAATAGGAATCAGGCAATCCATGGGGCTTCTGAATGCTCATTGGACCCCTTGGGAGACTGCCCAATAGTCTTCTAGGAGACTTAATTCTCATTGGTTTCTTTTATTAAATGTTTTTAAATTAATTAAACTAGATTTACTCTAGCTTAATTCTCATTGGTCCACTTCAAGGGTCTTCCAATAGGAACTGGGCACACCTTGTGGGCATCTGGCCTAGGGAGCTGACATGTGTCCCTCATTCCCTTTGTGTAAAGGGAGCCTGTGTGTGTGTGTGGCTTTCTCTCTCATCCCCTAGCTTTGGGGCTCGCCCCCTCCCATGTAGGGATGTGCAAAGACTTTTAGGGCACACACAAAGCATCCAATTTTTCCTAGGGTTGACCTTTGGACACAACCTTTGAATTTTGGAACCTTAGCATTTTGGAAGTCTTAATGGGCTGAACCTTAGGGTCTTTTTGGCCCATTGTTTCACATGGCTCTTTTGCAGATGGCCCCCCCTTTGGATCCCTATTTTCCCTCCTTTGGATCCCTACTGTGGCCGGTCTGCTAGCTTAACCAATATTCTAGCTTTTTCTCCCTTGGCACTTCCCCACATTAAATGATCAGTTTAATATGAGAAAATCATTTAGGAGAATTAGATATTGATTATTATGACATTACCTCTCTCTTGAAATCATAGTCGTCCTCGACTATGGTGTAGAGAAGATAAAGCATATGCATGAGTCCTTTTCTTAGCGGGTAGAGGATCCCTATGTTACCCTACGACATCATTCCATAATGGATGACTAGTCCATTTGGCGCGTGAGAGCCTGAGGCTGCCGCAAGCATGTCTGCACATTAGTCCTATCAGTCTTCCATAGTAGAGTGACAAGCTCTACTTGGTGTTTGGGAGACGTCGTCTCCGCAAACTTGATCTAAGCATGCATACTACTTCATTTTTGTGCACAAATAAAGAAAAAGAGAGTCTTATAAGACAAAAATTTTGTTCATTTTTAACATTTTGTACATTTGCTTACTCTTGGGAAGCATTGTAAGCATTGACAAGGTTTAGGTTATCCTTTAATTGTATGCCTTGCATCCATCTAGCATCTTCAAAAGGATAATTCTTAAACTTAATAAGATATCGTCGTATAGTCTTACCGCCTCTTAATACCTTGTCTTCATGTCGGAGAATGGACTCGGGCTGCAGCACCTCCTCGTGGTCCTCGATCTCCGGTGGGTCTTCAATAGTTGGTTCTTGAGGTGGCTCTCCTTTGTAAGGCTTTAATAGGCTCACATGAAAAGCATTGTGTATGAGCCAATGATTGGGCAACTTAAGTTGATAGGCTATCTCATTGATTGGCCTAAGAATCTGGAAGGGACCATAATACCTTTTTGCTAGTTTAGCATAGTACTTTTGGTGGCCCGTAGGATTCTTGCCCGTCGTGTGCCTTAATCGAGCCTTGGGAAACTTTAACAAGACCCAATCGTTTTCTTTAAAGGCTTGGGCTCTTCTGTGCTTGTCAGCAGCAGCCTTTTGCCTTTGCTGTGAGATAGAGATAGCATCCTTAATCTTTTGGAAAGATTCTTGTAGGTCTCGGCTATACTCATCTGCAGCGAAGATCTTCCCGTGTACCTTAAGTAGCAAGGGACTTTTTGATCTTCCCTCAATTACCTCGAAAGGTGCTTTTCCTGTGGAAGTATGTACAGTGTTATTGTAAGCATACTCTACTAAGGGTAAGTACTTCTCCCATTGGGATCTTTGACCTACTTCCGTTACATAGGCTTTTAGTAGATCAAGAATGGTTAGGTTAGCTATTTCACTTTGGCCATCAGTTTGTGGATGATAGGCCGAAGAGAAGTTTAGCCTTGTTCCTAAATTCTCAAAGAGACCCTTCCAGAAATTACTGGTCATTCTAGGATCTCTATCCGACACTATGGACATTGGCAAGCCATGGTACTTGAAAATTTGTGAAATGAAGAGGGTTGCCATTTGATGGGCTTTGATAGTCTTTTTGACAGGTATAAAATGAGCTTGTTTACTGAACCTGTCTACTATCGTCCATATTCCCGTATTCCCATGGATAGACTTAGGCAATCCAAAGATAAAATCCATGGATATGCTCTCCCAAGGTGAATTAGGGATTGGCAATGGTTGAAGCAATCCAAGTTGCTTCCCTCTATCAAATTTTGTCTTTTGACATACCACACATTTGGAAACATACTCGTGTATGTTCACTTTCATGGTAGGCCAATAGAAATATGTTTCAATTCCCTTTAGGGTAGACTGAATCCCTCTATGCCCCGCATATGGGGGAGCATGAGATTCATACATTACTTTCTCACGTAGTGAGTTAGTAACGCATAGTTTATTGCCATAGAGAAGATAACCATCTTGTAAAGTAAATGGTTCTTCTTTCTTCCCTAATGCAAGGGCTGAAATCACATCTCTAAAATCGGGATCAATAGCATACTCATCTATCATTGAAGATAGATCATTGTGAGTTGCTATGGAAACCGCATTCACTCTCGGTCGTCTTGAGAGTGCATCGGCTACTTGATTATGCTTGCCAGCAATGTGAGCAATATGAAAATGAAATTGCGAAAGAAAATTCGCCCACCTCATTTGTTTGTCGGAGAGCTTGGTCTGCGTCATGAAGTACTTAAGACTTTGGTGATCCGTTCGCAGAATGAAAGGAGTCCCCAATAAATAGTGCTTCCATGAGTCTAAGGCATGTAGAACTGCAAGGAGTTCTTTTTCGTATATGCCTAGAGCTTTCTCAACAGGGTCGAGCCTTCGACTCTCATAGCCTATGGCGTGCCCTTCTTGGAGCAGAACAGCCCCAAGGCAATCACCACAAGCATCACATTGGACCTCAAATGGTTTTGAGAGATCCGGTAGTGTAAGCACAGGTTGAGAGATAAGTTTTTCTTTAAGCTTTTCGAAAGCATTGTTCTCCTTAGCAGACCACGTATACCTAATATTTTTCTTTGTTAGGTCATGTAATGGTCCTGCAATTCGTGAGAACTTTTCTATGAAGCGTCTATAGTATGCACACATACCTATAAAGCTTCTTAGTTCATGAAGATTCCTTGGTTTAGGCCATCCTTTTATTACCTCTAACTTGGATGGATCCATTTGGATTCCATCTTGAGAGATAATGTGACCTAAATATTGAATCTCTTGCAAGAAAAATTCACTTTTCTTTCGATTAACATAAAGTTTATTCTCTCTTAAAACTTGAAATATTACCTGGAGATGTTGCTTGTGTTCCTCCAATGAATTAGAGTAGATGATAATATCATCAAAGAACACTCCAGTGAAGGTTCGATGAGGCCTGAACAGCTTCTCCATCAAGCGGTTGAATGTGGCTGGTGCATTGGTCAAGCCAAAAGGCATGACAATGTATTCGTAAAGACCAAATGTAGTACGAAATGCGGTCTTTACAATGTCTTGATCAACTATCCTTATTTGATGATAGCCGCTTTTTAGGTCAATCCTACTGAAGTAGGTCGATCCTTGTAGCTTATCAAATAGGTCTTCTACCCTTGGAACGGGAAACCTATTCTTGATAGTGATCCTATTTAGTGCTCTATAGTCGACACACATACGATATGTGCCGTCTTTCTTTTGCACTAATAGCACATGTGAGAAAAATGGAGATGAGCTAGGCCTAACCATGCCCTTCTCAATTAACTCATGCACTTACCGCATAATCTCCTCTTGTTGAGCTTGAGAAACTCTATAAGGAGGTTTGTTAGGCGGTGAACTTCCTGGAAGAAGTTCAATTGCATGGTCGTCATTACCTCATTTAGGAGGTAGCTCACAAGGGATGTCGTCAATAAAAACATCTTGAAACCCCTTGAGAAAATTAAATAACTCTAATTCCTTTTGGTTGCTTTTATTTTCTTTTGTTAAAGCATTAGGTTCATTTTGAGAATCTTTAACAAAAATCATGTACACGGAAATAGAGCTCTTTATTGACTTGTTGAAAGCTGGTGTATGTACAATGGGGATGGTGTTACCCATCTCCTTAGCATCTATATACATGTCCTTTTCCCTGAACTTAAAGGAGATTCTCCTTTCAGGAAATTTAACATCGGCAGCCAGGCGGTCAAACCATGGTGCCCCTAGGATTACATCCTCATGCTTGAGAGGAGAGATAAAGAAGTCCTCTTTGTCCACATAGCCTTGGACATGAAGCCTCAATTTCCCGATTAAGGGAGTGACTGAAGCTTCTTGCCCCTTGAAGGCACTGTCTGCGGGTAGGATATCTCCCATCTCGTAGGATTGTATGCCTAGCTTGGTGGCTAACTCCATAGATATGAAATTGTGAGTAGAACCAGGGTCAAAGAGAATAAAAGCATCATGTTCTCTTACCTTTCCCCAAGCATGGCATAGAGAAGATCCTTTGTGGTGAGTTTGGTGAATCTCCTCCTCTTGGATTTCAACCAAAGAAGCTCTAGGAGGATCTTGGCGGTTGTTCTTTTGGGGACAAGCGCGGTATGCATGCCCTTGTTCGCCGCATTTGAAACACCGGTTATCTTTACGATAACGCTCAAGCTCTTCAGGAGAGAGTTTATTCTTTCCTTTGTAAACTCCCTTCTCTGTAGCTTTGTTGGAATTGCCCTTAGGAGACTTTTGGACATTGTCCTTCCCCTTAGGCTCATTGGAACCCTTGTTTTCCGGGGGCTTATTATTTCTTTTACCCCCCATTTGGAAATTGATTCGCGAGGCCACCATAGTATGGTGTATTACCGCCGATATGGTACGTGGCCTTTGGGAGTTGACATACTCCGCCATTTCTTCGGTTAAGCCCGCACAAAATTGTTGCTTTTGCTCTCCAAAATCCAACTTTTTGAAGACAGCGGCTTTGAGTTGTAGGTCCCAAAACTTGTCTACATATTTGTGGATGGATTCATTTGGAGAGAGCTTTAAGCTTCGCCATTCGGTGAGTACTTTGTCTTTGGCATCGGTGGCCAAAAACTGCTTCATAATGGAAGCTCTTAAAGCCTTCCATGTTCGTGGAGCTTCACCGTTGGCTCGTAGACTAGACCACCATTGTCTGGCGGACTTTTGATAGTGCATAGCTACATGGCGTAGCTTAGAGGACTCCGTGAAGCCCTCATCTCCAAACGCCGCATCGAATTGCTGGATAAAGGCCAAAACTTTGTCTGTAGCACCAAAGGTGCCATCATAGGTAAGGAAAGAGATGCTCTTCCCTCCCTCTTTGAATTTCTTCAGCTTGGATGACCTCTTCCATGCGGCATAGGATTTCCTATGGCCTCTTCTTTTTGATGGTTCAAAAGTTGCACCATCACTTGCTTCAGAAGATGAAGACTTTGAAGAAGGTGGAGAAGAGGGTGACCTCTTTCTCGCCTTTTTCTTGTCTTGATCTTTGTCGTCTTCACCATAGCTTTCATAAGAGGAAGAGGATGAAGAAGATGGAGAAGAGGGTGTCCTCTTTCTCGCCTTTTTCTTCTCTTGCTTTTTATCATCCCTCTTTGAATTATGGCGTGGAGAAGAGTGTAATGGTCTTCTCCGCTTTGGTGGTGATGGAGAGCGTTTAGCCCGCCGTCTTCGTGGAGCCATCTCCGCCGAGGTGACGGGAGACTCGCTTCTTTCTCGTTCCTTCGGTGGAGGCTCTTGAGTTCTCCTTTGGGAAGGAGATGCATCATCAAGAAGTAAGTTCTTGAGCCCTTCATATGGATTCTCTTCTTCTTCTCGAATCGGAGAGAGACCTCTTTTGGTAGTCTCACAAGGAGGCTTCCTAGGTGTTCTCTCGTCATGGTGATGAGCTTGGAGAATCCCGTGAGCACGGAGCTGCCGTTGCACTTCACTTTGGAGAGATGGATTTCCCATGGCTTGTTGAAGCCTAGAAACTAGATAGTTAACAAGCATTGAAGCATCATTAGTAGCTTGCTCATGAGCAAAATCAAAGTTATCAACATTAATTTCACTCTCTTTACTATTGTCAGCCATTCTAACAACTTTTAGGTATAAACTTTTTAGGTGTACTTTGGCACTTCAAGCCCTAGTTGCTACTCCTCTTTACCCCTTTAGAAAAAGCACTCAAGCTACTGTACCCGCGGCTCGAATACCATTAATTGCAAGGAATAGAAGAGAGGGTCTTTCCACACCAAAACAGCACCGGCTCCTGTCAAGCTTCTAATAGCTCAATAGTGGTTAAGCCGTAGGCAAGCCCCGTAGGACTCCACTATTAAGACCATAGCTCTCGACGGTGATGCCCCGTTAACTGCACAAAGGCAGGCGCACTGCAAGGCTGAAAAATCCCTATTCTACTTACTCACAGGCAATTAATAATACCAACCATTTGTAGCTAGCTTGAGGACCTCCCTTCTTGAGCAAGAAAAGAGAAACCTTGAGCTCTGATACCAATGTAACATTTAATGGCCTATAATCTTATGTGTAGCGGAAATTAGCATGAACATAGTGGGCATTTCATTAGAATAGATTCCTAATGAGAATTACAAGAGTGCTTGGGTGGAGAGAGCAACAAAAAGCATAACACCTAGTTAGATAGCATCGACAATACTTTCAAAAGAGAGAGAAATTAAGCTATTGACAACAGTTGAGGACCGGATTTGCATGGAGCCGGTCCCCCCTCCAAAAGGTTTTGTATTATGGTTTCTCCCATCAAGAGAGACATTGTACAATACAATTCTTTGTGTTCCTTCAAGACTAGCTAGTGCAATGAAGATGGAAGCTTCATACACCAAGCATAACACTTAATCAAACACAACTTGAATTATCCCCGTTCTCAGACCCAAGACCTCACACACCTTCGAAGATGGTGAGAGCTAGCAGGGTATGAGAGTAGATTGAGAAGAAAAAGAAGTATCTTACGAGAAAGATGTACATCTCCTCACATAATCACTCATATTAGCATAGCTTAGCTTAGTAATTAACTTGGTAGAGAAGATGAGCATGCATTGAAGCTTGGCTCTTGGTTGGATTTGCATCCACATGCCAAGAGAGTGTTGATGTAGGCTTCTATCTCACAAGCTTGGAGTAGGTGATGAGCTCTCCATTAAAGCTTGGGAGGAGATAGAGTATTTTCCCTTCACACATGGTCAAGTGTGAGAGTGTGTGTGTCAATGCCAAGCAAAAATCAGCCCCCCCTCTCTCTTGGGCGAGCCCTAGCTGCTAATTAGGTCTGGCTTTTGCCTTATTGGACCTCCCCAGGTCAAGCCAATAGGAATTAAGCAGCATAAGTGATAGCCTTCTGACATGTGTCCCCCTTTCCCCTTTTGTGAGAGCTTTAGGTAATTAAATAATTAAACTAAACTCTCATTGGACCCCTTTGCCTCCTGGCCAATAGGAATCAGGCAAGCCATGGGGCTCCTGAATGCTCATTGGAACCCCTTGGGAGACTGCCCAATAGTCTTCTAGGAGACTTAATTCTCATTGGTTTCTTTTATTAAATGTTTTTAAATTAATTAAACTAGATTTACTCTAGCTTAATTCTCATTGGTCCACTTCAAGGGTCTTCCAATAGGAACTGGGCACACCTTGTGGGCATCTGGCCTAGGGAGCTGACATGTGTCCCTCATTCCCTTTGTGTAAAGGGAGCCTGTGTGTGTGTGTGTGGCTTTCTCTCTCATCCCCTAGCTTTGGGGCTCGCCCCCTCCCATGTAGGGATGTGCAAAGACTTTTAGGGCACACACAAAGCATCCAATTTTTCCTAGGGTTGACCTTTGGACACAACCTTTGAATTTTGGAACCTTAGCATTTTGGAAGTCTTAATGGGCTGAACCTTAGGGTCTTTTTGGCCCATTGTTTCACATGGCTCTTTTGCAGATGGCCCCCCCTTTGGATCCCTATTTTCCCTCCTTTGGATCCCTACTGTGGCCGGTCTGCTAGCTTAACCAATATTCTAGCTTTTTCTCCCTTGGCACTTCCCCACATTAAATGATCAGTTTAATATGAGAAAATCATTTAGGAGAATTAGATATTGATTATTATGACATTGACTGAACTTACAAATGGTCGCATGCTTGTCTATATATTGATAGAGAACTGGATGTGAATTTGAAATGATCGATTGGCTTCTTGCCGATCCTTTGTATAGGATACTCGGAGCTACTCTATGCTGGCCTTAGAGGTTGTCGACTGACCATTTGTCTAACTACAAGAATAACAGATTTCTGATGCTCTTCTGAGTGATAGGTATGAGGTATTGCATGCTTTCTAAAGTACTTACCTAAAGTTGACTGGTTAGTCTCTCTCTATAAAGGCTATATCTCCAAATCTGTAAGGTATTGGTCGGGGTTGTAGAATGTCTCTTGGTATCCAATTTAAGGTTTGGGTTTGGAGAGGATAGGTCTCCGGCTAGGTCTCCGGCTTTGGATCTGGTTTTCTCTATATTTGAGTTTATGGTCAGATTGACTTACCCTAACCCTTGGCGTGTATGGAAATGACATCTCTCTGTGCTTTGATCATGTTACCTGGCTTTTTTTGCACTACTTTTTGACTGTTGTTTTTCTAGACCGACTGGGTTGCTGTATAGTCACTACTAACAGGCTGTTTGGGATGAGTATGCTTAGACTCTTGGCACTATATGTTGGTGGCATATTGGATAGAGTGAGGGTATTTGCTTGCGGATTTATTTGCTGCCGAGCAAGAGACAGTTGACTGTTTTTTGCAGTATTATCTGACTGTTTTTTGTAAACCGACTGGATTGCTTGCTTATATATGATGACTGAACTTACAAATGGTTGCATGCTTGTCTATATATTGATAGAGAACTGGATGTACAGAACTAGGCTGGGAAAATTTAGTGGCTCTTTTATGGTGTGACTTTGAATTGATCGACTGGCTTCTTGCTGATCCTTTGTATGGGATACTCGGAGCTACTCTATGCTTGCCTTAGAAGTTGTCGACTGACCAGTTGTCTAACTACAAGAAGAATAGATTTCAGATGCTCTTTTGAGTGATAGGTATGAGGTAATGCATGCTTTCTAAAGTACTTACCTAAAGCTGACTGGTTAGTATTTCTCTATAAAGGCTATATTAAAAAATCTGGATGGTATTGTTCGGGGGTGTAGCATGCCTCTGTGTATCCAATTTAAGGTTTGTATTTGGAGAGGATAGGGTCTCCGGCTATGGATCTAGTCTTCTCTATATTTGAGTTTATGGTCGGATTGACTTACCCTAACCCTTGGCGTGTATGGGAATGGATATCTCTCTGTGCTTTGATCATGCTACCTAGCTTTTTCGCACTACTTTGTGACTGTTGTTTTTCTAGACCAACTGGGTTGCTGTACAGTCACTACTGACAGGCTGTTTGGGATGAGTATGCTTAGACTCTTGGCACTATATGTTGGTGGCATATTGGATAGAGTGAGGGTATATGCTTGCGGATATTTTTGCTGCCGAGTAAGAGACAATTGACTATTTTTTTCATTATTATTTGACTGTTGTTTTTAGAGCGACTGGATTGCTTGCTTATATATTTTCTGCCGCGCAAGAGACAGTTGAGATGATTACACTTATGGTAATTTGAATTTCGGGTAATCATTATAGCGTAATGGAACCTGCAGGCAATCCAATATGATTTAAAGGTGGTACTGACTATGTATCCATGGCATGGTGGGTTTAGTTTGGGTGTATTACTGGGAATGATGAAATAAAGGAAGGATCGGATCCTTGCCATGGTTTGATATAGGATAGCTTATGCTATCGTATGTTGTCTTAGTCAATTTGCAGTTTGGGTTGCCTTTCTTTCTATGGATATTTTGCAGACACTTTTTTGGGTGCGGACTGTTGCATAGCTCACTCTATCTGTCAAGGAGTAAAGTGTAAAACAGAGAGCAGTTTCGGGCTGCTGGACTGCTCTTCCCTCTTAGTTTGAGGGGTCTGACATACCCTAAGTCTTAGCATTATCTGATAATGCTGAGTGGTGGGACTGAGTTTTAGTGTATGACTATGTGAGGTTCCTTGCCGATGATGGAAAGGTAAGCTTTCTATTGCTGGTCTTGACTGGTTTTTTTGCTGACTGTTTTTTCTGACTCTTGGTAGTATTTGGTAAATGGTATATTGGTAAGTGGACTGGCTAATTTGACTGATTTGCTGATGGATATAAATGCTGCCTAGACAGCAGGACTAGTAAAAGTTCTACTTTTGGCTGACTTGGGTCTCGGATCTTGTACGACTGTATAAAGTTCCGTGAAGATCCTTGCCATGGATTGAGGTATGTAAAGGCAAGATACCCCTTGCTGGTCTTGACTATTTTATTGTCGATAATTTTTTGCCAACTCCTGGCAGTATATGGTAGTGGTATATGGGAAAGGGTTACTGGACTTTTTCGACTGGATTACTGGTGAATTAAAATGCTGCCTAGACCAATTGGCTGCTTGTAAAAGGTTCTTATCATTACTGTGAATTTGATTTAAAATGGGGCTGTGGCTCAAAAGATTGTTAAAATTTATTTAAAATTAGGTTCTTTGAAATCTTTATGATGGTAAAAGTACTGGAAGAAAAAGACATCCCTTGTCATTGACTATTTAAATCTGATTGATAACACTAAAATGTGACTACATATTAACATAAGAAACAATTGGAATCGCATGAACATTGTTCTGGGCTATAAAAACTTCACTGAATTCAACTTGAACCAGAACTGAAAAGTTGTTTTCAAATTATAAACCTTCGCAGCATGATTTTTTTCTCTTTTGGTACCTTGGTGACATGGATGACAACTAGGTCACCCCAGTTACCTGCAATGCTGTTTGGAAGCTAATGAATGGTTTGTTTTCTTAATGTGGATGCAGGTAAGGGTGTCCTTTCCTTGGATGCTATTTGAGAGGATGAAATGCTGTATACTTTCTACTGTAACATTTATCAGGACCTTCTTTCCCTAATATGGCTTGACATTGGCATGTATTTTTTAGATATTCAGTCGAAAGGAATACATGATTATGGACTTTGACTGTAGACATTGGTTTTTGTAGTTCATCTCATGTGTTATGTATATTGTAAATAGATTAAACTCTCTCTCTCTCTCTCTCTCTCTCTCTCTCTATCTCTTTCCTCTCTCTCTCCACATCGTCTGTGTGTGTGTGTGTGTGTGTAGGAAAGAGATAGATAGATAGAGAGAGAGAGAGAGAGAGAGAGAGAGAGAGAGAGAGGGGGGTTAGGGGGGGGGGGAAGAGGGCCATAATACCTACTGCGTAGGTTTTGGCCAAGATCTGAGAATGCGCGCGTTGAGGGCAAAAATGGCCCCTGCGCACGGGTTTGCCTTTTTTTCCCCCATTTTTTTAGCGTCGATATGTCCGTTGCTTTGCGCGTCGATATACGCGTGGAAAAGTTTACCTTTCTACGCGTATTTCCATGTCCATATCGACGCTGTTATCGACGCGTATATCGACAGAGTGTAAGAACGTCGATATGGACGTGGAAAGGTACGGGCGTCGATATATAAAGCGTCGATAACTTTGGGTTATGTTGTAGTGTTTGTGGGCTGCTTATTTCTCATTGGACCTTTTGACTGTCCAATAGCCTTTTTGGGAGATCAATTATTATTGGTTCTTTTATCAAGCATTTCTAAAATAATAAATTGAATTTACACTAGCTCAATCTTCATTGGTCCACCTCTTTGTCCATCCAATAGGATTCATGCAAGAATTGGAGGTTTCTTTGCATGCCTGACATGTGTCATATTTACTTTGTGGAAAGGGTAAGCTTAGGTGTATAGTATGTGTGTGTGTGTGTGTCCAGTCACTTCACAAGCTCTATCATCTTCCCAGCTCGCCCTCTAATCTGTCCTCTAGCTGTTTGGACTTTTGTACACACACAAAGCATCCAATTCCATTATCATTTGACCATTGGACATACACTTTGAAATTTTGGAACTTAACCTTTTGGAAGTCTTAATGGGCTGAACCCTAAGGTCTTTGGAGCCCATTCATTGCACATTGCACATTGCACATTGCTCTTCTGTAGATGGTACCCCTTTGGATCCCTACTGTGGGCCCCCTACTGTGACCAGTCTACTAGCCTTACTAATAATCTAGCTTTTTCTCCCCTAGTACTTCCCCATATTAAATTATCAGTTTAACATGAGAAAATCATTTAGGAGAATTAGATATTAGTTATTATATGACATCATCTCTCTCTTGAAATCATAGTCGTCCTCGACTATGAGGTAGAGATGATAAAGCATAGTCACTAGTCCTTTGCTTAGCGGATATAGGATCCCTATTTTACCCTACGACACCGTTCCACAATGGATGACTAATCCATTTGGCGCTTGAGAGCTGAAGTTGCCGCAAGCATGTCTGCAAATTAGTCCTATCAATATTCCATAGTAGAGTGACAAGCTCTACTTGGTGTTTGGGAGATGTCATCTTCGCAAACTTGATCCTAAGCATGCATACTTCTTAACATTTGTGCACAATAAAGAAAAAAAAAGAGTCTCCGGTGGGTCTTCTATGGTTGCTTCTTTGGGGTGGCTCTCCTTGGTAAGGCTTTAACAGGCTCACATGGAAAGCATTGTGTATGAGCCAGTGGGTTGGGCAACTTGAGCTGATAAGCCGTCTCATTGATTGGCTTAAGAATCTGAAAGGGGCCATAGTACCTTTTTTCTAGTTTAGCATAGTATTTTTGGTGTCCCGTAGGATTCTTGCCCGTCATGTGCCTTAATCAAGCCTTGGGAAATTTAAGCAAGACCCAATCATTTTCTTTAAAGGTCAGGGCTCTTTTGTGCTTGTTAGTAGCAACCTTTTGCCTTTGCTGTGACATGGATATAACATCTTTAATCTTTTGGAAAGATTCTTGTAGGTTGCGGCTATATTCATCTCCAGCAAAAATCTTCCCATGTACCTTAAGTAGCAGGGGACTTTTTGATCTTCCCTCAATTACCTCAAAAGGTGCTTTTCCCATGGATGTATGTATTGTGTTATTGTAAGCATACTCCACTAAAGGTAAGTACTTCTCCCATTGGGATCTTTGATCTACTTCAATGACATAAGCTTTTAGTAGATCAAAGTTTAGCTATCTCACTTTGACCATCCGTTTGCGGGTGATAGGCCAAAGAGAAATTTAGCCTTGTACCTAAATTCTCAAAGAGACCCTTCTAGAAATTGCTGGTCATTCTAGGATCTCTATCCGACACTATTGACATTGGCAAGCCATGGCACTTAAAGATTTGTGATATAAAGAGGGTTGCCATTTGATGGGCCTTAATAGTCTTTTTGACAGGTATGAAATGTGCTTGTTTGCTGAACCTATCTACTATTGTCAATATTCCCGTATTCCCATGGATAGACTTAGGAAATCCAAAGATAAAATCCATGGATATGCTCTCCCAGGGTGAATTAGGGATTGGCAAAGGTTGAAGCAAACCAGGTTGTTTCCCTCTATCAAAATTTGTCTTTTGGCAAACCACACATTTTGAAACATACTCTTGTATGTTCGCTTTCATGGTAGGCCAATAGAAGTACATTTCTATCCCTCTTAGGGTAGCATGAATCCCTCTACGCCCCACATATGGAGGAGCATGAGATTCATACATTACTTTCTCACGTAGTGAGTTAGTAACGCATAGCCTATCACCATAGAGAAGATAACCATCTTGTAGGGTAAATGGTTCCTCTTTCTTCCCTAGTGCAAGGGCTGACATCACATCTTTAAAATCGGAATCGATAGCGTACTCATCTATCATAGAAGATAGATCATTGTGAGTTGCTATGGAGACCGCATTCACTCTCGGTCGTCTTGAGAGTGCATCAGCTACTTGATTATGCTTGCCAGTAATGTGAGCAATATGAAAATGAAATTGTGAAATGAAATTTGCCCACCTCGTTTGTTTGTCAGAGAGCTTGGTCTGCGTCATGAAGTACTTGAGGCTTTGGTGATCCATCCACAGAATGAAAGGAGTCCCCAATAAGTAGTGCTTCCATGTGTCTAAGGCATGTAGAACTGCGAGAAGTTCCTTTCCATATATGCCTAGAGCTTTCTCAACTGGGTCAAGCCTTCAACTTTCATATGCTATGGCGTGCCCTTCTTGGAGCAGCACGGCTCCAAGGCAATCACCACAAGCATCACATTGGACCTCAAATGGATTTGAGAGATCTGGTAGTGTAAGCACAGGTTGAGAGATAAGCTTCTCTTTAAGCTTTTCAAAATCATTTTTCTCCTTGGTAGTCCATGCATACTTAACGTTCTTTTTTTTTAGGTCATGCAATGGTCGTGCTATGAGTGAGAATTTTTCTATGAAGCGTCTATAGTATGCACACATACCAATAAAGCTTCTAAATTCATGCAAATTCTTTGGGTTAGGCCATGCTTTTATTACTCCTAACTTTGATGGATCCATTTGGATGCCATCTTTAGAGATAATATGACCTAAATATTGAATCTCTTGTAAGAAAAATTCACTTTTCTTTTGATTTATGTAAAGCATATTCTCTCGCAAAACTTGAAAAATTACCTGGAGGTGTTGTTTGTGTTCGTCCAAGGAATTGGAATAGATGATTATATCATCAAAGAACACTCCAGTGTAACTACGGTGAGGCCGAAAGAGCTTCTCTATCATGCGGTTGAATGTAGCTGGTGCATTGGTTAAGCCAAAAGGCATGACAATGAATTTGTAGAGACCAAATGTAGTGTGAAATGCGGTCTTTACAATATCTTGATCAACAATCCTTATTTGGTGATAGCCACTTATTAGGTCAATCCTACTGACGTAGGTCGATCCTTGTAGCTTATTAAATAGGTCTTCTACCCGTGGAACGGGAAACCTATTTGGATAGTGATCCTATTTAGTGCTCTATAGTCGACACACATACGATATGTGACATTTTTCTTTTGTACTAATAAAACTGGTGAACAAAATGGAGATGAAATAGCCCTAACCATTCCTTTCTCAACCAGCTCATGCACTTGCCACATAATTTCCTCTTGCTGAGCTTGAAAAACTTGACAAGGAAGTTTTTTAGGCGGTGAGCTTCCAGGAAGAAGCTCAATTGCATGGTCATCATCCCCTCATTTTGGAGGCAATTTATTAGGGATGCCCTAAAAAAAAACATCTTGGAATTCATTAAGGAAATTCGATAACCCTAATTCTTTTTTCTTCCCTTTATAGAGCTCTTTATTGACTTATCAAATGCCTGCTTATGTACAAGAGGTATAGTGTTACCTGACTTGTTAGCATATATGTACATGTCTTTGTCCCTATACTTAAAGTAAATTTTCCTTTCAAGAAACTTAATGTTGGCCGCCATGCGATCAAACCATGGTGCCCCTACGATTACATCCTCATGCTTAAGGGAAGAGATAAAGAAATCCTCTTTGTCCACATAACTTTGGACATGAAGCCTCAATTTCCCAATTAAGGGAGTAACTAGGACTTATTCTCCCTTGAAAGCACCATTGGCTGGTAGGGTATTTCCCATCTCAAAGGCTTGGATGCCTAGCTTAGTGGCCAACTCCGTGGATATGAAATTGTGAGTATGGCCATTGTCGAAGAGAATGAAAGCCTCATGTTCTCTTACCTTTTTCCAAGCATGGCATAGAGGAGATCCTTTGCAATGAGCATCTTCTTCTTGAACTTCAATTATGGAAGCTCTAGGAGGTTCATTGCATGTGGGCAAGCACGATAGGCATTCCCTTGCTCCCCACATTTGAAACAACGGTTATCCTTGCGATAACGCTATAGCTCTTCAGGAGAGAGTCTATTTTTGCCTTTGTAGACTCCCTTTTCCTTAGCTTTGTTGTTGTTGAAGTTTCCCTTGGGAAACTTTTGGACATGGTCCTTCCCCTTAGGCTCATTACAGTCTTTAATTTCCATGGGCTTAAGATTTTTCTTAGCCCCTTGTTGGAAGTGGATTTGTGAAGCCACCATAGTATGGTGTATGATCGTTGAAATAGTGCGAGACCGGGAGTTGACATACTCCGCCATATCTTCAGATAAACCCGCACAACATTGTTGTTTTTGCTCTCCAAAATCTATCTTTTTTGTAGACAGTGGCTTTGAGATGTAAATCCCAAAACTTTTCTACGTATTTGTGAATAGATTCGTAGAGAGAGAGCTTCAAGCTTCGCCATTCGGTGAGCACTTTGTCTTTGGCATTGCTAGCCAAAAACTGCTTCATAATGGAAGCTCTTAAAGATTTTCATGTTCGTGGAGCTTCATCGTTTGCTCGTAGGCTAGACCACCATTGCTTGCCGGACTTTTGGAGATGCATGGCTACATGACGTATCTTGGAGGACTCCGTGAAGCCCTCATCTCCAAATGCCGCATCAAATTGTTGAATAAAGGCCAAGACTTTGTCTGTAGCACCAAAGGTGCCATCGTAGGTAAGAAAAGAGATACTCTTTCCTCCCTCCTTGAACTATTTGAGCTTGGACAACCTCTTCCAAGCGGCATAGGATTTCCTATGGCCTCTCCTTTTGAATTCTTTGGGAGATGCACCATCACTTCCTTCAGAAGAGGAGGAGGATGATGACGATGGAGAAGATGGTGACCTCTTTCTTGCCTTTTTCTTCTCATACTTCCTTTCTTCCTTCTTTGAATTACGGTGAGAAGGACTATTTGATGGTCTTCTCCGTTTAGGGGGTGTTGGAGAGCGTTTTGCCTGCCGTCTTTGTGGTGCCATCTCCGCCGAGGTGGTGGGAGATTCACTTCTTTCTTGTTCTTTTGGTGGGGGCTCTATTGTTGAGATTTGGGCTCTCCTTGGTGAGGGAGTTGCCCCGTCAACTTGTAAGCTTTTGGGTCCTTTGTATGGGTCCTCCTCTTCTCTCACCGTAGAGAGCCCTCTTTTAGAAATCTCACTAGGAGCTTTCATAGGCACTCCCTCTTCTAGGTGAGGAGATTGGAGAATCCCATGGATGCATAATTGTTGTTGTACTTCACCTCGGAGGGATGGGTTGCCCATGGCTTGTTGAAGCCTAGTAACAAGATAGTTCACAAGCATAGGGGCATCGTTAGTAGCTTGACCATTAGCAAAATCAAAGCCATCAACATTAATTTCACTCTCTCTACTACTGTCAGCCATTCTAACTAAGTTTAGGTGTAAATACTTTACTTGTACTTTGGCACTTCAAGCCCTAGTTGCTACTCCTCTTTACTTTCAAAGATAAGCACTCAAGCATCTATACAGGTGTCTCAAAATATCATTAATTGCAAGGAATAGAAGAGAGGGTTTATCATAGCCCAATCGGCACCGGTTCCTGTCAATATTCTAATAGCTCAATAATGGTTAAGCTGTAGGCAAGCCCTTTGGGACTCCATTATTAAGAGAATAGCTCTCGACGGTGATACCCCGTTAACTGCACAAAGCAGGCACACCTCAAGGATAATAAATTCCTATTCGAATTACCCTCATGCAATTAATAATACCAACCGTTTGTAGCAAGCTTGAGGACCTCTCTTCTTGAGCAAGAAAAGAGAAACCGATAGCTCTGATACCAATGTAACATTTAATGGTCTATAAAGCTTGTAAATAGCGGAAAATAACTTAACATAGTGAGCATTTCATTAAGAGAAAGTCCCTAATGAGAATAAAAGAGTGCTTGGTTGGAGATAGCAACATTAGTATAGCACCTAATTAGTTTGGCATAACAATACTTGAAAGAGGGAGACAAATAGAACAATTGACAACTAGTGAGGACCGGAATTACATGGACCGGTCCCCCCTCCATTAGGCATTTTTATTAGCTTCTCCTATTAAGAGAGACTTTGTACAATACAATTCTTTGTGTTCCTTGGTAAAAACTCGTTGGTGCTATGAAGATGGAAGCTTCATGCACCGAACCTACAACTGATAACACATAACATCAATTCCTCGTTGGTCTCAGACCCAAGACCTCACACACCTTCGAAGATGGTGAGAGCTAGCGGGGTATGAGAGTAGATCTAGAGGAAGAAGGAGTATTCTTACGAGAAAGAAGTATTTCCTCACTTAATTACTCTTGTAGCTTAGCTTAGCTTAGCAATTAGATAATAGAGAAGAGAAGCATGGAATTGAAGCTTGGCTCTTGGTTGGATTTGCATTCCATATCCAAGAGTTGTTGGTGTAGGCCTCCATTCTCAAATCTTGGAGAAGAAGATGAGCTTTCCATTAAAGCTTGGAGAAGGAGATGACTTTCTTGCTCTACACATGAGTTGTGTGAGTGTGTGTGGAATTATGTCTTTACAAATCAGCCCCCTCTCTCATCTTGGTCGACCCCTCTTGAAATTTCCTCATGTTGGCTTCCTATTGGCCCTTGAAAAGCTTAGCCACCAATAGCATTTGAGCAAGCTTTTTACTCATGCTCGCTTCCTATTGGCTGGTGAAAAGATTAGCCAATAACATTTGAGAGGCCCAGTCAAGAGCCTTGTGAGACAAGTGTCCACCCCTTTCCTCTTTTGTAAAAGCTCAGATAATTAATTTAATTATCTAAATTGTTATTGGACCTTTTAGTCTTCTGGCCAATAGAAATTAAGCAAATTTGTGAGCTGCTTATTTCTCATTGGACCTTTTGACTGTCCAATAGTCTTTTTGGGAGATTAATTCTCATTGGTTCTTTTATCAAGCGTTTCTAAAATAAGAAATTGAATTTACACTAGCTCAATCCTCATTGGTCCACCTCTTTGTCCATCCAATAGGATTCAGCAAGAATTGGGGGTTTCTTTGTATGCCTGACATGTGTCCTGTTTACTTTGTGGAAAGGGTAAGCTTAGGTGTATTGTGTGTGTGTATGTGTGTGTGTGTGTGTGTGCGTATGTGTGTGTGTGTGTGTGTGTGTGTGCGTGTGTGTGTGTGTGGTGTGTGTGTGTCCAATCACTTCACAAGTTTTGTCATCTTCCTAGCTCACCCTCTAATCTGTCCTCTAGCTATTTGGACTTTTGTACACACACAAAGCATCCAATTCCATTAACATTTGACCATTGGACTTACACTTTGAAATTTTGGAACTTAACCTTTTGGAAGTCTTAATGGGCTGAACCCTAAGGTCTTTGGATCCCATTCATTGCCCATTGCACATTGCACATTGCTCTTCTGCAGATGGTACCCCTTTGGATCCCTACTGTGACCAGTCTACTAGCCTTAATAATAATCTAGCTTTTTCTCCCCCGGTACTTCCCCATATTGAATGATCAATTTAACATGAGAAAATCATTTAGGAGAATTAGATATTAGTTATTATGACACCTCCAAGGAAAACTTTCTCATTGGCTATCCCGAGCTTCCTCGTGCGTATGATTTTTTAGACCCATATCATAAATCACCAAAATTTTACAACATGTCTGCTGATATGTGTCACAATTATGGTTGAAACCTCTATTATATTTTCTCATGGAGAGATCTTTTGTAGAGCCCTTTATGACCTTTTGATGATTTTATGAATAGTAAACCAAGTTGTTTTGCTTCAAAAGAATTGTTTGACTAGTTAAATCATTTGATTGAGTTTTAGTGGATTGGATAAGTTATGATTGGTTAAGTCATGTGATTGAGATAAGTTATGACTAGTTAAGTCATTGAGTTCTATTGGACTAGATAAGTCATGATTGGTTGAGTCATGTGATTGAGCTTTTAGTAGACTGGATAAGTCTAAGTTGGAAAATACCTTAGTATATTAAGTTACTATAGACATTGATATTAATATATGCATACACTTAGGGGAACCCTCAAATCACTCCTATAATGGAAAACCCTCAGAACAATGCTATTTACACAGAGATTCATGAGAATAAATTGTTGCTCAAACAAATGCAACCACCTTCTTTTAAAGGAGAGGGTGCTAATATTGAGAAGGATGTAAAGTATGGATTGAAGCTATGTATGGGTACGTCTTAGCTGCAAATACCACACCTATAAACCAAGCAATGCTAGGGATGTTTCACCTCTTAGGGAAAGCAAAAATATGGTGGAAACAACATTGCCACGACATGGGGGTATTGGAAAACTCCCATAGTTAGAGGGAGATTAAACATGTAGTGAAGGAAAGATACTTTCTTCTTTACCATGAAGCATTGAAGATGAAAAAGTTCTCTAGCTTGAAACAATATAGCTTATCCTTGGAAGATTACTAATCAAATTTTGTAAGACTTAGGCGTTATGTTCCACCAATGACCATAGAGAAGCAAGTAGCTAGTTTCTGTAAATGTTTAAGAGAACGTGAAAACTACCACTATGCAAGATGCCTTACTATGAGATAAGCTCTTAATGAAGGAGCAAGGGATTAGAGGGAGAGTTGAAAAGAATCAAATTTTTAATGGTGCTAGATGACCAAAAAGGTTTCTCAATAATGATAGACAACCACAAAGAGCTTATGCCACTTATGCTCAAAATCCTTCACGCTTGGATGTTCAATGATTTGAATGTGGAGAGTTGAGACATTACTGGAATAGATGCCCACGTCTAACTAATAGAGTAACCATAGCAGTTGAAGGAGATCAAAGAAATCGCCCTTTTGGACATAATGGTGGACGAGGCGGTAGACAAAGTAGAGGGAGAGGAAGAGAAGCCAGGGCCTTTGGAAGAGGTCAAGGTTGGAATTCCCGGATGCACATGTAGCTATATGAGAGCCTATCCTTGGTGACAAAGAAGAGAGAGCAACTATTTATGCACCTATTGACATTCCTGGAGCTCAAAGAAAATTTTATATTATTCAAACACCGGCCATCCATCAAGGTAAATCTTTTAATCTCCTCATCGATTGTGGCGGTAATCATTCTTTTCTATCCCCAAAATGCTTGCAAAAGATGAACCTGAATAAAAAACAACGTAAACCCATGACAATAGAATTGGCTAATGGAAAAACCATGGTATCACAACATTCTATCCGAACCCTTGATTTTGAACTCGGAGGATATTCTACTTCAAGTTTCCATTAGGAAATTTCAGAGGTCATTTGGAGGGCGTTCTAAGAAAATGTATTTTTTGCACTCTCTCTCTAGAAAAAATGGCAAATAAAAGAGCTGGGTCTTTCATAGTAAAACTTCAAAAAGTGTACTTTAAGTAGATTCCTTACTCTTCTGAACATTTGTTCGTAGTGATTGAGGGATAATCCTCTTTTCAGTTGCATTGAATGAACAACGTCAATACGGAGGGAATGAGGCTAACATGGAGGGACGAATCCGCAACCGCTATTCACTTTCCATTAAACCTGCACATTTGGCTAATGGCGCACTCCTCAAATGGCACAAATGTTACCCAGAAACGAGCCAAATATCACCTTCACATTGATTTGGACAATGAGTACCAACCATTGATTAAGCGCAGTAAAACAAACACACATATACCTCCCGCCTCCATAGACACGCTCAGAGCTCAAGGAGCTAAACACATAGATATCTGGACGAGAGGCTCTCTCTACCCTAAGAATCCAATAACTAATGCGTCTCCACCGTTTGTCAATCCTACAAGCTTATTGACCTTTGTTGGTGATGGAGAAAAGGGCCTTCTGGGTTATTGTAAATCACTTACAAGAGAAGCTGAAACTTACAAGAGCATTCTCCAAGCTCAACAATGTGAGATTGTTCGCCTTTCACATTTACATTCTACAGATCAGGTTACCATTTTGCAACATAAAACAGAGGTACAAGAACTGAAAGGAAAGGTGCGAAGTTGTCAAATGAAGGACACCATCTTGGGTGGTCGTATCCGAAAGAAGAAATTGCGCAATCTTGAAACATTGCAGGTTGCATCAGGAGGTCTCAAGAAAAGAATCCGAGCATTAAGGTGATGCTTCTTGGTTGGCTACATTGTCTTAGTTAAGTAATCTCTTTGTTTTTTCTTGTTATGCATTGTTTTCATGTGCCTAAATAGTGTTAGTGAAGCAAATTTTCTGTTATTTACTTATGCATTGTCTTCATGTAGAGATTCAATCTATCCTGACAAGGAAAACATTGACCCCAAAGCCAATATAGGAAAGAGATTGAAGCCACTTATAAGTAGAAGCCTGGCAGCAGATATAGTACATGACAAGAAGTTTAAGGTTCTACAAAGAAATGTAGTGGACCGCTTTATTTCAGAGAACTCAGTGCCTGCAAAAGAGATACAAGGCACACTTGATTCACTTGGTGTAAGCAAAAGAGGATATTCGGCTATCCAAAAGTCTGTCTCATCCATCTTTGTTAGGAAGGGTATAAAATCCAAACTTCTACCATTAGCCTCAAGTGTTTGGAAAGAGAGGCTTCAGCTTAACGAGGCACATGGAGACTATCTTGGACAGCCCTTTCATATTAAAGCAACTTACAGTGGCCATGGAGCGAACATGGCATATGATGAGTTCAACAATATTTTTATGGACCTGCGGATACTACAGAAGAGAATGGTGGAGTTTTACAACATCACATTTGAAGAGTCACGTGGGCTATTACATTTTGTGTTAAAACTGGATGAGTGTGAGCTTGTTAAAGAGAAAAAGCTAGAGCGTGTTACTATTACTTTAATGAATAGAGCCCTCTCAAAGTGTCCCAGTGATGATCCTTTATATTTTAGTGTTCAATCAGAATCTAACATATGGTGGCTTGGTGCGTTTGAGGTAAGCGATATTCTCAAGTAAGCTCAAATGTTCAGATCTACTTAAGTCTCATTTATTTTGTGTTGCAGGTAAAGAAAGAAGATCATGAGATTCTATATTGGGTGTTCCATCGAACTAATATTCCGGAGGTGATTGATCGACAGATTAACCAGGGAGAGGTACTACGTCTAGATGGAAGGGGAGACTTTCAAGTTCAGTGGCATCTTGCAGGTGACCTTAAAACATTAAAGTGCATGTATAATTGTGGAATGGGTGCAATGGCAAAGTCACCGTGTTTGTTCTGCATGGAGCCTGCAAAGGTCATGGACCCAAAGTGGTGGAGAAAAGCTCCAACACGTCACATTGAGGATCCTGCTTTTCGACCCGTTTTGAAAATACCACTTGTGAATGTCCACATTTGTACAATGCATGCCCTTTGTAGAATTGTGGAGAAATTGGTCTACTTATACATTGGGTTTGCTTGGAAGATTAAGAACTCCGCAGAACGACAAGTAGCCCTGCAGTGCTTAGAAATGGTACTATCGGATATGGGGCTTCATGGTGGCAATGTGAAAATCCAGCGGGATGAAAAGAGATCAACTGCTGAGAAGGATGTCCCATGCAAACCATCCATCGGTGGGGTGAAGGCACGGAGGTTTTTATCTAAGCCCCAAGGTACAAGAGATCCAAAGCTAACAAAACATGGAAAAATATATAACACATCTTATGTTAGCAAGGTAGAGTATCAGAGCTGGAAAAAGCTACATATTGCAGTCAAAGACCACGAACCAACTACTCGTAACGCGAAGGCTGAGGTTTGGCGATCAATAGACATCCTATTTTTGATGTGCGACAAAGATGACTGGTCACAAGGTGATATGAACAAGTTCAAGGAAAATCTCAACCTTCTGAAAAAATCATTCAAGACAGCATGGACAGACACCCAGATTACTCACTACATGGTATTATAA